>NC_045805.1:1262500-1862500 GCF_009873245.2 Balaenoptera musculus
TCAGGGCTGCCTCACAGCTGCTTGAGCTTTATAACCATGACCCATAGACCCTCTTACCTCTGACTCTTTAGTTTAGTGCAAACTTAGGAGTTGGTGCAATGTACAGCTCCTCGCTTGGGCAATGAGAGTTCATTTTACTGTTGCTGGATTGATTCCATTCTTGACTTTGTGAGTCTATCTTTAATATCCAGTTATAAATGATATGATCCTGACTTTTGAGAATATTGGAGGAATGAGACAACACCCATAATACATTAAACGACTTTTTTTGTGAGACCCTGGACAGAAATTGTAGCACGAGTTATAGACCTTGAGAGGCTCTCGGCGTCAGGAGGCTATTCATAAAAGCACACTGCTTACAATAGTAGGTATCTGAGGAGGTGAGATGGAGGGTAATTAAAGTGAATTGATATGTTATTGTTCTCTGTGTCGTAGCATTAAAATATAGAGAAAAAAATTGAGTGTTAACTTGTCAAATTACTCTTCGATGTAACAAAACAGAAAAAAAAAAAAAAAAAAAAAAAGACATAGCCATGAAGAAGGTATTCATGAATATTTTCCTGGACCTTGACCTTAGTCTCCTCCCCAAACAGTAAGGTGAGGCATAAAGAAAATTGTTCATTCATTTAATATGCACTTTGAAGGATGCAAATTTACCTGAAATGGTGGTTTCTGATTACGAAAGAAGTCACTGAATTAAAAAGACGTTTGAGTCATTTTATCTACATTAAGTTTTGACCAAAGATCCTTAACTATCATACAATTTGACCTCTTTGATTATTGTAAACTGGGTTCGTTTTTTTCTTCTCTCCTGTTTCTTCCACCTCCTCAACATGCACACACAGAAATAAAATCTAGTTGAAGGTCTGTCTATGCCAAAAGAATTAACTAACTTCAGAAGTCAAGAGGATAGTTGAATTCTATTTATTCTATAGGTAACACACCCACCGTAAGTTACTAAGGCATCCCCAAATATTTTCTGCCTTCCTGTAAATGGTAATATAAAAATTTCCATTTGTGAAATCAGTAAAATAATTAGGAAAACAATGACGACTAACGTTTCCTGAAATACGTGTGTCCCAGGCACACATTACTTATCGTTAATTCTTACAATTTTCTGAGTTAGGTGCTATCATTATTCCTACTTAAATAAAGAAATTGACCGCTAGATGCTATAAACTGTTTCCTTTCTCCTCATGTAGGCATTACCTGTTTGATGCCAGGAATCTATTCCTGAAAAACAAATTTTCTGCATGGAAACATTGAGCCCCTTTCCGTCTATTTTAAATGATAAAAATTATGATGCATTACGTGTCAAGCCAAAACCTTGACTCAGGTTCCTAAAAGGTAACGAGGACAAGTAAAACACATACAGGTAAGAAACAGCTGGTTTAGGATATCAAAGTCCTAAAGCTTTACTTCTTGAGAGACACAATGAATGCAGCTGTCGACAGTGATTTAGAATGAGCAGCATGGCTATTAGTGCCAGCAACCTCCAAGGTGGGCATGCCCCAGGCTGGCACGCCTCTCCCTTTCCAAAGGACTCTGGCCGTCTACCAATTGTATTTGTCATGCAGCTTGAGGCTGACATGCACACGGATTTGTTTAAAATGAGTATTTAGTTTTGAGACCTTGAATATAAATGTTTTTCTTTGTAAAAATTAGCCATAGATTATTTTGGTCAGAATTACCTATAGAAACAAGAAATGCAAATAGATAACACGAGGTGATTGAAGAGTTTATAAAAGGACTGTTTGTTAAGGTATAAGCAAGACTAAGAGAAACCATCCGTAGGCCTGAAAACTTGTGTTTAAGTTGACACCTAGAGAGAGTAAGAAAGTAGCCACAGTATAAAAGAGATCACCCAGAGGAAGCTGTGGCCTTAGCAGAGGGACAGGGCCACCCCATAGCTCACTTGGGAGATGCCTGGGGAATAATTATCCTAACCCAACTCTCCTTCTTCCCTCTGACCTTTGGCTGGTTCCCCGTTGGCCAAGCCCAAATGGAAGCCAGAGATCAAAAGAGCCTGCTGATGGAGTCCATAAAAGTCAGCTTTCCAGGGCACCAAGTAGGGTGTAGGAAGGTGGGGAGTGGATCTGAGGGGGGCACATTGAAAATATCCATCACAACAAGTATTGAATAGTTGTGTTTTGCTTTGGATTCTCTGGTTTGACTCTCTTTGTTGAGCTGCTATCCATAAGTGGTATCAGTTCTCTTGTCCTTTACCCTATCTTCCAGAAACAAAACATTGAAGTGAAAACTTCGTCCAACCCAAAACTCCTAACCAATTTCTTATTGCAGAGATCCTTCAAGTAAAACCTGCATCCACAAACACTAGTCAGACCAATGAACAACATATGACATGCTCCAGACAAGACAACTCCAAGAGAAAGATGTTTTAGGTCTTCCTTTTGCAATGAAAATATTTGTAGGATGAGTTCTATCTACAGAATGTTATTCAGTTCAAATCCCTTGAATTTTCCCAATTGGCTTAGAAGCCTGAGGAATTTCAAAACTACAATTGGCTCCAAAATCTTTGGGCAAAAATAGACTCCTCCTGTAACACAGCAGATGCAGACATCAGCAACTTGTAGGAAGTTAAAACTGACACCGCCTGAGACCTAAACCACCCTCTGGTCAACAGCTGATGGGCTAACACCCCCTAACACCCTTTCTGAGCAGCAATCAAACAGTGGGGTGGTTATATCTGCTGGTAAGTTCCATCTCACGGAACTCCTTCAGTCTGGGACAGTTTCTTCTGCGTTACCTGAATGAAGCGTTCTGAGAGGACACAGTTAAAAGCTTTGCTGGCTGTGTGAATCCGCCAAAGACCCGCGATACAACCGGAAGAGAAATATGTTGAGAAACTGGCTCCCAACTCACCCTACACCGCCGGATCCCAACTCTCCCTACACCGCCTGCAGGAACTCACCCTACACCGCCTGCAGGAACTCGCCCTACACCGCCTGCAGGAACTCGCCCTACACCGCCTGCAGGAACTCACCCTACACTGCTGGCTCCCAACTCGCCCTACGCCGCTGGCCCCCAACTCGCCCTACACCTCTGGCCCCCAACTCGCCCTACACCGCCTGCAGGAACTCACCCTACACCGCTGGCTCCCAACTCGCCCTACACCACTGGCTCCCAACTCACCCTACACTGCTGGCTCCCAACTCGCCCTACACCGCTGGCTCCCAACTCGCCCTACACCACTGGCTCCCAACTCGCCCTACACCGCCTGCAGGAACTCACCCTACACCGCTGGCTCCCAACTCGCCCTACACCACTGGCTCCCAACTCGCCCTACACCACTGGCTCCCAACTCGCCCTACACCGCCTGCAGGAACTCACAACGCCGAGGTCCGTCACGAGTGTAGACGCCTTAGACACGCCGCCTGCTGCCCTCACGGGAAGCAAGCCAGTGACTGGAAGCTCTGCGTGGCTGCACTTCGCTTTCAAGGGTGACACCACGGCTGGCGACTGCGCTGTGGGTGTGCAGGGAAGCTGGAAACTCTGACGCAGGACTTCGGGCTCAGTCACTTCGGGTGCGCTCGTAAAGCCTGCCCTTCAGTCTGTGGCCGCTGCCACTGTGTACAGAACCACGGGCCGCTCGCTCCCCAGCCCACCAGCTGAGCTATCACTTGCTGTTGTGCATGTCTCTACCGGAATCCTCTTCAGTGGCGATACTGGCTTTACTAACGGAAGTTCGTACAGTATCTGGTTTACTCTTGACGGTTCCACAGGCCCACAGAGAAGCTTCAGGGTCTACAGAGAGAATCTTCTTTAGAGTATTTGCTACGATGGTCATTGGTGTTCCCTATTTCTAATCACCGTTCACTAGCTCATTGACAATCATGTCACTCCCAGCTTAAAGCTTCCAAAGCTTTCCTACTGTAAAAAGAATAAATCACCAACTCATAACCATGGCAGACAAAGTCCATGCCTGTGTCTCTGACAGCTCTGACTCTGTCTGCCCTCCAGCCATAGATCTTTTTCTCTTTGGCCCTTGGCGCTGACGTTTGTACTGCAGGAAAACTTCCCCTGACTCATCCTCGACGGTCCTGCCTCTGCTGAAGTGCTACCGCTTCGGAGCTAAGCCAGAATCATTCCCTGCTCCGGCCCACTCATTTCTATTACACTGCCTTATACAGTTGCTTCATAACACTGACTAAAATTAAAATAAACCTAAAACATTTTGATCTGTTAATGACTACCACTTCTGGTCCCTATAGAATCCCCAGGTCCTAGAAGAATTCTCAACAGATAGTAAGTACTGAATAAATATTTGTTGTATGAATTTCTTTAAATCTAAATTCCACTGGACCATCCATAATCTGTCAATCAGCTTGCAATCATTATTTGAAAAATTTTGTGAAGACAAGCATGTTGGTGTGCGATGGTGGGCACATAGGTAGTGGGATGATGGGAATATAGAAGAAATGAAAGATACACGTCCTTGTTTGCAGAAAGGAGGGTGAGGTTACCACCTTCTCAGGTTTGAGAAGCGTTAGCATATGGAAAATACTGATGCCCCCTGAAGCATGTGTATGTATTCATTTTAATATAAATCCACCTCATAGTAGGAATTACCTAAGGGGTTAAAGCAAGTTGGAAAATAATTATTACTGCGGTTATTTCTTATTCATGTTGTTATTTACATTTAATTGCCAAAGGAAGACGGAAAAACAAGTCCTTACTCTCTTACTGTCTCTCAGCCAAAATCAAGAAGACCTGCTCTAATCACCACGAAACTAGCACAGAAAATAGGACTCTTTAGTTACCATTGGTTATTAAAAAAAAGACTTAGAATTTTCCTGCCTCAATTTTCTCAAACTTCCCTCTTTATGTGGGTAATAAAATGACTTTCTCAAAGTTAGATCCATTACTCCTTAGAAGATAGTAAAATGTCTCATCTGTAGGCAGATTTCTCAAAGGTTTCACATTATGTCTTTCTCATTGCCACGATCACTATGAACACAATCATCTAATGTATTTTGTTAATGATGCACCCTCTGACCTCGTAGAATTAATGCTATATTTTAAACTAGGGGAAAAAATTCTCTAAGTCTTAGTGGGAGCACGGCTGGTATATAAAGCCCTTATAATGCATGTTGAGCTGCTGGGAGTTACTGATATTGGATGTTTGATGTACCCATTCTGTTTTGCTTTCCTCTGAAACAATTCATTTGCCTTCTAAATGGAATCACAACAATACTTAATAAAAATGGTAATGCAACCAAGGGCACATGGTTATAGCCGAAGGATTGATGTGGAGAAAATTTTAGCAAGTGAAGGTGAAGGGCATACGTGGAGGCTGAAGAAGGCTTTGGGGTATTCATTAAGTGACAGGGGGCTTCATGACATTTTTCGTTTGAAAGATAGTACGTTGTGGTCAGGATTCTTTTTGTAAATTTTAGCTGTGGGTTAGTGTGCCTTTCTCTGGAGGATCTTTCACAGCCAGTCACAAGTGAGAGTATGGCAGAAAACTGCTCTGTGGAAAATTAGACTGTAGAACAGTTTTGAAGGCATCAACTCTCACATCCCAGTTCTGGTAAGTCTTGAAGGCATAAGCATCACAGATGAACCTCTCTGATCATAAAGAAGTGATTTAAAGAAGATGAATAGAAATTTCCACAAATGATCGTAAACCTGGGAACCTAAAATTCAGCAGCAAGCTTTGGATTTCATGTCCTCTTCCCCTTGCCCTCCATCTCCAAAAGGTAAACAAAAGTCCGATGGTGAGAAAATCAGCAAGTTAGTTTCTAAAACTGCATTTCTCACTGTCAGAATGGCCCTCATCAAAAAGTCTACAAACAATAAATGCTGGAGAGGGTGTGGAGAAAAGGGAACCCTCTTGCACTGTTGGTGGGAATGTAAATTGATACAGCCACTATGGAGAACAGTATGGAGGTTCCTTAAAAAACTGAAAATAGAACTACCATATGACCCAGCAATCCCACTACAGGGCACATACCCTGAGAAAACCATAATTCAAAAAGACACATGGGGCTTCCCTGGTGGCGCAGTGGTTGAGAGTCTGCCTGCCAATGCAGGGGACACGGGTTCGAGCCCTGGTCTGGGAAGATCCCACATGCCGTGGAGCGAGTGGGCCCGTGAGCCACAACTGCTGAGCCTGCGCGTCTGGAGCCTGTGCTCCGCAACAAGAGGGGCCGCGATAGTGAGAGGCCCGCGCACCGCGATGAAGAGTGGCCCCCGCTTGCTGCAACTGGAGAGGGCCCTCGCACAGAAACGAAGACCCAACACAGCCATAAATAAATAAAATATTAAAAAAAAAAAAAAGACACATGCACACCAGTGTTCATTGCAGCACTATTTACAATAGCCAGGTCATGGAAGCAACCTAAATGCCCATCGACAGACGAATGGATAACGAAGATGTGGTGCATATATACAATGGAGTATCACTCACCCATAAAAAGGAATGAAATTGGGTCATTTGTAGAGATGTGGATGGACCTAGAGACTGTCATACAGAGTGAAGTAAGTCAGAAAGAGAAAAACAAATATTGTATATTAATGCATATATGTGGAATCTAGAAAAATGGTACAGATGAACCGGTTTGCGGGGCAGAAATAGAGACACAGATGTAGAGAACAAACGTATGGACACCAAGGGGGGAAAGTGGGGTGGTGGTGATGGGATGAATTGGGAGATTGGGATTGACATGTATACACTGATATGTATAAAATAGATAACTAATAAGAACATGCTGTATAAAAAATAAAATAAAATAAAATTCAAAAAAAAAATAAAGAAATTTTAAAGACTCCAAAGCGTTTATGAGGATTATATCTATCAATATTTATACTGGAGATAGAAAATGAGAAATTGAAAAATATGTATTTATGAAATCATTTAAAATAACGGTAATAGACCTATTATATGTTAACAAAAAAAACACATGTATTAATAAAAAGTAACTCTATTTTCCAAACTAAAACTACAGTGAGAAGAGTGGCATCATTCTACATTTTTGCAAATCTCCACTGCCTAGCTTAACAGAAAACAGCTGGAGTCTCCTACCTGCTTCCGCATTCAATTTGTTGCAAAATTCCAGGTCCTGTGACTCCTGAACACTCTTAGACCACTCATGAGAGAATAAGAGTTGGAAAAGTCAAATAACACCTTAGCATCATTATGAAAATAATTCAGCCTAACTGACCCATGGAGAGGATCCTGAGAACCCTCCCAGAGTTCGCCCTGCTGTCCGCGACCACAGTTTGAGGACAGGTGGATTATATTAACGGGCCAACACGATTCTGAGCTCTTTATTATCATTCAACACTCACAACAACCCTGTGAAGGACACACCATTATCTTTATCCCTATTTTATAGGTGTGGAAAATGAGGCCGAGAGAGACTAAATAAAGTCAGTGGCAGAGCTGGACTTACACCCAGCAGTCAAATTCTAGCACCCTAGACCTTGACCCTGATGCTATACTGCCTGCAGGTTTAGAAAGCTGTGGGCAGGCATATTCCCAGGACATTGGAAGTAAGAGTTTAGGCAACTGGCAAGGGCTTGCCAAAAGACTGTACTGGGACTGAACTGAACTCCCAAACACACCTTACCCCCTCCAGATTCCCCCAGCCCGTGGCTCTGGGCTCCCACTGGACCGGCTTTGCTAGTGTGGCTTCAGTTCCAGGTGAAGGAATCCTCTGGCAGAAGGCATGGCGCGAAAACTTGCGGTGCTGGGTTGCAAATCTGGGAACCAGGAGACAGGGAGAGGTCCCTCCTTTATGTGTCACCTGGCCTGGAGTCACGAGTGTTTTCCACACGTAATGTCTCTCTTCTCAATACCGATCCTTCTTAGAGAAGCAAAGCCTTGCAGCCCGACCAGCGCGCACACACACACGAGTTCTTTCAGGGTTTTTCAAGCTATCAAACAGCACAACGAGAATCAGAATAACTATGCCTTTATAAAAGTAAACTCTCACAAACTTTTGGAAGTTGATGTGTAGTGAAACTTAAGATCTATTAAAAATTAATAAAAATAGATGGCTGTCATAGTTTTACACATAAATATTTTCTCGATGTCGGCAAAATACCATTTAACGTCTCTGAAATGGGTGTCTCACAGCATTGTGTCTTTTTTATTCAACCCAGCGTTGTGTCTCTCATCACACAATATTTTCGAACACTTCATCTTTAGGTTATCTAGGCCTAAAATGAAGTCACATTATGTCCTTCCCTTATGGAAAAATCAGCTAGTATGTTAGGCCTTTGGGCAAGGTCTTCTCGTCTTGCTACCCAGTATTTTAACAGACTTCTTACTCTATCAAATAAAAAGAGGAAAAGAAAAAGAAAACGCACACACAGACACGCCTTCTTAAAGTTTGGAAAAACACGTTGAGGTACAGCCTGGCCATTGGTGATAAAGACCCCATCGGCACGGAAGAAGTTAAATACTGTCTCATCTCTCCTCCTCTCTCTCTCTCACATCTTAACCGAAGAATCGTTTCGATCTCCGAGCTGTTTCTAATTAGGTGTTAATGACCTCAGAGTTGTGTGGGTTTGCCATGTTCTGTACCTCATTTGATTTTCCCCTCCTCCCGGGCTCAAACAATACCAAGAGGACTGAAATGAAGATAAAATACACCTCTATGGTCCCAGTGGTTATTGGATCAGAGATATATAAATACAGAGAAGTCCAGAGGGAAAGATTATTATTAACACTAGTTCCATGACCTATGCTAACCAAGAAATGAAAGTAATTATAGCGCTTTCATGTGCTGGGCAAGGGGTCCTCAGACTTGGAAATCATGAATGAAACGAGGACACGGAGTACCAATGATGCTTCGGAAGCTGGAAGTTGGGGGACCGATGGCCCCTGGGTACAGAAGGAACGACACACAGTCCCTGGGAAGTGTCAGAAAGAAAATGTTTTTTCCTGAAGTGAAACAGCCACACGTATTAACCTGCAAAACAAGAACTAAGTAAATGGGAAAATAATCGAATAAGAGAAAAAAAAGATTATATATGGTGCCTGATAGCAAAATGCCACACTCCCTAGAGGCTTCCAGAACGATGTTATGCAGACCTTACAGTGAATTCCAAAGGACCAAATGTGTCTTCTAATCGGTGAATTAAATGATTATATGCATATACGTCTGTGCTCTCTATACCCCAGCTTCCTATTTGTGAATGAATGAGGTTGAAGTAAATATTTAGTCTCCAGTAATCCTTGGTGCAACGTTTTATTTATTTATATTTTTAAAATTGCACACATTATGACTACAATTGGCAGTGCCTCTTACTAAGGACTCATTCAGTTGTTTAAAAAAAAAAAATTCTCAACAGATTTTAGCCAAGGATTCAGGGGAAAAAGAGTTACCAACCAAAACCTCAAATGTTATAAAACAAGACGAATCATCTTGAAGTGCTGTTAAATACATAAATCTTGAACAGTCTCAAAAATATGCCTGAAAATAAAGTGACCTGGGTATCATTTAAAGAGGAGAAATGGAAAAAAAAAAAAAAAAAAAGGAGGAGGTGGAAATAAAAGCAATATGCCATTACAGCATATTGACTGAGCTGGTAAAGTCACCACGATTAAAATGAAGTAATTCACTTTGAACTAACTCTAGTTGACTTGGCTAATGTGCCTGAGGACTGTCTGTAGCCAGCCAGAGGAAGCCTTTTGTGCTTCAGTTAGCAATAAAGCTTGGAAATCCTTACTCTTTCAAAGATGAACACAGATAACAGAGGGAACCAGAAATGCCTGGGCTCTTGTATTATACTTTCAGCCTGCAAGTCGTCTAGCTGCGCTGCTTCAACACGGGTGAGGTTTTCAGACGTGGACCACTTTAAACCTCGTAAAGCCTTCTGCACATACAAACTCCATCAGTCACCCAATTTAGCCTGTTAACATGGCAAAACACATTGTTCAAGATGTGTCCGAAATAGAAGAGAAAATTGAATCCATGGTGAAAAAGGTAGCTCTGACTCATGAAACCTACAAAGTTAGCTAAGATTTCTATTATTAACCAAACACAAGATCAGTTGTTCTTTGGTCTTTTCAGGTGGGCTGTCCGCGTGGCTGTATATCCCATTTCATTTTGTTTTGCAGAAAAACCGAACAATCTGTTAGGAACAGATGTTTTGCGATCTTTGGGCGGGAGAACAGTGGTAGGATTAAGAAGCCCTTCTGATTCTTGTACCTCTTGCTCTGCTCTGATAAACACGCAACTTCCATTCCAGGAGGGCTGCTTGATGTCTGCATATCTGAGTACCTACAGTGTATTACCCACCCCCAAAACAAAACAAAACAAAATCTGCTAAACACCCTGCTTTCCCTTCCCCAGCAGTTATTTACGAGTCAATTTTACAACGTATTTTTACAGGTTAGTCAGTGTCACCTCACTCACTTCTGCAGTTTTAGATGCAGAAATGAATTGTCTCCCTGTTCTTCAGTGGGATAAATGCCACCTTTTTGATGCTTTGATGCCACTGGGTAAAAGACAGTGAAGTGAGGTACGTGAAACTAGGTTAAAAAGCTTCATGTAACTATACTAGGTTGACAAAGCTCTGGATTAAAAATCAGTCACGTGTGCAAAAAATGTAATAAATGAATGAAAATGTATGTTATGGTCATTGCTGCTTTAATAGCACCTTTGTGCTATGGAATCCAAATAGCAACAGTCATCTTATCCACGCCTCACAAATGAAATGACATTAGGTTCCTAGGCACCTAATGACACACAGCTAGCACAGAATGAGGCTCCTGCCCACGGATTTATTTCATGCAAACGCCGAGGGCATGTAGAGACAACTTATCAGTTCGAGATAGGACTCCATTTAAAGCTGCTGCAGCACTGATGCTTTGGTTCATCTCCATTTTTCAGCTAAATAGAGGTTTTCTTTTTCACTTCATATAAAGTCTTCAACCAGCTCGATCCTTCTAATAAATTGCAAACTCTGTAACAATATATCTTCCATTATGCCGCTTGTTACTTCACTAAGACAGGAAATTAAAGCAATAAAACACTTTCAAAATGGTAGGGCACACTCAGGCACTTATTTTTCTTAGGTCCCGTGTTATTCTTCAAAAGACCTTTTATGATACTCATATTAAATTCTAATATTAAATTCTTTGAAGTCTGAAGAATCTGTTGAAAGTGTTGAATTTCTAAGATACAGAGCCCAAACACTGCTTCTACTCATGCATTTATTAAATTGGAATATGTGGTTGAACAGTTTAAAACACAAAATACAGTACGGTTAAATAATATATGACCAGATACATTTCAAGTCCACATTAGAGAATCCATTGTGTGGAAATTTGATTGAAGGCTCAGGAAAATCTATTTTGCTTTTTCTCACCTGGTGCGACCAAATGCACAACATATGTGGTCGTTCACAGAAAAGGCTGGTAACTGCAAAACCAAGTGCTGAGAACCAGAGAAATACCGTAATGGCCACTTATGCAGCAGGTTCATATAAAAGAAATTGAATCGGGCTTATGAGGCTGTTCATTCTTTATTAACCTCCTGGAAAAAGGTCAGACAACTGTTCTTTTAATGCTAAGAGTACTATGTGAAAATGGCTAAAAGAGAAATGTAAAAAACTGCAACGCATCCTAGGCAGTATATTAGGTAATTGTATTAAACAGCTTAGAGAGATGTGGGGAAAAGCCCTCTTCATTGACTACTATGGAAAAAAAAAATCGTCTTATTTTCGTTTTAGCAATATTCTTTTCCATCCAACCTTACGGAAAAAGAAGTAGAAAAAAAAGAAACGGATAAAAGGAAAACCACTGAAAGTGAAAATTTAGGAGATGTGAGAGCTCATAAAACAGGTCTCTTCCCTCATTCACACCCACCTTCCAGGCCCTCCTCCCTCCTTTCTTCCTTCCTCCCTTCTTTTTGCAAAGGTTTGCAAAAATGCAGGCTGAAGGATGATGAACGTTCTTTTCCTCAAGACTACACAGAACTCCAACTTCGCATTAGGTGAAATCGCCATGTCGCCTCAGCTGTGCAGGGATTTTTCCCTTCTTTGGAAACCCCCAAAACAGTTGATCTCTTTCTCAACGTGTCACTTGAAACAACAGCTATTTAGCAGGTGTGAACGTTCCAATTAAATAGCAAGTGCTTTTTGGAGGTGATCGTAAGAGCCTTTGCAGTGTCAGGCTCTATCTCCATCCACTGCCTCTCCTCGCTAGGCTGATTAGGGTCAGCACTTTAAAATTAGAAAACGAAGCCCTTGAACCTCTCGTCACCACTATAGGCATACTTGCTAACATTAAAGGATCTTCCGTACACCAAAGGGAAGTCAAACTGGCCTGCCTGCTGCTAATTTACTCCAGCCCTTTACCAACTCCTCTCCCTGTCTCAGAAATATCTTTTTGATATTTTTTGAAACACTGTGCTAAATTCCCAGTGATAAAATTAGCTGGTCCAATCTGAGGCATTAGTCCTCAATAACTTATGTTTCCCTTCTCATCTGCCACCATTCCTCTCTGCTGGAATTCCAAAGCAATCAACTACCTGGGGATACTTTTCCCCAGAGACCTTTTTTAGCACACTATATCAATTAACACAAAAGCAATTTTGGACCCCCTCCAATACCCAGCACTACCATCTGGTGTCCCTGGAACCTCATGGAGGGGGGCAGATTTCAATTTGTCAAGACAATGTAAATTCCCCAAATTATTTTCAAATTATGTGTGTTTAATGTCGTGCCCATTCATCTCTTAAAAGGTGTTTTGCAAATTCTTCTAAATTGACTCTGCAGCTTGCATGCTTGCTCTCTCTCTCAGGCAAGGAGAAATTAGGGTTATAAAGGTTGAAGTTTAACTCAAAAGATATGAGTTTGTAAAATCTAAATAGCTTACTAACCAAGGACAGTAAGAAATTATTAGATGCGTTCACACTCTACAAGCCCACTTGCCAGTCTCCCCGTGATTACTGTGGGGATATGATTTTTAGGCAACAAAACATGATAGTATGTGAGAGATAGATACCAAGAAGGCTCTCGCATCAAAGGAAAATGTTCCAAATGTCACCGTTTGTCACTTTCCCTTTAAGGCTTTGCAAATTCCTGCTAGAATATAAGCAATTAATTTGAAAGTATTAATAAATGAAGTCATTTCTAAACTCATTTTAATTGGTTTGGCAGATGAATTTGGCTGTTAACTTGAAAAGTTCTGACGTGAAGACAAGTGGCAGGCAATCTCATCTTTTTTTTGGCTGTGTTGGGTCTTCCTTGCGGCGCGGTGGCTTTCTCTAGTTGCGGCGAGCGGGGGCCACTCTTCATTGCGGTGCGCGGGCTTCTCATTGCGGTGGCTTCTCTTGTTGCGGAGCACGGGCTCTAGGTGCGCAGGCTTCAGTAGTTGTGGCTCGCGGGCTCAGTAGTTGTGGCTCGAGGGCTCTAGAGCACAGGCCCAGTAGTTGTGGCTCACGGGCCTAGTTGTTCCGTGGCATGTGGGATCTTCCTGGACCAGGGCTCGAACCCGTGCCCCTGCATTAGCAGGCAGATATAACCACTGAGCCACCGGGGAAGCCCCAGTGGCAGGCAATCTCTAGATCAATGCTAGCCAACACAGTAGCCATTGGCCACCTGTGGCTCTTTAATTTTAAATGTGAACTAGTTAAAACCAAATCCACTTTTAGAAACTCAGCTCCTCAGTCATCCCAGCCACATTTTAAGTGCTCAGTAACCATATGTGACTGGTGACTGCCCTGCTGGACAACACACAAATCCCCCCCATCACCGAAGCCGGTGCCAATGGACCACACTGATGTCTAAGAACATGGGATGTGCCACATGAAGGGTAGCCGGCAGTATGCACACACAATTCTTCTTGATGTAAAAGATGGAGATGGCCCCCAAAGCAGGCAGGATATGTGCAAAAAAACAAATTGCAGAGTATTGAGTAGGGTTCCCTGTGCTATACAGTAGGTCCTTATTAGTTATCTATTTTATATATGGTAGTGTGTATGTGTCAATCCCAATCTCCCAATTTATCCCTCCCCCCCTTAACCCCCTGGTAACCGTAAGTTTATTTTCTACATCTGTAACTCTATTTCTGTTTTGTAGGTAAGTTCACTTGTACCCTTTTTTTTAGATTCCACATATAAGCGATATCATATGTTTTCCTCTATGTGGGAAAAGAACCTGAAAAAGAGTGGATATATGTATATGTATAACAGAGTCACTTTGCTGTACACCTGAAACTAACAAAAAATTGTAAATCAACTATACTCCAACAAAAATTAAAAACAAACAAACAAACAAATTGCAACTTGTCTGACTTTTGCTGAGACTGAAACAGCAGGACCATACTATGGTCCTTCCTCCCAGCCCCATGTCTCCGCTTGCCTTTTGTCTGTAGCAAAACTTTAGCCAAAGAATAAGTTTACTCAGAGAAGTGAGAAAATGCAGGAACAAAGGAAAACAGTCCAACAAACTAAATAATGATAGTTCAGTCATAAAGCAAAGTCAAGGACCTTTAGGTCCTCCTCAAGGGCTACAGATCATATTCTGAGCCGTGTCCTGTGAGCTGTCTTGTAGATACTCAACCCCACCAGGTGGAAGAAGTTAACACATGATGACCAGGCTGTAGCCATGACGGAAGCTGCCACAATTCCGAGAGCTGGCCTCAAGGAGATAGGAACAAACCGACCCAGGAACTGAAGACCAACTGTACTTGAAACAATCAAGATGACGCTGGTCAGACCACCGCAGGACCAATGTCAAGATGACGGGCAGAGCTGACCGTGCTGTTTCTGCAGGAAGGCCCTCCCTCTCTGCCTGTAAGAGCCCTTGCCCCTGATTGTCAGGGTGGGAGTCGGCCTTTGGACGGGAGTCCGCCGCCCCGCCCTCCCTGCTGCCAGCATCTGAGATAAATCAAACTTTCCTTTCCACCAACCTTGCCTTTTTATTGGCTTTTGAGCAACGCGCAGGCAGCTCCCCGCTTTCGGTAACAAGAGTGGGCCCTTTCCGTTAGCATGAAGCGTCAGTGAAAGCTGAGGACATCTTGGTGTGCTTGGTTGCACAGAAGTGAACAGGTTTAGCTCATCTTACGCGTGCTTCTGGCTGGTGACTCCTGCCTCCGCGGATAACAACCGTCCTTCCACCGGGCTCGGCCGGGTGCTCCAAGCGGAGCCGATTCGAACCCCGGCTCTGGGAAGAGGCCCTGGGCGGGCCGACTCGAGTCCTGCCACGCTCTCGTTAGAGAAACAAATGAAAACTGCTCAGCGCGTGACGCCGAGCTGGTCACGTCCCAGTAG
This sequence comes from Balaenoptera musculus, assembly GCF_009873245.2. Taxonomy (NCBI): domain Eukaryota; kingdom Metazoa; phylum Chordata; class Mammalia; order Artiodactyla; family Balaenopteridae; genus Balaenoptera; species Balaenoptera musculus. Next base: position 1,277,752 of record NC_045805.1, read on the forward strand.
AGCTGCTTCCGGCCTCCGGCCCGAGCGGCCGGGCGGGGGTGCTCCTCCCCTCCTGCTGGAGCTGCTCAGAAGGAGACGCAGCGGAGTAGCAACGATCGTACCCCATAGAAGGGGGAGGGCCCCCGACTGATGGCCACGAGAGGGCAGCAGAGGCAGGGGCGGCAAGAGGCCAGCTCCTGGGGGCTGCACGTCAGGCGCTGGCTCCGTTCGCGCTCAAAGCCCGTTCTCCCCGGACTGGTACAGTCCTCTCCACTTCCCTGTGGAGCGCCAACTTCTCTCGCATCCGTGCGTATACGTCCCCACACACACACACACACACACACAGGCACACAGCTTATAACAGACCTTCAGGTTGTATGGAGCAGATGAAAGAGCGTTCCTGGCCGAGAGGAGAACATCTGCGAAGGTCCTAGGGCGGGAAAGAGCCTGACAAGTTGAAGGAAGGAAAGCAGGGCAGCGTGGCCAGGAGTCACAAGCTAGGCTGGCAGGAGTGGCACCGCAAGAGGCAGAGATGTGGCGTGCAGACTGGGGCTTGTTTCACAAACAGGGAGGAAAACATGAGATGACCCCGTTCACATGAGTGACGGCCCTTTGGCTGCTCGGGCACCCTGAAGAGAAACCAGGCCAGAAACATAGCGGCAGTTAGGAAAGTCAGGTGGGACACCGTGGTGGATTGGACCAGGATGCTGGTAGGAGCACGGAGAAGAAAAGCAGGCGGAGGTGGGATGCAGTTTGAGGAGAGAATCGAAAGGACTCAAAATCAAGATTTTTGGCTGGCGCACCTGGCTGGGTGGTGACAGCATTTACCAAGATGAGGGACCGAGGAAGGAAGAGAATAGAGTGAAACTCACAGTGGTACCCTGTCATTTGATGAAAAGGATAACGTGGAGTGTCCAATTAAATCGAAACTTACAAATGAATTCTCCACTCTTAGAGTTGGAAATTGCCCTGAGGAAACAATGAGTCAAAAATTCAACTTAGGCTTAAATCCCACAGGCCCAATACTATCAAAAGATTTTAACTGCTAACTTGTTTTTGGACAATTAGGGTACCGATTAGATTATAATAATGTTCCAAAAATACCATTTCTAAGATGAGAGTTTGATGCTATTCTAGTACTCTTCTAGTGCTCTTGCTTTATATTCTTTCTCTGGTGCTTAAGAAGAAGAGTGGACTGTACTATAACTGTCTTCTATTGTACTGGTGTACTTGTTTTCTTATTTATTCATTTGTGCATTTCTTTGCTTACCGTATGACCTAGTAGGTTCATATACCATTGTACACTAGTCCTGTATTTTTGATCTCAAGTGATCCAAGCCACCTGGCGAGTCCAAAATTACATGACTGTATTATACCATAGCAATAAGAGCCATCACTTAATAAACACTTTGTACAGTAACATGTATTCAATCAACCTCCATGACAACAATACGAGGTAGTCTCATTGCTCCATTTTACAGATGAAGAACTGAGGTGCAGAAGGTTAAGTAACTTCCCAAGGACACAGAGCTGAAACGTGCCCCAGACTGTTTGTATCCAGAAGCCACAGTCTGATTCTGTGCTACCTCCTGGGTCGTGAGACTAGATTCAGTTCACACCACTGGGGCCAGTATCTTGATTCAAATGCAGGGAAATGAAATGCTCTGCATAAATCACCCTTACCTTTATATATATATATATATATATATTGTTTTTTTTTTGTCTATGTTGGGTCTTCGTTTCTGTGCGAGGGCTTTCTCTAGTTGCGGCGAGCGGGGGCCACTCTTCATCGCGGTGCGCGGGCCTCTCACTATCACGGCCTCTCTTGTTGCGGAGCACAGGCTCCAGACGCGCAGGCTCAGTAGTTGTGGCTCACGGGCCCAGCTGCTCCGCGGCATGTGGGATCTTCCCAGACCAGGGCTCGAACCCGTGTCCCCTGCATTGGCAGGCGGATTCTCAACCACTGCACCACCAGGGAAGCCCCACTTACCTTTATATTTGAAAAAAATATTATCATAGCAGAATTTAAAATCCTACGATAAAATCATAATATGCCATAGACTACAATACAGTGATTAGAAAATTCTTAAAGAAAAATTTCCTGTTAACACCTTTGGCCGGGCTCAGGGTAGGGGTGCAAGGCGTTCTGTCATTTCATGCTACGTTTAGTCTGGGGGTAGGGCAGCTGAGAAGGCAGTGGCCCTGCTCAGGGTGACCACACACTGCTGGGACACTCAGGAGCGGGGTACTCTTTGGACTTGGCACTGCACGTGGTCTCTGAGAAAATCCCAGGTGGGGCTCAAAGCAGGAAAAGTATTATCTGATCTGAGAGGGCAGGAAGTACTGAGGTGCCATCCTGAGGAATAGTAAGGAGATAATTTATATTTTGAAGGATATCATAATGCTTCCTAATTTTTTTCTCTCTACAGTGAAAACTCTGATGAAGCATCTTTTTGAATTCTTGTTTAACAGAGGAGTCAGTGTATTTGATGAAAAGAGCATTCAGATATCTAAGTGGACCTTCCCAGTTTTTAATGAAGACTTTTATTTTATTTTTTTTTATTTTTTAAATTTTATTTATTTATTTATTTATTTATGGCTGTGTTGGGTCTTCGTTTCTGTGCGAGGGCTTTCTCTAGTTGTGGCAAGCGGGGGCCACTCTTCATCGCGGTGCGCAGGCCTCTCACTATCGCGGCCTCTCTTGTTGCGGAGCACAGGCTCCAGACGCGCAGGCTCAGTAATTGCGGCTCACGGGCCCAGTTGCTCTGCGGCATGTGGGATCTTCCCAGACCAGGGCTCGAACCCGTGTCCCCTGCATTGGCAGGCAGATTCTCAACCACTGCGCCACCAGGGAAGCCCAAGACTTTTATTTTATTGCAGCCCTGACAGGACCAGGCAACTCAAAGCTTTAACCGCAACAGAAATTTCTTTAGGCAAGTTGAAGTCATCTTTATTTCTAGTCTTTTTTTTTATGCAATTTATTAGTGATGGCAGATTCTCTTCTGAAGCTACTACTGAAAGAACCTTTTCTCCATGATTTTATTTCCAGTGGGTTTTAAGATTTTTGAAGACAAGGATTATATTTTTATGCTCCTTTATACTCATCAAAGCAGCTTCTAGCATTCCTTGTGTGCAATAGGTGCTCGTTGGATGGAAAAAAGCACTATTTCTGTGATATTTCATGTCATTCTTATTGAAACTTTAGAGGAAACATTTAGGGACAGATTTTCCCTACCCAGTGCATAGTTTGCTTTCCTTCTTGAACCTAAATATTTCACAGGCTTTTGAGGCACTGGAATCTTCTGACGGTTATTGCTGATTTTATTCTTCTTCTTACGTAAGTGTTGATTTCTTTGGTGCCAGCAAACCAGTCCTAATGGAAGTGGCTGATAATTACAACACAAAGCATTTAAATAATACTTTAAGATCTACAATTCTGGACTTCCCTGGCAGTCCAGTGGTTAAGACTCCATGCTTCCAGCACAGGGGACATGGGTTTGATCCCTGATCCAGGAACTAGGATCCCACATGCCATGAGGCACAACCAAAAAAAAAAAAAAATTTTCCTATCCATCCCTTCACTTCCATGGACCCTCCCACAATATAATTATCGATGTATTAGGATCTTCGATTGGAATTTTCTGCTCTTAAGTATCACACCATGATAGATGCAAGATCAGCTGACTGTCTCAACTGCATTTCAAAAAGTTTTTCCTGCTTCGTGTAGAGTCAGTAAATGAATATGGCCGTAATTTCAACCACTGTGGCATTCTGTCGTTAAGAGCCTCTTCATGTCCTCGGAGTTTCATGTTGAGTCATCACGCTAGCCTGGTTACATCCCTAATAAACACTGAGAGAGGAGCAGGAAATCGCCGTTTCAGCAGGTGGCACCTCACATATCTGCAGTTTCTGTCCCTCCTTTAGGAACATAGTTAAAGGCTGCGTGATGAATGAGTAACCACTGATTGGTCCTATTGTGTATTTGTGATTCTTCTTTTTTTATGTCGCATTTTAGTATGCAGAAGATACCGTGGAGGACCAAAACCAGATATGCGATACACGCGCCAAGCGCAAATATAACAGTGTCATGTGGTCAGAGGATTTTTTTCTTCAGGCTATCTTGGGCTGAGAGCAAGCTCTTACGGTGCTGGCCGTGTGTCAGAAGTTGCCTAGAGATGTTGAAATTTAGTCCGTAAAAACTGAAACTCCTTACCTCCTCCACCTCTTTTTTTCTTTTTCTTTTTTAAACTTTGGGAGGAACATATCTTGAGAATGAATGACTTGCCTAGCCTCACACAAGACGGATTTGGGCAGATGTTAAGGATATTTCAATTGCCGATGATGGAGAATTTTCATTTCAAGTTTAGACTTCATGTAAAACTTGTCACTAATGACAAAAAAGATCTTGGCAGAAATCTCATACAAATGATCATGTGCAGTACCTACTACTAACTACAATGAAGGAAAAACTCTTCAAAAGCAGTCGCCTCAGTAGGTCTCAGAAAAATGCAAATCAAGGCAAAAATAAAATGCCATTTACCTCCATTTGACTGGCAAAATTACACAGTGAGGAATACTCCTTAATGAGAGATGGGATGGGGATTGACAGAGTCTCTTTTCTATGGCTGTGGGAGTATAAATTGGTAAGTCCACTTTGCAAAATACTTTATCTTATAAAGTTGAGCATTTATATGTCTTCCTACCCACCAATTCCATTTTAAATATATTGCTTAATTTTAGTTGTTTCTCACCTTATAAAAAGGGTATTATAGTAGATTGTATTGCGGCACCCAAAAGATAGGTCCACCAGGAGCCTAAAATATGTAACCTTATTTGGGAAAAGGGTCTTTGTAGATGTAATTCAGACTCTAAGGATGAGATCATCCTGGATTAGGGTGTGCCCTCCATCCAAGGACAAGTGTCCTTTTAAGAGAAGTCACACAGAAGAGAAGGGGATGTGAGGACAAGGCAATTGGAATGATGTGCCTACAAGCCAAGAAACGCCAATCATTATGGACTGAGTTGTGTTCCCCCAGCACCTCAGAATGTGGGTGTATTTGGAAATACCGCCTTTAGAGAGGTAATTACGTTAAAATGAGGCCTTTAGGATGGGCCTTAATGCAATCTAAGTGGTGTCCTTATAAGAAGAGGGGATGAGAACACAGAAAGACATGAGGGGGACGCCTGCATGCACAGAGGGACCGCCGTGTGAAGGGGCAGCAGGCGGCTGCACTTCTGCCAGCAAAGGGAAAGGACCCAGAAGACCCAACCCTGACACTGCCTTGACCTTGACCTTGGCCTTCCACCCTCCAGGACTGTGGGAAAAGACATTTCTGTTGTTCAAGTCACCCAACCCGTGATGCTTTGTTATGGCAGCCTGAGCAAACTATACGCCAAGGATTTCCAGTGACCCCCAGAAGCTAGGAGAGAGGTATGGGAAGAATCCCCCTTAGAGCCTCCAGGAGGAGTGAGGTTCTGCCAGCACCTGGATTGCAGACATCTGGCCTCCCAAGCTGTGAGAGAGTAAACGTCTGCTGTTTTGAGTCGCCCAGTGTGTGATAATTTGTTCTAGCAGCCTTAGGAAACCGATAGAGGCATCACACCCAAGAGAAACTGTTGCCCTGGAGTACCAGTCGTCCTGCTCCTAGACCACAGCAAGTGGAACCCACACCTGGAGTCTCCTACAAATCACAAACGTGGAACCACAAAGCCTTTCCCCACCCACCCCCCTTTTTGGTAACATAAGAAATTTGCTTGAAAATTTGATAACCGACCCATCAACCCATCAGGGCTCCCTCCCCATGTCAAGGATGCACGTCTGAGGGTGAGGGTGAGGGTGTGGGTGTGTGTATGTGGTGGGAGGATCACAGCCACAGCCCTGGGAGACCAGAGAAAGCATGGCTCCCTCCCCAGATTCCCGGTGCCAGGGTCCAGGCAGAGCAGGCTCCCCAGCCCCTGGCACACAGCCTCCCTCCTGTTTGGATGGCATGGTTTGGGGAGGTGGCTAGAATTACCAGGAAACCTCAAGTCTCAAAAGCCGGGAGCTGGGGAGAGGACTTGCCTGCCAGGGAAGCTTCACTTTGTCCCATTGTGGGTTCAGGCAGGTCTCATCACCTCCCAGGAATAGCCAGCCCGAGTCTACCTTCTGCCTACTCTGCCCCCTCAGGTCACATAGGCATGGTGGCTCCTTTAGCCTCTGGATTAGAGGTCCATTCCGGAGAAATGGACTCTGGGTCCTTGGGTGGGAACATGAGTCAGGCTGTGGGTGCAGCTGAATTTATCACATTTACTATTTTGTGATATGGTGTGTGAGCTTCGATTTATACTGTGACTTAAATTCTCTGGGGGAAGCTGTTCCAACAAGAATAGTCATAACAGCTTTATGTGCCAGAGCAAAAACATGGCAACAATCTAAATGCCCACAGGAGAAGAATGGATGAATTCACTGAGGGTATATTCACAAAACAGAATATTATACAGCAGTCAAAATGATTGAATCATGGCAACAAGGAACAAAGTGGTTAGCCTTAGCAATAAAATACTCAGTGAAAAAAGTACGTCATGGGAGATTACATATGACGTAACTATGAAATACATGTAAAAACAACCAAAACTAAAAATACCTGATTTTTAACGACACACTTATCTAGGTTAGAGGAAAGAGAATGATGAGTACAAGATTTGGCGGGGGGGGGGGTCCCCTGGTCCAGGGACAGAGGACTCAAGATGGGGAGGGAACTCTTGGGAAGATACGTTACTCTGAATGATCTAGATCTGGGGTTGTGAGATGTGTTCATGAGAGTTAATACATTTTTTGCAATAAATGAGTAAATAATTAAAGAAACAAATAATAAAATCATAGCTGGATAAATGACAGAGAGGTATAACGAAGCAATGATTGTCTAATTATTTGCACATCTGGTCAAAGAATTAAAATTAAAAGAGCAACCACCTTTTCTCAGAGGTGTTTTTAACTCATAAATACGATCCTGTTTTTATGCAGATAACTGCTTATCGCACCTGATGAAGAACCTCGTCTAAACAGAACGGATACTGAGGTAAAACACAGGGAGCTACGTGAGTTACCTAATGCTGGGCTAAGTTATGGAACAAGCAAACCAGTCTTCTTGGTTATGTATACAATTTTAGTTGTGGAGGAAATACGACTATCTCAATGGTAGGAGGATGTGTGCAAATTATTCTGCTTTTGATAAGTTGGGTCTCAGCACCAGTCTTGTTTGCCTAATAATTTGTCTGGGACAAAGCACTGGATCTGCAATTTGTTGTGGCCTTTGAGCAAGTTTCTCTGTGTGTCCTCCTTAACCACGAGGTTACAGCGCCCGCTGTTGCTTTTGTCCCGATTTTGAATGTGGGACTTATAATGATAGTGTGAATCACTGGAACCTTCTCTGTGCTATATCCCTGGTCTTGGTCATAATGAAGGGATAATGGTGCTGTCCTCCAATTGGGACGCCCAGAGATAATGAGGCTTGTCAATAAGATATCTCTACTCAACGTGATTCCTCCATTCTCTTTCAACTTGCTTAGACATATTCTGCCTATGTGCTTATTAGTATTTGGGGATAACTGGATATGTTTGCCCTTGCCTGGATGTTTACACGACCTTTCACTTTGTCAGTTTCAACTACGGTTGCTGAGAAAACAGAGCTGAATGGAAAAACTTCAGATACTTAAATTGCCCACCGGTTAACGGGTTCTTTAAAAATGCAATGCATGTAAAAGAAGAGAGAAAAATTTGTTTCCATTTAAATTTGCATCCCAGGTATAATGAGATTACTATATATATATATATATATTTGAAAAACCCAAATGGTTAAAAACAGCGGCCTATAATATTTTCATAATACTTGAAAAATGGCAAATTGTTCCTTGAATTAATAAGCAAATGATCACTTTCTTCATAGTCACCTTTTCATTCTGGTCAGAATTTCATGGCTGTGTTATTACAAGATAGAATCTTTTACTTTGATGGCCTTCTTATTTTTCTTCTTTACATTGGATTGGCCAAAAAGTTCGTTCGGGGTTTTCTATAAGATGTTACAAAAACCCAAACGAACTTTTTGGCCAACCCAATATTTCTTTAGTAATAAAATTAAGATATGTTAAATACTGGTCTTTTGATAATGGGATAAACATAACTTAGACAATACCTAAAATTTTTTACCTAAATTTCAGATGTTCACTTTTGTCAAAATATCTTTTCATTGTGTCCTATAAGGTAATCAAATATATATCCTTTTATTTTTTATTTTTATTTTTTTTTAATTTCTGCAAATTTATTCTAAGGAAATGATTACCCCTGTGTGCACAGATTTAGCTATCACAGTCTTCTTTATAATAACAAGGAATTAGAAGTATACTAAGGGTCCAATAGGGAATTGATTTGATAAATTATGGTATAGCCCTATGATGTAATACTACATGGCCATTTAGAATGAAATTGTAGAAAAATAGTTAATAACATGAGAAAATGCTTACACATACTCAAGTGAAAATGACTAACATTCACAAAGAGGGCTGGGTGGTTGGATATATCCTTTTAAAAGTAACTTTAAAAAATCTTTGAAAAGAAGTAACATTAGCATTTCTTCTACATAATGAAGTAACATTAGCATTTCTTCCTTCTAGAGGAGGAAACTCCACCAGCACCTTAGCTAAACATTTTGGTGGTACCCACTATATCCTATGTCTCCCAGAAGCCTGCAGAAAAGAGCCCTTAGTGGGGGGACAAAGGACAGGAAAAAATCAAAATCACCCCTTGGGCCTGATCGCTAGACATTATCAATATCATTCTTAAGGAAATGCACATTGGAAACAGGCTAGCCAAAATATAACCTTCCAGAACAGCTATTTGGTGTTGGAAAAGCAAAAGAATTTTCCTGGAACCTTCTATGGCAACCCTGGAGCTGAATTATTGATTACTGGAAACATTCAAAACTGAGAAACGTTTTGGACTTCTCTATGTTCATCAAAACTACAGCTTCCACTCTTCCCAGTGTGTTTCAACACAACAGGAGCACTGCTTTATTGAGGGAACCGATGGTAAGCTACTTTACAACGCTCTTTCTCCAGGGAGACTCAGTGGTATATCAATTAGGCAATATGTGACATATACTAAAATATTTTATCGACAACTGTTAAGGAATATTTAAACAGGAGTGAGATATAGCCCTAGATATGCTAATACTTAAAAGAGAAGAAAAAGAAAACTGTTTCCTCAACAGGCAGAAATTTAATAAAAGATAATATATAGATATGTTAGCAGATAAAAGATAATGAGAAACATTGCATGAAAAGAAGCACGTCTGCTTCTACTCCTAAAGGTAGAAGCCCTGAGTGGTCAGATGTTCTTGAGATTAAATATAGCCTCATCCTTACACCCTGTTGCAAAAACAGTTTAGGAAATGTTTAACATGGCTAAACTTGATCAGTTAACTGATTTCAGTCACTAAATAGTAAGGCTGAATTTAGTTTTTCCCTAAAGAAATGAATACTGATTGTTTAAGAACTTACCATTCTTGTGCAGAAAGATCAATGTGGGTTTATTCTTAGGCAGACAACCTATGTAATAATATTTAAACAAAAGTTTCATAGGACAGTGTTACTGTGATGGTTGGATTTGTGTGGCTCTGATTTTTTAAAGGTACAAATGAAAATGAAATGAAAAGGTTACTCATCGATTTGGGATCTGGGGTCACAGACACAACAGTTGGGTCCCGTAAATAGTGGAAGTCAGGTTAAGCGTAGGCTGAATGCAAGGTATGAGTGGTAGGAACCTGTGAGCAGCTAAACTCTTCCTTATTGTGGCTCTGAGGAAAGGCAGACCCGCAGTGTTGCCAGATGGTCAGGATATTTAAAGAGGCCAGCGACTTGTATTTTTATGTAAAATCTTCATATGTTGTGTCATGGCTCATTAAAAAAAAAACCAAAACCAAAACAAACAAAAAAAGGTGCCAGGTTGTCAAAACATATCTGCAGCCCAAACATCAGCTACTTGTATAGCAGATCTGGAGAACATTTATTCCATGATAGAGGTTCAGAAATAGAGAGATATTTATATTATTTTCTTTAACTAAAACAATACATGTACCTATTTTTCATAATCTACACAAATAAGCAGTCAGCCACTTATAAACTGTATTGAGCATCTGCCGTGTGCCAGGAACTGTTCTAGATGCTAAGGGTGTATCAATGAATGACATCAACAAAGACCTTGTCTTCAAGGTGTTATAATCTTATGAAGAGTGAAAATGAAAGTCGTGAAGGCAAACAAATAAATGAGCCATTTCCAAATACTTTGTAAGTGCAGGAAAAGATAGGCGATGTGATCAAGCAACTCGGGTGGGGACTTTGTGAGTGGCAAAGAATGACTCGTTCGTGTATAAAATGAACCCAGAGAAATGAGAGTTGGTGCTTAATGATAAAGGAAAAGAGACAAATCAAGTCTGCATGAAACGTTTCTGGCCTAAGCAACTGGGAGGGTGGTAGGACCGGTTTCTGCGATGGGGAAAACTTTGAGAGAAGCATAAGCGGGGCCATGTTAAGTTTCGGATGCTGGAATTATTTAAACGAAGGTATCTAGAGGGCAGCTGCATATGTGAGCCTAGTTTAGGAGATAGATCAGCATTAAAAAAAAAAATAGGTTTTGGAATCTTCAGAACATTGATGGCATTTAAAGCCACAGACTGGATGAGGCTGCCTTTTTTTTTTTTTTCTTTTTTTTTTAATATTAAGATGATGCTATTTCTTCATTTTATTTACTTATTTATTTGGCTGCACTGCGCAGCTTGTGGGATATTAGTTTCCCCACCAGGGATCAAACCCAGGCCCCCGGCAGTGAAAGCACCGAGTCCTAACCACTGGACCACCAGGGAATTCCTGGATGAGGCTGATTAGAGAGAGATGCAGACGGTGATGGGAAAATGACCAAGTAGAAAGTTCAGGGGCTCCCCAACACTGAGAAGTCTGGGAGACAGAGATGACCCAGGATGATGAAAAGGGCTCTGGAAAGGAGTGATTAGAGAGGGAGAAAGAAAACTAGGAGCGTGTTTTGTATGGAACACCTAGAAAGTAAATTATTTCAAGAAGAAAAAGATGGACGAAATACTGACATAAGGTTAAGTAACATGAAACTCAAGAACTAACCATTGATGTGACCAAATCAGTTTATTTTGTAAACAGTTCAAGCACACCTTTTGAAAGAGTGCTAGCTGTTTAATTCTTAAACACAAATTGCAGACTCTTTTTGGAAAAATAAAAACTGATTAGAAATTTTCAGCGGGGTAACCATAAAAAACTTAAATTATTGGGTCATATAGATAACTTACACGTTATCTTATTCAACATGCCTATGCACAGTTTGTAAAAGGAATAATACGTTTTCCTATTTTCAAATTGTTACATGATTTCTCAGTCTAGAATGAATTAATCAAAAGGAATCTTCTTACACCTGGAAACAGCTACCTTATTAGGTTGACTATCATTTCTGTCTTCACTGATAAATGAAGGCATCAAGCAGCCGCCGCCAATTTCATTATTTAAAAACAAAAACTTCCTGCAGAGTTTATCCGTAACCCTTATATTTATTTTAATGGCCACTGTGTCGAGATTTCTAGCAGATGGCTATACCATAATTAACTCTTCTTCAGCATTTAAGGATTTACTCTGACACCAATAAGAACACTGGAAAGAAAGTATTAGTTACTGTTAATAATACTTTTCATGGCTTCAATTATCACATTAATACACACCACCAGATCTTTATTGCCCCTTGCCAATCCCTCTCCCCGTCGTCACACGATCCCTCAATGGTCCACCGACAGAGCTTGGTTAAGAAAACTTTATGATCCCCTTTCCATTCAAAACAGAACAATGTTAAACTATATAGTAGCAACAGAGTTGTGTTTTTATCTGATTTCCATATTTTTTAGGTTATATCAAATATGATATTTCTTTAAAACTTGGGTGTTAATGCCTAAAAATATTTTGATACAGTGATGTGTTGTTTCCACTTTATGATCTGGTAATCACTTCGAGTGCAATTTATCTGCAACGCTCCTCATCAATTTTTCCTAACAAAGAAATGTTGCTTTTAGACCAGCGGTTCTCGAACTATTTTGGATCGAGTGTCTCTTTGAAAAGCTGATGAAGCCTATAGACCTCTAAAAACATACACATAAATACATACGCAAGTATTTTCGACAGCTTTATTTTCTTTCCTTCTGTGTTCATTTCCATTAGAGAGCTAGATGAGAAATTCCTCTGAAGAATCAGGTCACGTTCACTCTTGATTTTCATACCGATCACTTACTAATCGTAAAGTGGAAATGGCTCCAAAGTGTGCAACCAAAACAAAATAAGCTTTAATTCTGCTGAAAACAACTGTTAATGAAGATGCTATTGTTAGGTTTGTATGAGAAGTGATTGTGGCACAACTGGAAATGTGTAAATAATCTTTGAAAGCCAACTGATTGAAGATTTTGTCTTTGGTAGAGGGAGGGAAGAAAATCTGTGCTCACACAAAGAAAAATTTTTTTTTAATTTAAAAAGGCGGTAGCAAATGAAATCCAAACTCCCATGACTGACTTTCTCCTATGAGGAGAAAGGTTTGTCAAGGAACGCCAGAATCCCCATCTCATCATTTCCTTTGTATTCAAGTCAAAGAAGACATGGTGGTCAGGGCTGAATCATTGAGACCATCTGTATTAACAGCCAAAGGATTACAATTCTGTGTTTCAATTTTAAAGCCTTCTGAGCGGAAGTAACCTTCAGAAAAGTTCTGCAGATTTCTGCCTGCTGAGAAATTGAAAGGCGATGTTACTCTTGACACCGGCCTCCAGAAATGTTTCTTCCACGTTGAAAAGCTTACATTCTTTTCCACTTCCAATCTCTCCTTCCAGAAGGCAGCTGGGACAAAAGAAAGTAGATGTTTAGCAGGCTCCAAAATAGTAACTTCAGACTTGAATCAGAAGTTTCACTTCTTTCTTACGGCTGAAAATATCAGCCAAATACCCGAGTCAGGAACAAACTCTTTCCTGTCAGACTGTGCAGAGAAGGGCTTCTGTCTCTCTGAAAACGAACAGAACTTCCGCCTGTTGTTCAGTTTTGGGCTTCGAGATTTGTCCTGTGGAATGCAGCCTTGTTCAGTAATTCAGGATTAGGCTTTTGTGATCAGTCAAGTTAAATTTTGAGTAAGTTCCAGCCTTCTTAATATTAGAAAGAAAGAAAGAATGGAAGGAAGGAAGAAGGAAGGAAGGGAGGGAGGGAGGGAGGAAGGAAGGGAGGAAGGGAGGGAGGAAGGAAGGAAGGAAGGAAGGGAGGAAGGGAGGAAGGAAGGGAGGAAGGGAGGAAGGGAGGAAGGGAGGAAGGGAGGAGGAGGAAGGAAGGAAGGAAGGGAGGAAGGGAGGAAGGAAGGGAGGAAGGGAGGAAGGGAGGAAGGGAGGAAGGGAGGGAGGAAGGAAGGAAGGAGGGAGGAAGGGAGGAAGGGAGGAAGGAAGGGAGGAAGGGAGGAAGGGAGGAAGGGAGGAAGGGAGGAAGGGAGGGAGGAAGGAAGGAAGGAAGGGAGGAAGGAAGGAAGGGAGGAAGGGAGGGAGGAAGGAGGAGGAAGGGAGGAAGGGAGGGAGGAAGGAAGGAAGGAAGGGAGGAAGGAAGGAAGGAAGGGAGGAAGGGAGGGAGGGAGGGAGGAAGGGAGGAAGGGAGGAAGGGAGGGAGGAAGGAAGGAAGGGAGGAAGGAAGGGAGGAAGGAAGGAAGGAAGGGAGGAAGGAAGGAAGGGAGGCAGGAAGGAAGGAAGGAAGGAAGGAAGGAAGGAAGGGAGGAAGGAAGGAAGGGAGGAAGGAAGGAAGGAAGGGAGGAAGGGAGGGAGGAAGGGAGGAAGGGAGGAAGGGAGGGAAGGGAGGAAGGGAGGAAGGGAGGAAGGAAGGGAGGAAGGAAGGAAGGAAGGGAGGAAGGGAGGGAGGAAGGGAGGAAGGGAGGAAGGGAGGAAGGGAGGGAGGAAGGAAGGAAGGGAGGAAGGGAGGAAGGAAGGAAGGAAGGGAGGAAGGGAGGAAGAAGGGAGGAAGGGAGGAAAGGAGGAAGGGAGGAAGGGAGGAAGGAAGAAGGGAGTTCAATGGTGGAGTTTGAGGAGGGCAGATATAAGGCCCTTCTTGACCTTTGTTAGCTGTTTGTGTGTGTGTGTGTGTGTGTGTGTGTGTGTGTGTAAACAACTTTTGAGATACAACTGACCGACACTAATCTGCACCTATTTAAAGTGTAGGATCTGGTGAGTCCTGGCACGTGTGTACACCCAGGCAACCATCACCACAGCGAAACCAGTGAACGCATCCACCATATCTGAAAGTTTTCCCATTCCCTTTTCTACTTCTTCTCTCCCATTCCTCTCAGAGGCTTCTTTCCATGAATCTTCTTCCTGTCACTATAAATCAGTTTGCATTTCCCAGCTCTTAATATAAATGGAGTCATAGAGTATGTACTCTTTTTTCAGCTTTTTTTAATCACTCAGCATAATTATTTTGCGATTCATCCATACTGTTCTATATATCAACAGGTCATTTCTATTGGAGTAGTATTCTACTGTATGTATGTAGACCACAATTTGTTTTTCCATTCATTTATTGATGGACATCTGGATTGTCTCCAGGTTTGGGCTATTACAGACAAAGCTGCTATGAACTTTGGTGTAACTCTTTGTATGGACCCCTGCTTTCATTTCTCTGGGCAAATTCCTAGAACTGCTGAGTCACAGCGGAGGTATATTTTTCGGTTTTCGTTAAACTGCCCAACTGTTTTCCAATGAGCACGTTCCATTTTACATTCCCATCAGCCACATATGTGGGTTTCAGATATTTCACATTCTTGCCAACAACTGGTATGGTGAGTCTTTGAAATTTTAGACATTCTAATACCTATGTAGTAGAATCATGATAATTTTTTTTTTTTTTTTTGGCTGTGTTGGGTCTTCGTTTCTGTGTGAGGGCTCTCTCTAGTTGCGGCGAGCGGGGGCTACTCTTCATCGCGGTGCGCGGGCTTCTCATTGTCGTGGCCTCTCTTGTTGCGGAGCACAGGCTCCAGACGCACAGGCTCAGTAGTTGTGGCTCACGGGTTCTAGCGCGCAGGCTCAGTAGTTGTGGCGCACGGGCCCAGTTGCTCCGCGGCATGTGTGATCTTCCCAGACCAGGGCTCAAACCCGTGTCCTCTGCATTGGCAGGCAGATTCTTAACCACTGCGCCACCAGGGAAGCCCGAATCATGATAATTTTATCTTTGGTTTTATGTTTTGATGTTTGGATTAGCGGGCACTTTGTCACACAAGCCACACTGAGGCTTTGGTATTCCAACATGTTGGTCAATGCCAAACTACCAAAGGTAGGTAAGATTCACTGTGTTTGTTTTACCCTGACCCTGACCGGTATAATCCAGGCTTGATGTAAACTAAAGAGAAACGTCAATAATAATAAGGGTAGATTATGTCTATCAAAATATTTTAGACGGCACAGCAAGGTGACTGAGGTGCAGGATACATACGTTCCTACCCTTGTTTGGAGTAAAATAATTTCTTAGTAACAAAACTGGACAGGATTAATGTTTGTTGTTGATGTCCTTTGGGTTGTTTCCCCCATAGAACTAATCTTCAAAGTATGAGAACGAAAGAAAATGACATACTCCCTTGAAAATCCAGTTCCATATCTGAAATTCTTCTGTGGATTTCCTGATTGATTTAAAATCCTTGCTCTGGATGTTTATGTTTTTATCTGTTGGGAAGAGAATTCCTCTATTTTTCTCCTCATTTTTACCGGGTCCTCCCAAAGGAGAAGGAGCTGTTAGCTTGGTCGGTCAGAGATCAGGACATTTATTGGATCAAAGCTTCCCATGGGAGGGGTCACTGTGTGCTAAAGGACAGCGCCCACCCACAGTCCAGCCTAGCTGTCCTTTCTCACTCATCTGAGATAAGTTCCCAAAGCAGCGACGGCCTGGCCCCCAGCCCAGACCTGCTGAGCGCCTTCCCTTCCAAAAGGACCACCTATGACTGGGTAGGTCAATCAGACAGGAGTTTGTTCTCCAGCTGGGATAGCTGAGAGCCTTGGATTAGAGGGAGGGAGAAGGATGCAGAAGGTTCTTCCCCAGCTGTTTAACTGAAGCTGTATTTTTCACTGTTGCTTTCTCCAGGGAGCCCTGTTTTGGGGGGGGGGGGTATCAGGCCTTTGATGAGCTATTCATGAATTGGTAGTTCTATCCCATTCCATTTGGTACTGTTTTATGTATATGGTCTCTTCGTCAACAGCCCTGGAGGAAAGAAGGGTTGAATGAAAGGATTTGGGGATGCAAATTCAAATGGTCTCTTTGAGTTATACATCAAGGTTAGAATTATATTTGATAAAATACTTCTTCCTTAGTCATAACATTCTATCTATTCTTTCCCTTTAATTTTTACTTTCATCTCCCCAATCCTGGCCCTTATCTTACTGTACTTTGGTGATCACAATTGTTTCAAAAACCTACTCACTTCCATAAAGTTTGTACACTACACATAGCATGCAATGTTCCCTAAAAAAAATCCGTTATCGAGCAATAATATTAAACATAAAGCATAAGGGATGTGATAACTTCTGTTAGGACTAGCCCTAAAGTAGTTTATAAACTAAAGTTGTAAGAATGATATGGAGTTATGAGTCAGAACCATTCACAATAAAAGCATAAAGTCCATCTATATATGAGGCCACCAAGTTAGGGAAATGTCCAGAAAATTATTTACTTAATATACCCCTATCAAGTGTATTCTGTCCAGTCTCCTTTTCCAAGACAGATTACCACCCAAATCACTGAAGACAGATGGTTGCCTCTATTTTTAAAATGTTCTAGAGTCGATAATTTCACAAGCTCCTTTGGTAGTCTGTTTCAGTGTTTAATCACTCTTACACTCAAGACGTTCTTCCTTATGTCTAATATATGATGCCTAAATAATGAAATACACTGAGTGGAATAAGGAGGATAATTTTAACTCTCACAGCTGCTAGAACTAGAGACCTAAACGATTTTTCAAGGAGATACATGGCTCAATTATGTTCTCTGTGGGGCTGACATCTCCATCCCTGACCTTTCACCCTCTTTATAAGTCTATAATTTTTACTTTTCACAGGATATTGTCTACTAATATCCTACAGACATTTGGAAGTTAAACTAGTCAAAGTAGACTCACTTCACTTCTTAAAAATGCAGTTTCCTTGAATTTGTAGTTCTAAGGTCTACCTTTACTTCTATATTTATTTTTCTCCCTCTGTTCTCTATTTGCAACACAAAATTCAGCCAACTGCTAAATCTATTCATTATCCCATAGTATTTCTCAAAGCAACTCTATAGTCATGGTTTTGGTTAAGGATCTAGGGATTTCATTCCTAGACAATTGGTGGTATAGGTCCCAGCTGGAATCTCTACCCTTCCCAACACCAGGAGTGACTACCTTTCTCATTATAGGACTTGGGGTAACAATGACAACCTTCTGAACAAGACCCACTTTTCTTCCCTGCCCTCCACTGTCACCTTTCCTCCAGCCAGGGACGTCTCCTGAGGAGCTCTGATTAAGGATAAGTTTTTATTCTTAAGTTTCTTTCAGGTGTCAGGAAATGCTTTCAAAAGGATTTAGAGATGATTAAATGCGAAGAGAGACAGCTTAAGGAGTATCCCTTCCTAGGGTATGTGAACTTTAAACGCGTTTGATGTGAGGGAAGGGATTGCCTCCCTGAGCGCTGAGTTCACATAACACCATGGTGCATTCTCTCAGAATGGTGACCAAAGGCAGCTCCCCCATTCCTGCTGGCTGCGAACGAGTGGCTGTAGGGCAACCGGGCTTGTCTCGCCTAGAAAGCATATGCCTGCCTGGGTGCTCCCTGCTTTCTTATCTTCCCATCAGACCATCGCTCACCCCCTCCACAGCGCACCTCCCCTCCCTACCAACATGCCCAGGTCTCCCTCTCCCTCAGACTGCCCAGAAGGGCCATTCAGCTCTGTCATTCAAAGTCACTGCAGCAGGACCCAGAGGGATCCCTTCAACACTTATAATGAACTTATCTACCAAACAGAAATAATAGAGTCACAGATGTATATAGAAAACAAACTTCTGGTTACCAGGCGGTAAGGGGAGGGAGGGATAAATTGGGAGATTGGGACTGACACATACACACTACTACATATAAAATAGGTGACTAATAAAGACCTACTGTATAGCACAGGGAACTCTCCTCCATACTCTGTAATGACCTATGGGGGAAAAGAATCTTAAAAAAGAGTAGGCACTTCCCTGGTGGTGCAGTGGTTAAGAATCCGCCTGCCAATTCAGGAGACACGGGTTCGAGCTCTGGTCCGTGAAGATCCCACATGCCACGGAGCAACTAAGCCCGTGCGCCACAAATACTGAGCCTGCGCTCTAGAGCCCACAAGCCACAACTACTGAGCCCGCATGCCACAACTACTGAAGCCCACGCACCTAGAGCCCATGCTCTGCAACATCAAGGTTACAAATAAAGAGAAGCCACCGCAATGAGAAGCCCACGCACCACAATGAAGAGTAGCCCCCGCTCACTGCAACTAGAGAAAGCCCGTGCACAGCAACGAAGACCCAATGCAGCCAAAAAATAAATAAATGAATACAAATTTTTTAAAAATAAAATAAAATAATTAAAAAGAGTAGATATATGTATATGTATAACTGATTCACTTTGCTGTACACCTGAAACTAGCACAGCATTGTAAATCAACTATACTCCAATAAAAATTAAAAACAAAAAAAACCCCACAGAGACGAAGGTAGATATCTTAATAATGCTATTTAGGGTCATTCTACTCTCTGATTAAGAAGCTACGTGGAAGTTACTGATGATCTTGAAACAAAAAGGGAACAAAGCCAGGAGCAAGAATTGAAGAAATTCTCAGCATTCAAGTTAGTAACTGAGGGGAGATAAGTACAGCTTCTGGTCAACAGAGGGGTCCCGGAGCCTGAACGACTGTGTCTGAATCCTTGTTCTTTCAATGCCTGCTAGTCAGACTGGGGCATGTCACTCAACCTCTCTGCCTCGGTTCCTTCATCTGTAAAATGGGGACAGTACTGACGTCAGTGTGATTGTTAGGCTTACATGTCAGGCACAAAGTTGCCATATAAAGTGTTAGTGGTGCTCACTGATGAACGATAAAATCTAGCAAATTGAGACCAGGTGTTTCAGAGTTTTTGGCAATGTGGAGAAAGAGGATAGAGCAGGTCTTCCTCCAGACAGGAGTGCCTTCAGTGTGCATGGAGCCTGTGGGAGGGGGCCCTGGGTGAGGCGAGCAGAAAAAATGCAATCAGCAGAAGGAAGGCGCTCCGTGCTGAGCATGGAGGCCAGAACTTCATAAATCATGGCTGAGTTTAGTAAAGAGATAAGGGTCTATTTTTCCTCAGCTATGGGAATAAGGAGAGGGCATAGGAATATAGAAAGACTTCACACAAAAAAAGAGAATTTGATGCTAATTCTGTTGGCCTAGGAATCTTTAATAAAGTGAATATGGTTTGTTAGCTGGAGAGGATGGAGGGAGGGCAGAAAAGAATAACCAATATATTGGAAAGAGTAGGGGGAAGCTGGTTTCCACTTAAAAAATGCAGATAAGAGGAATAAAGAAAAGTGTAGTGGGGCTGAGTTAGTTAATGTGTTACTGATCAATAACAGCATGATGCATCATTCTTTTAGATGCTTAAGAAATTTCTTTTAGGGAAAAAGAATCGTTTTTGTTTATTTTATAAGGAAACTGCGACTTGGCCTTGGATTTGAACAGAGGCAGTTCCAGAATGATCTCCATTTCCTTGATTTCCATCAGCCGCTTGACCAGCGTTTGTACCTTACTGTAGCTCTTGTTCTTCTTTGATTCACTGTCTTGTTTAGTCCTCACAACAGTGAAGTAGATATTATTTCCCTTTTAAGGATAAGAAAAGTGCCACAGTTGGAATCAGAAGACGTCTGGGGGTTTCCGCAGGTCTCTGCATGCATCCCTTTAAATGCTGAGGACCTGCTACTGTGTTTTGTAATCTTTGTGTGTGAACTGGCCACTTACCACAGGTATTTGCCAATAGGGAAATCTTTTAAAAATCCATTCATCTTCACAGATGATATGTCAACTTGAAACTTTGGCAGGGAGAGTGAGTTCAAGTCTCCCCCTTCCCTCTACCCCACACAGTCACACAGTTCAAAGCAAAGCAATAATTTCTCTTCTTTTTTTTTTTTTTTTTTTTGGATAATTTCTACATCTGTGCCCTGCATTCTCATGATTAAGGCAAAAGTTGGAAGTCAATATTTTCCTGAATTCTAATTCTTGCTGAGCCCCCAACTCCCTGGGAACCCTGAGGCTAGTCACTTAGCCTTTCTGGGCTTCTGCCAATCTAGTGATAAAACTGGGCAAAAAAATAGAACCTCACCGAAAGAAATCGAAGCCAGGTTTCCTCTTGTATAAATTAAAAGGGGAAAAGAAGTACATAGGACCAAGTACAAAGGACCAAGTGTCCTTTTGCCTTGCTGGAGGGAAAGTACAATGTTAAATAGTCTCCTTTTTCCATATATCATCACATTTAAAATAGAGTTTTCTCCCTACATTAAACTAACGTACAAGTTTCAGTGGTTCAATGAATTTTCTTATTGGTCTTTGTGACTCCTTTCCCCCATTTTGCCTGATGAAAACACAATGTCAAAAGCTTCAGGCTGTTATATACAAATAAGAACAACAAATAGAGACAATGCAAACTCGAATTAAATTCAGAGACTTCATTTTTTTCTCTGAATACTTAACATAGTCTCTGTTGAAAACTGTAAATAATAATGATTAAAAAAAATTTGGTCCAACCCTGATGTGATTCAAATATAAGGTGCCTTGTGTCTTTTAAAGCAATACATTTAAAAAATTTCTGTTTATACACATTTACTTATCTCTTTTCCTACCCACAAGGGAAACTGCAAAGGTAGTGATGCAATCATATAAAATGGAGATCTTTGTTTGGGTAAATCATCAGATGATTGAAAGGAGGAGGAATTTTTAGCCACTGGATATATCATTTTCTTAATTTAACTATGTAAGAATGTATACTTTTTAGTTTTGAAGCATCCCTATGGATTAGTCAAATCTAATAATAATGCCAGAAGCAACCTATGCTTCATGCCCTTTCTGTTGCTAAATATAAAGCCAGATAATTCAGAGAAAAAATTTTCACTAGGCACCTGTTTGTTCCTACTGCTGTCGTTGCAAATGAAAAAGCGAGATGTAATGATAATTTTTAAATGTAAAATATTTTAAAGTTTTAAGGTTTAAATTTTAAAAAATCATAAGTTTTGAAAGCATTTTATTAAAAAAAAAACACTATAGTTCTAATATTGTTAGAAGAAGAAAAACTTGGATGGAATTTTGAGTCCTGGGGAGCACTCATCCGAACGTCCTTCATTTGGGTGGGGTCAGGATTGAAATAGAAATTTTAAGTTTCCTGCATTAACTTAAAACACTTGTTTAAGTAGTTCGATATGTCAAAGGAGAAGAAAATTCTAACCACTGAGGGGATTTAGTTTATGTCATTCCCTTTATTTCAATGTTAGATGACTTCTACAACTATAAAATGGGAATAATAACAATAATATTTAAAAATAGCACCAATGTTGACATTAAAAAGGGTCAATTGGCCACTCCATGGTCACTCTCAGTCACGTCTACCACTGCCCCACTATTCACTGTGGATAATTGCTCTCCCAGAGTAGCTTTGACTATGTTTTTTTTCAAGTTGCCATTCCTAAACCACGCAGTGATAAAAATATTAAAATAATTAGGATATGACAAAAGCATTGCCATAAAGACTAAGCATTGGTATTAGGGCTAAGAAATGAAAAAGGAGCTTAGTGGAGGCCAATCTTGAACAGCAAGGATGGACTAAATGGGGTGACCTAAGGACTAAAACAAAGTGATACAGTAAAGATGTATTCAGGAGTTACACCTGAAGTTGTATCTGAAGCAGGAGTTTATACCCGCTTCAGAAATCCTGAGGCATTCTGGCTTTGTTACTGCAGGGTTTGAGCCTCTGAAGAAAGAGACCTCCTCTCCCCGCCCCTCCCTTGTTTTTGCAGGATCCTTTAGTATCCTTGTGAGATGCTGGAAGCCCCCTTCTGGCTTTTCTAGTAAGATATGGCCAATCGTTCTTTCAACAAATACTTACTGAGTGTGTGTTAATGTCAGTGCTATGAAGGCAATGTGCTCTTGGTGCTGGGGAAATATGGAAAGGCAAAAGAAAGTGCTCCCTGCCTCCAAGGAGCTGAGAATCTCAGGGATATAGAGTTTAATGAGACAAATCTTCGTAAACTGACAACTGCTTTGGAAGGGGCTATGAGAACGTGTAACCAGGGAGAGTGATCGAGGCTAAGAGGACGGGTGGAAGCTTCCTGAAGGGAATGAATTTTGAATTGAGAACAAGAACAAAGTCTGTTTCTGAAATTGTATTAAACCTATATTAGTGTTCATAGGATGTTATTAGAAAAAGTTAGGAGTAAATGGAAAAACTTACACGACATCGGGGGTCTGTGTGTGTGAGAATGTTTTGAAAGGACAGAGGGTCGATGACAGAGTACGACTGAATTTCTGAAATCAGCAGATAAGACTTTAGTCAAAGTTTAACAAAAACTCATGGGCAAGTTACCAAGCTTCAATTCCTTCATCATTAATGTAATTTCATCCACCTTGAAAAAAGTCATTTTGTGATTAAACTAAACAATGTACATAAAGTACCTGTCACAGTGACCAGCAGCTACTCAGTTTTTAACTTAAATTATTTTCAAGGGTGAAGTAAACGTACAAGCAACAGCCCACGCGGCGCCTCGTAACTAGACTCATGTTAAATGTATTGTCCAGATCAGGACACTTTTGAGCATGAAAGCGACAGGACGAGACAGGGAAACTAAAAGGTGTGTTCACCTTGTCTATGCTTTACTGCCTGGCGGAGATGATGCGGAAAAGCAATTAGCAAAAACTCCACTCAGCACACACAAGACATACCAACTCCCTCAAAACCATGCTTCATGGGACGGCCGGACAGAACTCTGCCTGCAGTATTCTGATATAATACAACTCTGATAACATGGGTCATTTTAAAGTACATGAATATCAGAAGGACTCTCTCATGGCTATTACCATTTTCCTTTTATTACAAAAGCAACACGTGCACAAAGTAAAAAATTTCAACGCTACAGAAGGGTATAAAACAAAAGGTAAAAGTCTCCCACGTCTTCCCAGGTTCCACTGCTATTTCTTGAATATCCATCCAAGGGTGGGTGTGTGTGCGTGTGTGTGCATGTGTGTGTGTGTGTGTGTGTATTTATATATATGTCGTTAATGCCGCATATGAAATGATGCAGCTTATCTCTTTTGAGATATAAGCATATTTAGAATGAATAGTTAATGCTGCGGGCATATAACTTTCTTCAAAGGTGAATTAACAAAGGCTTTCCTACTTCACGACCGATGATTGCACCAGAAAGCTGGCAGCTCTCCTTTTCAGAAGCAAGGACCTTGGCCACCAGTGGCGGGTGTCTCTGTGAAGCCCGGCTCCCTGACCCTGGGCACTCCTCTCACTTGCTTTCTCACCACTGACAGCAAAGGAGTTTGATTTCACTGCCCTGACCGTGGGATTCTGCTGGGTGGTTTAAAGTCACAGCAACTTTGTCTTGATCAACCCAGTTCCCCTGCACCTGCGTGGACTCCGGCCCCTCTCAGCAACATGCACGCCTACCAGGCAATTCAGATTCATTCCAGAGACCAGGTGGGAGACTCCAAGCTCGCTCGTGTTCACGCACCAATCACGAATGATTTCTCTCTCTCTCCGCTCCCTTTTCTCCTTCTAAATGCAAAGCATGTACAACAGCTGTGAATGTGAGAGACAGGCCAGTGCCCCGTGCAAAGGAAAACAGTCACCAGTACTTGGAAAACATTATGCTGCCTGCCATCCTGAGCTCGTGAAACCAGGAACAGTGAATACATTTAGCCATTAACAACTTTATTTCAAAGGCAAACATATGTGCTTGCAATCTGAGCCGGTGCTCATTGAGAATTAATTGCTTGACAAAATAAATTTAAGGCAGAGCATCATTGTGAGGGGGAAACACCGTGGAAGAAATTCACAACGGGCGGTAACGGGTAGAGTATTCTCCCACAGACCCAACAAAGGAGCCGACGATTTGTTTCCGTAAGTTTTTTAATAAAGGCGTGGTATTTTTAGAGTTTAAGAAGGCAAAAATCGGGTCCTCTGTGGTGCTTCTTATGGAGGAACTACTAGATGCAAGAGAATGGTGAAACTGGGGCATCTGAAGAACCGACGGTGGCTTTTCTTGATGGCGGCCGGCCCCTCATTCTACTTATTTTCCTGGGGCCACTCTTTCCTCTCTTTGCTATGTGTACTACTTCTCCTATTTTCCTCGGGCTAAGAAGCAAGGGCAGAACATTAGTATGTTCCTGGGGTTTCAAGGAAAACAGAAGCAACATAAGGCAACTTGGCTACTTGGACACAAGGGGCTATCGTATGTGACCAGTCACACTTTCTGTCCCTAGACGGACGCTAGGGCACAGCCTGTTCATTCCTTGACTCAGAAATTCTGAAACTCTAGGAGCTACCAGATTCAGTGAGAATCTAGGGTTTATTAACAGGAGGTACCAAATCTAGGTCATTTCCGCCAGATTTATTCTTTTCCGACGTTGCATGGGGCAAATATGAAAGTAAAACACCTCTCTCTCTCTTCCTCTTCTCTCTCTCTTCATTCTCCCTGTCTCTCTCCTCGCCTCTCTCTCTTTCTCTCCTAACCCTAAGATTCTCTCCTCCCAGGGGGTGTTGGACCACCCATGTTTCCTCCTCTTCCTCTCTCTGGAGAAAACAATCTGACCATCTCAACCACAGTCAAGTGCTGGGAGCTCTCATCTTGATATCCAAGCTATCCACAGGGATTACCTTATTTTCAAAACATCATTTATTACTGAGACCCCTCTGGGAGAAGACTCAGACTCTCTCCTCTCTCTCTCTCAAGCTTTGTGAGGAGGGGAGTCACTTGGTCCTCCAGAGACAGAGTTAGGGACCATGAGGGG
This sequence comes from Balaenoptera musculus, assembly GCF_009873245.2. Lineage (NCBI taxonomy): Eukaryota > Metazoa > Chordata > Mammalia > Artiodactyla > Balaenopteridae > Balaenoptera > Balaenoptera musculus. The sequence continues at coordinate 1,302,865 of NC_045805.1, forward strand.
CGTAGTGCAGACTGTGTTACAAGCTTCCAAACAGGGGAGTTACTGCCATGCGATCCCTCTAAGCTGATGGGTATTTCTCCTGGCAACCATGGGGGCAGTTTCCCAAAGGTCTTCTTCATCCCGCTGGAAAGGCCCCCAGCCATGGGAATGCTTATGAGCTCCTTTCACTGCACCTAAGTGGGCAGGAGGTTGAACAGGAAATAAGAAAACTCTTCCATTCTTGATAGACCTAGGCTCTTCTTCATGGGGCTGACCTATGGGGTAAAGCTCCTCAGAAATTCTGGTTTAGGGATTCCCTTCAGCCTCAAACATTCCTTAAATCTCAAGGCTACTGTTATTCTGGCCATCTGTGTGCTTCTGGGAAAAAAATACTGAGTTGAAAGCTACTGAAAGGATTTGGAGATCATTTACATTTCAAAAATCAAAGTGACCGATTTGGTATAGTTATAAGGAGTCACTGAAAACCCCATATCTTATCGTGGCTTTTCTAGAAGTTAAGAAGGAATACATTCAGCCTTCCCAGTTCACTGCCTGCCTACTTAACTCCACAAAGAATGTTATCTATATATTAGAATGGGAAGCATTTGGGAAGAGTCTAGATTTTCCAGAATTTTCTCAGAAGTGATAGCATATCAAAGAATATCTGGGAAAAAATAGGATGTTATTCTTAGGGTTTCTGTAATTCAAAAAATCAAGTTAGGTAGTCTGAAAAGATTCCTATGCCTGTAGTGTAGAGAATAGGTTGAAAAGGTAATTCTAACTTTAATAAAGGTAAGCAAGTAATTTTATTTCTGTGATGGTAGGAAACTTGTTCTCCTTTCATCTTTTCAGGTGGAGTTTGTCCACTATGACTTTTATTGAACTCATTTACTTTGCAATCACTCATCATATTCAAAGAAATGAGAGAACATTTACATGGAGGTTTATAGATGTTTTGTTTCCTTGATAGTCAAGACCTCAAGGAAAGTGATTGGGCAGGAACTTTGAAAGAAATTTTCCTCAGCTGAACAGAAGCATAAAAGCAGGTATCAGAGATAGCTGTGCAATAACTCACTATATACTTCACAAGATTAAATCTTTGGGGAGTTTCAATTTTATTAATGGCCTCTTTTCTGAGTCCTCGATTACTGTAAGATTTATGAATACACCTCTGAGTTTCTCAGCATGCAAACTGTACCCATATGATATCTTGGAGGGTTTTTTTCCCCCTGCTTCTGAAAGCACATTTCTTTGAATTCCACCAATTTGTAATTTGAGATGTTGGGACAGTTTCATTCTGAAGAATATACTTGTACCAGGAAGGGGCCTTGCTCAGCAACGAGAGGGAGTGAATGGTAATATAACTTTTTTTTTTTTTTTTGGCCACACTGTGTGTCTTGCAGGATCTTAGTTCCCCAACCAGGGATTGAACCCGTGCCCCCAGCAGTGGAAGCTCGGAGTCGTAACCACTGGACCGCCAGGAAATTCCTGAAATTATAATTTTAATGCTTGTCTACTTTCAAAGAATAGAATATTTTAAGGCACTCTTACAAAGTAAAGTGTTTATTTTCTAACATAACCTGAGTTCGTTTTTGGTTAGGTTCAAATTGTAGCAGTAAATTCCTTATGTCCTAAGGCAAAAAAGAGCTGGGGTGGGATGAGAGAGAGAGAGAAAGAGAGAGAGAAGAAAACAAATGTTCGCCAGGTGGCATTTAATTAGCTTAATTAGCTTTGGTCCAGTTCCTTAAACGTTCATTTTCTATACTTCCTGCTTTCACAATTCATATCTTATAAGCAACAATTTAGTTTTATATCATTACTACATAGTTATTTTCCACTAGAATAAAACAGTAATGATCAGTCATCTGGCTGTATAAAGTAATATAAAGATTCCTATTTCTTTAAGAGAAAGTATTTTAAGAGTATAAAGCTTCTGTCAGAGTGGTAAAGCAGCCACATTTTTACAATATTTTTTATTTTCCTAATGGAAATATAGACATACTCTTGCTATGTAAACTTTGGATTATTATATTTTATATACTTTGTTTCCAGAAGGAAAAAAAAAAGTAGCAATACATTAAAAATACAAATTATATCCTGTTGGGATTTTCTCCCTGAGACACTATAGGAAGCACTGAAAATCTTGCCAGGTTACTTCTCATGAGACTCTCAGCCCATTTGTTTAGTACTTTTGTTCTGAGGAATGTTTTACTCAAGTATTCAAACTATGGGAACTGCTAAATCAAATCTCTAAAACTGATAGAACTTTTTAAGTAGAAAAATGCTTGTAAATTTGTTAAATTTCATAGATTGGAATGATGGTTTATCTATGGTTTTCAAACTCTTGCAGCATCTCTAAGATGAACTATCATAAGATAAACTCTGCTAAAGCTATAAACATGCTTGCTTCTTATAAGAGCCAATATGTGCTATAAATTCATATCATGGTGGTTAAATGTATATGTATATTCTCCTTTTCTTCTTTTTTCTCCAAAAGGAAAAGGAAGATAATAATATGTATAATAAGAAACTGAAATTATTAGTTGTCTGTGATGTCATAAATCTAGTAAAAGTTTTAGGATATAAAGGATAGAACAAAAAACTTTGTAAGTTATGTCCAATAAAAATAGAGATTGGTTTTTAAACAGATATGTTTCATTTTATTATTTTAATTACTATTCAAGAATATATAGTTCTGTTCAATGAGGATCAATAACAAAAAATTTCCAAAAATAAAATAATTTAAAAACTCAATAGCATTTAATGAATGTCTACCATGTGCTGTTCACTGTCTCAGCAATGGTTTATCCAGTCAATGTAACACAGTTCCTCTCCAGATCCTTCCCTTTCTGCTTTCCTACCTCTAGCTTTCTTGAATTCCGAGGCCACTATGAAAAGGCACCACTCAGATATGCTGCTGTGGAGAACATAACCAACCAGCACCAACTACTGCCCATCTCTACCCGCTGCTTCCTTTGGGCGTAAGCCCATAAATCCCAAGGACGCCCTCAGCCAGCAAAACAGGGGTGATGTAGGCAATTCCTAAAGGACACAGGACTCCTCAGCTCAGTTTTGGCTCAAACTCCCCCACCAGTGAGGCCATCAGAGGCGCACTACAAAGAAAGGCACTTCTTCCCCAGCGCTCCTGCCTTCCTCTCTGCTTCACAGGGACAGAAAGCTCTTCCTCTGTGACCTTCATTGGCTCTGTCTCCTGTTTCCATCACAGGTGCCCCCCTTCCTCCAATGAATCTCTTGCCCACCTCATCCTGTCTCCTGTCTCAGGGGTCTGTTTCAGGAAGGATGCCAACGGACACCAACGCTCTTTGGCATCTGCCCTTGGGGCCAGGCTACCCTTCTCTGCTTCACGTACCACTGCCTACTAGAAGCTTCCTTCTGATTATTTCTTACCCTCTTTCTGTTTCCTAAGCCCTTCTTCTCTGTATGCACCACCCAACGCTACCATGTCTCTCTTTCTTATTTAGGTTTGTCACTGTCTGTTTTGTTTCCTGATATATCCTGAATGCTTAAAACCGTGGCTGACACATAGTAGGTCCTCAACCAGTATTTACTGAATAAATGAATGTCAGTTCTGAGAAAGAATTAATAAACAGTTCTGGAGTATGCTTCTTTTCTGATAATGTAGATGCAAGCTGACCCACTGTTCCTGACATCTAGTGGCAGGATGGAAAATTATCCTGAGACCAGAAGTAATTTCATTGGCTGGCTCAAGTCCAAACCGTAGAAAATGTCAGAAGGCCTACTCTTCGGGGCATATAACATTTTATAGGGTTCGTATACTTTTTAGATACTTAACAGGTTATGTATTTATCAGTGAAAACTCCAGTCAGTTCTAGCATGGACAGTCAGTTCTCGTTAGATAGAAACCCAGTGAGAAAAGTGTAACCAGCCCCAGCTGGGTAAATGAGTTAGACAGCAAGCTGACTCTATACCATCATAGAGATTCTCCAATCCTGACATCCTATTCCATCTACCTATGGCAATAGAAATGGACACATGAAAGCATACAACAATTCCAACAAGTTACAGTGTAGCAGTCACAGAACTTGGAATATGGACGAGTCAGGTTTTAATTCTGAGATTCCCAGTGGCCAAATGATGCACTTGAACTCCAGAAGGAGCTTGCACAAGGACCTGGTGAACCATATCCACACCACGCCCTTCCGTTGGAGGACCAGATAGTGAAACGAGAGAAAAACAGGCAGCAGGGAAGACTCATCTTTATCACTTTTCTTACTGCATTCAACAAATATATTTAAGCGGCACCAACGTGTTCCAGGCGCTGTTCCAGGCTCTTGGGATACATCAAGGAACAGAAGACAACAATTCCTGCCCTCGGGGAGTCAATCTCTCCCTCTTCTCATCCTCCAAAAGGGCTACAACTCTCCAGATGCCCTAGCATGACAAGGATATGCTGCTTGTGTAACAGGAGACAAAGCCTGCTCTTAATAATGGTAAGATCTGCAGCAGCTTGGAAAGGAGCAGGGAACTGGGGTCTGTTTTCCTCTAAATGACACTTCACTAAGCCAGCCGCTCCCAAAGACTGAATGAAGTATCAGATTCTCATGAGGGCTGGATTGCCTGAGAAATAGGTCAGAAAATGAAAGTTCATTTTCTGGAGGAAATGTCCCAGAGTGCCAGGATTCCCTGAGGAGTTGGGTGGGACTGCGGAGTACCACACGGGCCCTGAGATGATGGCAAGAGGAGGTGTGAGGGTGTTCAGAGCCCCAGATGGGAAAAAAAAAAAAAAAAAAAAAAAGTGAAACCAGCGTTAGGCACAAATGACCACCCTTAACCTCTTCATGTGGGTAACACATGTGCCTTGAAACCTACTGACTGTAAAAAAGGATGAGAAAGATGGTAGATGTTTATAATTCCTGTACTCAAATTTTAAGACATTCTATGAATTTCTTAGCTTCTAATATGGTGTATATATATTTCTTCCTTTTCATTTCTTGGAGAATACATGTCTCCATAATGAAGCTGGCTGAAGGCGCCATGGGCTTGGTCGACACACAGATGTAGATATAAACTCAACCACGGTAGAATGTCATGACCCGGGACAAGCCATTTTGCCTTTCTGTTCCTCAGCCTCCTTATCTATAAAATAAGTTATAACAGTACCTACCTAAATTCAGTATTCTATATGGAAATGCCTGGTATATAACAGAACCCAAAACGTGTTAATTTCCTTTTATTCTATGGGTTGCCATCAACTTCTAGCTCACAAAAACACATGTACTATGATTTTGCTGCTATTCTCAATCTTAACTAAAGAGGTATAGTTAGAAAAATGTAGGGTGTCTCATTGTCTTATTATTTGTTTTGCATTAGACCAGAGTTTTCTGTTTCAAATCACTTGCATTGTTTAGGAAAATGTGTATGCTTATTCACAAGGTTATCCATTCCATGGTGTCTGCCTAATGTGGTGATTAAATAACTTGCATTGGTGTTAATTAGGTTCCTCCTTTTTGCTACAAGTATCAAAGTTGACAAAGTTTCTACACTTGCAAGAGACACCTAACAGAACACATGTCAGTGTATTTTTGAACAGTTGTTTTATAAACTGTAAAATAAATCTTTAGAATGTACTAAGGGCACAAAGCTTTTAGTAAACTGATTGTGACCACCGATTTTTAAAGGTGATAAAATAAAGCTGCCCTCTGAGGTACACTCCACCCTGCCCACAGGGTCTGATAGTGCCCTAGCCGAAAATCACTGGATAGGAAGCCCCTCTTACTGATCAAGCATGGTGTCTGAAGCGGGATCTTTTGCAATAACCCTCCACATCCCAACTCTCTGCTCCCCAGACCCAGATTTCCTTCAAGAGTATGTTTGGGGATGCTACAAAAAAGACTTTCCATTGAGACCCTTAAAAGACAGCATCTTTACGGGCAGTTTCTTGTATTGGTTGACACGGGAATAATTTTAGAGCCAGAGATGGTCTCAGGCAGCCTCACTGAATTTCCCACGGACCTAGACCAGTATGCTGGAGCAGCCTGATTTCTCCTCGGTTTTGAGAACGGCCCCGAGATTAGCTAAGAGAGAGCTGGCCGACACGAGGGGTCTCCCAGCCAAGAGGACGCGGTGCTGTGATGGGTGGTGTGGACGGGCGAGTGCGCAGCCCGAGGTAAAGGCAGACTTTTCAGAGAAGCATAACAGCAACTGAGAACCAGACGGGCCTGTGTAAACCACACCTGGTAGCTGTGTGTTCAGTTTCCAGACGAGACCCAGATGTCTGGTCCCAATGCTGAGCTATTACGTAAGCTCACCGGCTCTTTGATGCCAATCTGGGAAGGGTGGGGAAGAGGAACGTCTCAAACTGAGGGTATCATAACTTGAAATTGAGTTTACCTGGCACTGACTAAATAAAAGTCTCTTCCTTCAAGTGGAATATAAGTCCAGGATAGAGATTCAATTTAGTAATAGAAAAAAGAGTATCTTTTTAAAACATGTTTTTAGAGTACACTGAGTTCATTGGCAAATGTGTACTTCACCTTCCCGAAATTTCTCCTGCATTCCTCCTGTCAGTATTTTCCAAACAGCGTTTTCTGAGACACTAATTCTGTGACATATTACTAGATATTCTGGAGAAACCAACAATTTCCCTAATAAATAATTTCGGGGAAACCCTGCATAATACATTAAAGTTCTAAAAGATCTTGCAAAACGAGAACCGTTGCACTTTTCTTTCAGCTAATGTTTTCCCATATCATTTCGATACAACCTATTTTTTATTTGCCAAGCATCAATAAACATCTTTGAGGAAACTACCATTCTGTAGAAAACTTTGGCAATGCTGTTCTGCCAATAGGAACATATAATTTCCATCCCTGTCTCTTCAGTTTAAAACAGTGTGTTTGTAATTGATCTTTGCCTCATTTTAAATGAACTGATTCAACAAGCATTTTGTGGTCTCCTACTATGTGCCCCGTGTTAACTAGAGGATTCTGGGACTTCCCCTACTACGTGCCCCGTGTTAACTAGAGAATTCCGGGACTTCTCCTACTATGTGCCCTGTGTTAACTAGAGGATTCTGGAACTTCCCCTACTATGTGCCCTGTGTTAACTAGAGGATTCTGGGACTTCTTCTCCTACTACGTGCCCCATGTTAACTGGAGGATTCTGGGACTTCTCCTACTATGTGCCACGTGTTAACTAGAGGATTCTGGAACTTCCCCTACTATGTGCCCCGTGTTAACTAGAGGATTTGGGACTTCTCCTACTACGTGCCCCGTGTTAACTAGAGGATTCTGGGACTTCCCCTACTACGTGCCCCGTGTTAACTAGAGGATTCCGGGACTTCTCCTACTATGTGCCCCATGTTAACTAGAGGATTCTGGGACTTCTCCAGGCTTTGTTTTCCAGCTTTACCGAGATGTAATTGGCACGTAGCGTGTGATGACTGCATACGCTCATGTATTGTGAGCCGGCTGCCACGTGCTTACTCACCCTGCACCACAGCTTGCTCTCACTGCCATCAGGGTGGGAGTGTGTGGAGGTGAGCCTTTCGGGTCACCGGGGGTGCCGGGGGTGCCGGTCGGGGGGTCCGTGGGCAAGGTGTCCCAGTGGCTCCTGGGCTGGCCTCCCGATGAAGCCCGGGATTTAGCGAGTAGGATCCCTTTTCCTTTGCTGACAGTCACGCAGTTCACGACTCGGAGTTCTGGGTGGGGTGGGAGAGAAACGGGCCTCTCTCACACTGTCCTACGTGGCTGGGAAGCTGCCTTACTCTCTCACGCTCTCACTTTCCCACAGGAGAAGTCCTGGGCCAAGAAGGGCTCTCTTGGCAGTGAGCTGGGCTGCCTTGCGGGAGGGAAGATATCGGGGGAGTCAAAGTGTTCCCCTTACCCTCTCCAATGAGTCCAAATTTGGATTTCTTTTGACTCTAATAGTGTGCTGGAACTTCTCTGTTGGACTGCAGGACAAAGGCTCTGTCATCTCACAGCGCTTGTCTATCAGTGTCCGCGGAGACGCCTGGACCAGGGCCAAGAGGGGCCAGAGCTGGTTCACAGGCTACTGCGGAGGCCGCCACTGGGGCTGAGGTCTGTACATCTATTGTCCTGCACAGGCACAGGTGGGGCTCCTCCCAGGGCCCTCGGAGTATGGTGCTGGACCTCACAGCTCCCGCAGAGGCCCTTTTGTCCATGGATGGTCACCAAATTGTTGTTGTTGATACACAAAGGGATGTCGTATTTGGCCATCTTGCTATTTCTAAGGATTTTTAGTGGTTTCAATAATTCTTTCCTAAAAAATGTATGATGTTCCCTTTTTCAGTACAAGTTCAAATCATGGACTCTATGTGTGTAAGAAAATAAATCCATTTCCGACCTGGGCCGGTTCACCCCTCCTCAGGCAACCTGGTGGTTCCCTGCTCCTGGGAGGTTAGCACGTCGATGCCGGACTTAGTGTGGACACACGATCAGCGTAGCGCACTAGAGCCCAGCTCTCCTGGGCTCAAGCAAACCTCCTGCCTCAGCCTCCCGAGTAGCTGGGACTGCAGGCGAGCATGGCACATATAGGCAATGGAATCTTACTCAGCCATTAAAAAGAATAAAATAATGCCATTTGCAGCAGCATGGATGGACGTAGAGATGGTCACACTAAGTGAAGCAAGTCAGACAGAGAAAGAGAAATATCATATGATATCGCTTATATGTGGAATCTAAAAAGAAATGATACAGATGAACTTATTTACAAAGCAGAAACAGACTCACAGACTTAGAGAACCAACTTATGGTTACCGGGGGGACCGGTGGAGGGAAGGGGCAGGGAGTCTGGGATCGACATGTACACACTGCTATATCCAAAATGGAAAACCAACAAGGACCTACTGTGTAGCACAGGGAACTCTGCTCAATGTTACGTGGCAGCCTGGACGGGAGGGGAGTTTGGGGGAGAATGGATACATGTGTATGTATGGCTGAGTTGCCTTGCTATGCACCTGAAACTATCACAACATTGTTAACTGGCTATACTCCAATATAAAATAAAAACTTTAAAAAAATTTAAAAAAAATTTAAAATGTAAAAAAGAAAATAAATCCATTAACTGCAATCTACTTTTCAGTATAACTCTCCAGTGTGAAACTGTCCTAGATGATGTAGAAATAGACTAACAAATATAATATTTAACCATAAAAGATAAAAATGATAATATTTTAAATAAAATACAAAGTGTATACAACGCAAGCACATTCTTGAAGATTTAGTTCTGCCATTTCTTTCTATAGGAAATCACCCTGATAACCTCCCTCCACCCTATGCCTCTGCTATGTGCCTTTCTCTGTGTCCCTATGACATCCTGTATACACTTCTATCATTACATTTATTGTCTTGTGCTTATTGCTTTATATACCTGTTTCCCACAGTCTAAGGTTTGCTTATTGTTGGCTAGCGTTGTCTTGTTTGTTGATGTACTGCTAAGGCTCGGCATAATACCTGGCATATAGTAACCATTCAGTAAAATTTATTGTCTAAATATGCTTCTTTTCTGATGCCTAAGTTTAAATATGTGCATGTAACTTTGATGGATAATAGTAGATTGAAATTATTCATAGTGCCGCAGACTAATGGAGACAAAAGTGAATCCCAGTTGCCCACAATCTCCTATCCTGCAGTTTGTCCTCCAGCGAAGATCACAGACAGTTTCAGGGAGAAAGAGCCGTATGTAACTTAGGCGATCATTTGATAAATAACAAAAATTGCTCTGTAGAAAAAATGCTATAGTGTGAATAGTATAAACAGGCTGTTAATCCTCTTGTTATAAAGTGACAGATTCACAAATAAATAAGGAAGTTGAAACATTAATTTGATATATACAGTCGTGGTAATATCTGAGGATTTGGAGGTCCTTGAATAAAAGGATATAGTACTAGACGAGATGTATACTGATGAATTCTACTGATAGCTCCTTCAATGAGAGAATAGTTTGATCAAAAAGCCACAAAGTTGCCCACCGAGATATACAGAGGAAAAAGTGGAGATTCATTAATACTTCAAAGGTGAACTTGCCTAATGCTGGTGACTCACACAGCAGGAAACTCTGGCTTATGTAAATGATGCCTTCATTAAAGATACAAAAATATTTTGCAAATTATGGGAGGTCAGAGATGGTGATTGACTGGGTTTGCCTATGAACTGTTTCATTAACATTCTACACCTTCATACCAGAGAATCAAGCTGACCACTGCGAAGGACAGAATGAAAAAGGATGACACTTTCATTAAGATTCCTATTCATGCAAGATACTGGGTGATAACTTACATATATAATATAGATTATACATATAATTATATAATATGATTATAATATATAATAATTATATAATATAAATCATAATTATAATATATAATTATATGTATATATATATATATATACTTTATTTAATGAAAACCTTGTAAATACATAGTGTCAGTCTCTTTTTATACTTGAGTCCACTAGACATGTGTATACCACATGGCATTTAAAATCTTGGGTCCTGAAATTGCATGTACCTGCATTTCACTCTGCTACTTGTTCAATAGCTCTGTGACTTTAGGCAAGTCCCTCAACCTCTTTCTATGCCTCATTATCCTCATCCTTTAAATAGGGAAAAAATAATGCCCACTTCGCAAGTTAGCAGTGACTTTAGTAACTCCTGAATATGTGTTAATAATATTATAATGAATGCCTCAATCTATCCTGAACTATTTAAAATATTTTATCTATATTATAAAGTTATAATACAGTATACAAAAATTATGTGGTTCCAATGCCTATTAGAAAATATCAGTGGGATAGAATAGAAACTACAGGAAGTAAATAGACATTGTTGGTCTCATTTTTTTCCCCGGTTTTACTGAGACATAATTGATATATAACATTGTATTAGTGTTAGGTATACCGCATAATGATTTGATATAGGCATGTATTGCAAAATGATTACCACAATAGGGTTAGTTAAAACATTCATCACCTCAATTTTTTTTTGCCAGTGATGAAAAATTTCAAGATCTACTCCCTTAGTGACTTTCAAATACACACTACAGTATTGTTAGCTATAGTCACCATGCTGTACTGTTGGTCTCATTTTATAGTTGAGCACACTAGACATGAAATATATCACATGGAGTTTAAGAGCTTGGGTCTTATTTTGAATATAATAAATATGGCATTTTAAACAGTGAGAAAATTGGGGGTTATTAAATGATACTGGGAAATTGGTTTAAGCATTGAATAAAAATACATTTATAATCTCTCTCAAATGCTAGGCTAAAATAAATTCAAGATGGTGAGACCAACAGTTGACTCCCAGTTCTACATTCCCCTAACTTTCCCTTTGCCAAGGTAAAGACTATATTTCCAAGTGTTATTGGTTGAATTATGAACCCCCAAATTTATATGCGAAGTCCTAACCTTAGTGCCTTGGAATGTGACCTTATTTGGAAATAGGGTCACTGAAGATACACTTAGTTAAAATGGGGTGATTAGGGTGGGTCCTAATTCCCTATGACTGGTGCCCTCATACAAAGGGGAAGTTTGGGCACAGAGACACGCACACAGGGAGAACACCAGGTAATGATGGAGGTCGAGCTCAGGTTGACACTCCTACAAGCCAAGGAACAGGAATGCTAAAGATGACTGCCAGCAAACCACCAGAAGTTAGAGGAGAGGCTGGGAACAGGTTCTTCCTCAAGCCTCAGATGGAACCATCTCTGCCAACACCGTGATCTCAGACTTCAAGACTCCAAAGCTGTGAGACAACACATTTCTGTTGTTTAAGTCACCCAGTTTGTGGTACTTTGTTATGGCAGCCCTAGCAAACTAAGACACCCAGTTCCCATTGCAGATGTGGCCATGCAAAGGAGTCCCAGACATATTGGCATGAGTAAAACATTATGTGAAACTCCTGGATGGCTTTCTTTAAAAAGAAGGAGAAGGAGAAGGAGAAGGAGAAGAAGAAGAAGAAGAAGAAGAAGAAGAAGAGGAAGAAGAAAAAGAAGATACTTGCTCTCTTCTCTCCCTGTCTCCTTTGCACAGATTGGAAAAGTAACTGTTTTTCTGGTGACCCAGCTTTGATTCTGTGGGTGAGGGAGAAAAAAGTTGAAATGGAGAAGCAACTTGATGGACAAAGGTCCCTAGAAGACTGCATATACCAAACTGCTTACCTGTTTTGGACCACTGGTCTACATCTAGAACATTATGTGAGAAAGAATTAGTTTCTCTCACTTTTGAGCAACTATATTTCAGGTGCTTGTTGTTTTCTACCCCCTTGCTAATACAGTGGATTAAAAACAGATAAATGTGAAAAATGAAATTAAAAGAAATTAAAAGTTAGTATTTATCTGACTATATGTATATGTAACTTCAAAGCTAAAAACTTTATGGGTAGGAAGACCTTTTAAACATAAAAACAAAGTAAAAAATCAAAAGAGGCAAGGTTTCTCTATTTGTCTACAAAGAAATTTAAAAATTCTATATATCAAAACAAAGAACTAATTAAGTAACACAAAACTGGCAAAAATATTTTAAATGTATGATAGACAAATGTTTGTGTAAACACCATATAAAACGCTTAACAACAAAAAAAGTGATCAACATCACAAAAGTTAAAACCCCATATCAAGCAGGCAAAGTGAAAAGACAAAGCAAGCTATCCACAATTAGAAGAAATTCAGGGAACGCTTCTGTCGCACTGGTAGGGAGAGTGTAAATTGCTGTCGTTTCCTTAGGTGGTTACTTGACAACATGCATCGAAAGCTGAACCATGTCGTTCACACTCTTGGGACCAGAAACTCCGCTTTTAATCTTAAAGAGTTTACCCGAGAGTAACAACAGATACATATTCATAGCAGTGTCACTAATGACAGCAAAAATTAGAAATAAAAAGTCCAGTGGTCGGTTTTAAAGTTGGTTATGTGCAAAATGCCTGAGGGAATTACAGCACATTTCTAGGATGCAAAATTCCTGTTGTTAAATTGATCTATATGTGTGTATGTGTATATATATATATTATATATATATATAATGCCATAGAGAGTGTTTATGACATTCTACTAGGTGAAGCAGTAATTTGTTAAGAAAAATTATGAAAGTTTAATATTGATTTTCTCTGTTGCTGACATTATTAACTATCCTTAACATTTTTTTTTGCTTTTGACTTTCATATGTTCAAATTATATAATCAGAAAAGAAAAATCTCATGGCTCATCCCAAAAAAATGCTACAGCCACCCAATTTCAATATGAACATCACACCCACAAAAGTCTTTTGATTTACCCAGGATGCAGCCAAAATCCCCTTTGAACTGTACATTTACAAATTGCATAAAATACATATTGAACTTTTTTTACATGAAGGAATAACATTATTAAGTTATAGGAAGTCACAATCTTCCTCCTCCCTCCCTTGTTATTTCATTCTGAGCCTTCAAACCACGCCCCGCTTATCCTGACATCTGTGTGGGTGCTACTGAGCAAAGCAGCCAGGGTGGAAAAGGCACTGCCTTCCCCAGGGGCTCCTATATCAGGGGACCCACCCGCTGTGAAATGGACCTTCATGCAATAGAATATTATGCAGCTGTTACCAAACTGAGGCAGATCTACTGTGCTGCTCGTATGTGAAAGTTCCAACCTCTGTCATCAAACACCAATAAAAAGGTCAAACATAATATGTTCCCTAGTTTCCATCTGTATGAAAAGGTGTGTGTGGCAGACACACACTCACATATGAACTTGAACATGGAGAGCGTCTCTGGAAAGGCGGATTGGAGGCCGGCACATGGATGGAGAAACTGTCTGCTTTCACTGTACATCCTTCCATAGCGTCTGAATTTCCTCCATGTGTATACATAACTTTAAAACCAAAAACTAAATCAAGCAAAGCAAACAACAAGCCAATCCCGGTTCAAACAGAAATAGAAGATATATCATTATCTTTAAAAATGAGGTTTACAGCATTTTAAAAATATATTCATGTTTTTAAGATTCAAAATCTTCAAGTTCATTTAATTAGAGGACATAATATTCGTCCACTGCTTCTTTCAGCAGGAAAGAAGCGTGTGGTTATTAAACACCTTCTGTATGTGACACGGGCTCCCTGTCTACAAGACGCTTGTGGTCCAGTGGGAGAGATGGGTATGTAAATAAATATTTCATATATAAAGTTACTTTACAAATAATAGAGGATTGTATTAGGGAGAATGTAGGCACAGAGGAGATAGTGAACAACACTGTACTATTACGAGTGTTATTCACCAGCTCTACCAAGAGTCAGAGACAGCTTAACCAAGAGTTGACAGCGCTGCATCTTGAAGATGCGGTAGAAGGTTGGCTGGAAGATTACTGAGAATGGGGCTCCCAGGTGGACGAACAGCAGGTGCAAGTGCACCGAAGCAGGAAACAGAATGGACCAGGCATGACGCTGCTGCTTAAGAATCAATTCCATGCTAGTCAAATAGTAAATATACTAATAATACCTAACATTTACCGAACACTTAGTATATGCCAGGCACTGCTCTAAATGTTTTACATGATACTACCTCATTTCATCTTCGCAATAATGAAGGAGGCTTATCATCATAATTTTTTGAGTGAAAAAACAGAGACTGGAAGAGCTTTAATTAGATCGCCCAGAGTCACAAAAATAGTAATTGGTAGAACTGGGATTTGAACCTAGGTTTCTCTGAGTCTAGAGACACTTTTAATCACTACTCCATCTTGTCACCTGTGTAAAATCTCATAGAAAAATACAAGCCACTATATGTTATTTTGGGGGGGGGTGTGTATATATATATATACACATATATACTCTTTATTGAACTATTTAAGAAAGTAACATTTTTCCTGCTCTCAAGATTTAATCATTGAATATTTAGTAGATTATCAGAAAGAATCAGAAGAAACACATTTTAAATCCTTATGTTTTTCCCTTCATCATTAGTGAAAAATTACTTCAATTACTCTTTAGGAAGCACTTTGTTTATCTATACTCACAGGAATTGTAGATTACTTCTTTAATTTGAAAAGCTAATCAAAAATTAAAGTAAAACCTTCACTTCCATCCTCTGAAATATCAATGAAAAAAGGGAAACAAAGGTTGTGTGGTTCAGTGTGCCATCTACCAGAAAGTTCTAGTAGCCTGCACTTCAACAGATTTACAGTTAAATAATAAATAAATTAAAAAATTAAAAGTAAAATAATAATCAATTTACAGTAAAATAATAATCAAGATTCATAATTATATCCCTAAGGCTTTGTAGGTTCCCCAAATGCTTTTGAATTATCAATTATTAAGCCATGGTTAGACTATTTTTTCATAAATTGGATTTCATTGTATTTTAATTCCTTAAAAATTGTCCATGTAGGCAAGGTATCTGGTAACCATAAAATCTGATTAACCCAAATATCTTCTGCCTGACCCATAGCATACTGCAGTTTGCTGTATAGATCTGCTCTCTTATGCATTTGGAGAATTGCCAGGTGTTTCCATGTTCTTTGCAGAACACTGACTATTGATAAATGTTATATCCTCACAACACAGGCGTCCCTGCCACACAAATGATCTAGAGGGGCCCTCCCAGCCTACCTATTATACCCTAAATGCATCCATTTAGACTGACAGAGGACTGTCTGCTTGGATTATACAATGGTTTATGAAAGAAAGTTTTCATAAGTGCTTGGCTAATAGTTTATAATCCTGTATTGAATCGTTCATACACTAATTTATTACCCATGTCACGATCCAAATTCATATCTTTGCAGAGCTGTGGGCCAACTGTTTATTCATGTTCAGGAATCACATCAGTGGTGGGTTTTACAAGCCTCTTGGAATTTATTGTTGAACTCAGTCGTGGAATGATCAGTCCTTTGACAGGACATCATACTTTGTAAGTTCAAATCTATATTTTTGTCCACAAGATCGAGTGTGTTGACAAATTTTTGGCATAGAACTTCTATATTCTGTGTCAAGTGAGACTCTTGTCTGATGCTTTTACAAAGTCCTTGTGAAATTGATCTCCCATAGAGATTTTCTCATACACTCTTTCAATACCTGAACTTTCCCCATAGTACTTTGGCATCAAAAATCAAATCCCTTCAAAGTCTCTGGAGAGTCACTCTCCCAACTGCTTTGGAAACCATGAAAGAGAACAAATTCACAGACTTGTCTGAAGAACAGTACTGGTGGCCTTAGCAATCACTGAAGGAATATACAAACCACCAGCTTCAACAGACTGAAAGTTCCTTTGCTCTCTTGTATCTTTACTTCTGCAGATCCAGTGAGAATCTTTGCATTAATTTTAGTTTCAAAATTTTAATTTTAATATTTAGAGAGGTGTGTATTTTGCCTATCACATTCAATTTGTATGGAGTAACTTCAAAATTTTTTAATTGCTTTTAAAAATTTAATATATTTTCAGCATGTAGTTGCTCATATATTTAAGTACAATCTGATACATAAAAGCCAAAAAGGGGGCTATTTACTTTTTTTTTTTTTACATCTCTATTGGAGTGTAATTGCTTTACAATGATGTGTTAGTTTCTGCTGTATAACAAAGTGAATCAGCTATACGTATAGATATATCCCCATATCCCCTCCCTCTTGCATCTCCCTCCTACCCTCCCTATCCCACCCCTCTAGGTGGACACAAAGCACCGAGCTGATCTCCCTGTGCTATGCAGCTGCTTCCCACTAGCTATCTATTTTACATTTGATAGTGTATATAGGTCCATGCCACTCTCTCACTTCGCCCCAGCTTCTCCCTCCCCGCCGTGTCCTCAAGAACATTCTCTATGTCTGCGTCTTTATTCCTGCCCTGCCACTAGGTTCTTCAGCACCATTATTATTATTATTATTATTTAGATTCCATATATATGCGTTAGCATACAGTATTTTTGTCTTTCTGACTTACTTCACTCTGTATGACAGACTCTAGGTCCATCCACCTCACTACAAATAACTCAGTTTCGTTTCTTTTTATGGCTGAGTAATATTCCATTGTATATATGTGCCACATCTTCTTTATCCATTCATCTGTCGTTGGACACTTAGGTTGCTTCCATGTCCTGGCTATTGTGAATAGAGCTGCAATGAACATTCTCGTACATGACTCTTTTTGAATGATGATTTTCTCACGGTATATGCCCAGTAGTGGGATTGCTGGGTCGTATGGTAGTTCTATTTTTAGTTTTTTAAGGAACCTCCATACTGTTCTCCATAGTGGCTGTATCAATTTACATTCCCACCAACAGTGCAAGAGGGTTTCCTTTTCTCCACACCCTCTCCAGCATTTATTGTTTGTAGATTTTTTTGATAATGGCCATTCTGACCGGTGTGAGGTGATACCTCATTGTAGTTTTGATTTGCATTTCTCTAATGATTAGTGATGTTGAGCATCTTTTCATGTGCCTCTTGGCCATCTGTTCGTCTTCTTTGGTGAAATGTCTATTTAGGTCTTCCACCCATGTTTTAATTGGATTGTTTGCTTTCAATCTGATGGCATGTATAACACAATATCAAACAAGGAACTGGTCTTCGGTGACTATACAAGGATTATAGCCATCATCTTGTAAATACTGACTTTTTGGCCCATTGACCTTGTTTTTTGAACACACAGTAAAGAAAATAATAGTGATTCGAAGAGTAACTCCTCCTCATTGTTATTTATTCATTAAGCAAATAATACCAGGTGCCTATTATGTTCTTTGTAAGACATGACACAATTTTTTCCCAATATTATTCTTTTGGCCATGTATATTTTAAATTTCCACCAAGAGCGATAATGGGGAAAGAGTCCAGAACATGGAATTTTTAAAAATAGAGATACATCTATGACTAAACTCTCAGTAATGAGAATTTTCATATCAAGGCTGTAGGGGAAAGAGGTAATATTATATGAAATCAAAGAGTTTTGGAGAGCTTTAATAGGGTAAGAAAGGTTACATTTTCTCATTATACTGAATTTGGTATACTATGCACTTGAGATGTTGCAAGTTATAAAGTCTCAACTTAAAATTGAAGACAATGCACAATGCCGAAGAAGAATAAATGAAAAATGTTATGAAGTCTCATGGTAATGACCCATTGAGAAAAGAGTAACATATTAATTTTATCAAAAGTACATCAACACTTCAGGATGAATAATCCATTAGATAAAGTGAAGAACTGAGGTGGGGTTAGAAAAATAAAGTGAGCAGCGGATGTGTTCACAGCGGAGTAGTGCCTTTACTAGGGATACATGTGAAACATCAGTTGTGACAAGAAAGCATCCAGAGTATGTAACCAAAAAAAATTATATGAGTCTTGAAACAATGAAAAAAAGGTTGGATTCTTAACATCTACTTTCTTAACTCACTGTTAGAACAGCAATTAGGTGTATGTTAATGTTAATCAAAGTTTATAAATTGTCTCCAATAAAGATGTTTTTAAAAAAGTTTATAAATTGTGAAATCTTCATAAAATTATGTTGTAAAATTGATATATTAAACGTTATTCAATTTGGAAAAAAACCCACAAATTAGAATCTACTGAACACCCAATTAGTAAGTCATCAGGCGTGAAATTCCACTTCAATTCCATACATCAGCCTCTTACAATATAAACAAATTCTCTCAGGTAGTGAAGACATATGGAAGGATAAAGTACATGGAAAATTCTACAATTTTGAGGAAGAAAATAAAAATAGGTGTCTAAAATATTCTTTAATTATCATCAGCTAAGCTATCGCAATGTGAATCACAAGGCCTACAGACAAGATGTTAGGAATGTTTGTTACAAAGTTGGGTTAACCCAGTGAACACACAAGGAAAAGCTTGGGCTGGAAATAGAAGTCACTTTCTTTATGAAACTGTAAATAAGTTAACTCACATTGAATAATTTTGTTTTATTAATTAAACATGGTTGCTTGTTGAGTTGTTTAAATTTGATTCCAAATTTCTATATACTGATTATACCTTAAAGAAAACAATCACAGGAATTAAGACAGCTGAAGCAGAATCTTAAGAAGAGCAGTTTTCTGTCCACTTAGAATGAGAAGCAACTGATTTTTGGCGGCAAAGAAAATATATTCTAGAATGAGACAGAACTTGATTCGTATCTCAGCTCAAGCAGTCACCAGCTACGTGACCTTCGTCCAGTTTCTGAACCGCCACAGCTCTTAATTTCCTCATCTGTAAAGTGAGCAAAGTAATAGCACCGACTTCATGGTTCTGAGGATTAAATGTGGCAATGCATTTACGGTACTTGGTCTGCCTGTCACACAGAAATCACTCTAAAAGTGTTAGCACTTATTAGTGTTATTACTAATAAAAGCTAATGTGCTAGAAAAGGTTCATACCTTAAAAAACATTTAACCATGTAAAGTGATAAAAATATTACTAGTTAAATTCTGTCTTAGCAGTTTTAAGTGATGACATTTAATCTGGCTAAGGTAAACAACAAATGTAGTGATGATTCAAATAAACAGATTTTATAACAGATAACAATACAAGGGTATAAAGCCCTCAGAGCTAGATTACCTATGTAGGCCTTTTTTTCTTAAAGACCACTTGCATCCATACAGGCTAATACTTCAAAGCGACTATGCAACAGGTTAACTTCTATAAGAACGTTTTCCATTAAAAATAATCTGAGATGCATTATTGTACACCAAGCACTCTCCTATTGAGACATTGCTTTTCAATACATTTCAGAAGGTGAGGTTAGTCGAGGAATGAAATATTCCCTGAGAGAAATGGAAAATAGACAATGGAAATGGGCACAATGTCTGGTTTGGGACTACAGTCATAAAATAATAATTTTTCTTAATTTTAGGGAAAGTATATCTTAGGTTCAGGATAGACTAGATTGTCCTGAATCTCCTCAATTTATGCTCTCTTCACAAATAACAACTTATAATTATTTTCTGCCTCATCAAATTATTTAGTTTTGTTTTTGAAGTAGAGTTGATTTACAATATTGTGGTAGTTTCAGGTGTACAGCACAGTGATTCAGTTTTATATATATGTGTGTATATATATATATATATATATATACATATATATATATAATTTTTCAGATTCTTTTCCCTAATAGGTTATGACGAAATACTGGGTATAGTTCCCTGTGCTATACAGTGGGTCCTTGTTTTTTATCTATGTTATATATAGTAGTGTATATGTGTTAATCCCAAATTCCTAATTGATCCCACCAACTCCTTTTCCCTTTGGTAACCATAAGTTTGTTTTCGATGTCTGTGGGTCTGTCTCTGTATTGTAAATAAGATCATCTGTATCTTTTTTATTTTTTAACATTCCACATACAAGTGATATCATAGGATGTTTGTCTTTCTCTGTCTTAACGTCACTTAGTATGATAATCTCGAGGTGCATCCGTGTTGCTGCAAATGGCATTATTTCATTCTTTTTCATGGCTGAGTAATATTCCAGTGTGTGTGTGTGTGTGTGTGTGTGTGTGTGTGTGTGTGTGTGTGTGTGTGTACACATATATATACATGTATATATACACATATATATATACATGTATATGTATATATATGTCACATCTTCTTTGTCCATTCATCTGTCGATGGACGTTCAGGTTGCTTCCATGTCCTGGCTACTGTAAATAAATAGCTGCCATGAGCTGCCCACTAGTTCTCTGGCCTCATGCCTCTCCCCCTACCCACTCCAAGCTTCCAGCTTTGCCCAGAAGACATTTCCTGCCTCCACATTTCCCACACATCATTCCCTCTGCTAGGATGTTCTTCTAGGCTCTTGTTCTTCAGAGTCAAACTAAGGGTTACTCCCTTTTGAAAAGAGTTCTTTGATGCTTTTTGGAGAAACTCTATGCTCCCAAAGCTCCGTGGGTGAACTTCTAGTACAGCTCTGTCTACTGAATGTACTGTCATCTTCTCTGTCCCACTCTTATTGCTATACCACAAGTATATAGAACAGATTATGTTTTATTTCTTCTTGCATCTTTAGTGTCTGAAGAGAGTACATGTCCAACTCATACTGGCCGAATCAGTCAGTACACAGGCAGACCTAGGAGATATTGTGGGTTTGGTTCTAGACCAGCACAATAAAGCAAATATGGCAATAAAGCGACTCACACGAATCTTTTGCATAATGCACTAGCATTATGTCTAAAAAACAATGTACAGACCTGAACTAAAAACCACTTTATTGCTGAAAAATGCTCACCAACATCTGAACCTTCAATGAATTGCTATTTTTGCAATAGTAACATGAAAGACCACTGATCACCATAACAAATATCACCATAATGAAAAAGCTTGAAGTATTGTGAGAATTACCAAAATGTGAAACAGAGACATGAAGTTATCACATGCTGTTGGAAAATGGTGTCAATAGACTTGCTCAACGCTGGGTTGCCACAAACATTCAATTTGTAAAAAAGGCAGTATCCATGAAGCACAATAAAGCAAAGCACAGTAAAACCAGGTGTGCCTGTAATTAAAGCCCCTACGTGTTATTTTAGGGGGTTTTGTGTCTTACACTTGTATTCATATTTAAAACAAAATTCTTTCTCAATATTTTTGTCAAACAGATCCCATTAGACCAGCATGTTTGTTTTTCCCCTCTGAGAAGGTCTCTTCACAAGCGTGGGCACCAAAAGCACTTGTTTCTGGTGAGTCTCATACAAATACATCATGAGAGAATTTTCAAACACAGATTGTAAGTCGACCCCTCTTGGCTCTCATGATGTCTCTCATTATCAGCATCAAATCATTATTGCCCTGCACGTGGCTGGATGATTCGTCAACATTGATAAAACTCGAGCACAGAACATCATTGCCCAAAGCTGTTGATCACTGAGCGTGTTTTATTATTTATTATTCTACATTATCTCTACTGGGTTTTCTTCTCCCTGTAAACAGGCTTCAGTCTTCACTAGCTCTTAAAAGCGCCATTATCAAGGCCACTTGTAATGACTGTCCTCTGCCACACCTGGCCTTGTGTCTCCCCATGCTTTTGATAGACGCCATTGAGCCTGCATCGGAATCACACGCAGGGCTCCTGGGAACACAGGCTGCAGCGCCCACCCCGCAGTTTCTGACTGGTAGGTTTGGGGCGGGGCGGAGAAATTTACGTTTCCTAACAGGTTCCCAGGTGATGCTGATACCGCTGACCTGGGACCTCACTTTGAGGCGCCTGCCTTTCCCAGCATGCCTCGGGCCGCGTCCTGTTTGCCAGTTTTCACAGCTAGAGCCACTTAAGTCACACGTGTTGATCCCGCCCCACGCAGGTAGGAAGGAATACAGGCCGTTCATTGGTTCCGCACGACGTAACTTTACGGCAGAGCTGACGTGAGTAGCAGAGCTGGGCCTGTGCTGAGGTTTCCAGCTCCTGTAATTCAGCCCTTCCTGGGTTCCTCGCTGGACGTCCTGTTTCCTCTGGAACTAGGACGCTTCCATTTCCCTTGCTCAGTTCCTTCTGGAAGCTGAAGACGAGCAGGTACGTTCACTTCCCACATCTGGGAATCTACCTGGTTGCCTTCGGGACATTTGTGACCCTAAACTTACTCTGGCGCTTTCGGTTTTCCTGGACTGGTTTCTTTCCATTGCTTGTTGTTAAGACTTTGCAGTTTGCCTTTTCTGTGCCAGTGAGTCTAGCGTCCTGGGTCTGGCACTCCCGGGCCTGACTCCAAATATGCCAGGCTTCCTTCTTCTCTGCTTTTCAAACACGGGCTATTTATTCAGCTGAAAATCATTGTTACTATTTCTATGACTGTTGCCCATTCTTTCCCTCTCTCGATTTCAAAACGTGTTTCCAGACCCCTCAACCCCAGGTTCCATCTCCTTCAGGCTCTGAGACTCAGTGCTGGCTTGGTTTTTTTCCTCTGTGAATGCATACTTTTCTGGTAAGATCATGCAACTTGGCTGGAAGGTTCCAATGCCACCTATATGCATGACTTAGATCCAAGTAAGTCAACTATATCTTTTCCTTTCTAAGCCTGTGTCAAAGGGGTCTATGCACTTCCTATTCAAAGTGCAGCCTGAGGGCCAGTGGCTTTCAGGATGTTAGGGGAGCCTTTTAGAAATGCAGAGCCTCAGGCCCGACCTCAGATGGAATGAGCTAGAATCCACCTTGTAACAAGAGCCCCAGCTGATTTTCATGCACATTGTAAACACCTGCTGTACGGTACAGCACCTCTAGGATGAACTGCTGCCACCTGAGACTAATTGCGACTCTCCACCTTACCAATCACTACTTCTTCCAACTTGCTTATTGCCACTGGTGTAATTTTATAAACCCGTGTTGGGTGAGTTTCCCGCTGACAACGTGAACTATGACCACAACCCACGATTCTCAGGAGCCCAGAGTCTCTCCGTGTACCTCTCACACGGTTGTTCCTTGGGATAGCTCTTGCACAAGGCCTTTTCAACTGTGTCAGCATACCAAAGGGGTGTTTCTTCATGCTTCTGGCCATGATCTGACGTGTGCTTGGATGGCAGGCAGCCTGAGGCTGCGGGGTGGATGAGTCCAGTCAAGTTCAACAGTAAATTCGAGGTGCTCGAGGTAAGGCTGACTCACAGTAGGTGACCGTCCAGTCACCTCTCATCAGCGTTTATGATGGAAAGGTGTTGAGAGTGGACCGGGCTGGGTGAAGCAGTTCCGCTCCAGGGCGTCTGTGGGGGTGGCACCAGCAGTACCGCTCTGGACCATGACGAGTGACTGCCTTTGTTGATGGAAACCCATCCCTGAAGCAGCAGGACGCCAGCCGCTGCATGAGTCCGCAAGTCAGGCCCAACCAGGGCAGGGAGGGGGCGAAATCAGACATACGCAGAGTGTCAGAGCCTCAGTCAGGACCGCCTGCATTCAGGATAGGGAGACAGCCCCCAGGGGAAGGGGGCTGCCACATTAACCTGGAGACCCAGGTGGACAGGCCCTTATTCATAAGTAGTGGCATGGAAAGAGCATGGGGTCTAGAATCCAAGCTGGGTTTGCATGACCTTGAGTAACTTTATCTTCAGAGGGTCTTCCCAAGCAAATGAAAACGCATGTCTAATAGGGTCTAATAGAGGACTTACAGTAGATGCTTAATTCAATGTCAGTTACTATTATGTTTATCATACAGGGAATCCTATTCTTACGTGAGCCGCTGTGTCTCAGGACTGCTCCAGGTTCTTTGAATTCCAACCCGATTGGTTGGAGTGTTGGGTAGCTAGTGTAGTACCTTCCGGATCTGGGCAGAAGGAAGCATGCATGTTCAAAGCACACGTGCTTAGCCAGGTATATTGGAGAAGCCGATGATAGTGTTTAATGCCAACTGGGCAGCATTAAAAAAACTCCCTGGGAGAATTGTGGGTATGCTAATAGTCAGGAAGGCTGGAATCTACATGTAGGCTACTGTTGAGGTCTGTGGCTTCTGGCAAGTAGCTTTATTACTCTGTACCGCAGTCTCTTCATCTGTATATAAGGGAATTGAATTAGGTGCCCCTGCAGATAATGAGCAATGCAAGTTATTGCAAGTGTTCTTCCTAACATGGAATTCGGTGGGAACTGCGTGTTGCCAGATGAAGCAGTGCAACTTTCATGATTGTACATAGCTTCTGTAAGTGTGGCTGTTCAGACTTACATAAAATTCCAGTGCAGCCTACCCTATACCCTTAGGTCTCTAGGCAATAAAGGAGGTGGAGCCATGGTGATGAGTGAGAGGGACTAAGGCCGGAAGTCTGAGTTGAGTCTCTTCCCTGCTGTTCAACCTCCTGAAATTCTGGAATCAGTCCCTCAGATTTTAGTAGCAACCGGACTGAAAGGGTCTACTAACTCTTTTTTGGAACTGAAATCGTACAGCTGAAGGTTAAATCTGAACGCATACTGAGGTGTTAGGTCTTTTTTACCATCAATTCTTAGATGTATAACATTTTTTTGAAGTATCATTGATTTACAGTGTTTCAGGCGTAAAGCAAAGTGATTCGGTTATATTTATATTATTTTCCAGATTTTTTTCCTTTATAGGTTGTGACAAAATATTGAGTATAGTTCCCTGGGCTAAACAGTAGGTCCTTGTAGGTTATCTGTTGTATATATGTTAATCCCAAACTCCTAATTTATTTCTCCCACCCCTTTCCCCTTTGGTAACCATAAGTTTGTTTTGTATGTCTGTGTGTCCATTACTGTTTTGTAAATAAGTTCATTTATATCTTTTTTTAAAGATTCCACATGTAAGTGATATCATATGATATTTGTTTTTCTCTGACTTACTTCACTCAGTGTGATAATTTTTAGGTGCATCCATGTTGCTGCAAATGGCATTATTTCATTCTTTTTTAAGGCTGATTAATATTCCATTGTGTATGTGTATACATGTGATATATCTATAATATACATATATATATATATATTTATATATATCTATCTCACACCTTCTTTATTCAGTCATCTGTTGGTAGGCATTTTGGCTGCTCCCATGTCTTGGCTATTGTAAATAGTGCTGCTGTGAACACTGGGGTCCATGTATCTTTTTGAATTAGAGTTTTCTCTGGTTATATGCCAGGAGTGGGACTGCCAGATCATATGTTAGCTGTATTTTTATTTTTATTTTACAGAACCTCCATACAATTTTCCGCAGTAGCTGTACCAATTTATATTCCCACCAGTGGTGAAAAGAGGTTCCCTTTTCTTCTCACCCTCTCTAGCATTTATTGTTTGTAGACTTTTTGATGATGACCATTCCGACCAGTGTGAAGTGATACCTAATGGTAGTTTTTATTTGCATTTCTCTAATAATTAGCAATGTTGTGCATCTTTTCACATGCCTTTTGGTCTTCTTTGGAGAAATGTCTATTTAGGTCTTCTGCCCATTTTTTGATTTTTTTTTTTTTTTTATGTTAAGCTTGTATGAGCTGTTTGCACACTTTGGAAATTAATCCCTTGTTGGCTGCTTCGTTTGCAAATATTTTCTCCCATTCGGTAGGTTGTCTTTGCATTTTGTTTATGGTTTCCTTTGCTGTGCAAAAACATTTAACTGGGTCCCATTTGTTTACTCTTGCTTTTGTTTCCATTATTTTAGGAGATGGATCCAAAAAAAATATTGCTGCAATTTATGTCAAAGAGTGTTTTCCTAGGAGTTTTATAGAATCTGATCTTACATTTAGGTCTTTAATCCATTTTGAGTTTACTTTTGTATATAGTGTTAGAGAATGTCTAATTTTATTCTTTTACCTGTAGCTGCCCATTTTTCCCAGCACCACTTATTGAAGAGATGGTCTTTTCTCCATTGTATATTTTTGCCTCCTTTGTCATAGATTAACTGACCATAAGTGCATGGGTTTATTTCTGGCTCTTTATTCTGTTCCATTGATCTATGTGTCTGTTTTTGTGCCAGTACCATATTGTTTTGATCACTGTAGGTTTGTAGTATAGCCTAAAGTCAAGGAGCATGATTCCTCCAGCTCCATTCTTCTTTCTCAAGATCGTTTTGGCTATTTGGGGTCTTTTTTGTTTCCATACAAATTTTAAAATATGTTGTTACAGTTCTGAGAAAAATGCCATTGGTAATTTGATAGGGATTGCATTGAATCTGTAGATTATTTTGGGTAGTATGTTCATTTTAACAATACTGATTCTTCTAATCCAAGACCATGGTATGTCTTTCCATCTCTTTGTGTTGTCTTCAGTTTCTTTTATCAGCATCTTATAGTTTTTGGAGTATGGGTCTTTTGCCTCCTTAGGTATGTTTATTCCTAGGTATTTTATTCTTTTTTATGTGATGGTAAATGGGATTGTTTCCTTAATTTCTCTTTCTGATGTTTTGTTGTTAGTGCATAGAAATGCAACAGATTTCTGTGTATTAATTTTGTATCCTGCAACTTTACCAAATTCATTGATGAGCTCTGGTAGTTTTCTGATAGTGTCTTTAGGATTTTCTATGTATAGTATCATGTCATCTGCAAATAGTGACAGTTTTACTTCTCTTCCAATTTGGATTCCTTTTATTTCTTTTTCTTCTGATTGCTGTGGTTTCAAATTATTATTATGCATGTAATTGTTCATGGCAATACAACCTATTTATAGAAGAAGTTCAACTGAGTTACAAGCAGGAAACAAGTTTATTCTTTCTCAGCCCTCTCCATGAAACTTACTCTGTCCATTTTCTCTTTCTCTGCACATAACTGACATAGCAGGTAAATCCCCATAGCTTTTCAGGTGACCCTTAGATAATAAAATTCCAGATTAGAATGATTTAGGTTTTACTCTACTCTGATAATTATGTTAAGTCCAAATATCTATCCAATTTAAAGCTTCTACTTTTCCTCATCCTGGGCTGGCTTCGGGCTGTGCCTGTACTTCCTCTTCCCCCAAAGACAGACTGTTTTGAGTTTCTACATAGCTAGAGCAGCAGGAGGATGAAAAGATGAAAAATGGAAGCCAAGTCATTAGCTAAAGGTAAAGGGAGAAGCTAGAAGAAATTGAAGAAAACAAATAGTCACCTCAGAGCGGGGATGTGGTAGGATTGCTGGATGGCATTAAGAGTCCAGTTGAAGAGACAAGTTATGAGTTTAAGGCTGGTCAGCTGGGTTATGAGTTCTTCTCCAGCTTCATTTAGTTCTTCTTTCACTAATTACTTGACAAGTCCCACTAAACTATAAACCCCCCCCATGGGGACAAAAATCCATATCTATCTCATTCACCACTGAATTGTCGGAGCCTAGTACCGTGCCTGGACAGAGTTTCCATTCAATAGGTGTAGTGAATGGCTAACACAGCAACGAAACTTCCCAGAATGAAGAGCCCACGCGTGCTCTTGAAATCTGTAGGTCTTCAGGACCCAGGATCTAGAGACCAGGCTAGTTGTCACAGGCCACTCATCAAAAACCTGTCTCTTTCAGGATGAAAGCAACAACATAACTCTAAAACAAAAGGTGCAAGCCCTAAATCAAGTAAGTCTGAGCAATGCAAAAATTAAACATGATTTTCACGGGGACAGTTTCATTCATCAGGGAGAGAGAAGGGAATTGGGGAGAGCATGATCAATATACTTCATTCAGCCTCAACCTGGATCACCAAAGAGGAAGACGTATGTGTGCATGTGCACAAACATGGAACTTCCTACATTACGACGACATCCAGTGATCTAGCAGATTGAGTGTAAACAAGCCGGTTTGGGGAAAGCCCCAATTTGAATATGGGACTACTTCCAGTACCTTTGAAGTTTGCTCTAAGGAAGTGATTTTACTGCCATTTTCTCTCCTGCTGTTACAATTTCTCTCCCTTAATCTCTTCCACAGGAAATCTTTCTCTTCTCAACCAGTGAGAAGAACATAATCACAAAATCTGTTTTTCCCCCCAGTGACTAAGAATGCAGAAAACATACAAAATGAGAGCTACAGCCTGTGATATGGCATGTTCTCAAAATAATAACTCATAGATGCTTTTGGTTTATAGAAAATCATTACAAGCTCTGACAAGACTTTAGGGGAGTGCCTTTGAGGAAGCTCTTATGGAAGGAAATAATGATGACTCTGAATCAGGGATCAGAGCCTTGGCATCATGAGTAAATCAGCTTTCCACGGCACCCATACTTTCAGAACAATCAAGAGAGAGAGACTGGAAAGGAATGGCTAACAATTATGACACAGGAAATGCTTGCAATATGATGCACCATAATACAGTTTAATCTGTTCTCCTCAACATACTTAATCGCACCATTCTCCACCAGGGAAAAAGTAAGTGTAGTTTTCTGTCAAAGAACAAGTCTACCAATTTGTTTGGAAGATCTAGTATGACTCGGGTCATAAGCATTTTTGTATGAATTTAGAAAATCTTTCCTTATTTTCTCCCATATTTGCCAGAATATATTTGCTACTGTCTGGTGTTTGACAAAAGGAATGAAATTACTCTTTTTATACTTTAAGGTACGTATTAAAAATAAACACACACAAATAATTCATGGCCCCAGCAATTTCTTCTAGCTTCTCCCTTTACCTTTAGCTAATGACTTGGCTTCCATTTTTCATCTTTTCATCCTCCTGCTGCTCTAGCTACGTAGAAACTCAAAACAGTCTGTGTCTTTGGGAGAAGAGGAAGTACAGGCACAACCTGAAGCCAGCCCAGGATGAGGAAAAGTAGAAGCTTTAAATTGGATAGATACTTGGACTTCACATAATTATCAGAGTAGAGTGAAATCTAAAAATCAGGAAAAACATCTTGAATATTTTAAAAAGACTATTCTCTTATAATATTTGCTGGAAAGACTATAAACAAAAACATATTAACAGCCTAATTTGTAAAAAAAAAAAAAAAAACTCCAGCTCAAGGGAAGTTTAGACATTTACTACTGCATCTTTTTATTCACCATTTCCCACCACAGTATATTGACTATTTAGGCCATCGCTTTTCAAATATTGTTTGTGACAGAAATTGCCCTATATCACTGAAAGAGACTATTCTCCATGAAGTTTGCTGGAGTGATTGAGATAAAAATAAAAATGTTCTGATATTTCCCCCCAGGAAAGTGCCAGTGGTTTCTGAAGCTCAAATAAGCTTTAACTACATCCCACAGAGCGACACCTCATAGTGTATTATTAGTGTGATCAAAGAGGATCAAAACACGTTTCCGGGAAGGACTAAGTACCAGCCCACGTCCAACACTGTCATGTGAACGTGCCACACGGAGTCTTTAGTTCCTGAGTGTGTATCCGCTGAAAACTGTACCACATTTACTTCAAGTAAGACCTTTATTAATGATAGCGACAAAAACAAATGCTGCTTCTCAAGAGGCATTTTTCCCTCCTTGGGAGTTCTTGTTAGGTTGTCAAGGCAGAGCAGAGCAAAATACAGGTTTTTACTCCATCTGGGGATAATTGAAGTAACTCGGTATCTGCTTTTAAGAATTCGTTTCTGCTTCTGTTGGGAGGGAATACAAACAGGCCACCGTTACCTGCTGCCAGAAAAAGAGGAAAACCCCTCATTCGTGTTTAGTAATCTTGTAAAATCAATCAAGACTCTTCGCAGTATCAGTGTACAGAGTCACTCTGCTGATAACCTCGCGATTCTGGGACTCTTACTAGCACGAATCGTGAGGAAGTTCATGGGGAGCGAGTCCACACGTTCACTGAAGAAGGGGACATCGTGTGCAACACTTACTCATTATTAAATTATAGGGAGCCTGTGGCAGAGCCCAGATGTTCGTGTCTGATAGAGCTGAATTCAAATCCTACCAAAATGAACACTGGGGTGCATGTATCTTTTCGAATTGTGCTTTTCTCCAGATATACGCCCGGTAGTGGGATTGCTGGGTCGTATGGTAGCTCTATTTTTAGTTTTTTAAGGAGCCTCCACACTGTTCTCCCTAGTGGCTGTATCAATTTACACTCCCACCAACAGTGTAGGAGAATTCCCTTTTCTCCGCACCGTCTCCAGCATTTGCTGTTTGTAGATTTTTTAATGGTGGCCATTCTGACCAGTGTGAGGTGACACCTCATTGATACAAATGAACTTATTTACAAAGCAGAAAAACAGACTCACAGGTCTCAAAATCAAACTTATGGTTCCCAAAGGGCAAACGTGCAGGGAAGTGATAAATTAGGAGATTGGGATGAACGTATACACACTACTATGTATAAAATAGATAACTAGTAAGGACCTACTGTACAGCACAGGGAACTCTCCTCAGTATTCTGTAATAACCTATGCGGGAAAAGAATCTGAAAAAGAATGGATCTGTGTGTGTGTGTGTATGTGTGTGTGTATATATATATATATATATATAATTGATTCACTTTGCTGTACACCTGAAGCTAACACAACATTGTAAATCAACTACACTGCAATTAAAACAAAAGAAAAAACAAAACAAATCCTGCCACTGCGTTCACTAACCGTGTGTGACATGGAGACCATCACTTAGTCTCTCTAAGCCGCCCTGTATTTGCCTGTGAAATTGGGTCAATACCAATACTGCTCAGAGAAATACTGAGGAGTGTATGTTATAACGTAGAAAAGGCTTGGACATAGGCCCGGCTGGCCGTAACTAACCATTCTCTTTTTCCTGCTGCAACCTCACGGTAGCATTAAGGTGTATGTTTAATATAAGTTTTTCAGGTTCCTCTGCCCTGTGTGTGCCCGGTATACGTGCCTGCATCAGTGTGAGTGTGCCCTGCACATAGCAATAAAAAGCTTAGAGTCAACAATTCACTGTGGTCATTACAATGAAAAATAAAGTTGCAGTGTTTTCTCATTTAGTTCTTTTGGTAGGGAATTTTCAGTAATTCCCTTACATAGGATTCTAACATCTCTGGATTGGAAGCTGATTTCCAATTCAATGCCACCTTTGACTGAGACACTATTATTATTATTTTGCTGCAGGAAGTTGGTACTAGTTGTTTGCTGTGATCAAACTGGAAAGTCTTCATAAACAAGAATTCAGATTCCTCAAAAGGAAATTATTTAAATTCAGGGCATTAGTGTTATTATAATCCAAATCCCGTGTTGAGGAAAAAATCCGTTTTTAGTGAACATTATTGCAGCCCTTCTATGGAATTTATGGTAAGATATTTTGTGACTTCAGTTAAAACATTCTGTCTCCCGTACACTGTAATCTTTTGTTGAGTGTACCACATTTCTTAGTCAATTGCAAGTGTTACCTAACACTTCATTGGAAAAGCAGAAGTGTAAAATGAACCCCAAGCACTCTTGTCACCATGGGAAATGCTGACGGGAC
Organism: Balaenoptera musculus; assembly: GCF_009873245.2. Classification (NCBI taxonomy): domain Eukaryota; kingdom Metazoa; phylum Chordata; class Mammalia; order Artiodactyla; family Balaenopteridae; genus Balaenoptera; species Balaenoptera musculus. The sequence continues at coordinate 1,334,508 of NC_045805.1, forward strand.
ACACTATACGCATTATATATTGTAAGGTGTTAAAAGAAGAAAAGTGTGATTTTTTTAAAAACCACGTCTGGGTATTAGGTGTACCAGAATCAGAGGAATTCAGTGCTGAAAAGATATTTATAGAGCACCTAATCCAGCTCCCTTATTTTATAGACTGAAAAAACCAGCACAAGATTATTTTGCCCAAGCTTACACCAATAGGTTTGCGAGTCTGCCCACCCAGCGGAGGGAATATTTTAAACTGGATTAATCAGAGTATGGCTCCTGAGACCCTAGGAAAGCACGGGAGGGTTCCTGGAGCCTACCAGGTGCTTTCCTGAAATAAGTCGTTATTTAAGAACTTCAAGCACGAGGAAAAGTGAAAGAATTCCGAAGTAAATATACCATGTGGTCCATGTTTAGGGGAAAAAAAATCCAACCACAAAAACAAATCTACCCACGTCCATAGGCCTTGGAGGGCTGAGCGCAGTGTGACCCGTGGCAAGTATTCAAAGAGTCACAGCCGGGAGGAGAGACAGCAGCAACCACGAGGGAGAGCTGATGTGTCCTGCCCAGCCCTCGAGACGCCCACGTAACCCAGACGAAACAGCACTGACGATGATCGTGACTAAACACGTCACGATTCTCCGCTCGTGTCTTTAAGCTGGAGAAAAACAAGAGGATGAGTCAGTCTTCCTGGAGATATTTCCGTCAGTCCTTTGTCTCTTCAGGGCTGACCTGGGTCCTACAGTCCAGGTGGTTTGTAATCGGCAGCAGCTTTCACTGGTCGGACCCATGCGGGAGCCTCTGGCAGAGCGGCCTGGTGTACGCTGGTGGGGTGGAGTTGGCACGGTGGCGATGGGCATGGAGGGGACGGAGGGGAGTGTGTGTCGGGGGAGAAGATTTAGGCTGAAGATCCAGGATTCTCTCTGTTCACAAACTTCCGTCCTTCCCAAGAGTGACATTCTTGTGTGACCCTCAGCCCATTAATTACACAGGCTGTCTCAGGGTGCTTTCCCCAGCTGGCATGGATATCCACTCCCCTTGGGGCCCCAGTTCCACGCGGTTTCTACTTTGATTGTAAGGCAAGGATGCTTAGAATCAGTGCTACTGTTAACTTGCATCTAGGCCTCTTTATACCCTCAGTCAGTATTACAAATTTCCTGAAGCAGAGTTTGTTTCTCAACTTGTGTGTGTTTTTGCAGTACCTATGATGTGCCTTTGTTTATTAAATGTTCAGCATATGTCTGTTGATACTAAAATCATATTGGCAAGAGGTAAGAGTGAAAGGAATCAAATATAAGCTAGACATTTGCAATTTGGGAGGGCTACCATCAGAACATATCTTTCTACAAAAGAAATCTTTTTTAAAAAATTTATTTTATTGAAGTATAGTTGATTTACAATGTTGTGTTAATTTCTGCTGTACGGCACAGTGATTCAGTTATATATATATATTTTTTTGTCTTTTTTCATATTCTTTTCCATTATGGTTTACTACAGGGTATTGAATATAGTTCCCTGTGCTCTGCAATAGGACCTTACTGTTTATCCATTCTGTATATAATAGTTTGCATCTGCTAATCCCAAACTCCCAATCCAAACCTCCCCCACTCACCTCCCCCTTGGCAACCACAGGTCTGTTCTCTATGTATGAGAGTTTGTTTCTGTTTTGTAGATATGTTCATTTGTGTCATATTTTAGATTCCACGTACAACTGATACCATATGGTATTTGTCTTTCTCTTTCTTACTTCACTTTGTATGATAATCTCTAGGTCCATCCGTGTTGCTGAAAATGACATTATTTCACTCTTTTTTTATGGCTGATTAGTTTTCCATTGTGTGTGTGAATATATATATATATATATACATATACACACACCACATCATCTTTATTCATTCATCTGTTGATGGACACTTAGGTTGCTTCCATGTCTTGGCTATTGTAAATAGTGCTGCAGTGAACATTGGGGTGCATGTATCTCTCTGAATTATAGTTTTCTCTGGATGTATGCCCAGGAGTGAGATTGCTGGATCATATGGCAACTCTATTTTTAGTTTTTTGAGGAACCTCCATACTGTTCTCCATAGTAGCTGCACCAATTTACATTCCCGCCAACAGTGCAGGGGGTTCCCTTTACTCCACACTCTCTCCTGAATTTGTTATTTGTAGAGTTTTTAATGATGGCCATTCTCACCTGTATGAGGTGTTTCCTCATTGTAGCTTTGATTTGCATTCTCTAGTGATGCAAATCAAATCAATTAGTGATGCAAATCAAATCAATTATTGATGTTGAGCATCTTTTCACGGGAAAAAGATCTGTATGTCTTCTTTGGAGAAATGTCTATTTAGCTCATCTGCCCATCTTTTTGATTGGGTTGTTTGTTTTTGTTGTTGTTGTTGTTGAGTTGGATGAACTGTTTCTACAAAATAATCTTAACGTGATAAGATTTATCATTTATTAAGCAGTATTCCTGAGTTGGGCACTTGGTCAGTGCTCAGTATAAAATGATCTTATTTAATCAAAGGACGATCCTTTGAAAAAACTCATTCAGCATCTTTACAGATAAACACAATTAGGTTTATGGAAATAGAGATTTTGAGCTAAAGCATGTAGATGACAAACACAGAATCAGCATTAAGTCCCAGATCATTTCACCCTCAAGACTGTCCTCTTCCATTCTCCTACATTGCTGTTTTTGAAATAAAACAAAAACAACAAACAAACAAAAACAAAATCTCACCTTGTTAGTCTGCTTAAGGTAAACAGAGGAACACACAACTGAAAATACACTTATTTTCACCTACTCAAATGAAGAATGCAGATGTCACGCATTAGGCCAAGTGTCTTGAACTAAAGTGTTCTATTGGTGATGATGGAAAGAAAACAATGATTTGGAAGAAGATGTTAAGGAAAGAATGGACAATGTTTGGTGCATCAAAAAGTGTGGCGAAGGGGAGGGAGGACCGACTGATGATTACGGTTTTGAGACCTGATGGCTCAAAGAATATCACTGCCACTAAGAATGTTCAGGAAAAATGCAATGAGAGGCAGCAAGGGCAGCAGAACCCACCCTACCCTCCCCTCCCCCCAAAAAAACACTAACAGGCAGGTTGGAGATATTTAAAAAGTTAAAGAGCACGGAATCTAACCTCTGTCTGTACAGATCTAAACACGTCGTAGGTGCCATTTCAGTAGAATACGTTTTATGAAAATAATCTTAAAGCGCTAAATGTTTTTGATGGTAAATGAATCACAAGGATGCTAAATTTTAATGCTGCCTATGCCGTTGTACTGTGTGTACAAATTTCTTACACATAATACATTTTGGACTAATCAAAGGGTATGAGGAAGGAAAAGGAACCTGACACAGTTTTATGAAGAGAGAAGGTGCGAGTGGCCTGAAAGGGCCGTCGTGAGTGGACCAGATCCCAGAGGGCATTCCCACCCGTGCCCACCACCATGGTCTGAGAAGCAGGCCTGCACTCAGCACGCAAGAACACAGGCACTTTGCAGTGGCCGCTAGAGAGGAAATGCCCGACGGGCAAACCGTGGCGATACCAGGCCATGCGTGAAGGCTTCCTGTGCGCACTCTGAAGACAAGGTGACGAGAACTGTCCCATCACCATAGTTCCACACTGTGTATACGTGCACTTTTTCTGAAGAAGAATGTTTCTCAATGGGTCTTCTTGAGGCAAAAGAAAAGCAACAGGAAGAATAGCAGAGAAACACATAGTGCTACTTCTTCCTTCAAATCAGTGCAATAAAAAAACAGAGCAGGATTAAGAGACTATAAGCAGAAAATGATTTAAGAATACTACAGAAAATAAGATTTATACACCCTGAAATTCTTTTCATTGTAAATCAGCTGTGATGTAAAAATAATTTAAAACTTCTTTCATTTAAACAAAATGTGGAATATGCAGCATTCAGCAGGTACTGAAAATAAAACATGGCCCAAAGAACTCCTTAAAAAAAAATTGGATTTAGACCTTGTGTCATAGCACTTTAGCATTTCCTTTTGATTTGGCATTCACAGCCTCTAAAAAGCTCCTAAGAACACTGCATTTTCTAAAATCTATTATCCTCAACTTAAAAATAGCAGGAATTTAATAAATTCTGGGGTCAATGATAGTTTCATCTCCTAACTAAGGACAAACCATTGAATTTTCCCTATCAGCTACTCCTTGATGGAATTCCAACTTGAGAAGCCTCACTTTATCCTTCCTCTTTTTCAAGAAACATGATGGCAACAAAACCACCGACTAGAGAAAGTGTTTCAAATGGGAAGCCTTGTTTGGGGGATGACGCATCGTTATCAAGGGGCTCCACCTACGTTAAAGTTTTACATATTTGTTTACTAGCAGAATAAAATGAGATAAACAGAACACACAGCAAGGAATCTAGGATTAAACAAAATAAATCTCTCCTGACTTGAACCTAATAACGTGCTGCAAAAGCTCTCATAAATTATTAGCTTCAAAATCATTCAGCATGTCTGCAACGCAGAGTGTGTCACTGATGTACTTGAAGTTCACCTAAGCAACTGTATCATCAAAATGTGCCAACAAAAACTGCCAGCAGCGGTGCCACCTTGCAATCAATCACATATCTGTTTCAGAATTATAAAGTGTCTGAGAGCTATTATTTCATCTGCTTCTGGCTGCATATCATTTAAAACTTCACATTCTCACGGAGAAAGAAAAAGTAAAAACATTTGTCAGCTCCGGCTTCCTCTTTATGAAGACCCACTGTTTCCACAGCACCTTCTGGCTTCCTTATTTTAATTTGTGTTTCAGAAATCCTTTTTTCCCCCTGGACTACGTGTGATGCATAGTTTATGAACACAGTAGTATAGTCGATTCTCAATTATCTGTCCGAATGGAAACCAATGGTGGTTCCGATTACCCCAAATCATTTTATATTTGATTTTCAAATACATTATATGCATCTTCCCTGGGAGGTTTACATTCCTGCTAATGCTTTGCTAGAACTAATATTAAAATATGTTTGCATTCCTTGAGCTCATACCAGTTGGCAGCAGTAGGGAGCAACCCGGCAGTGAGTGACAGGGGTAAATTAGACTGGGATTAAACGTTTCGATGAAGAATCGTCAACATGGGCTTTCCAAATGTGGGTAATTGAGAGGTGGTTACATAAGATATTAGTTATTGTTTTAAATCCCGAAGGAAAAAAAATCTCTGAAGTATTTTAATAGAAAAGACCATATTTTAAAATGTTAAGTAAAAGATTTTCAGTAACATTTGCAAGTGTTTATAGTTACAAATTTAGTATTAGAGATAGCTATATATATTTTTATCTTGATATGATACTAAGAAATGACTCAGTGTGATTGGTTATTAACAGCCAATTTCTTAAGGATTATTTGGTATCCTGATGTATCAGAATTAGAATGAAAGGCAATGGTGAACTAATTAGCTCTATTTTAAAAAATTAAATCACCTCATTGACTGTTCTCTTTCCTCATTTCTGTTCTCACCACACTCTTAAAAAATGTGTAAATATTCAGCTTAATGATTGGACTTATGTTCTTCCCTACCATCCTAAAACTTAAATTTCAGGAAGATAAGATCATATTTGTTCTTGAGTATTTAGGAAGAATATATAATTGTAGTAAGTACTTAAAATATTATGCTGTTCATTCATTGTTGATATGCTTTTAGTTAAGAAAAAACATATATTGTTATAGCCATCAAACTATGGCTAAAATTGGCATTTGTGCTTTATCGGCGTAAGATTAAAACTAGCTCCAGAAATAACTTCTCTGTTTCTCCTGGGAACCAGATTGGAAGACCGGGGTGCCACCGCCTGTGTTGTAACTGACGCTCACCTACGTGTGGGATCTGTAAGGCCCGGCGGTGGGCGAGGCCTGGCGCACAGCAGGTGGCTGGCCGTTGAGTTTAGCGGGGAAGCAGAGTGGACTAGCGCCACGGATGTCAGAAGAGCACAGCCCAAGGCAAGCTGAGAGAGTTGGTCATCACACAGGAAGAAATCTCTCAGGCATTAAGCCAGGAAGAGCTTTGAGCTGAGAAATCCAATCCGCTGATAGCAACCTGAATGAAAAGCTGCTCAGACAATTCCTAAATCCACATCTTAAGGCCTTTTTGCTCTTCTGTCTCCTATTTCTGTATCTTCTGGTCCTCCCCCATTTCCTCCCCCTCCCCCTTCTCTGTGTTTTCTAAGAGCCCCAGTTATATCCAGAAAGCTCTGTGCTCTTGGTGACCCAATACACCCGAACTCAGGTAGAAGAAAGCCAGACTTTGAGTGGATACTCATGAAGAAATTTCTGGACAAAGTGTGGAGAGACAGGAAGAAAAGAGAGGACAGGCATACATTTTATGAGACAGAATCTAGGAACAAATAGTGGAGGTCCTACCTCTTCAGGTATAACAGATTTGCAGTCGCCTTGTTCAAATGTGATGGCAGATAATCTTCTGGAGTTTGTACTCACAATGGCGCGAACAGATCTGAGTGTAGTCGAGTGTTGGTTGGGATGGGGCAGCGGAGATGAGGAGGTATATATAGTCTGTGGATGGTCCAGCTGGACAGCTAAGCGGATATAGGGGACAGTGGCACCCTTGAAGCCCTTCAATGATGAAAGGCTTTGGGTATTTTTGAATCACGGATTATACAAAATACACAGATAGTTTCACCCCAATCCTCACACGCAGAGAGATTTGAAACTCGCTATGAAAAGAGAATATACTTTTAGTAGGAGATCAAAGACTAGGGACCTTAGATGTGCTCTTCAATGAATCAGTTCTTCTGCCTTGTTGGATTCAGTCCTCTAAATCTAGGCCAAGCCAGTTAATCTAAATTTTTCCAGGTGAAATTACAAAACCTAGGAGTTCTTTATGCCATCACTCACCACAGCTAATCTATCTGCAGTCCCGTTAGTTTTGAACATACACACTTCTCTCCATTCACACTTCTACTTTCCTAACCTAAGTGACATCACTCACTCCTTTCAGAGCAACTGCAATAGCTTCACCGCTTGCCTTACTTCCCTACAACTCATTGCTCACGGAGCCGCCAGGGTTCCTTCACCAGCATAAATCAGGTCTGCTGCTCAAAAGCTTCACCTGCTTCCCATTGCTCCTAGGACAAACCACGATAGCGCTACCGTGGCCTAGGAGACCCTCTACGTGGGATTCAGATGCCGCTTCTGCAAGCCCACCTCGGACAATTATCTCCCTGGCTTGCTGCTCTCCAGATCAAGGGAGGCCCCGTCTCGGGGTTTTTGCACTTGTTTTTCCCTCTGCCTGGAACACTCGTCACCCAGTTGTTTGTGTGGATGTCTCATCTGCATCCTCTCGGCCTCCACACAGTTACTCTGGATTTTATTTCCTTCATAACATCCATCATTATATTAATGTCTTATTGCTTTACATTATTATTATTTGTATATATCATATAGCTTACCACACCGAAATTTAAGAGAGGGACTAAGACGTGTTCTTCACTCAGCTCCTATAAGAAAGCCCGCCATGCAGTTCATACTCAACAAGTGACTGTTGAATAAATGCATGAAAGGTGGTGTCTTTCCACGAGGACCCACCTTTTACAGAGTATCAAACTTCTAAATTATGAATTCAGGCAAACGGTCAACCTGAAATTGAGGCAAATAGGGAGGAGGTGGGACATCTAGATTTTGTCCTAGAACTAGAGACCTAAAATTCTTTCTATTGGTAAAATTATCATCAAAGCAATCCTTAAAGCAAGTAGGTTGCACTGTGTAGGAAGCTGGGGTTCTGACTGTTGGGAGAAACTGTACCCCGATGATGCGTCCTGGGAGTTGTCAACCCAGGCACTGGGGCTCCTGGAAAGAGAGCAGCCAAGACGGAGAGGAACAGGCCAGTCTTCCATATCTGCCATTTTGTTCTTTGTCTCATGAGTTGTAGCAGGCACTTTGCTGAAGGGGGCAGTGGGGTGGTTATTACTGTTAAATACTCTTAACAGAGGGGTCGGATATTCCAAGACATACACCAAAGCAGAGAGTTCAATGACGAATCATGGACTAACCCAACCAGCAATAAACAACTCAAGAGCAGGCTAGCTATTCTATTCGTATTGAACTAGTGAATCTGGAGAAGCTGCTCAGTGGTTCTAGATTTTGAACTTTAACGTTATACATTTTAAACAGATTTCTCTCTCATAAGCTTTGTCAAAAAGGAATTTTTAAGTAAACATGTTTTTAAAACAGTTTTAGAATTACAGATTTATTGTAAAGATAGTACGGAGGGTCCCTATAAAGCCCCTATCCAGTTTCCCACATTATATGTATATCTGTCACACTTAACAAACCGATATTGATACATTCCTCTTAAGTCTTTATTTAAATTTCCTCAGTTTTCCCTCATGTCCTTTTTCTGTTCCAGGATCCCATCCAGGACACCACATTACATTTAGTCAAAGTGCCTCCTTAGAATTCTCTTGGCTGTAATTGGTTCTCAGACTTTCTTTGTTTCTGATGATTTTGACAGTTTGAGGAATACTAGTCAGGTGTTCTGCAGAGTGTCCCACCCTTGGGATTTGTCTGCTGTTTTTCTCATGACTAGACTGGGATGGTGGGTTTTGGAGAGGAAGACCTCAGGGGTAAAGTGCCATTCTCATCCCATCATATCAAGGGCACCTACTATCAACATGACTTAAACACAGCTGATGTTGACCTTGACTGCCTGGCCTGAGCTAGGTTTGCTAGGCTTCTCCACTGCAAAGTTACTCTTCTTTGGAAGAATGTCTCTACACACTGCCCCCACTTAAGGAGTGGGCATTATCTTTCACCCCCTTTAAAGGGAAGTAACGACATATATTATTCAGAATTTTTCTCCACAGATTTGTCTCTTCATGTATTCAATCATTTGCTTATATCAGTATGACTCAAGGACATTTATTTTATACTTTGGATTAAAATCTAATACTACTATATTTTACTACTTCATTTTGTTGCTCAAATTGTTTCAGCTTTGGCCACTGGGGACTCTTTCTATTAGCTCCTATGGGACTTTGACATCTCCCCATCATAGTGTTTTGTTTTTAGCATCTCCTTACTTTCTGGAACAACAAGATACTCCAGGCTTATCTTATGTATTTCCTGTCCCCAGCCCTAGAATCAGCCATGTCTCCAAGGAGCCCTGGTTCCTTTCATTGTAAAATGGTACTAGAAACCAAGATCTGGGTGCTTGGTATTTCAAACAAAAATTCTGATAAATAATTTATAATGTACCCAAATAGCTGTATTTGTAAAATAAAAAAATAAATCCACTCTGAACTATCATATAAATGTTACCAACTTATTTTTAGGTCAGCTATGGAAGCAAGGATAATTTCATCATATATCATACAGCAACTAACCTATGTCCATTTTTGAAATAGAAATCTAGGCTTGTGGAAGAAAATAGTGACATAAGAGAAGGGTAAATTTCTTTTTCTTGTCCATCTGTACTAACCAAACATAGCAATTATTTTTCTACTTCTAAGATCTGGAGATCTGGGACATGTCCTTTTTTCTCTCTTTTTTTTTTTTTTTTTCTTCTCCTACCTCAAATGAATAAGAAAAACGAACAAAAATTCACTAATATGAATTTTCAATGATATTACTGAATGGAGATACCCATCTCATTAAGAAGAGACAATCTTATTTTCTTGCTTTGGTCCCTTGTTATTTACAAAGCAAGCTCTTCCTTTTCAAAATTAATTTTAAGAATGATAACTTATCTCCTACCATCAATCAACTTGCTTTAATTATTGGTAATTTAACAAATTTTAACCACACCAAGGAAATTTAATTTCACATATATATAATCATTTTTCATAATTTAAATAGAGTTGAAGAATTTGGGTAATTGAAACTTTATTTAAATTACACAGGAAAGTTCAACTCCATCAACACTTTCCCTTCTATCTCATTTCCCCCAATTGGTCGGTTCTTCCAATGATGAAGAAAAACATTAAATGTACTTTGACAACACATTGCTGGGGATTCGGTGGTCAGCAAGTCACCTACCTAGGACATAGCCTGCCAGGATTATCTGCTGGGTGTGGAAAGTATGAAGGGGAGGATAGGTGCTGGATTTTAGCCTATTTATGGGATATTATAAAAGATTTATATCCCCTAAATACGGTCATACATAAAACATTTTAGATACTACTCACTTTTTTCCCCAGGAGTCAAATAAAGAAGGCAGTTGGTTTTGCATAATCTTAATAATTAAATAGCTAAGCCAATTAGATTATACCTGCTATTGTGTTCATTCAGGATTTATTTAGAACAAGGACAATTATTTGGGGTCAAGATTCAAAAGGAGGCAAATGGTAAGAAAAGCTACTTCAAATTCTCCCATGAAAGGGGGAAAAGAGTATGAATACTTGAATCGAGGAAGACAAACGGGAAATACTCATAGGCTTCTGCCTTGGTGACCACGGGGCACTAAGCTAGCTATAGTTCTTGGATTGAGTTCTTTCTGTTTTAAATTGTACGTTGGTTTCAACATACCTTATACATATGCATATTCAGTTGGCTGACTCAGCTTAGATGTCACTGCTTCCTGGAGACCTTTAAGAAACCTAAGTGTGATAGGTGTTCTGGACATGTGCCCCATCCTCCTTGATGTTCCCCCCGCCCTGTCGTCCACTCTGCTTTTCAACTATACTCTGATCCCCTTTCACTCTATTTACCATTGCGTCCTCCACACTCACCCCAGCCCGTTGTGGTAAACCCCAATATTTAACTCGTTCATCTTTGTATTCAAGTGCCTACTAGAGCACTGACGAGATGGATGTTTGATTAAATACCTGAATGAATGAAGGAAAGAAAAAAGGATCGAAGCTTATTCATCGCATTGTGATAAGCCAGGCAGCAGGAGTATTGTGAGAGTAGATCAGTTTAACCCAGTAATTAAGACAAATTTGGTGGACAGTGGATTTAAAACACATCTTTAACAGTTCAAATATGACCTTGAATAATATCAATATTAGTATTTTCTCCTTTGTATCCTTGCCCATTTCTTAGAAGATCTAGCAATTATACAATTGAAAATCATGCCCCATGATTTTGATTCTTCTAATTTAGACACAGCCTGGGCTGAAACAAAAAAAAAAAAAAACAGGTATATCAAATGCCAAAAGCTCCCCCTGCAGCCCCTTAAATACACAAAGAGTATATTTCACATTCCTACAGTATGGTATATTTCAAGTAGAGATCTTCCTGGACTTACAATGGGATTATGTCCCAATAAACCCATCATAAGTTGAAAATATCTTAAGTTGAAAATGCACTGGGACTTTCCTGGTGGCGCAGTGGTTAAGAATCCACCTGCCAATGCAGGGTACACGGGTTCAAGCCCTGGTCCGGGAAGATCCCACATGCCACTGAGCAACTAAGCCCATGTACCACAACTACTGAGCCTGCGTTCTATAGCCCGTGAGCCACAACTACTGAGCCCGCAAGCCACAACTACTGAAGCCTGCGTGCCTAGAGCCTGTGCTCTGCAAAAAGAGAAGCCACCGCAGTGAGAAGCCCGTACACGGCAATGAAGAGTAGCCCCCCCTCGCCGCAACTAGAGAAAGCCTGCACACAGCAATGAAGACCCAATGCAGCCAAAAGTAAATAAATAAATAAATTTATTTTAAAAAGAAAATGCATTGAATACACCTAACCTACTGAATGTCACAGCCTAGCCTCACCTACATTAAACATGCTCAAAACATTACATTAACGTGCAGTTTGGCAAAATCATCTAACACAAAGCCTATTTTATAATATATTATTGAATATCGCATGTAATTCATTGAATTTTGTACTGAAAGTGAAAAACAGAACGGTTGTCTGGGCACAGAACGGTTGTAAGTGTATCGGTCGTTCACCCTTGTGATCACTTGGCTGCCACTGTCCAGCGTCATGAGAGAGGATCCTACCGCGTATCAGTAGCCCAGGAAAAGATCAAAATTCAAAATTCCAGGTAATGTTTCTACTGAATGTGTATCACTTTCACACCATTATAAAGTCAAAAAATTGTAAGTTGAACCATCACAATTTGGGGACTGTCTGTAGTTTTACATCAAGCATTGTGTACAAAAATCTAATGATAAATGTGCTACTGTTGGTGAATTAATGTAGACAGTTTTGTGTTGGCTGCATTAACTAATTTTAGTTTTTGTATTACCATAAGTAGGAAGGCCGTGGTGGAAGACAAATTTTCCTAGCCGCCATCTCTTATAAGCTGTGTGACCTTGGGGGAATCACTTAGCTTCTGTGGTCCTTTGTTTCCTAAACTTTAAAATGAAGCTAATAATGTCTACAACACATGGAGGTTGCATGTGACTAAATATTGTAGGAGAAGCTGCTAACGTAGTGCTTGGAATATAAAATATGCTTAGTGACTCGTAACCGTCTCCTGTCCCCTTTTCTCTCAGTGTACTTTGAAGTAATAACACAATTTACCTCTGCAATTTTGTAATTCAGTCTTTTTATTAATTCAGACTGGCCTTTTCTTCAGTGGGCTTGAATTAGTGAGATTTATGGACTTGTTCACGTCTTTACAAGGACCCAGGTGCTCAGCAGTTTCTTCTCTTCTAGCTTATTTGACACTCGTGAATTATAATGCATATGTAGTGGCAGAATGTCTCAGGTGGAAGCTCTTCTCAGAAAATACTTGGCCATATTCCCAGGGTAAACTGTAGTCATGATGGCAATATAAAATTCTGACCTGACCATTGAACCGTGAGTCAGGCAACTTGAAAGTGATTTCTAACTTTGCTGTGGACTCCCTTTCCTAATCAAAGCCCAATGTTGCTGTGCTTTCCTATTTTGGAAAAGGTATCTTTCTCTGCCTCTTTTGGAGGAGACTGAAGTTTATAAAGGAGTTTGAACTCACTTAAGAAAGACAAATGTAAACATATAAAGTTTTATTACCCTTAAAAACAATTCTCTTTACTTGTTAAAGGGAGGCCTTGCTTTATCAGTACCAGCTGACCTGTCTGGAGTTAGGAAGTTGATGGAGCTCTGATTAAGGTTTTATGAGGCAATCTGTAACACAGAACAGAGGTCACCAGGGTCCCTTCCTATTTCCCCGTTCCATATTTCTTACTGCAAATTAATTTAGTACTCTCATGAAACACTGCCCTTTTTTTAATGCAAAGGCAAAAAAAAACCACGTGCCTACTCCATAAAGACATCCTTTTTTGAATAATTCTACCCGCTAGAACCTACAAGTGGGACAGAATAATGAAAGCTATTTCAAAGATGTATTAACTACTAATGCTATGGAATGTCCTAGAAGAATCAAATAATTGAATGGCCGAAGTGTCTAAAGAACCAATGACAGGGCAGAAATAAAGAACCTGGCCGCTTCCTCATTGGAGAAATGAAGATTAATTTCTGATTTGACAGTTTCTCATCTGAACTGCCTATCACCCAAAGGGCAGTCGATGGTACCATAGGCTGGAATGCCTTTGTTTAACTTGATGTGATAATATCTCTGACTCTTATGTATGTATTTTTTGAAAAGGTGAATCTATAGTGATGACATTCTAGAATGCTCTTCTCTTCGAGGCATTGCAGTAACATCATCTCGGAGAGATCGGGCAGAATTGGCCACTTAAGATGAGGAAGAGTGAGAAGCTTGCTCAGGACATACAAATCATTTCTGACCTTCATAATGCTGAGCGTTGCAATTACCCTTCTTGCTGAAACAAGAAGTGACGAGGTCATCCAAAAGGCAGCAGTGATTTTAAAAGGGAAAAAAAAAGTGGGCGTCTAATTGGAGGAGGTTGAAAGACACTGATGTTAAGGAGGGAGGCTCAGAAGACAGTCTTTATTGAGCACTTACTATACTACCAGGAACTGTGCTAGGTACACGGGATTCGGTAGAAAACAAGCTCAGATATGAGTTTTTAGCTCACGTTTCATACGTTGTAGTCAAGTGGGACAGACTGCCAGGAGTTAGAAGTCTGTGATGAGATGCTGAGAGGAAGTTTTTCTTTTATTCCGGAAATCTGGCTGGCATCCCAGGTTGAGAATGGAGAGGCAAATACCCCTCACGTTAAAAATAGCTCCAGAAGGAGCCAATAGTTACAGTCGGACTTCTACGTCCCCCAGGGGGGCTGCAAATCCTGCCTCACCAACTCATTCCCTGCAAAGAAGGACGGAACTGGGGAGGGAAGAGGGGCGGGGGCCCTCGGCCTGAGGTGAATGTACTGCTCAGGTGAGAGGCTTTTCCTTCCCTCCCAGTGGAGGGAGGCGAGGGGTAGTTCTTTCCTCCAAAGGCAGGTGGATACTAGCGTGGCTTGTGTGTGAAGGGGAGACAGGCATCCCCCTTTCTGGTTCCAGTATCTCTTTAGGCCATAGATTTGCTGATTGATTATTCATTAGTTGACTTATTTATTCATTTATTTAAACTAAAAATTTATTGAAGACCTAATATGTACCTGCCAGGTATTGTTACAAGCCCTAAGAATACTGAGATGAGCCAAGTAAAGTCTCTGACCTCGTGCATGAAGGTTACTTTTTTTTTTTTTATTTTAATTAATTAATTTATTTATTTATTTTTGGCTGTGTTGGGTCTCCGTTTCTGTGCGAGGGCTTTCTCTAGTTGCGGCAAGTGGGGGCCACTCTTCATCGCGGTGCGTGGGCCTCTCATTATCGCGGCCTCTCTTGTCGCGGAGCACAGGCTCCAGACGCGCAGGCTCAGTAGTTGTGGCTCACGGGCCTAGTTGCTCCGCGGCATGTGGGATCTTCCCAGACCAGGGCTCGAACCTGTGTCCCCTGCATTGGCAGGCAGACTCTCAACCACTGCGCCACCAGGGAAGCCCCGAAGGTTACTTTTTGTATGTTTTCATGTTTACGTGTTAGGGTACGGTGTGTGGTTTACGGAGATCGAAAAGAAGCACTTAGATACCATCTCAGGTGGTGACAACTGTTAGAAAGAAAACCAAAGCGAGGATGAGAGAATGAGGTGACTGGCATCTAATGCGGTGGCTGGGGAAGACTTCCTGATGAGATGGTGCTGGTGCCAAGTCTACGGAAGTAAGTCCAAGAGCCATGCAGGTGCTAGGAGAGCATCGGGGCAGGTGGAGGAAACAGAAATCATGCAGTCCTGAGGCGGGGCCATGCCGGGTGTGTCTGAAGAGCTGACGGGTCGATGAGAAGGCCGGTGTGACTAGAGCAAAGGGGTGGGTGAGAAGGTTGCAGAACTGGTGAGTTGAGTCACTCCGCCCCGTAAACCTCTGCGAACAATCTGTCTTCTACTTGGAATGAGAAGGGAAGCAGCCACGTAAGGCTTCTGAGCACAGGAGTGATGTGATCTGACTCCCATTATCACAGGGTCACCCCACTTATTCTGTGAAGATAGTCTGTAGGGGCCAACAGTCCCAGTTGGAAGCTAGTTAGAAGGCAAGAGTCTAGGGGAGAGATAATAGCTCGGCCATGATGTTGGCCAGCTTTGGGGCCTATCTTTTTTGTGGTATCTTTGTCTGGTTTTGGTATCAGGGTGACGATGGTCTCATAAAATGAGCTCGGGAGTGTTCCTTCCTCTGCAATTTTCTGGAAGAGTTTCAGAAGGACAGGTGTTAACTCCTCTGTAAATGTTTGAGAGAATTCACCTGTGAAGCCATCTGGTCCTGGATTTTTATCTGTTGGGAGTTTTTAATCAGTTTCAATTTCAGTGCTTGTAATTGGCCTGTTCATATTTTTTTAATTTCTTCCTGATTCAGTCTTGGGAGATCGTACCTTCCTAAAAATTTGTCCATTTCTTCTAGGTTGTCCATTTTATTGGCATATAGTTGCTTGTAGTAGTCTCTTATGATCTTTGGTACTTCTGTGGTGTCAGTTATAACTTCTCCTTTTTCATTTCTAATTTTATTGATTTGAGCCCTCTCCTTTTTTCCTGATGAGTCTGGCTAAAGGTTTATCAATTTTATCTTTTCAAAGAACCAGCTTTTAGTTTCATTTATTCTTTTCTCTTATTTTCTTAGTCTCGATTTCATTTATTTCTGCTTTGATCTTTATGATTTCTTTTCCTTCTATTAACTTTGCATTTTGTTTGTTCTTCTTTCTCTAGTTGCTTTAGGTGTAAGGTTAGCTTGTTTGAGATTTTTCTTGTTTCCTGAGGTATGCTTGTATCACTATAAACTTCCCTCTTAGAACTGCTTTTGCTGTATCCCATAGGGTTTGGATCATTGTGTTTTCATGTTCATTTGTCTCTAGGTACTTTTTGATTTCCTTTTTGATCTCTTTAGTGATCCATTGGTTGTTTAGTAGCGTACTGTTTAGCCTCCATGTGTTTTTGTTTTTAGCAGTTTTTTTTCTTGTAGGTGATTTCTAATCTCATGGTGTCATGGTCAGAAAAGATACTTTACATGATTTGAATTTTCTTAAATTTACCAAGGCTTGCTTTGTGGCCCAGCATGTGATCTATCCTGGAGAATGTTCCATGTGCACTTGAAAAGAACGTGCATTCTGCTTTCAGATAGAATGGTCTATAAATATCAGTTAAGTCCATCTGGTCTAATGTGTCATTTAAGGCCTATGTTTCCTTATTGATTTTCCATCTGAATGATCTGTTCATTGATGTAAGTGGGGTGTTAAAGTCCCCTGCTATTATTGTGTTACTGTACGTTTCTCCTTTTATGTCTCTTAACATTTGCCTTATGTATTGAGGTGCTCCTATGTTGGATGCATACACATTTACAATTGTTATATCTTCTTCTTGGATTGATCCCTTGAGCATTACGTAGTGTCCTTCTTTGTCTCTTGTAACAGTCATTATTTTAAAGTTTTTTGTCTGGCATGAGTATTGCTACGCTAGCTTTCTTTTGATTTCCATTTGCATGGAATAGCTTTTTCCATCCCCTCACTTTCAGTCTGTATGTGCCCCTAGATCTGAAGTGAGTCTCTTGTAGGCAGCATATATATGAGTCTTGTTTTTGTATCCATTCATCCAGTCTATGTCCTTTGGTTGGAGCATTTAACCTGTTTATATTTAAGGTAATTATTGATATGTGTGTTCTTATTGCCATTTTGTTAATTGTTTTGGATTTGTCTTTATAGGTCTTTTTTCTTCCTTTCCTCTTTTGTTCTCTCGCGATTTAATGACTATCTTTAGTGTGGTGTTTGAATTCCTTTCTCATTTTTGTGTTTATATCTATCATAGATTTTTGGTTTGCAGTTTTGATATAGCAGGCTATATGCATACATTATTGTTTTAAGTTGCTGATCTCTTAATTTCAAATGTATGTCAAATATCCTGCATTTGTCCTCTCCTCCTCTGATGATTGCTGGTTTTGATATTATATTTGTGTGTGGATGATTTCCTACATTTACCGTATGTTTGCCTTTACCAGTGAGCTTTCCCACTTTGCAATCTTCTTGTTTCTAGTTTTAGTTTCTTGGCCTTTTCTTTTCCGCCTAGAGAAGTTCCTTGAGCATTTGTTGTAAAGCTGGTTTGGTGGTGCTGAATTCTTTTAGCTTTTGCTCTGTCTGAAAGCTTTTGATTTCTCCATCAAATCTCGACGAGAGCCTTACTGGGTAGAGTGTTCTTGGTTGTAGGTTTTTTCTCCTTTCATCACTTTAAATATATTGTGCCACTCCCTCCTGGCCTGCAGAGTTTCTGCTGAAAAATCAGCTGGTAACATTATGGGGATTCCTTTGTATGTTTTGTTGTTTTTCCTCTTGTTGCTTTTAATATTTTCTCTTTATATTTAATTTTCATCAGTTTGATTACTATGTGTCTCTGCATGTTCCTCCTTGGGTTAATCCTGTATGGGACTCTCTGTGTTTCTTGGACTTGGGTGACTATTTCCTTTCTCATGTTAGGGAAATTTTCAGCTATTATCTCTTCAAATATGTTCTTGGGCCCTTTCTCTCGCTATTCTCCTTGGACCCCTATAATATTAGTGAATGTTTGTGCATTTGATGTTGTCCCAGAGGTCTCTTAAACTGTCCTCATTTCCTTTCATTCTTTTTTCTTTATCCTGTGGCAGTGATTTCCACCATTCTGTCTTCCAACTACTTATCTGTTCTTCTGCCTCATTTATTCTGCTATTGATTCCTTCTAGTGTATATTTCATTTCAATTATTGTATTCTTCAACTGTTTTGTTCTTTATATTTTCTAACTCTTTATCAAAAACTTCTTGTAACTTCTCACGCTATGCATCCATTATTTTCTGAGTTCTGGGGTCATCTTTACGATCATTACTCTGAACTCTTTCTCAGGTAGGTTGCCTGTCTCCATTTCACTTAGTTGTTCTTCTGGGGTTTTATCTTGTTCCTTCATCTGGTACATAGTCCTCTGCTGTCTCACTTTGTCTAAATTTCGATTTGTATTTTTATGTATGTGGAAGGTTAGTTATATTTCTCAACCTTGGAGAAATGGTCCTCTATAGAGGATGTCATATGTCCCAGAAGTACACTCCCTTTCACCAACCAAGGACCAGGGACCAGCTGGTCCCAGGGTAGGTTCTGACCTGTGTTTGCAGATTCGGTTCTGCAGGCTGCCAGATCATGGTTCTCTTGCTTCTGGCGTCTGCCCCCTGGTGGGTGAGGCTGGTCTAGACGCTTATGCAGGCTTCCTGGTGGGAGGGGCGGGTGCTTGCCCACTGATGGGTAGAGCTGTGCCTTGGTGCTCTGGTGGGCAGGGCTGTGTCAAGAGGCCTGCCTAGAGGAAGCTGTGGACTCAGGAAGTCTTTAGGCAGCCTGTCTGCTGATGGGTGGGGCTGTGTTCCCACCCTGTTGGTTGTTTGGCCTGAAGTGTCCCAGAACTGGAGCCTACAGGCTCTTGGGTGGGACTAGGTCTTGGTGCCAAAAGTCAGCATCCAGGAGAGCTCACGCCGACGAATACTCTCTGATACCTCTGCCACCAGTGTCCTCGTCCCTAGAGTGAGCCAGAGCCACCCCCGACCTGCCCAGGAGACCAAGACCAGCAGGCAGGCCTGGCCCAGGCTCCTGTGAATTCACTGCTTTTGCCCTGGGTCCCAGTGCACATGAGACCTTGTGTGCACCCTCCAAGAGTGGAGTCTCTGTTTTGCCTAGTTCTGTGGAGTGCCTGTAGTCAAGCCCCACTGGGCCCTTTTTTTTTTTTTTTAATTTATTTATTTTGGCTGTGTTGGGTCTTCATTGCTGGGCACAGGCTTTCTCTAGTTGTGGTGAGCGGGGGCTACTCTTCATTGCGGTGCGCGGGCTTCCCACTGCGGTGGCTTCTCTTGTTGCGGAGCATGGGCTCTAGGTGCACGGGCTTCAGTAGTTGTGGCACGTGGGCTCAGTAGTTGTGGCTCGTGGGCTCAGTAGTTGTGGCACACGGGCTCTAGAGCACAGGCTCAGTAGTTGTGGTGCACGGGCTTAGTTGCTTCGCGGCATGTGGGATCTTCCCGGACCAGGGCTCAAACCCATGTCCCCTGCATTGGCAGGCAGATTCTTAACCACTGTGCCACCAGGGAAGTTCCCCCACTGGCCTTTAAAACCAAATGCTCTGGGGGCCCCTCCTCCTAACGCCAGACCCCAAGGCTGGGGAGCCTGATGTGGGGCTCAGAACTCTCACTCCTCCGGGAGAACGTCTGGGATATAATTATTCTCTAGTTTGTGGGCTGCCTATCCAGGGGGTTATGGGATCTGATTATATCGCAAGTGCACCCCTCCTACCATCTCATGGATTCTTCTTTGTATCTTTGGATGTACTGACAGAATACTTTTTGGTAGTTTCCAGTCTTTCTTATCGGTGGTTGTTCAGCAGTCAGCTGTGATTTTGGTGTGCTTGTGAGAGGAGGTGAGCTCAAGGTCCTTCTATTCTACCATCTTGTCCAGGAACTCTATAATTCTTTTAAGTTGTCTCTTTTAAAGAAATGGTATGCATCCAAATTTTAAGCCTCTCTTTCTAGAAGTTCCATAACTTCAGACAAGTTCTTTAATCTGGAGATCTGCTTGCCTGGCACTTCCTGGACCCCCTAACCCCTTTCTCCTGCAGACACTTTGAATTGGGGCCTGTCTGAACAGAGGACAAGAGACATGAAGGGCTGGTGGGAGGAGAGCCGGCTGCATGCCCAGTATTTGGTGGTGCTGCAGGGCTACGTGTGTCCCTGACATGAACACAGCAGAGCTTAGTTGAGACCGAACACCGCCAACCTCTGCTCCCAAGAAGGTCAACTGGTGGGTCAGGAAGCCTCAGAAGCCAGTGGCCGGAGATAAACACTGTCCACTACTGACAGCTAAGCTTAGAGAAGACATGGGACCCGAGTTGAGCCATTCTGGGGCTGTGTAGCTGGGAGGCTGTCTCTGGCCACTTAAGGCATCCAAATACATATTCCATGAGAGAGCTGGCATTTCAAGTCAGGCCACACAGAAGACATGGGCAGCCACCTAGGGTGAGCCAGAGAGGCAGAGATTACCAGCAAGGAGCGTGTCAAAGCTGTGACTGCTACGTAAAGGCTCACTCTGTTCTCTGTCTGCATCTCAGGAAGAGCTGGAGCCCACAGGAGAAAGGAGGAAAGTATGGAATCAGATCCAAGATGGGAAGTGCCAAGGAGAACTGGTCTGAGTGTCAGTGCCCATAATGTATGCACAGGTATGGGACCTGCCTAGGACAGACACCATCCTTGGACTGGAGAGGGAGATTCAACAGAGCCGCGTGGGGAAACAGTAAATAGGCAGAATATTATTACACACCCGGACAGAGTTCCTGCTCTAATCTGTGTAGTAAACATGATGAAGGCACTCCCAGGTACTCTGGGGGTGTAGCTCAAGAAATCCTTCCCACTCTGGGCATTTTGGAAAACTTTCCCAAGAAATTGGCATTTAGGACCAGAAGCCACAGTGGACATTGTTCAAGCAAAGGGGAATACAGCACATTTCAGAAACAGCCAAGTTCGAGAAACTGGGGGAAGGAAGACCTCAGGGCAAGTCACCATCTGCTATAAAGACCACATGACCACCAAAGGAACTAAAAATAATCTCACTTTAAAATGTCATCTTCATTTTAGGGCTTAACAATGGGCTGGTAAATATGTTTGACCTCTTGAGACAGGACGTTCAAGTGTCCTTGTTTAAGATTTGCACCAATTCAGAGAGTATCTTCCTTATAACTCCAAACACCCTGAACACAACCCTTTTAAAAAAAGCATCTGTTTCATGTATATAATGTTGTTTCTAAGTTAAAATTAACCATTTAGTTCTCTATATTTGCATTAATCTCAGAATGATTTGGAGTATTCACTAGATTCACTTTGATCCAACTGGATTTTGTTCCAGGGGTCTGGGTTATGTTTCAGATTTAACACAGGTTTTACCTCTATTGATGGTAACAGTGGTTAAAGTTGTCTGTGGTAATGGTAAACTTAAGATGGGAGTTTATACCAGTGCATTCAATAAGAAAGAGTGTGTAGGTGAAAAATGAGAAAGAATGGGTCTGAAGAAAGGTCTGCCTATCCCCAGAAAATTAAAGGAAGATTTTTAAAAAAGATTAAATGCAGGAGGATTCACATTAATATGTTTTGATAATATTTCAGACGTAACACGGTGCATTTGGCAGTAGTTTAAGGCTGTCTTGTGCCCACTGTTGAGGGGCTAGTTGGAGAAGAGAGAAAGGACCTGGGGAGGGAGGGAGACCCCAGTGGAACTTTTATGCTGGAGGACGAGTGCTGGGGGCTGCTCCCTCCCTTCTGGGGGCCTATTAACCAGAAAACCAGACAGTCTTTAAGGGACCAAAGGAAGGCTGGAAACAGATGCTGGTATTGAAAACCTGAGGGAGAATGAGGGCCTTCTGTCCACCTGTCTCTCCCCAGAGGGTGGTCGATCACCCATTACGCCCATGAGACAACATCTGTGCACGAGTGAGTGGGCTTTTTGTATTACAGCTTGTGACACACATTTTTCCAAGATCAGAGTCCTCTGTCCACAGTATAGTTGGGAGGTGGAGGGGTGAGGGGTACTGTTACAAAATAAGCCAGAGGCATGAAATTCTTCAATCCTGAGCAGGGTTCCTCGCCTTGAAATACCCGGTGTTCTGGACGAAACCTTAAGGGCCACATTGATTCCGTCCCTTTAGAACCCAGGGCAGGTTTTGAGTAGCCAGAATCCTGCTTCTTCTCCCTGGGGCCCTACTCTTATCTCTGTGAGTTCTCCAGGAACAGAGGGAACTTTACAAGGAGGGGGGACCTTGGTCAGAAGTCCTCTCCCCTAAAATCCCGGGCTGAAGTCTTTTCTTCACGTGTTTGTGAAATGCCATTGGTAGTTTCAGTTAGTAAAGTAGTTACGGAGAGAACTTTGGAAATGTATCCAAGTCTTTAGCAAATGCTTATAACACCTGAAAATAATTTAATGGAAATAATCAAAGATGCAGAGACTTATATACAGTGTTTTCAAAAGGAAAACAAATTGTATGCTATAAATTAAATGACAGCACAGGAGATTTAAAAATTGTAGCAATCAGGAAACTATATAGCTATTCATAGTCATTCTTGTGGGGGAAAAAAGCTACTAGTATATAAAATAGAAGTTTCCTCTTCACTTAGGTGGCTTCATAAAGCACTGAAGTATTTTAATAGTATTAATTTCTAATCCCTTTACTTTTGCTAATATGTAGATTTAAATATACTCAAATAGGGTATTTTATTCCAAAATTTATATCTTCAACCAAGATCCCGCTTCTTCCCTCCAGAAACACATATCATTTCCTATTTAATATTTCCATTTGTATGTTCCATCCACACCTAAAACTCAATGTGTTAAAAACTGATCACCATAATGCTTTATTTCAAGATATGGTTCAATCATTCACCTTAAGCCAGGAATTTCAAGGTCTTTATTTATTTATTTATAATATATTTATTCAAGTACGGTTTATTACAAGATATTGAATATAGCTTCCTGTGCTCTACAATAGGACCTTGTTTATCCATCCTGTATATAATAGTTCACATCTGCTAATCCCAAATTCCCAAATCCCTCCCTCCCCTGCCACCCCTGCCTGCCGCCACAAGTCTGTTCTCTGTGTATGTGAGTTTGTTTCTGTTTCATAGATAAATACATTTGTGTCATATTTCAGATTCCACATAAAAGTGATATCATATGGTACTTGTCTTTCTCTTTCTGACTTACTTCGCCTAGTATGATAATCTCTAGGTCCATCCATGTTGCTGCAAACGGCATTATTTCATTCTTTTTTATGGCTGAGTAATATTCCATTGTATATATGTACCACATCTTCTTTATCCATTCATCTGTCAATGGACACTTAGGTTGCTTCCATGTCTTGGCTATTGTAAACAGTGCTGCTATGAACATAGAGGTGCATGTATCTTTTTGAATTATAGTTTTCTCTGGATCTACGCCCAGGAGTGGGATTGCTGAATCATATGGCAACTCTATTTTAGTTTTTTGAGGAACCTCCAGACTATTTTCCATAGTGGTTGCACCAATTTACATTCCCACTAACAGTGTAGGAGGGTTCCCTTTTCTCCACACCCTCTATAGCATTTGTTATTTGTAGCCTTTTTATTGATGGCCATTCTGAGCAGTGTGAGCTGGTACCTCATCGTAGTTTTGACTTGCATTTCTCTAATAATTAGCGATGCTGAACATCTTTTCATGTGCCTATTGGTCATCTGTATGTCGTCTTTGGAGACATGCCTATTTAGATTTGCCTATCTTTTGATTGGGTTGTTTGGTTTTTTGTTATTGAGTTGTATGAACTGTTTGTATATGTTGGATATTACACCCTTGTCAGTCACAAATATTTTCTCCCATTCTGTAGGTTGTATTTTCATTTTGTTCATAGTTTCCTTTGCTGTGCAAAAAGCTTATTAGTTTGATTAGGTCCCATTTGTTTATTTTTGATTTTATTTATATTGCCTTGGTAGACTGACCTTAGAAAACATTGGTAAGATTTATGTCAGAATGTTTTAGCTATGTTCTCGTCTAGGAGTTTTATGGTGTCTTGTCTTAAGTCTTTAAGCCATTTTTGAGTTTATTTTTGTGTATGGTATGAGGGGGTGTTCTAACTTTATTGATTTACATGTGGCTGTCCAGCTTTCCCAACACCGCTTGCTGAAGAGACTGTCTTTTCCCCATTGTATATTTTTGCCTCCTTTGTCGAAGATTAATTGACCATAGGTGTCCAGTGTCATTCTTGATTTGTTGCTGTTTCTTACTTCCCACACCCAAGTATTGTACATTCTACTTCTGGCTGGAGTTTGCCACGGTCATAATCTTGGCCAACAACCAATTCTCGGTGTTACTGCTAGGAAAGTCTAAACCCTAGTTCCCGCATCCAATTTTGTCCTCCTCAAATTAGATCTTAACTCTAAGTAACATTTTCAGTGCATTTCATGCAAATGGACTTCCCATTTCTTTTAGAACGAATGGATGAATCCGTAACATTGTGCATAAAACTCAGCCATTGCGTCCCCTGCTTTCTTCTGCAGCCACTCTCCACTTCTATAATGCACTTTTCTTTCTTACCCCAGGGAGGTGATGCTCTTCTTTCTGTGATATTTTCTCCCCATCAACATCTCTCCATCTAATTCTGCTAATCACCTAACTAACTCCCACTCATCCTCAGAGTCAGCAGTGGACAGTCATGGTGAAACTGCAGGGGGGTCCACATACTTATTTCATGGTGTAAGTTAATGGCACCTTTTGGAGTTGAGAACTAAACAGCAGTGGTGCAGTATCGACAACTCTGCTTCACCCTTCAGGTTTCTGCCTCAGTGGCAGTGGCTGGGGAAGCTTTCTGTCCAGCCCTCTCCCCTCTCTTGCATGTACGTTTACACACACTTGCGAGGTCTTCCATTTCACTTCTGCACAGCAGCCTGGGCTTCTCCTCTACAGTCCTTAACATTTGCAATTATTTGTTTAATGCCTTTCTTCCCCATTATACTGAAAGCCTCATCAAGTCAGAATCCCAGCTGTCTTGTTTGCTGTATTCCCAGAGCCTTCGAAGGTATCTGGAACTTGTGGGTGCTCAGTAAATAACTGCCTAAAGTTCATTCCCTACATGTAAACTCATGATTTAAGATGTAATCTCACGGGGTCTTTAACGTGCTCCCTTCTGAAAGACATTCTGCTTAGCACAGGAAGAGCATAGGGCCAATCACACCAGCAGAAATAGACTCTGGGACACATATGCATACATCTCTCGACATGTACCAGCACCAGGCTAAGCCAAAAATTCAGGAAGACAGAAGTTTCCTCGGGCTCTTGTGTCTTTAGAAGTTCCTCCTGCACTTACCCTTTCTTTCCCTTCTCAGATGACCACTGTAAATCTCTATTTTCCCCTTTCTTTTCTCTATAATTCAGACCACTTCTCTTCTATGGGTCAGTTCAATTAAAGTCACTCTGGTTCTGATTACTTTCTAATCTGCAAGGCAGTACATAACCACATGACATTTAAACATTTAATTGAAGGAAAAATTGATGGTTATTTTGAATGTAATGAAAATTGATGCCAATAGTCATTCACTGCAGATAAAAAGGCATGATACACTCTACAAGTCCTTGGAATGGTATCAGAGTAAGACCTGAACAATTAGGGTTCACATTTAAAAAAAAAAAAAAATAGAAACTACTTCTAAAAACGACTTCTAATTTGTGAAACACAGAACTGGCATGGTGACTATAGGCCTTATGAGGAATTATAACTTTTTAGACCAGTTCAGTTTTTAGAAATGTGTAACCGATTCACATACATGCACGTGCATGTGGGCACACACACAAATTCACTCCTCCAAAGAATATAACATGTGCACAGGTAATATCTTTGTTGTTGAATCAACAGCCATTAAAGATCAGTTTTGCTTTTATGGTTATGTCTGTTTTCAGGATTAAATTTTTCACAGAATTTGACAAAGAAGATGTATTACTTTCCAGGTTGTGCATTAAGTGTCCCCTTAAAACTCATTACCAGTTGCTTGAATTCACAAATTCTATGCTTGGTAGCAATGGAAAAAAAAAAAGGCTTTTTATATTCTGTCAGCAAGATCTACCTTAGGATCAGTTTGGCTTGTTAAAGTGGATATGAGTTACCTGTAAAACAGTCTTAGGAGAAATCAGTGAGAATTCAGCGTTGCGACTTTATGTAGTAAAGACTGGTCACCTCTATTCACTGACAGCTACTAATGAGAGATCACTTCCTAAGATCATTACTGGAAATAAGTTCCCTTGTAAAAATTAATCTATTGGTGCCACATAATGCAAAATTTCAATTATTCATTCATCTTATTTATTACCCTATACATAGGGCTTTTAAGCATCTAGCTGCCCTGATTTCAGAATGGATGTTTTTTATGATCACTGAGAAAGAAATAATAGCTTAATATGCCTTTTCTATGACACTTAAAATGCTACTTTTAAAATTATTTATTTTTGGCTGCATTGTGTCTTCTTTGCTGCACGTGGGCTTTCTCTAGTTGCAGTGAGTGGGAGCTATTCTTCATTATGGTGCACAGGCTTCTCATTGCGGTGGCTTCTCTTGTTGCGGAGCACGGGCTCTAGGTGCGCAGGCTTCAGTAGCTGTGGCACGTGGGCTTAGTAGTTGTGGCTTGCGGACTCTAGAGCGCAGGCTCAGTAGTTGTGGCGCACGGGCTTAGTTGCTCCGCGGCATGTGGGACCTTCTCAGACTAGGGCTCGAACCCGTGTCCCCTGCATTGGCAGGCGGATTCTTAACCACTGCGCCACCAGGGAAGTACCAAAATGCTACTTTTTAAAAAGTACTTTTTCATTTGGAGAATAAATAAAAATGTAATTGTACACAGTTATTATTCTAGTTTACTAAGATTGTAGTATTAAGAGAGGAACAAGTCTTTATGGTATTAACATATTTTTTTGTGTGTGTGTGTGTCCTATTTATAATTATTATTTGTTCTTAGTTTCAAGACAAATGTGGAGTAACGTTGGTCTTAAGGCCGTGTAGGAACGTTGTGTTTGGAGAAAGAGAACTTCTGTGCATGGATAACCTCATCAAAGGGTTCAGTCCAATCCCACTTAATTCAGCAACTATTTTTCCAGCACCTACTATGTCCATGGCACTGTGCCCACTGAACTCTGACCCAAGTACTGGGCTCACAAGTGTCTGCCCTTGGCCACAGGGGCGGTTAAACGGGCCAGGGAATGACTCTGTGTAAATGCAATGCTTGTGGCCTCATGTTATCTGGTCAGTAAGCAGTATCTTCATTTCCAAGTGAAGTATTATCACAGCACCTGTTTATCTGGTGTCATTAGAAATAATTTATATTATATTGAGATTAATCACAATTATCCCACCACCAAATGTGATTATATGTATCTTAGGCTGTCATTTGTAAGTTCTCTTGTTTCTCAAAAGGATTTATGCCTTTAGTTATTTACTTTCCCACTTCCATTTTCTCTCAGTTTTCTGTTTGAAGTTAATCCTTCTTACTGAAGAGAAGGGCAGCAAAAATTGAAGTGCGTAGTTCTTCCTTCTTTGCTGTCTGTTCACATCACGTTATCATCTTCGGAGAGCAGTTCTGCCATTCCCTTCTCTTTTCTAAAAATTTCTAGATCTAAACATATACAGAGGCACATCCTTTTTCCTTTTCCTTACTGTTTCTCATTAGCTTCTACTCACGCCTTCAGATACGTCACAAGAGGCGCTACTGGTGATGCATAAGGTGGGCTGAAGCAGCACTGGACTAATAGGCAAAATGTCTGGGTTCTGGTTCCCACGTTGCCTCTCCCAGCTGTAGGGCGCTGGGTAAGATAGTTTAACCTATGAGACTGTTTTCTCACCTGTACAATGGGTTCAATAACCTCTACCGTGCCTTCCCTACAGATGGGAGAATGTAAGTAAAAGCTCCTCAAACATATCAAATATAGTAATTATAGATATAAAATATTTCTTATGTATTTATACTACTTATATATAGTCAAATGTATACATATATTTATATCATCTATATATGCACACATACATATATATGTGTGTGTATCTGTATGTGCATGTGTGTTTGGCTACAAGCCCTTGGTTATATCATAAAATACAAGACCTTTCAAAGTCACATCTTTGTGAAGGAGCAGTCCCTGATCACATGAACATTTGTTACACACACACTTACACTGGGGGGCAGCATTGTGTAGTGGTGAAAGCACAGGGGCTGTGAAGCTAGACTTCCTGGGGTCGAAAACCACTCCTCCAAACATTGCTGGGTATCTTTGAGAAAGTTACTTAACCTCCCTGAGCCCCACTTTCCTTATTTGTAAAATGGGCTTAATAATTCAATCTGCCTCATCGGATTGTTATGAGGATTCAATGATTTAATGCATTTAATAAGCACTTCAAACAGTGCCTGATGCTTGTAAGAATTCAGTAAGTATGAGGTATTACTAGTGTTGCTACACAGTGAAAAGTCAGGTATTTAGACTTTTCCTGTGCTTTGCGAGCCACATTTATATAAGAAGGTCATGACTCTCATCTCAAGTCTTTTGAATTTTGTTTGTTAAAGTCTAGCACTCTGCTAGAGGTTACCTTTTCTAGTTATCAAGATAGAACTTATTTATTTCTAGTAAAGACAAGCATTGTTTCTTTAGGCTTAAGAAGAATGATTTTATACCAATACTTAGACCGAAAGTCATTTATTATAATGAGTACTCTGTACAAATTAAATGGCTTTATTTTTAATTACCATATTAGGCAAGGTATACACCAAAAATGTTCAACATAAAAGTGCAGATATTAAATATCTATTTTGTGAAAACAGTAGATATGAAATCACAGGTTGTTTTCATTTGACAGAATAATTCCATTTTCATTTTTTTCCTAAAAAAAGTAATTGGAGATGTGTATAAGGATTTATACACCGGGTCTTCAGTTTAAACCTGTGTACAAAAGTAATTTTTCAGTACATTGTGGTACAGTTACACAATAGAATATTGTTCAGACATTAAAATCATATTTTTGAAGAATATAACTCAGAAGTATTTATGATATAAGGCTAAATAAAAAGAAAGTAACCTACAAACTGCTTTATAGATTAAAATACCAAGTGTATGTACATATATTACATTACAAAAGACTGCAAGCAGCTGTACCATAACACAAAATATAATTTTCTTGGTGGGAGAATTATGAATGTTTTTAATATTTCCTTCTGAATATGTATAAACAAACATATATATATATATATATTCATGTTTTCCAAATGTTCAATGTTATAGTTTTAAAGTTTTTTTTTAAATTGCTAGCAAATATTTCAACTTTTTAGCCCATTACATCTTGAGACAGATAAAACAAAATGCTTAACTGGGAATCCATTTTCAGGACATATATTAAGTTAACATTAAAAATGCATTCCAATATACATTAGGTGCAGACAAATACTGTTGATTCCCCTTATACGAGGTACCTAGAACAGTCAAACTCATAGAGTCAGAAAGTACATTGATTGGTAGATGCCGGCAGGCGGGGAGGGGGAATGGGGAGTTAGTGTTTAATGGGGACAGAGTTTCAGTTTAGGAAGGTGAAAGAGTCGGGAGATGGATGATGGTGAGAGTTGCACAACAATGTGAATGTACTTAGTGCCACTGAACTGTACAGTTAAATATGGTTAAAATCATATATTTCATATTATGTGACTTTTACCACAGTGAAAAAAAAATTAAAAAAAAAAAAGTTGGTCAGATACTTATAAAATTTTTCACTTGGAAAAATCATACAATACAAACATTCATGGAGACGGGGAAACGTTTTGTAGGTTGGAAGTTTACACAGTTGTGGACCTAGAAAGCCAAGCTTTCTCTGCAAACACGAGACTACTGGCTGCAGAAGAGGGTCAGAGAAGTGGGTTTCAGCAAGGGTGGTCTCAGGAACCCCTGGCGAAGTCACTGAGCAAGGACGACTAAGGTGGAGAGTCTCGGGACCAAGAAGGAGGCAATGCTTGGCCAGGGACTTCATTTCAGCGCTTATTTCAGAACCAAACTATAGGTATATTGACATGTTTTTACTACTACTGGAAAGAGAGACAGATGAACATATTAACTCTGAATCTGACAGAGAGAGAAGTGCAGGAGAGAAAGTGTGAAAGAGAGTTTCTAAAGAAGACAGGAGAAAAATTAACTGCAGTTCCACAGCTTTCTCCACAATACCTGTACGGTTCCTCTCCACTAGTCCTTTGTCATTTATCATTGGGACGTTACAACTAAGCACCGCACCACAACAACACAAAGAAGCTCAAAACAGTTTTAGGGTGAAGTCCTTGCCCAGAGGGCAAAAGCAGCCGCTGTGTGCTGCCTACGTGGCAGCACACAGAGAGATGCCTACGTGGTACCCGGAGAGATGCCTACGTGGTACCCAGAGAGATGCATAAGAAAGGCCATTTAGTAAATGGCGATGGGACAACACACGGCTGCGCTTCACTTCTGACTCACACCGTGAAACTTCCTAATCTCGTCGGGCTACAGGTTGAGCACGTCCGGTGAAGTGGAATTTACACCTGAAGAAAAAAAAGCATGCTGCTTTACCTGTCGAACAAAAATTTGACAGGGTAAAAAATACAGAGCTGGTAGATCTTACATTGTGTGCCCTGTGGGCCCTTTATGACTGATTCACCAGTTTTCTGTTAGAAATCACTTAAAAAAGAAACCTTTCTTTTCCCTCTTGCTTTTAGGTTGTTTTGAAATTATAAAGTAAAAAGGATTAGATTCCACAGAGTTCATTTTCTCAGAAGGTTGAAAGAATGATTTCCTGCAACCAGGGAAACAGACCAATCCCGTACATTCAAGACTATGCCAGAGGTAAACAACAGTAACTCCATTCTGGGACCTTTGTTTTCTTGGGCTTATTAGAGTAACGCTGCCATTGAGGATTTCGGTTTAGGACTGTTTGGGAAGGATGCACCAGAGGTCCTAGAAAACAGGCCGCTCCTACGTGTCCTGGACTCGACATTACTTGGTTAAGACTTACTGTGCTGTCCTCCCCTCCACTAGGGAAAAAAAAAAATCAACCCAGGAGTAGGTAGGGCTGACATTTCCTTAGCAGGCCGGAGCAGTACACGTTTAATAACCCCGGGAGGTGTGAAGGGTGGCCCTGCACACAGGTCAGTTCTGCCCGAGGGCACTAACCCAGGTGCTCCCATTATTCTGTGGTAAAAAAAGACCTGCCGGGCCCCAGCCTTTGCTGCTGCATTTGAGACAAGGAGATCCCTATTCAGTAAGCTGGCCAACTGCAATTTGGTTCTAAAATGTCTATAGAGTGGAAACATTCAAGTCTTGGAAAAACCAAAACACAGGGAAGGAGGTAAACGGGCAAAGGGATATTACAAAGAATCAAACTGTCAGAATTTCCTGACATAAATGTTAGAGAACATGAGTGAGTGCTTGGGAAGAATGAGACAGGATAGAAGTCGGCCAAGTAAACTTGGCTAGCAGCTCTCCAACCCCGGCAAAGATCAGGGGCGTGCATGTATATGTTTTGAAAGCTTTGCTCTTTGCCCTCTGTTTTTCTGCATTCTTAACTGGCAGTCAAACATGTCAAACTTTTGAATTAAAAACTGCTTAAAGATCTGCATTAAACAATGGGTTAACATGTAAACCATATACGTCACAGCCAAGCAATTTCTTCCAATCATCTGATGTTGGAGAAACACACATTCAGCTCCAAAGGAGAGTTCTACGCCCCAGGAATACGTAAAGCTTGGCAAGTCAAAATGAGAACTTCTGAGCCCTCAAGGCTTGCCAGAGCTTCAGGGCTCAGGGTCCAGAGAGCAGGGCTGGCTGAAAGGAACAGTGCAAAATCCTGACGCACGGCCCCGTCTCCCCTCCTCCCCTTCGCTTCCCAACTACTCCATACCCCCTACCTGGTAAACCAACCTCCAAGCACTGAAAACAAAACAGAACGAATTAATGGCCCCTGTTCTGTTTCATTATTTATGCCCTTCTCATGTACCAAACTAACCAAAGGATGCCCTTTGATGATTCTATCTCCAAAGAACACTGCTGTGATCGTGGTATGTGCCGGGGAACCATAGATAATTAATCAGTCAGACTGAGAGATATGGATAAGAATAACTTTTGGATTTTGTAAAAGTAAATTTAATGCATAAAACCTGCTAGGAACTGATTAATCAAATAGCCTCTTTTTACTCCTCGTTAAATCAGGGCATACACTACAGCTGACTGCAGACCTACAGCTTCGTCCCAAAGAAGGGGAAAGGAATCGTGAGTTTATTTTTGCTCCTTTTAAATCTTTCCTCTCAATTCTAACAGCCTGTATATTTGTTAAAGAGGTTTGCCTGGTATGAAAGTTTTTCCTAATAAACCCAATATGAAATGAGTCACCAATTTATTTGACGTATTTTCTGCTTGGCTTATGATAAACTGGTCACTCACTGGCCCATCCAGATTCATATTGGCAAAGTTAGGAGTAAAAAAATTCCATACTCTTGAAACCACTAACACCTTAGAAATGCCTGTAAGTACTGTTCCCCTCCATTTTCACAGGTGAATCTTTACAAAGAAACATTTGCATGGTTTTAAGAAGGTTTGTGTTGTGGATGACAAGGGACCTAGCGATCTTTGTCTTCTACAGCAGCAAACCATGTGGAATTCTGGGAGTATAAAATGGGGAGGAAAAAGAGAAAATTGAACAGCCTTTTGTTTCTTAAAAAAGAGGGAAACCAACAAAGACCTGTTTCCTTTCCCCTTTTGTCAAATGAAAGCTCTTCAGAGATGACTGAGCTCTTGCATGCTACCGTTTGAATGCTGTAGGATGCTATTCCATGTGGCTTTGCTCTGAGTACACCAAAGAACGCTGATGATACTTCTGAAGGTTAAAGCTACTTTGTGGTGCCCAGGGGACGTCTGTGAAGATCCCCGATCGGTGGGAGAAGAACACCACACTCTCCGCTCAGTTAGAGCTTGCTTTACTGAGACACATTTGGATGCCAATTTATCCATTTATCATAGACAGGGCAGGGCCAGGACATTTGGGAA
Source organism: Balaenoptera musculus (assembly GCF_009873245.2). Taxonomy (NCBI): domain Eukaryota; kingdom Metazoa; phylum Chordata; class Mammalia; order Artiodactyla; family Balaenopteridae; genus Balaenoptera; species Balaenoptera musculus. The sequence continues at coordinate 1,367,439 of NC_045805.1, forward strand.
CAGGTAAACCAAGTTCCAGAATTAACTGAAGAAGAAGAATAGGCAGAGAATGTACAATCCCATCTCCTGAGGATGCAGACTTATTTCTTGCTAGGATAGCATTGACAACTCAATCAAAGGTGGTTCTGATTTCTGGTCCTTTCGCTCTCCCTGTGCCTCCCTCCCTCTCATGCCTGGAAAATAGTTCTGAAAACTGCCCCAGCACTGTAGTCTGAGACCGCCGCAAACTGGACAGAAGAACAGGCACGGAATTTGTTGATCCCTTTCTCCAAAGGTACCAGTTTTCTAATATCAGCTCCGTGTTCCAAGAAGATTGAGTCTCCTCATCTCTGTCACTAATGCAAGATAAACTGAAACCGTTCTTCTAATAATTACCATTGTTAAACGAAAGATGTTTAGCGAAAAGGTTGGAGGCTCTTTCTGGGAGATTAGCTCAACTAATCAGGGTGCAACAGAATAATTTTCCTCAGATTACTCTAATCACATCAGAACATTTAAAAAGTTTGAGAGTAGATAATAAAAGTAATCTCGTTCTTGGGCTATGTGCATAAGCACAGGGCATCTTCAAGCTTTAAGGAATACGGTTTGTTAGGATTTCTGCAAGACCCTCTCAGCGGTGTAAAATCAGGTCCATTGTGACACACTGATACCTTAAGTATGATGATATATTCATTCCCCTTGGAAATAGCACCCAGCCAAGCAATATTCTCTACCCACATTCGCTCCTTACGTTACTTTCAACACACGTGGGATCGAATGGACCATTTCATACTTGCTTGGTGATGGCTGACATGTGGGAGAAGCAGAGGAAAACAGCAAGTGAAGCTGTCAAATGTTGAGGAAGGGACAGTGCAGCTTCTGATTGAGCTGGAGATGGGTTTCACCACGGGGACAGGCTGAGTCCAAGCGGTTCCAATGTTTAAGGGTGCTGCTGTATAGAGTACAGTCTTTTGCCATCGAGTTACAGTTACCTGTGCCAGGCACCTGTATCCTGCAGTAGAGGAAATAACACAAGGCAAAGCGGGAAGCTTCTGCACCGAATCCACCTTTCGTTACCCGGCTCATCAAGACAGCTTCACATTTTACCTTTCCCTGTGCAAGTAACCTAACTGCAAGCAATTTTTACACAGCAGACAGACAGCACTTACACCGCTTACATATGTACCAAGAATGGAGAGAAGCTAGTGGCATTCTTAAGAGTTATTTTTCCTCGGAACAGCTCATAACAAAGAGGAAGAGAAGCACGTCTGGGGTGGAGACGCCCTCGTGCGCCTCCTCCCAGGGAGCACGGCTGCAATCCGCACTGAGTCTTACAGGACGCGTTCAGGTGCTGCACAAGGGGCCCCAGTGACGGAGCGCCGGGGCCTCGGACATAAGGACCTGAATCCTGCTTTGGCCCCTGGCTGCTCAAATTGAGCGTTTTGATTTCATCTGAAGCATTCAGAGAAAAAGCCCTGGTGGCACTGGCTTCCCATTTCACAGCGCTATTTTTCTGACCGGCTGGGTATTCTGGAGAGACGGACGCACGGCACAGAAACACATGTGGCATGCCCTCTGGGACTGTCCCTTTCCTCCACGTTAATGAAGATTAAAGTGTAAGAAAGGGCAGACATCAGTGGAATAGATAATTAATGATGATCGATGATTTACTTTTAATTTAAGCCCCACCATTAATTCAGGTAAAGCACATAGATGCTTGCAACTTCTGGGGTCGTGAGATTGTTCAGTGCTCAACATGGACCGACAGAAGTCTCCACCTGCATTTGGAGTGGCCGATATTATCCATAAAATAAGTTTCACTGGGTGGATATTGAAAGAGAAAGCTCCATCTGTTAAAGAAAGAAAGAGACTTTTCTTTCTTTTCCTGGATTTTTTTTTTTTTTTAATCTCTCTGCCACTCTTTGCTAAAAGTTTTTGCTGCTTTCTTAGACAAAGATACTTAAGCAACTATCCCTTTTTGTTTTCTTAGAAAAATATGGCTTTGTTTTGTGTTTATACATAGTTGCTTCTGTTACAAAATAACCTTCCTCATATCTCTTTCTCGTTAGATGAGTGAGTGTGTGTATCTGTACACATACACATAAGCGGGTACCCTTTGATGGTTGCAAAGGTGAAAAGGTGACAGCAGTATCGTGTGGGTAGAAGCACTCCAAAACTCAGGCCGTAAGTCAGTCCAGCAGCAGGAAGCACATCAGCACAGCATGACACAACACCTCTGGACGCTGGCCGGTGCTGTATTGTGCAGAAGTGGTGGGTTGGTACCACAGCCAAGGATAAGGCTGGTTCCAAGTGGCAAATTGACGGCACTTACTTACGGTTCCTCAGAGTTTATCTCCCTCAGGATGGCAGAGCGCGAAGAGAGTAAGGGATTGGGGGTTTTACCAGCATATTGTAGAAAAGCTTAAAGCTTCACTTGCTGACCCAGACTTAGAAAGAACTTCAGTGACCAGGCGGCCTCATGGGCCCGAGTTGCTGGTGGGCATTTATCACTACGTGCATTAGGGACTAAGGCAGAAATTCTGACCTCAGCAGTTCGAACGCTTCCATGTGCTGGATGCGTCAGGGGGGCACTCTCTGGGTTGGAGTCCTGGAAGGTTTGCTCTCCAATGGCCTCCGCTCCTTGTGGTATTTCTATTTTTTTACACCATGATGACGTGGAGGTATGGGCCCAGGAAATTCAATGGCTAACAAACGCGCCTTTCCTTTGCAGAAAAAAATTACTCAAATTATTCAAAAAGCTATTACTATATTACTTATTAATATTAATGACTATCTTAATTTCCATAAGTACAAAAACAATTGAGCACTGAAGAAAAATGAGGTGACACAATCACCTATAGGCATAAAATCATGAAAAACCACCATCACTCTCTCTGAACGGCTTATCTCACCTGACACTATAATTACGTCTCTCTAAAACCTTTAAATAATAATTGTAGCAGTTTTATTTTTACGTTTATATGTGCGTTTTGTTTTGGAGCTGGCAGTAAGGGGAAATAAGATGTTTTTCTTTTGATAGAGGCAACGAGATGAACAAAAGGGACTGAAGGAGACTAATTTTGGTGTAGAACTGATGGGTACCAATTATAAGGAAAGCTACAACAGTGCCTTGATAAGTTGCATTTTCAGAGGAGAAAGAGTAAATATGCATTTAAAAATCCGTTCGTAATTAAGGCACAGGACGCAGCCTCCACCCCCCCAAAAACAGGTTTTAAAACCCAGAGCACCACAGGATCTCTGCCTCACTCAGTTTTCCTTTGACTTTGAGCTTTCACTTTCATTGCTGTGCTCTCTTCCCGCGTCCTGCTGGTATGGTAAGTTTCCCCAGTAAGGCGGTGGTTTACCACCGGATGTGCTTGCCCAGCTGCAGATTTCCAGTCTAAATAAATAGCTGCTGCAAATCTCCTTTGTCAGCGCTAGCAAATATTTGCTTTTCCTCCATGTTAAACATATCTTTTTTTTTTTTTTTTTGCTCACCAGTCTTGAGGTTTAATGCAAAACAAACTCTCTTATTAATCCGCCCCACCACGCCCACATTGTGCCTTCATGAATTACTCCATGTGTTTAAGCAGATCACCGTGGATACCGTGCGAGGGGCAGTTAGAAGCCTGGCCCTTTGTTACGCAGCTGGCGCCCTGGACGGGAGGGGGTGGTGCTCACTGCATAGCGGGCACCACGGAGCTCCGTAATTCACGGACGTACAGGAATACATTTACCAGTGTGGGTTATACGTGGCTAGGAAGGGATTTTCATGAACACTTCAACATTATAGAACCCGAGTCCTGTCTAAACCTAGGAAATGGCATTCAGCAAAGAATATATAATATTTTGTCAAATTCTAAGTCTAATTTTATTTTTAAAGGCTTCAAAAAACCCCACATGCTGACAGTTTCCACATTCGTTAGTAAGGAATACCGGGTCTAAATTTTTTTACCACAAAAGCTAACGACGCTATTAACTCTGATTTGTTTACTCACCAGTGTGGAACAACTTTTTCCACAGGTACCTCTTTGATGTTCAAAATTAAGCTTCCTAGAGGCTTGAGAAATTAAATGTTAAAGGAGGTCAATGATACAACAGTTGCCTAAAAGACAAGGATTGCCACTCCCATGTTGCTTTAAATTGACTGTTTTTTTTTTCCCTTTATGAGCAGATGAACACAAATACAACAAGATTACTACTCAACGCATGTTTAACTCTCCTCCTGATTCACTTGGATGTGACGGATAGCCTTGAATGAGAGCACCTGAGCATGCTGGAAAGGGCTTAATTAAAACCGGCAAAATAGTCAACGCCTGTTCCTTAGGTAACATCTGAAATCTACACCAAAGTAATACTCAAACTAACTGGACAAAAAATCAAAATGAAAAGGCATATTTGATAAAAGTAGAGGATTATTCTATTATCACTTGCAAAGCCCCACGAGGTAGAAAATTGAGTACCCAGGATAGTATATGCAAACCATGCAGTTTTCCCTGTGGTTCAGACATCAGCACTATTATGAAATAGTTGTGAAGGGAAAAAAGCATTCTGGTTATTGGAAAACAAATGAACAAGCTGATTTTAAGACAATGGGAATATGCTAGGGGAATAAACCCTGCAATAGACATGTGCGTGCAAAGAGCCTTTTTTGCTAATATCCTGGGTCCTGTAGCATCGCCGTAGCAATGGGAGACCAGAGCATTTTGCAGAAATGCAGCCTTGCTCTAGGGGCCGATGCTAAGGTTTAGGCTCTCTGTCTGTGCCTGACGAACACCATCTCCGCGTGCCTCCACCCTCTACAGATTCGTGTGGACGGCTACCTGTTCCCCGTACTCTGGGGGCATCTCCTGCCCTGACAGCAGTCTTATTTGACTTCAGAAAAGACGAATGATTCAGAAATACACAGTCAGTGTATGTATGATTTCACGTGCTGAAAACCAAGTAAGATAATACAAATTCCTCATAAAATAAGAGGGTCATGAGTTGAAATGGCCTAATCATCTGGTTCGAGAACCATCTTCCCCTCTATCTATCTTTTACTGACCCAAAGGCTTTTTTTTTTTTTTTTCCCCCAATTCTCTCCAAGTTCCTAGTTTCCATCCAGTTACATTTGTTAAGAATATAACTGTAGCTCTCTGGCTGTTGAATACGTTAGCGTGTACAAAGCAGAGGGTATGCCCCAGGTTTTAAGAAGGCTTAAAATGACTGCATGGGGGATCAGTACAGAACAGGCAGTAGCTGAGTGCAGGACCTCTGGAGTCAGGCTGTGGAGATTTGAATCCCTACACTGTCACCTATTAAGTGGGTCTGGGCCTTAGTTTCCTTATTGGTAAAATAGAGATAACAGTATTATCTACTTTAAGGTGTTAAATGAAATAATCCATATAAAGTGGTCTGTAGTAACAGCCTCATAAATATTAGTAAGCATTATTATTTAGGGGACCAGGACCAAGCAGTTACCTGTTTAGCCTACATCCTTGTTTCTAGGTGAGATGGGATTCCAGGTCTGCAACGATCTGAAGTAGCACAGTGCTAAAGCCATATTGGAGCCTTAGGAAAAAAACCTGTAATACTGATCCTGTGCTTATTTAAAAATCTTTGAAGTTAGTTTGTTTATTATGCATTGTTGGTATTAATTTTGATTAAAAAACTTTGCTTTAATATGCAGCTTGATTACTGACTTTTTGGGGGTACCCCTTAAATTTTGGACCTGAAATGAATGCCTCACTCACTCACTTTGCCCTAGTCCTTAAAAGCATACGTGGAGGCTCCCAGCATATGCTTTTAAGAGCGCTTCATGAGTGTGGAGAAACCTGGGAAGGCTGCACGCACTCAGAGGCAGCTGGGGAGACGGCACAGCCAGTGTAGGGAGGGTGGGTTATACCTAGCATCCAGGAGCAAGTAAGTTTTCTCTAGGCTACAAGCAGAGAGCCCAAGGTTCATGTTGCCTGGTGCCCAGCCTGCCTTGTTTGGCCTAATTAATTGCCCCGAAGATGCTCTAGAATTGATCAAATTTCACATCTCCTTAAGATCTTCAAGCTCAAGACTGGCACTGGTCGTGGAGAGTGGGAGCCTCCAACAATACAGAGAAAGAGCTGGAAGGGGGGGTTAACTACGAAATGGTTCCCTTAACCTTAACTCTTTCTTTATAGAGGTCAGGATAATTTCTCATCACGGTTTACGCAAACGGACAGTGAGAAGGAAATGCAGATGTGTAAAACCACTGATTCACTGCAAAGAGGGGAGTATTTGACAGTTTATAGAAGGAGCATCATGGCGTTTGTATTTAAAGACTAATTGGAGACGCCTATCTATCTTCAACCCGAACCCCAATCTGGGAGTGCACTTAGAAGCCCCCTTTTTGGGCAGAGAAACCGAGTAGACATTTTTCCAGAGAAGACACACCCAGGGCCAACAAGTACACAGAAAGGTAGGTGCTCAACATCACTCATCAGCATTGGGGAAACGCAAATCAAAAACCCCAGAGAGATATCATCTCACACCTGTTAGAACGGCTATTATCAGAAAGACAAGACATGACAAGTGCTGGTGAGGGGGCGGAGACCAGGGAGACGTCGTGCACTGTTGCCAGGGATGTAAACTGGTGCACCCGCTAGAGAAAACCGTGTGGAGGTGCCTCAAAATATTAAAAATAGAACGACCCTATGATCCAGTGTTTCTGCTTCTGGGTGTTTATCTGAAGGAAATGAAATCACTCTCAAAGACCTGCACCCCCTTGTTTGCTGCAGCTCTGTTTACAACAGCAAGGCATGGAAACAACCTAAGCTGTTTATAAATAGCTCCACAATGGAACATTATTCAGCCAGAAAAAGAAGGAAATCCTGCCATCTGCGACAACATGGATAGGCCTTGAATGCAATACTCTAAGTGAAATAAATCAGAGGAAGACAGACACAGTATGGTCTCACTCACACGTGGAATCTACAGAAACTTAACTCACACACACAGGCTGGTGGTTACCAGAGGCAAGGGCTAACAAGGTGGGCAAACTGGGTGAAGGTGGTTAAAAGGTAATACAAACTTTCAGTTATAAAGCAAGGGTAAAGGGGATGTAATGTACAGCTTGGTGACTAAAGTTAACAATACTGTATCGAAGGTCTTAAAATTTCTCACCACAAGGAAATAAAACTTTGTAATTAGGTGACGGATATTAACTAACCTTACGTGGCAGCCATTTTTCAACATAACCACATACCACGTCGTCACAGTGTACACCGAAGACCAGTGCACTGTATATGTCAACTATATCTCGAGAAAACTGGGGAAAATAGTCCCTTTTCACCACTTCTGTAGGGACTTTGCTAATGGGACAGAACACACAGGCAGAAGTCAGCTGAGGACAGGTCATTCCTAGCTTATTAGTGGCAGATATTTCCAAAGCTTATTGGAGAAGAGAAGAGCCCCAGAAATGTACCTGCAAGGAACTTCCTGCTTCAAGTGTGGGCACTGAGCAAATAAGAAAGATAGTGGTGTGCAGTTATTGCTATGAACTTCAATGCAAGAAAGGACAATTCCAGTCCAGCCCAAACCAGTTGCCATAGCTAGGGCAAAAAGAAAAACGACGGTGGAATGTGGGCCATGCAAGTAGAAAAATACAGGCCAGGAGAGAACAGGGGCAATTCCCTAATCACTGTCAGATAACTACCATATGATCCAGCCATCCCACTCCTGGGCATATATCTGCAGAAAACTCTGATTTGAAAAGATACATGCACCCCCATGTTCACAGCAGCACTATTTACAATAGCCAGGATACGGAAGCAACCTAAACGTCCATTGACAGAGGAATGGATAAAGAAGATGTGGTATAAACACACACACACACACACACACACACACACACACAATGCAGTATTACTCAGCCATGAAAATCGAAGCAACATGGATGGACCTAGAGATTATCATACTAAGTGAAGTCAGAGAAAGACGAATTACCGTATGATATCACTTATATGTGGAACCTAAAAAAATTGATACAAATGAACTTATTTACAAAACAGAAACAGACTCACAGACTTCAAAAACAAACTTATGGTTACCAAAGGGGAAAGCAGGGGAGAGACAGATTACGAGTTTGGGATTAACATATATACTCTACTTACTTATGTATAAAATAGATAAACAACAAGGACCTACTGTATAGCACAGGCAACTCTACTCAATATTCTGTAATAACCTATATGGGAAAAGAATCTGAAAAAGAATGGATACATGTATATATATAACTGAATCAGTCTGCTGTGCACCTGAAACTAACACAACATTCTAAATCAACCATACTCTAATATAAAATAAAAAATTAAAAATTCTCATGCACTGGTATTCTATGTCTGAGCTCCACTGCATATTATATATAGTTGCTTGTATACAGTCATGTTTATGAAAGTGTTGGGCAATTAAACAAGTGTTGGTTTTAACGAAAAGCTGACTCTACCACGTATTAATGGTGCGTGTCCTTGGGGAGTTCACTTAACTTCTTGGCCTCAGTTATCTGATCTGTAAAATGGGAGTAACCAAGACCTGTCTCACAGGTCTGTTCCAAGTAGTGCCACAGTAAGTAGGAAATGCCTACTGTGTTGCCTAGAACTTCCATTCAGCCTCCAATCCTCCTCCCCCTAGTGTCTGCCAGGCATCAGGCTTTGCACTAGTAAACATCAGAATGTATAGTCAATTACCTTAATTCACACTCTGAAGTGTGTTTTAGCCTTCCTACGCCGATGGTCTTGTTGCTTTCTTAGACTCTGTTACAGTGACAGGACTGGGCCATCTATGGCAGTCATACCCGACAACCCAGAGGAGACAGCTCTGGCCAGAAGCCCACACCTCACCCCAGCACACCTACACATGCCACCTCAACAAGGCTCACTGCTGTCTAGAAGCGTTACACTTTGTGCAACTTCAAAAACATTGTCTTTTCACAAATTTCTGCAAAGCCAAGTAATCTAATGCAAAACTACTCCAAGGATAGAAAATTTCTTACATTTTTTTGAAATTCAGGGGAACAGTATAACCATTTGCAACTAAATATGTTTCACGTCTTTCTATAAGAAAATTTATAGCAAAAGTACAGGTTAGACTGAGCTGAAGAAAGAAGTTAAATGCTTTGACTATATGACCTTTCCTCCAACCTGGAACTTTTAATATGATGCTAATAAGGTAGGCACAGAGTAAGTCAGTGAACCAGACCTTTAAATATATATATATATATATATATTTTTTTACAGCTACAGTTTCAAAAATGGAATTACAAATCCTATATCCTCCCAGGAACATACACCACTGCTGCAGAAAGGGTCTGAGTTGAAACTGAGAGTCAAATCCTCATTTTCAAGACCCTTATCTGGGTCAACTTTTTAAAGTAGTAAGAGTGTTTACCGTTTTCCAAAATCTGATTTCTTATTTCATGTTGCAAGTGAAGGGCACAGTATTTACTATGGGTTGACAGGTTTACCGCTGGTGTACTTGTGGAGTTTCTTTATTCCACTTGTTTTTAAATATTTATATAAATCTCCTAGCTGATGCTAAAAATTATTTTCTAGTAAATTGTTTTAAAAGGTCATTTTTGCAGAATTCTCTAAAAGGAAAGGGGGGGGGGGAAAGCTTGCAAAAGCTTGCTTAATGTTGCGCTCTGAACTACCCTACCCTCTAACCAAGAACTATCCTGCCGCATAGGGCCAGTTTGCAGGTTATTGTACTTATGTTTAAAGAAGATGAACTTTAAGTGGGAACAATTACAAGGACAAGAAAGTAAGCAATGAGATAATATGCAGGGAGAATGTTCTACTAAAACCTTGTCTGTTTTATAATTATGTGAAGTTTTACTTTGTATGTAAGCTCTTTTTTTTCTCTTTTTGGTAATTCACTTTGTAGATAGTGTGGAAGCCAAGATTTCAGGTTACTGATTGATTGTATTTTTTTATTAGGCCAGAAGTTTGCCATGAAAAGCTCTCCTATGCTTACTAGATTTATGAGATTTACCTACTGAAAACTTCTTGGAACTCTTTCTTTCGTTTTATTGACATTTTATGGTCAAGACCAATCCAAAGGAATTACATTTACTTTTATTTGAGTTTTCTCGGTTGTGTTAGTAAAGAAACTGACAAACTCTGAGGGCTCTGGCTCATCTTTTTTTCTGTTTAAGATTTAGTTATAGTTACTCTGCTTCTCGCTGGTAAAGGTAGAATACAAGCTTTCTACAGAAAAGTCTGGAGAACAGGAATATTTTTAAAGCCTCTAGTAGAGTATATGCTTATATTTTTCTTGCATGTGATATACTACTCAGTTAAAAAAAATGACATATGGTTGAGAACGTGGCCATGGGATCCCTGCAAACCAAGCTCAGCTCAGCAGGCTGAAGGCACTCAGCAACGCTCGCCTGAATAACTCAAAACGGTATAAATAAGGGCACGGAGGTGTTTTAGAGGGATGTCGACGCTCCACGACTTTTCGTAAACCCGGCGAACGTCCTCCTGAAATAGGTGAATTGCAGGAAAAGTGTAAGGGGACAATTTTTTTTTTTTTTAATCTCTGCAATAGAGATTTAGTGTATTCAAATACCCCTGGCCTACTTGTTTCCTTCCATTACTGCCAGCTCCAAATACAATTACAGTCTCAAAAAGAAAGCATAGTCACTTAATTAGTATCATTCTACAGCTGCTCCTTAATAAATCAAAATGATAAATATGTGTCTCATCCACATTCTGGGCTATTTCTAATCTAAATGAGTCTGGACTTGGGCACCTGATGCATTGCATAGGAACTGGAGAGCAAATTAATACCATGACGGAGGAGTAAAATGTACTTCACTATTTATTATTTATGTCTGGTTGTTTCCTATAAGAACACTTCTAAGTGCAGCAGATAAGCGGGTTCATAGACTCTGCAGCAGAAATACGTCCTGGTTTCAAATGCAGGTGGAAGGCCAGGAGCCTGCGTAAAACATGGGTCAGCCAACAAGTCAAATTTAGATGTCTGTCTATCAGCACTGAGCGTTTCCTATACAGAAATGAACTTTCGTGTTTCAAATGCAAGGGAGGAAACTACGGCTGAACCACCAGACAGTACGAAGGTCTGAGTTATAGTAATTCACCAATACACACTTTATGTTATAATGATACACCAATGCCACACCTTTCTTCACTCTTGCGTGCCATTTTCTCATTAAGAAAACGAAAAGGTGTCTGTTTCAACTGCTGACACCTACCAGCTACGGCACCCATTTCCTCTTGGGGATACAGAGGCAAATAATACAGTCCTGAGCTTAAGGGAACGTGGTAGATTCTTCTGCAAGAGAAACACTAGGCAGACAGATGACAGCAATACAGAATAAAGGCTACGGTGGAAGTAGTGCGGGGAGAGTGCCTCGGGCTGCCGGCCTGAAGGAGGAAACTGTGTAGGGGAGTGAAACTTGCCACCCTGAAATGTCTCTCTGGCATGTGGATTATTTCCAGCGGAAAACAATCAGGGCCCCAAGGACTGCGGACCTCTGACCTTTCCACTAACTGCCTGAAGAACAGAGATAGAGGACCTGCTGCAGGAAGGCAGCTGTCCCATAGATCACTACGGTGAGAACTAGGTGCGTGGGCCGAGAGGCACCCAGCAGAGTCTGTTAAAGCTCTCCGCTGGGTCCCGCGGCCTCTACCTGGCCCAGGGAAACATTTGTTTACCAGCTGTTTGCTTTTCCATCCTCACGTCAACTGCCTTGCTCTTCTGTGAAGTCCCAAACCCCCACCCTCAACACCCTCCTGTGTCTTTAGCTGAAGGCGGTATTTAAGGTGAGAGTTTAGGCCAGTTTGACGAGTTACTCAGTTTTCCCAGATCTCACCCACGCACACGTGTTATTAACTTTTGCTTGATTTTCTCCTGTTAATCTGTCTCCTGCCAATTTCATTCTTAGACCGGACAGAAGAACCTGGAAGGGTACAGGAGAATGCCTTCCTCCCCAGCAGAGCCCGCCAGGGGCGGCCACGTACGGAAAGGAGCTTCCACGGCTGGGACTGCAGAGGGGGCACCGCGAGCAGTAAGTGAGCCAGCAGGGCTCCAGACGGCTGCGCTCCGCCCTGAAGCCGACGCGCAGTCCACTGCAGGTGTGCCCCCGGACGCAGGTGTGCCCCTGGCACCCCACGCAGGCGCTCAGAGGCAGCGGCCACCCCGCAGCCAGCTCTGGGCAGTAACGGACTTCAGGCCGCTTTAGTCTCTGCCACGTTCCAGCCTTTGCCCGCTCCTCTGCCCCGGCTGGACGCCGCTGGCTGCCGTCCGGGCCACCGGGCTGCCCAAAGCCACGCACTTCGGAGCCCCGACTCCCCTGCCCGCGGCGGTCCCGGAAAACGCCTCGTCCTCATCCAGCACCTCTCATCCCAGAGTCAGAGAGAAGACAGAGCCTCTGCTGAGGAAACAACCTCCCGGGGCTCGGCAGTCCTACGGCACCAACTCAGCTTCCACCGTAAGAACAACAACTATTTTGATTATCAGTGTAATTGAGAGATTCACAGTGAAATAGCGGCTCCTGTTTCTAAAGCATCACAACAGTTAGCCGCGATGGGAGGCATTCTGGAATCCCCACAAACATCCTGGACAAGAAAAGAAAGGTCCAGAGAACTGACCCAAAGGGGCCCAGAGGGAGCTGGTCTCTGAGGTCTCTGGGTCCCTCCCTGATCCTCACTGGGCCCGGGGAGGGCTGTGGTCGGGCCACACGGGCTGGGAGCCGCTCCGAGCGCTGTGCCCCATTTCCGCCCTTTGCCCTCTCATCGGCCGTACTTTCCAGGGGGGCTAAAAAGCTCTTTAAAAACAGAAATTCTCTCTCCTCACTTCCAGAGTATTATACGTGTCTGTCTTACTCTGGGTTATTTTCCTCAGACTCTTTTGAACTTTGAAGCTGTTTATATATTTATTTATTGATGTACTTGCTTCTTTACATGTTATTAATTTATTGATTGCTCATTTGAATACTCAGTGAGTATTTAGCAAATAACATTTATCGAGTAATTGTAATTTACCTATCTTTAATAGGTTTTACTTGTTTGTTTAGTAAAAGTTAAAAGTGCTTTTATATTTTGAAGCCGCCATTACAAAACACTTTCACTCCTCTGGAGAATCGGGGTGAACAAAGCTAAAAGTTACAGAAAGCTCTGAGGGTAGTAGGGGAATCTCTCAAAGGCTTTTCCCCCCCCTGCTTATGGACCTTGGATTATTTTTCCTACATTTTCAAAGGGTCAATGTCCTGTCTTTGGCTTTAAATGGCCTTAAATATTATACCAACTTTTTAAAAGGAGGGAAAAAGTAATTTAAAATATTTTCAGCTGTGCAAGTTAACTACCAGTAAAGAGGGTCTAACTTTGCAGCGCTGCCTCCGTGTCACTATTTCCACTTCGTGTAATAAGCGCTGTACACGCTCCCACGTAAGCCGCTGATACCACCATTGGACGCACATATGGGGGAGATGGTGCTGAGCTCCAAAGAGTGAAACTGACTGTTGACGCAGATAAAGCTTGAAAGGAGGAAAGTGAGCCTTTAATTAGGGGGTTTGCTTGCATCTGTTCTCTGGCATTTGGTTTTAGTTTTATTTTACCATCTAACTCTGATGCTCTACTCCGCCGAAATAAAGTATAGAGTTACCAAGGTCCCAGCCTTCCCCATACTCCCGATTTCAGGAGGGGGACTCGGTCTGGGGACCCACACGTGCTGCTGAATGAACTACTTGATTGCATCTACTCTTCCCTAATTTATGTCAACTTTCTCTAGAGATCACTCACCCTTAGCACCTCGGTAAATTCCTTCCCCCTTCTGCACTGTTTTGACCAAAACTGACATCATCTCAGTATGGACCGAGAGCAAGGCAGCTGTCAAGTTCTGTTTCAGACCTTCTGATTTTTTTCTTGTGACCTTAATAAGGCTCTCCTGGTGGGTGCCAGCCACCTGCAAGAAGGTCAGTTCTGTGGGTGACATCTATAAACGGCAGTGATCCTGCCCTAAAATGAAACACAGAAGACATAAAGCTGTCTCTAAATGAGAAAAACATTTAGCAGGGGACAAGGAGGGAGCAGAGTGGGAGCGGGGTGCGAAGCGTTGTTAGGAGATCTAAAAGTTACCAAAAGTGTTTTTTTTTTTTAAGAAATAGGAAAGGTGCTTCAGCCCTAAAGGATAAATTTCATAACTCCATTCAAGCACTCATTTCAAATTTTCCATCCCACCGAACAAGTCAGAGCCCACCTCAGGAACTGTCTCAGTTAATTCGACCGTATTCCACTCGCTGAACAACTTTATTGCCCAATCTTGACCTCTATAAAATAGAGAAGGTTGTCGAAAGCTAGTATTTCTTTAGATCACAAAGGTTACCTTTCAGTTTACCCCCTCACACAAGAGGATGTGAAAATGCTGTGTTCCACGCACGATTTCTTTTCTCCTCTGTTTTTGGGTTGACAGCTTAATTATTTATTTTACCTTTGAAGCAAATTTAACATTCTTGCACAACAGGAAATTCCTAACCAAAGAAGGCCAGGTGGCAGGGGGAGGCCAGAGTCCCCGTACACACTGTTCAATTTTGTTATCATGTCTCCCTTCCTAACTTCTTTTCTAATCCGGGCCAAAAAAAGTGAAATAGTCCCAATCATTGCTCTTGATGTCGCAGTGCTTTTGGATTCACTGCAAAGAGTAGATTAGCAGCAGTAATGAGAGTGCAAGAAGAGTCTGACCTTCCTGGCATCCACGGGACAGACAACACGAAAACAGACCAAACCGCACGCAACCTGGCAAAAGCGGGGCAAAATAAGGGATTCAGCCATACTTGGTATTTCTAGCTTTCTCGCACGTGACAATTAGCAGTTTAAAATAATTCACAATGATGTCCCCCTTCACCCCTGGGTGAACGTATCAGCACTTTTCCAGAAGTGGACACACAGATTAAGCCTTCTCCCCAAACAAGTAGCCAAATCGTCAGCAGCGACGTAAACAACGAAAAAGTTAATTCATTCCTTTCCCCAGCACCCTCCCACAGTCAACCTTAACACACTGCTTGTGAGGCATGACACCCACTTCAATCACGTCAGCTGCCGGTCATTAATTGCTTCAGAAAAAGACAATATTTTATCCATCCTCTTTGGAGTCCGAGTGTGAATGGAGAAGCAAAAGAGAGTGAAACTGAGTGAAACATGAAAAGCTTGATTTGTTAGGACCCCTGCTGTCTGAAAAGAGATCAAAGCTCCGAGGGAGGCTGTGAAACAGCCGAGTGCCCGGCACTGAAACGTGGCCTGTGGCAGCTGCTCTGGGCACGGGCTCACGACCCAGGTGTGCCTCCGACGCCGCTCTGCCAGCTGAAGCCTGAGAGCCCGCTACCTCCCTGCGCCTTCATTATTTCCGCGGCAGTCACGGAGGAGATGCCGGCCCCATCCATCACGATGCACAAATGCGCAGCGCGCGGACCCAGCCCCGGCCTAATTAAAGCTTTTCCTTTCATTTGTGGAGATAATTAGACTTTCATCTCACCAGGAAGCTTCAGAAAGATCTATTTCTTTCTTCAATAAAAGCTACATCAAACAAAAGCAGATTTTAATCGCCTTTTCTTTGGGGCATGAGTCAATAATGAAAGATGTCAGGGGTAACAAAAAATTGTGTGCAGAAAAAAAAGAGAGAGGCGAAAAAAAACGCGTAAGCAATGTTCCTTAATTAACGTCATGTTTGCAAACACCATTAATTTCTCTCATTAAAATGATTTTTATCTGCAACTGATTGTTGATAAAACAATCGATTTGAGCATCTCATCTGTTTCACGGCTATGCAAGAACCCCATCTGCTGTGCTGTAAAGCAGTAATCACGCAGGCTGTAAAGCAACATGTGTGAACAATAAAAAATGCATGCGTGTGTGTCAGGGATTTGTGAGGTTGACTGCAGGGCAAGGACCACCTTTCCCAGGATATGTATAAAAAATGATTTGGTGTCAGGCTAAAGGACAAAACGTCACAAAGATCCGAAGTGCATAAATAAAAACACAAATTAATATGTGCAGGCAGAAAAGACTCCATCTGTGTTTAGGAATCATTTTGTAAACAGATTCTGAAAAGGAAGGCAGGGAATTTAGATGCATTTAATAGTGTGCCATTGGCTGGTGTGATGTAACTGTAGATGACACACGTGCAGCTTCTTTACTCCTTCCTGAGGACTGTCTTAGTTTTGCAAAAGGAAAATTCTCATCCCGACCACTTTTTGAAAAGTGTTGACTTTAGCTTTATCTCTTCCCAAGCTTTAGACACGTGAAAAGAAATACTTCTGTGGGATGCAGATGAATCAGTGTGTGGAATCAGGGCTGGAGGAGTCGAGGGCGAGTGTACTCTGGAAAGTGTGAGGCTGGACCAGAAACCACCAGATCAGGAATGGGTACCAAAATGCCTTTGTACACAGAGATGAAGGATGTGCACAGATTCATCTAGAAGAACAGCCTTTTGGGAGGGAACTTCAAGGTGATCCGGTCCAAGCTCTCAGCCCCTCTACACCCATCCCATCAAATGGTTCCTGTTGCTACTTCAGAAATTCCTGTAGCAGTGACCAGGACTATGGAGTGTGGGCGCACACACTATTTGTAATTGTCCTAAGAATTAGAAACTTCATTCCTTTACTGGATTAAAGACTGCCTCTCTCTACATTCTAACCTTTGGTGATAATTCTGTCTTTCAGAGCCCCAGTTTGAGATAAGAGCCTTTCCTCCTGACTGATGCTTCAACCCCTGAAAGCCTATTTATTTATGTCGCCTTAACCCCTTGATTTCTCCATGCTAAACTCCTACTTCCCACAGGCATCCTTCAGATAATACTTTTTTCCCAGTTTTTTCGAGATCCCAGTCTATTCCTTTGATACATCCCAGGGTGTCGATTTCCCAATTAAGATGCAGAAATTAAGAGACAGAAATGAGCATGGTACTTCACACGTGGGCAGAGCAGTGCTTCCCCACGCAAGTCATCAAGTAAAGATGTCAAAGATTTAAAATGGACTTTTCTAGGCAATAAGAATGGTTTTGTGATAAATCAAAACAGTGTTTTGCACCCAGAAGTCCCTAAATGTTTATGGCATGTTCAGAGCTCAAAGTTCTCAGGAGAAATATTACCCTCCATTGATCCTGCCAGTAATTTAAAACTACTGCTGTTAGGTCATTATTTACATAACACGTTTGTGTTTAAGACGCTAAAGTTTCTGCTGATGATAAAATCTTGTCTTCCTGTTATCAACCCAAGTCATTAAAAAGTAAAAATCTTTATCACCTCATCAAGAATTCTGTTCTCAAGATTGGAAATAATTGTTTGACCTATTAAATAAGTGCTTGACAACCAATAAAAGAATGTGATTTTAGTATCTTATAAATCCAGACAGAGAAATGAGGTTCTCCTTTTGCTAGGTTTAGGATGTAAGAGTGTAATTTTGGCTGATAATATCTGATTGTTTTTTTTCGGCAAAATATAGAAATGTACTAAAATCAACTTGGGAAACTTGGTAGAGTTTCCTAAGTAAATGCCTGTCTTTGCAAAATCCTCTGTCGTTTTGGATTATTAAACTTAGGAAGTTCAAGCCTCTGGGTCCCTCAATTTTCTGACTAAAAGAAAAACAGACACCTTTCTCATATAATCTATCCTATTAGAAGTCACAGAAGGCTCACTAGAAATAAATGCAAAGGTCATTGACCAGATAATGATGATGTGGCATATCTATCTCTGCAAATTTTTCTTTAAGTTTTTTCAAGGTTTAACAGTGAAAAATAAGAAACAGCTTTTTTGAAAGAAGAGAAAGAAGAGGAAGGAAGGAAGGAAAGAGAGGAAGAAAGAAAAGAGAGAGGAAGGAAGGAAGGAAGGAAGGAAAGAGAGGAGGAAAGAAAGAAAGAGAGAGGAAGGAAGGAAGGAAAGAGAGGAGGAAAGAAAGAAAGAGAGGAAGGAAGGAAGGAAAAATGGGTATCAACAGTTCGAATAAAAATTAAACTCAATCCTTGTGCATTGTAGGAGCTCCAAATGGTACTATTTATTTGCTGTTGGGTGCCAAAGTTGCGACTAAAAAAAAAATTCTCTTCAATTATCTATTCCGGATGCACTGCCACACCTGCTGCCTGCTAATGCTACCAGCATTTTAACAAGTTCTTCCTGTTCGAAGAGCAAACAGTGCCATTTCCAATGAGCGCTCTGTCCATTAGCGCACAGATGAGAAGTGCTGAAAAGTGGCGCCTGTGTTCCCCAGAGGCTGGGCTCCTCACCGCACACCTGATATCGAGCGGAGCAAATTGGTGTCTCGAGGTCATTTCAGAAAATCAGATTATGTGCGTGGCAACACAAGGCACCGCTGCTATGCCATCTGCCTGGTCCACACCTGGCACGTTTAACCCCAAACGCTTTCTCCAGAGTCGAATCAGTGTGTTACCTTAAGCCAGTGTTTCAGGTTCTGTCAGACAAAGATCAATTACATGTCATCGCTCGGGCTGGCAAGGCTAAATAAACAAATTTATGGTGTTATTAGGGATTAACAGGATTTAGCAAACTATACAACTGTTTGTGACTTCTATACTTGGGGGATTATCTTGATGTCTTAACTCTAGGAGATGGTGGTCCAAAATACACACAGCGCCATAAGCTGTCCCCAACTTAAGAGTGGGTTGAGGTCCTAACATGTTAAATGGGTTGTTTGGAATGTAGAGTGTATAAAAGGTGGCTTGGTTCCTAGTGTGTCCCCCCGAAGCCAATTTAGCCCATTGGATTGTAGCTGAACTACACAACTACTAGAATTATCCTGAATTCTGGGTCTTGAGAATGGGAGGGGGGGTCACATAGTAGGAGTGGAGGAAGAGGTTGAAGATATGGAAGAAGTGGAGGAGAGGAAAGGAGAAAGCGGAAGAGGGTGGGAGGAAATGCAGGAGAGGGAAGGAAGGGGGACAAGCCTGAGTGTGGCAACATGGCAGGGCCTCCTGCCGTCTACAGCCGGGAGCCGACAGCGGCCAGTGGGAATCGTCTGAAACTTGGGTGTTTCCAGGTCAAGGGGTTGCTTTTATCCAGAATGGCTGCCTGGGGACTTCCCTGGTCATCCAGTGGTTAAGAATCTGTCTTGCAAGGCAGGGGACATCGGTTTGATCCCTGGTCAGGGAACTAAGATCCCACATGCCGCGGGGCAACTGAGCCCACGCCCCACAACTAGAGAGCTCACGTGCCACAACTACAGAGCCCGTGTGCTCTGGAGCCCGCGCCAAAACTAGAGAGAAGGCCGCGCCCCGCCACGAAAGATCCCACATGCCGCAGCTAAGACCCGACAGAGCCAACAGAAAAGAAAAAGAATTGAGAAAAAAAAAAAAAAAAAAGAATGGCTGCCTGGGTTTCATCGCACTTGGCAGTGAAGGCCACAAGGACAAATGGTGAAAATGCCTAGTTAACAAGTTCCGACTTTGCTTAAGTGCAGCTCAAGTGTGAATCAGGTAACCTAAAGCGTGACGGAGGCGCAGTGCCTATCTTGTCACTAAAACCGTGGCTTAAACAGCAGGAAAAGTGGGAAAGCTGCTGGCACTCAGGGAAGAAGAGGGATAAGCAGTGCACTCCACGGCCTGAGAACATTTTCAGCCAGGGCAGGGCTGGTTTCTAAGGAGCCAGACAGCTTCCTCCCAAGCAGGGGCCGTGAAGCAAATGCAGCTGCTACCCGCAGAAAGGATTCGCATGCTGAAATCTCAGCTGAGAACTCCTGGTAGGGGAGGAGCTTCTGTCCCCAGCGGGACAGACAGATCATTCGAGCGGAGAAAGTTTTCTGGATGAAACGAGATAACAGGGGAACCTCAGCATCAGAGGCTCTTTGTCGTCTGCTGGAGGAACCCCACTCTCCCTTTGGTCCAGAAGAATTTCTTGAAAAAGGAAAACACCTTGATAAGCTGCCTCACATGAAATCAACTTTAAAGATAGTGCCCGATCCCTTTCATCCTGGAAGATAATTTTTTCTGAGGGTAATTTGAGTCACTTCCTTTTGCAGTCTACAGATAAAAATGGAGAAAACAGAAAGACACTTTATACCAATCAAATATATTTTCCTATACAGATGGTCATGTTTTATCTTGGTGGTAGAGTTTCCAAAGTGCCCTCACATTTTAAAGAAGTAAGTGGAGGTCAGAGAAGAGAAGCTCTAAGCGGTCACAGCCTGCAAGTGGTCCAGACCGAAAGGTGGCCTCCATCTCATGCCCCAAATGTGATGTACGTTCGCTACTAATTACAGCCGATGCCAAGGAAACACTCTTCGTGCTACTTTGTGATCGGTGGCTCCAGTGCACTGTCCGCTCACGACGTCCCCTCTGTCAGGGCGGCACACCTGTGAGGTGCTTCCCTGACTCCACCCTGGGGGAGTGCGAATGAGCTGAGCCTTCTGGAACGCGAATTCCAGCCCGTCCTCAAGCTCGAGCCAGACCTTCAGCCATCAGTGAAACCCGGTCTCTGCCGCCAACGAGGTGAAAACCAAGCTGTGCTTGTCCTGGCCGACGGCCCACAAACCGAGGGTGCAGCTGTGGAGAATTCTCACATCCTCTGGTCCGATGTTCCCAGAGGCCTTTGGGAACCTAAGCATCTATTCCCTTGAATGCCTAACCCTCTTGACCTTCTCCTTTTACTCCAGACCTCACCCATTAGGAAAGGAGCCCCGCTTGACTGTGGCCCGTACAGCGTTCTGTCCTGCCACCTGTCCCTGGGGGCTAGATGCCTAAATTCGGTTTTTAAACTTATTATACTTTATCGTTTAGACCATTTTAGGAGCGTGTCTGAACTGAGCAGAAAGCATGGAAGGTTCTCGTATACTCTTTCCCACACACAGAGCCTCTCCCCCATCAACATCCTGCACCACTGCAGTCTGTCACAATCGATGAACCACCATTGACGTACTGTTGTCAACCAGAGTCCATAGGGTTCACTCCATGTTATACACTCAATGGGTTTTGACGAATGTATGATGACACACATCCACCACTCTAGTATCATACAGAATAGTTTTACTCCCTAAAAATCCCCTGCGCTCCACCTACTAAACGAGGTTTTGCATCAAACCGAGTCCCCCAGAGTATCGGTGCTGTCACCCCAGACTCTGAGCCCCAATCATGCCCTGAGCTCCTGCCTGATAGGTCCCACTGTCTTGGATTCCACTAGGTGTCGTGAGCTTGAAACGGGCAGGCCTGTTACGCTACACGGTTGAAACTATTTGGGACTAGTCCTGTGGCTGGACCTGCAGCTCACCCTGGTTTCCTTCTCTTCTTACTTATATCCCACTAATAACCCCTGCAGCTGAGTACGGCGTCCACGTCTTCAGACCCCCTAGCACTGACCTGCAATAACTGAGCTCACCATCACAGACTCTATTTATTTTAATGTTGAGTTGACTGGATTGTCTCAACAGTTCATTAAACTGCTGTTTTTCCCTTGGAATTCACAATTTTTAGGGAAATAGCTTGAGGTGCTTATGGTCATGAGCGGTCCCATGCATAGACAGGATAATTAATTCCTGTACTATCATTGAGAGAAAGTTTTAGGGCTTGGAGCCGGAGCAAGAAAATTGGCTTTCAAAGAGTTGGGACATCTCTCCCAGATCCTCACTGCCTCTGAGTCCCAAAGCCATCGCGAATGGAGGTCTGAAACAGCGGCCTTCTCTTCCCACATGCCACCACCAGCAAGGCCCAAACGTGGTGCCAAATCTTTAAGCCACCACTTGCAGCCAAGTCCCTAAGTCATTCTCCGCTGTTCTCATTTCTTGTCTTTGACTGGCCCACAGAGGGCAGCTGGTGATTCTACGAGGTGGGCCAGGAGCCAGGGTGAGCAGGTAGACAGGTCACTAGCTGCGAAGCCCCCCAGGTAAGAAGTGCCAACAAGAGATGAGGGGATACCGAAAGGTGGGGCAGGGATTCCCCGTGTCTGGACTGTCAAGCCAGCCCTGCACGTTTAAGTTTGTCTGTGAAAATAAATCTCCCAATGACTAAGGAAGGGTCAGGACCTGCCAGGGTTGTATGACCATAACAGAACAAACCAGCAGTCTCTGGAAGATACCCAAAGCAGGTCAGTTCTAACTTTTACTGAGAGAATAAAAAAAAAAAAACAACCCTGCACTTCTGAGTAGAGTAGCCGTCTACTGTTATACATAAAGGTAAATACATATGGGGACAAACCGAGGGTATAAACACGTGGATATGATCTCTGTGAGTGCACATTTGATTATGCTAAGTAAACCAGCAGGATGACTATTTTACGTTTCCCTTCTACATACATTTCTCAGTAATATACGATAAACATTCGATTTACAAAACAGAAGCAACTGAAATTTATGGGGTGTAAACATCTCAGGTGTATGAACATCTGACTGATGACACGGAGAGGCCGACCTGTCTGGATTTGCAGTCTTTTCAACCATGGCCACCAACCGCTTGGGAGTTTGGGGGCGTGTGTATTTTTTAAGAGCTATCTGCCCAGAGAATCTGCATAATGTTTTCCTATAAGGAGTGGATTTTGTTTCTTTAAAAGTTTCCGTGAAAAATGATCTCTTGAAAGAAGCATAACTCAAAATCACTAACCCCGGGGCTTCCCTGGTGGCGCAGTGGTTGAGAATCTGCCTGCCAATGCAGGGGACACGGGTTCGAGCCCTGGTCTGGGAAGATCCCACATGCCGCGGAGCAACTGGGCCCGTGAGCCACAACTACTGAGCCTGCGCGTCTGGAGCCTGTGCTCCGCAACAAGAGAGGCCGCGACAGTGAGAGGCCCGCGCGCCGCGATTAAGAGTGGCCCGCGCTCGCCGCAACTAGAGAAAGCCCTCTCACAGAAACGAAGACCCAACACAGCCATAAATAAATAAATAAATAAATAAATAAATTTATTAAAAAAAAAAAAAAATTCACTAACCCCAAATACAGAAAGCATTCGGAAAGATGTGTTTAAGTAATAAGGTGAGTCTGATGTCTTTATACTTCATCACTTCTAGGAATTCTCTTTTTTTTCCTCTCTCCTGAAAAAGCTACCATCTGATAAATGACTTATTCTATATCCCAAGGGAAAAAAACTGAGGCCCTTAAAGGCTCCAACCAAGCCACTACTTTTTTTTTTTTTTTTTAATAATGTTTTGAATGGTACAGTAATGACACCAAGTCCTGGGCAAGTCTCTCTACTTCACCAAGACTTCTTTTCATTTTCTAAGATATTCCGTGGAGGATTGTTATATTTGAATAATATACTCACGGATGCCTGTTAGTAGCTAGTAGAGGTCAGAGGTAGATTTTCAAACCTTTCCTTCTAGTTCTCTCTCTCTCTCATTCTAGTAATAAGATGTTTATAGTCACTAATCATCTTCCACCTGGGCCCCTTCATGTCCCCCTGCTACATCCTCTCACTACACCACATTTTCCTCACCAGTGGTAAGAACAGTTACATGGAATTATCAGGAAATTAGGTAAGAACCTCTGTTACATCCCTCTCTTTAGGTGCTAGACTCTTGCTGAACATTATCATGAAATCAAAATAGGTTCTATATGTGTACCCTAATAAAGTGCTCAAAATTATTATGTTTATTATATTTCTAACTTTAAATGGAAGTCAAAATTATGAGAGGAGTCCCAAGAAATTCCTAATAAAGTGGTCCATTTGCTTACGACTGTCAGTTACAGAGGGAACATCTATTTCCGACCATTGGGATTGTTACCCTTCTCTATCACCTCTAGCAGAATGAGAGAATCTTGGAGTCGGAAGTGGTCATCTAGTTCGGTGTTTTTCAAATTTTGGAACACGGTCCACTATTGAGATGTGAAGTCAATCTAGCAATTGTATTAAATTGTATTTAATCTAGCAGTTGTATTAAAGAAATGAAAGTGGTCCAGCCAGACTAGATAGAATATATGAGTGGATTGTGGATAAGAAGGGTAAGTATTATTTTGAGAACATCTTATTTAAGTTATATATACTTATGTGCATGAATACTCATAATGTAAAATGTCTTTCTTACTGTGGGTCACAGTTTAAAGAAAAAACAAGAAACTGAAAGTCACTGCCTAGTCCGTCCCTCTAGGTAATGCCTCACTACACTATATAATGCTCCTCTGCCTCCCTCCCCCCGATAGGGTGCTATTTAAATATCGACTTGAACCTTACCAGTGGTGATGAACTTATCTACTCACGTAATAGGCAATTTTATTTTCAGCTCTAATTGTTACAGTTCTTTCTTGTAGTGAGCCAAAAACCTGTACCTGTATCCTATTAGGTGAGGTTTTAATCTTCAGAGCACCACAGACTCATTTTTCACCCCTTCCACATGACCGTCCTTTAGGTATTTGATGATGGCTATCATTTTCCCACTGATTTTTATCAGTTCTATTTCCTTCAGCAACTTCTCCTGCAGCATCTTATATAATCCTCTTGAGCATATCATACCTCTTGTCTCGAAGCAACAAGTATGTCAGTGCGTTCGTGAGATAGGATGCTTAGAACTGAGTACAGTTCTTCATGTTTGACTTACCAAACTAGAGCACCGAGGGAATATCATCTTCTTGATTTTGACACCATACTTCTATTAATCTGGCCCAAAAGAATATTAATATTTTTAGCCGTAACATACAGTTGACTATTACCAAATTTATAGTCAACTAAAATGTAATTTTCATAGCTATTTCTGCTAAGTCTCACTGACTACTCCCTGAAATTTGCTTAAATATTGTTTTGAGGGGAGAAGGAGGGTAGGTTGCGGATTACATCTATTCTTGCTAAAATATATACCTATTGTTTAAGCTTGTGCAAATCTTTTTGAATCTAGATGCTGCCATCCTTTAAATTAATTACTGGTCACAGTTTCCTATCACCTACAAACTTGAGATGTGTTTCATTTATGACATTTAAGGCAGTAATTGAAATTTTGACCAGAAAGGAGAGTATCCATTTTTGAATTGTTGTATTGCTAAAGAATGCTTGTAAGCTGACTGAAATTCATAATATTTTCTATTAGAAAACCTATTGCAAATGATGGATTTCCAAAACATCCAGTTTCTCTGTAGAGCCGTACCTACCATTGAAATAGAAATAATATTGATTGGACGTATTTTTGGTTAGCAACAAGAAATATGAAAGAGTAATGAGTAGAAAGTGAAAAACGGGGAGGGAGCTTGCAGATTTACTAAGTTTGACCATTAAAATTTGCAAGCAAATAAGTCTGCTATTTACTGAAGCAGAAAAGACATTAGGCACTGATGCTTCAAGGCAAAGTAACAAGATAATACTCCAGTTTCCTGGTTTCTATCTCATAGGATTTGAAGACCCTGCCTTCATTTTTCTCTTCTTTGATATCTGAAGGTCTGGACCTCATGATGACTTTAAGAATTAAAATAAGATTTATCCATTACTTAGTGCTGTAGCTGCAACAGCCTTTAATTTCAACCCTTTCCTCTTCATCCATCCCAATACCTACCCACCTGCAAGTCCAACCAGTCATCACAAGAATGAAAAATGCAAAGCTGGGTTCACCCACACACCTACGGTCAATTAATCTTCAACAAAGGAGGCAAGAATGTACAATGAGGAAAAGACAGTCTCTTCAGCCAGTGGTGCTGGGAAAGCTGGACAGCCACATATAAATCAATGAAGTTAGAACATACCCTCTCACCATACCCAAAAGTAAACACAAAATGGCTAAAAGACTTAAACATAAGACATGACACCATAAAACTGTTAGAAGAGAGCATAGGCAAAACATTCTCTGATATAAATTGTACCAATGTTTTCTTAGGTCAGTCTCCCAAGGCAATAGAAATAAAAACAAAAATTAACAAATGAGACCTAATGAAACTTACAAGCTTTTGCACAGTAAAGGAAACCATAAACAAAACAAAGAGACAACCTACAGAATGGGAGAAAATATTTGCCAGTGATGCAACCGACAAGGGCTTAATTTCCAAAATATACAAACGGCTCATACAACTCAACAACAACAACAAAAACAACCAACCCAATCAAAAAATGGGCAGAAGACCTAAAGAGACATTTCTCTAAAGAAGAAATACAGATGGCCAAGAGGCACATGAAAAGATACTCAATGTTGCTAATTATTAGAGAAATGCGAATCAAAACTACAATGAGGTACCACTTCACGTCAGTGAGAATGGCCAGCATTAAAAAGTCCACAAATAAGAAATGCTGGAGAGGGTGTGGAAAAAAGGGAACCCTCCTACACTGTCAGTGGGAACGTAAGTTGGTGCCGCCACTGTGGAAAACAGTATGGAGGTTCCTCAGAAAACTAAAAATAGAATTACCATATGATCCAGCAATCCCACTCCTAGGCATATATCCAGACAAAACTATAATTCAAAAAGATACATGCACCCCTATGTTCATAGCAGCACTATTCACAATAGCCAACACATGGAAACAACCTAAATGCCCATCAACAGATGAACAAAGAAGACATGGTACATGTATACAATGGAATACTACTCAGCCATAAAAAAAGAATGAAATAATGACATTTGTAGCAACATGGATGCAACTAGAGATTATCATACTAAGTGAAGTAAGTCAGAAAAAGAAAGACAAATACCATATGATATCACTTATATGTGCAATCTAAAATATGACACAAATGAACCTATCTACGAAACAGAAACAGAATCACAGACATAGAGAATAGACTGGTGGTTGCCAAGGGGGAGGGGGGTGGGAGAGGGTAGGAGCGGGAGTTTGGGATTAGCAGATGCAAACTGGTGTATACAGAATGGATAAACAACAAGGTCCTACTGTATAGCACAGGGAACTATATTCAATATCCTGTAGTAAACCATAATGAAAAAGAATGTATATATATATATGTATAACTGAGTCACTTTGCTGTACAGCAGTAATTAACACAACATTGTAAATCAACTATACTTCAACAACAACAAAAAAGCTGGGCTAGGAATGGGAGGAAAAAGGGATATTCTGCACCTCTATACACTAGTGGTCATATGTTACAAAGCTCACAAAAAATTATATGACAGGTAGTTGCATTATAATTTTGCTGATGAGGGAGCCGCTGTCAAGGATAAAATTATTCCAAGATCACATATGTGCCAGAATGACTGTATCTACGTGTGTGCCTCTGTATGTGTTTGTTAAATGAAGATTCCCTGTGTATATATGTGCATATGTATATGTATAATGAGCAGTTGATTTTCAAGTAAAGAAAAATACAAACTCCTAGAAAAAGTTCAGAGCAATTTAAATGCTTCATTTTAAATATTAGTCATGGAAAACGTATGTCTAAAGGCTGTGACATTTCAGTGAATGTGTGAGAGGCCTAATATAAATGCCATTTATAATTGGAATCTAAAATATTAAACTACTCTTCAATGAAACACATGAGTAATAGAAATTTCCCCACGCAGAGGGGGTAGACGTTATTACTGCCCATGACATTGCTAGACCAACCTCTGATTGTCAAGATACAATTAACACACAAGGGTAACACGTGTGTGTCATTTATCCTCAGGGCTCATAAGTATAAAAATAGTAACACACTGCGCAAGTAATGGTAACACTTAGAGGTCCCATTATTATTAGTTCACTTGACGTTCCCTGCAGCCACACTGGTCTGAGCGAATTCAGTTGGCGTGAGCCTGCTACCTGTACTTTCAAACACGCTCCGTTGTAAATCAGTCGAATGAATTCAGAAAAACTATGCCTTTATGTATTAAAAAAAAAAAAAAGGAGCCCTTGAAATCATACATCGAAAAGTTACAGATTGATATTTCATTTTTATGGCAAGAATTACTGTAGGTAAAGAGCAGTGAAATAACTTTGTTTCATCATAAAAATATATTTTACTAAATCTTTAATGGCATTTGGCCTCTGAAGAAGCACACTTAAATAGATACGTGTAGAACAGAGCATTCAGGGGAAAAACGTTAATACATGGATGAATAGCGAGGAATTTTAATCATCAGTAGACAAGCAGAGTCAACACCGAAGGGAAGGATGAATACTGAACAGCTTCCCAATAGCGCACAGTCAAGGACTGAGTGTCGTCTACAAAACACCGATTCCGCATCTGCCAACAGCAGCCTCTCCTGCTCCCCAAGTGTACAGTCTTCTACTCTGTTATTTCTTCCCTTGGACCTGCTCAGATTTCTTTGAGGCTCGGTGTTCATTTTTGTGATACCTCTAAGTGATCACAAAATATATTCAATTCCTGCTTGCTAATGACTAGGACGTAATATCTACTGTTGGTCATTTTCTGGTCATTCGCCCTGGCAGCTTGCTGATACTTTACTGGTAGGCCCTGAATTTATTTGGGGGGATATCTTATCTCCAAAAGTAAACGGTAAGCACCTCAAGTAAACTAGATGAGCAATGTTTCATGGGTGTTTTCTTTATTTGTCTTGTCCTACCCTTCCAAAGTGCTTGGTGCACTGCTGGACATTCCTAGCTTTATGCTAGCTCCAAATTTCTTGTGTGATAGCCACTTGGATTTAATGTTTAAAAATCTCTCAACCACCCCATATTTTCCTATGAGAATTTTTCTCTTTGTTGCCGATCTTGTTTCTTTAACAGATTACACTCCTTCTGCATTTTACATGCACACACAGACAAACACGCAAAATCTATTGTACCTCCTCAATCTCCTTAAATCTATAGAGTTTCATTTTTTGTTCTACATCAACTTTACAAAGCCTCGTCATCGTACAACAGTGCTGAGATCTCAGTATCTTTTCAAATCAATCCATGTATCTCTGCAGTATATGCTAAATGTTTGCAAAGGACCTGCCATAAAGTAACTTTGGGTCTAGTGTGCAAATAAGCAATGACTTCATCTAGCGATCCTTTGTCATGATGGAGTGAAACAGGGATGGATGCTTTGGGATCTCACTGAAGCAGGGTAAAGGGGAGTGCAAGGAAGTTTCCTAGAGAGATATCACTTTTCAACACATTTTTTTCTCTGAGATACTGAAGGCCTCCAGAACATTGTAGGCATTGTCACTGATGCCAGACGGCTGTACTCTCAACTCTGTGATGAATTTCTTTTACTCCTTTAGTTTGCAGCCTAGGTGTAACTTATTGCTAGAACTCTTCAATTTTTCCTCGTAAAGCCATGTTTAGAGAAAATGGTTCCTCTACCTTGCAGTTCTTATTCTCTAAAGACTTGTTTGTCTTGATAGTTAACTAAACCGTAAACTCAGGGAAGAAACAAGCTATATCCATGTTGATTTTCCTTGGGTTCCTAATATTGAGCTCAGTGCCTGAAACTTAACAGATCCTCAATAAGTCACTTTCAGTGGATGAATAAAATACAGATGGCATTTGAGTTGAACATCCAAGAGAAAATAGAAGAAAATTGGTTAGAACAAGAGGGTATGTGAGGTTGAGGTAGAGATAGGGGATGGGAGTTGGGGAATAATCTGAAAAGATGGCCCTTGAATGACATGTGGGAGTTTCTGACTGTTTCCTCTAAGATCAGGAAGAAGACAAGGATGTCCACTCTTGCCACTTTTATTCAACATAGTTTTGGAAGTCCTAGCCACAGCAATCAGAGAAGAAAAAGAAATAAAAGGAATCCAAATTGGAAAAGAAGAAGTAAAACTATCACTGTTTGTGGATGACACGATACTATACACAGAAAATCCTAAAGATGCTACCAGAAAACTACTAGAGCTCATCAATGAGTTCGGTAAAGTTGCAAGAAGTTTCAACAATATCTTGAAGATTAAAGGGAACCATGAGAACATGTTACTTGGGGAAATGACATAAGCACATGTGTATTTTAAGAGGTGCCTCTAAGCATGGGCACGGAAGGTAGACGGGAAGGGAATGAGTGGCTCTCTGGCAGCAAATCAAAGTCTGTTTCACCTGTTCAGGTGAGAAATTATGAAGCCCTTCATGGAGAGGCGAGACAAAAAAAAAAAAAAAGACGAGACAGATAAAGGAATTTTGGCAGAGGGAAACTCATCAATGTCTGATTAGATGCTGAAGATAAGGAAAACAGAGGAAAATACATTTACGTACAGGATCACGAAAAGAACATGACTGCAAGGACAATGAGAAAAGAGGAAGCAGACTTTGGCAAGGTTGGATTTTCAGTTGTTGAACTTCTAGGTGGTGATCATGGCAGTTAAGCGGAAAAGGTCCGTGGACAGCTGAGAAGGAATATATCATGATCATTAGTAGCAAAGATTCTGGAACCAGGCTGTTGGGTTGAAATCTTGATCCCACCACCGACGATGTGTGTAAGCTTGGGCGAGTTACTTAACTGTTCTGGGTCTCAGCTTTCTCACTTATAAAATGGGAAAAATAATAGTGTCCAACTTACAGGGCTGCTATGAGGATTAAATGCTTTCGCTTGTATAAAGTAAAGGCCCTTGAATACTGCCCGGCACATAGTAAGCTTTATATAAATATCTGACGTTGTTGTTATTGTTGTTCCATGGAGGTACTGAGCTCTGTAGAAAAATCTGGAATGAATATATAAATTTTGGAGTATTGACATATAGGTGAATGTCAAAGTTTAGGGATGAAATAGATCAAAATATACAAAAAATAACCTTTCTCTGTAACTTTAAACCACCCTTCTCTCCAGGGACTGCAAAGCTTCACGTGTCAAGAAACGAGTAACACCATCTTCTCTTGGTTCCCTGACTCTTCTGGCATGCTTGCATTTGCAGATCTCATCTAGGATGTTTTGACGTGTCAGTTCTGACTCAGAATTTTTACACATTTAGACCAAAATCTCCCTGGTGCCTATTCTTCATTAAGCCTCATCTTCACTGCTCTGAGTTCGAGCATTCAAGGTTTTTCCACACAATGCACTAAACACATTCTTACCTTTGCTGGTACTTGAATTGTTTTTGGGCGGGGGGAACTTAGAAATAATCAAATAGATGTATATAACCCATTTCTTTCTGGTTACTGTAGCCAATATATTTAATGTCTCTCCCTCCCTCTCTCTTACACACACACACACACACACACACACACATAGAGTTTAAAAGAAGTAAAGGTGTTATCTCCATAACTGACTAGAGAAAGCAGCATTAAATAGATATGTGAAATGTATAGTTTCACGAACATGTACAGTTTTAAGAGAACTAAAGATTGTCTAATCTAGTTCTTACATTACAGATGTGAACGGTGGACCCAAAAGGATTACGTGACGTGCCTATGATCACACGAGAATTTGTCTGCATGCTGCATTTTACAATACAATTTAGCTGGAATACAAAATCTGTAGTACAGAGATAGACTCTATGCCCAATTGTGTATCTAAAAATATTCACTATGAAATCATAATTTTTATCACAGCTAAAGATGTTCACAATATTTTACTGAAATCACTTTTATGCTAATACAAGACAAACACACTTGCCAGAACTACATTCCACCAGTGTCCAGAGTTATTATCTGTAATTATAAAAGCTTTATCAATAAGACAACTATTATGTTTATTTTTATACTGTCAATACATCTACATTTATTATTTCATTTCATTCTTACAGTGTCTCTGTTATTCAAAAAGGGATGAACTGAATTTCTATAAACTGTTCTTTTGGGACCTGCTAAAACACATGGTATTTTGTGAAAAAGAGAAGCAATATTTAGATTTTTATCAAAGTTGTGTACAAGCTTAATTTTATCACATCTTTAAAAACTTCTCAAATTAAAGAGGTCTTTTTCAAGAATTGTGGAATAGACTTTCTCACACACACACACATGCCTGTATGTCAGGATTCAAGCACTAAAAAAATATTATTAATGACTGTCCAGACACTATAGAAGCAACTCTATGTTTGTGTAACAGTGAGTGGGAAATAACAAAACAACCAGGAAGTCTGTCTAGCACCACGAAGAAGAAAGACTAACCGTCACCTAGGTTTGCTCAGCCATATATACTTTTGCTTCCAAAATGACATTCACTACATAGATTAGGAGAAACGATGAAAGAAACACTACCATATGATTTTCAATTTTTAAAAATTCATACAGTATGTTAAGGAAGTGGTATTCACTTTTTCTTTGTTAAGACCAAAGTGTCAGAATATATTAAATGAATTGATTTACATAAGTAGATAAATTATTAACGTAGAAAACTACAAATTAATGTCCACTTTTCTGGCTTAAAAGCAAAGTCATACCGAAAATAATATATTTTAATAGCACTCATCTGTGCAGACATCCAACAATGACTTTCAAGAGAATCATTACTTAGTACCATTCAACAGCCTTCAAAGATGATTAATTGGCAGTACTATCTCTGCATCTATTTTTTTTTTAAAGAAGTCCTAAAATACATGTCTCACATAATGGGAAATTCTACCTGTTCCTTACTTTGTCAAGGCATACTTTTAAAATGCATATTTTTATATAATATAGTTCAGGAATGTGAGAAATAACCCATCTTTCATTATCTTTTCCTAGGGTTTTTTAAATTTTTATTTTTTATTTTTTTCTGAGAATTGGGGTAAGAGAAGTAGACAGAGAATATGTGGAAATACATATGAGGAAATATATATAAAATCAATTTCTATTTTATTTGGAATAATCCACATATGTATCAATATTTACTTTAGAGTGACTATATTTATACTTCATAATGTGAACATGAATTATCTCTTCATTTTAAAATAGTGAATTCAACTTTTACTTCTATTTTATAAAAAAGAAGCCTAAGATCAATAACCAAGTAAAATTGTAAGCTTGAATCTTAATATAACCTTTCCTGTTCAACAGGGCATTTACCATTCCATGTCATCTTGATGAAGTGAACAAATATGTGTCAGATTTAGCAGAAAATTCAAAAATCCAATTTTTTTTTTCCAGAAAGACCATAAATGGCATTCTTAAACCATCAAGTCTTGGAAGGCATTTTAAAGAACAAACTTACTTACAGATAGAATCAAAATTAAATTGCAAGACACTTACAAATAATTTTAATTTTAAAATATGTTCAATGGCAGGTTTATTTTACATGCAAAATGTAAAATTACATTTTTTGGGGAGGATGGGAGGAGGAATGCCTTGACAATTTCAAGTCATCAGAGAGCATACTTGAAAAATCTGAAGACAGATGGAAAATTATTTGCTCCATAGCACAAGACTCTGGAGACACATCGAAGGGTAAAAGTTCTGCACAGCCTACATCACATGATGGATCCTTATTTTTAAAAATAACATGACTAGTAATAATGACAGAGGTTATCATTGCTAACAATAGCCACCACTGTTTGTTGTTCTTATAATTCTTACCAACATGCAAGGTGTTCCTACCAAAATGATTTGCTGTACTCACGCTAAGAATCAGCACAAAAAAGGAAGAATTTCTGTAGTCCTATTTGAAAACTCCATAAAAATGACTACAATGAATTCTGTCCTCTTGCCCAGATCAGGGCAATTAACACAGTGCATTCTTTCCAAACGGAATGCCATGCCTTACTGTATTGACCAATTTTACTGGAGTAGGACAAACTGAGGCCGTTTAGACTCATAAAGATGTTTGCAGCATGAAAGTTGTCCCAGATACATTACTGACCGGATGGGTGCCTCGGCACGGCCTTGTGGGCTGTCACAAATAGGCAAAGTGCAACCTGTGGATGGCAAACTACCATCTGGTGGTACTGAGTCATCCCCAGGTACACATTAAAAATATTCCCTCACCAAACTGCAAACAAAACATAGGTTATCTGAATATAAATTATAATCTTAACTTGGTGCAAGCATACTAAAATACAAATAGCTAAATTAAGATGAAGAATTTTATTGAACCTAATCTCAGATCAACTGCTTTGGAAATATTACAAATGGCATTACTGAACCAGAAATGTACCCTGATGGATAATTTACAAGTGGACAATAATTACAGATGTGTACTATGGTTAGCTGAAAATAAACTTTTCCATGAACTTTGCTTAAAATCAGGATTGAAAAAAGGTAAAATTAGCTATTTGGAGAATCTTAACAAATGATAGCTTCCTATAACTGGAATTTCTAATTATATACACACCCCCAAGCACACATATATATGTTGTTAGATTGTGTTGCCTACTGTACTATTCCATTTGTGTAGTCAAATATTTTATATAACTTTTAAAAATAAGCAATCAGCCTTCCAGGTGATTTAAACAGAGCCCAGATCAAATGTTGAAATTCCTGAACTAATGTTATGACTGTAAATAAATTACTGAAAGTAAAAACAAAACAAAACAAACCCCACATGATTATAATTTAAACTGCTTAGTCTCAGCCTTATCTGAATTTATCTGTCTCTCTCTCACACACACACACACACACACATGCACACACACACACACACACACACACACACATACAGAGGTACACATACGATGGTACTTTCTAAGCCCATTCGGATTTCTCCGGCTATTTTTGAAGTTGCTTCAGTAGCTTATTCTGGAGCTTTCTGATAGCCATTGCCAAGGAAAGGTTTGTCTAAAGAGAGAAAACACAAAGTGGACAATTGTGATTCTTATAGAGAGAGTGAAGTCCTAAAACTCAATATTGTCCATGGAGTAAAAGAGAAGTTTGCAGGCCAGAAGCTGCCTTGGGAAGGAGCATGGGGCCTTTTCAGAATTGCAGTGCTATTGCCTGCAGATGAATGAATGGGTTTCTCAGCACCCACGCGATTTTCAGTGAGGGTCCCCTCTGGTCACTTGCCACTGGGTTCTTAGGGGATATTATCGCAAGGCTTTGAGGATCCTGATCTACGTAACAGCAGCTACAGAAAGAAGGCATAGCCGCTGGGTGATCTTCACCTTGTAAGGGAGGCTGGAGAGGAAACTCGGCCAGGTTTCTGATGAGGCAAGTATCGTTGCCTTTGGGAATTTGGCAAGTAGTTCCTCATGACAAATTTACCATTCAGTGAGATTTGGTGGCTCAAACACTATCTACTGTGTGCACTCAACCTGAGGAATAAGAACACTGAATCTTGCGATTTGTGTAAATCTATTATAATATGTAGCTGTATAAAACCATACATAAACAAACAAGACAACGGTCAAGCCAATGCATTCTGCCAATTTACTGTAAACTTATGTCAAATCCACTTTAATCTGTTATATATTCAAGATGGCCAAAAAACACAATTATTTTTAAATGATCACTTAGATGGTTAAATGTGAACACATCTTTTAAAAAAGTTTTGGAACTCAGTCTAAAGCATGGTAAAATTGACAAACATTTCTTACAGTTTTTTTTTCCAATGTAAAATCAAATTTCTGCTACTGCTGTTGGCTGAATCAATAAATGAAACCCTTAGAGAGAATGAGGTGATGTCCACCCGCTGGCCTGTCTTGATTTTGCTGCCTAGTAATCTTGAAAATCCCACACAGTGAGCATTCAGGGGGGTCAGGGTAGGGAAGCTTGGAGACAACCCAAGGGAAACATAAATGCGTACTGCCCAACACTCACCAATCGTACTGATGGTGAGTATAATAATAATCACCATCATTTCTATCTATACAGTACTTAGTATGCAGTGTGTATATAAAACCTTAGTCTATATAAAACCTTATTCAGTCCCCAAAATCACCATGCACGGTAAATATCATTTTCCCATTTAGAGGAAACAGACTTTACAAAGGTTAAGGGGAAGCTCAATGGCAAAGCCAAAACTCCCACTGGCTGCCTGACTGCAAAGCTCAGGTTTGTTCCACAGCCTACCCTCCAAACGGTCTATCTGAGATGATCTTCCATGATCATCTTAAAGTAGCCCAGCCCAGGATGCAATTCACTTCTCTTTGACTGAAGCCAGAAATTTATATGACTTTCAGGAGTCAACAGCACCCCTAGAGTTTCAGGAGCCAAACATCAGAGTGGGAAGTCTATTCCTGTCCACAGAGTTTCCCAGAGGCACGGCTTACCAGCAAGAGGTATTCATCAAAGCCCAGACACCATACTTCCCTTTCCTTAGCGCCCTTCGGGGACATACAGGGGTCTGGGTATAACGGAGCCAGGACTAACTTGGGTAGACACATGTTGAGAGTGGTCTCCCAGATTTGATCTTCTGGATCCTGTGCCTTTCACACCTGATGGGTTCTAGATCGCTGGGAGGTCAGATCTCTCCAGGTGTTTTGTTTCAGGTAATTGTTGTCAGATGTGCTCATACCAGTGTCAATGTTAAGAATTAAAAGATAAATCAATCAATCAGTTAATCAATCACACTGCCAATCTATCAACCTATCCATCCGAGTGTGTATGCTGGAATCCCATCACAGCTCTGTTATGGCTCAGTATCTTCTGATTGAAAATGTTTTGCCTTCTCTAATTGACAATAAGAATTATTTTTCTAGAACAAAGACATTATATTACACATTTTTATATTCCTAATAATGTTTTTATGGTAAATACCTAATCCATGAACTGCAGGTAACATAATTATGATTTTCAACAACTGCAGACACTTCATTATTTTCTCTATTTGGCTATATCCCACCAATAATGAGTCACATTTAAATTTCTCTCAAACAAACATGTCTCTAGAGTACATATTTTGGATAAATTACATTTAACTTTCTATTAGAAGATTATATTTTTAATCTATAAGAACTCATTAACACATAGCAGGTGCCAATGTAACTGTGAGCTATCTTGGGATCCTAAGACTTTGAAAACTGCATAGATACTGTCTTTAGGTTTATTTTCTGGTTGTAATCTACTACACCCCTTTTCTTTTTAACCCAGAACACATTTTTATGTTAAGGCTCGGCACCTCAGAAAACAGAGGTTGGTCATGAAAACTGCAGCACAACATTAACAGTGTGTTGTTAACAGCAATGCTATAAACTTTCTTTATCGAGATGCACCTAATGTAAGTACGTAAGAAAGGGCTCGAAAGCTTAAGAAGACTTTACTTATCCTATTTGATTTTATCTCTGATTCATGTAGCTGAAGATTAGACAAGTGCAAGCTAATGATCTCCTTTTTTATATAACTAATTTTCAGCTATGCTTCAGTATTATCATATACACTTCTAAATGAGCCATATTCTTCATAGCTAATTGGTGGGACCAGTGAAGTGGATCACCTGCCATGGTACTTTGTCTTATTCCCAGTCTGAGACCTTGCTGGGTATTTACGCTGACAATGTGAATGAGGCAAGCTTCCAGATTTCAGCTGTGCTGGCGGCAAAGGCCACGCAGAGAAATGGGCGATGTGGCTTGTGCGTGTGCCATTCGTCAGCGCGCACGTTAGAAGGAGAGGAAGAGTGTGCGGCTTTCATCCTTCTGTACCTGGTGTGTTTTGCTTTCAAGCTGAGGTGCGTTGGGGGAGTGAGGGCTTAAAGCTGGTGTATTGTCAAGGTGGTGAAGTCTGGACCTGGTGTACTGTCAAGAAAAGAAAGATATTTTTGCAAAGTGTTTTCACAACCTCAAGTCTTAGACACACTCAAACACATATTACAGGGTTTTCCACACCCCCCCCCCAAGTTTTTGAGTGTCATTCTCATTCCTCTATGCATTTTAGGAGTTTTACATTTTATAGTAAAATTCTTCACTCATAGCGTTATATAAAAATTGAAGTGTTTAAAATGAGGTATCTTTGAAATAAACATTTTTAATTTCAGTAAGAATTGCTTCACTTAAAACAGGTGTTCCAATCATTTTCAGGCATCGACTAGTTTTATTTTATATTACTTATTCAGCGGGTATAGCTTACGTGTTTTAAAACTATTCATTGTTGATCAAAACTGAAATGCTTGGTTCACTCACCATGATACTAAGTAAGCATCAATGTAGCATTAATGAACTAACTGTAACATTATTAACCCTTTCCAATTTCATATATTAATGATGTTATTCATGTTTTCTACTTGGTGTGTTTTTAATACTTTAGTGTTTGAAAAACTATTTTAAAATATTTAAAGCGTTCACTTTAAAAATATCTTGTTTTTTTGCCACCTAATAATGGTCTGTGTTTTTCACATGAAATGGAAAAATCAAAGAGATACCGGTTTTCTTTTTTTTTTAAAAGTCTCCTTTCACTATACCTTTAGTACATTTAATATAAATTAGACAGGTAATGAATAATGTGCCAGCAGGAATCTTCTTTCCTTTGGCATTAATCTCTTAGTTTTATATAGAAACATTACTATTTCTAGCTTCGAGAACACAAATGTGTACTAAGAGGAATGAATTATAGACCTGACAGATTACAGACAGGTTAAAACTCAGTTTAAAAGTGTCCTTCTTTCAATACCTTATTGTAATTCTTAAAATAAATTAGGAAAAAAATATTGACTACAATTAAGATAGGTTGTGTTCCTTTAGGTTTATTTCAAAAGAGATCATCAGCGACTACAAGTTAAAATCACTACAGTTCATCTCAACTTACGCTTTAAATTCTCATCTTGAAAATAATTAATATGAATGCTAAAAAGGAAGCTTGGGGCTGCCAATGAATATTATCTAAAGAAAAACACCTTCAGTTTTATTTTGGGTAATCTTTTATTTTTCTTTCTGTATCAAGAGTCGTTCTGCTCTCAGTAGGTATGCATATTGTTTCAGTTTTCTATTTACAAAATAATCCTAGAAGAAATCTCACTGACTTTTAATTTTCATAACTCTTTATATCAATATTTAACAGAAGTAGGTAATCATTTCCAGGATAGCTAGCCCGGCCTTACATAAAATTAGGCAAGGTAGGAAATTACTTTCATTACTGCCTCTTTCCCCTCTCCTTTCAAAGAGGAAGAAATTAATTCATCTGTTAGGCTACATGTTAAAAAAAAAAAAAATTAGTTCTGATCTTTATATAGTTGTGTAATCTAAATTAGTACCTGATTCTCTAAAGTCCACAATTTAGGACAGAACAGAATCTACTGCAGCAACTAATTAAACACTTACTGTAAGGTTAAGTTTTTCATTAAATCAATAGGCCCCTCGTGTCAGTTACAAAGCCCTAATTACTATGCAGTAAATTTAGATTGAATTTGAATTAAGGACTGATTTCAATCTAACCGCAGCACGTAAATATTGTAAATTACTAGAATTACAGTTCAATAAAATTGAATGGATTTCACTTTAGATAAACCAAATGCAAATGAGAAGAAAAAAAGACCTGATGAAATTTCTTCCAAACATCTTGCCGAGAAGCATTATGCATCGTGTATAGGACGTTGTTTTGGCAACAAGCATGTCACAGCTCAATAGTTCTACTTCCCTTTAACATGTTTTAATACTTGATTATCTGTAGTAAAAATGAATAAATTTAATCTCTCCCGAGTGATCAAGCAACATGATGGCTAATGTGACCGCTTACTGTGTTGCTTTAGTTTTACGACTGTATTGTTGTGCTAAAGCACAGTATGAAATCAGGTTATCAGGTTATAACTAGCTGGGATAAAATACACACACACAGGCACACATGCGAGAGCTGGGAAATAACAAAACAAGCCATGCTCTAAGCATAAGTCAGATCCTTTAAAGTCAAAAAAGAAAAAAACACAAAAAGTAAAAATGTGCAGACACTAAGCTCTAATTGAAAAAAATATACAAAATTGAAAACAGTTGAAAGTTTCTGAACCTTTCATTTTGCCTTAAATAAGTATTCTACGCACAGGAAATAAACTAAAAAAATCAAGGCGCCAAAGACAAACTCTGACAACACAGAAAGGAGAGCTCAGTACGGATCAGCAGTAGGGAGGGGTAGGTTTGTGATAGAAAGAACTGCTCGTAACACCTAACAATTTCTGCACAGCCTTCTGAAAGAAAAGTTGGAAAGATTTTTATAATCAGGTGAGTAACGCAGCCCAGACTTGCACTGATCAACTTCCACCACCTTTCTTTTGACTTGGGCAGAAGAACCCAATCAAATATAAAATATCGACATGATATATGTAGTACAACCATATCTAAGAAAATTCAAGGAAAAACAATCTGTAACTAGAAAAGCAATTAGCTCGCAATTAAACTGTAAGTCAAAATCTTCTTACAAAGTACCTGTGGTGGAGATAAGCCAAGGCTATTCCACATCTTTTGTTTTTAATTCTTAACATATATTTTGGTAAGACTTTCTCCCAGAATTATTTCTAAGACCTGCAGGTGAGCTTGAAAGAGTTCCACCTTATTACAGCTAAGGATTAAATCCACAGAATGATTATGATTGTTTCTGCTTTCCTTTCTGTTGAGGTTCACTCAATTAGTATCATAGTGTGAATGAAGTCCTATTTGTGACAACAAATGGAAAAATTATACCTCTCACTGTAGGTAAGTGTCACAGCAGTCTCAAGCTGTAAAAAATAGTAATTAAAAAAAAAAAAAAAAACCTTTCCAAAAGCAGTATTAACTGACACGACAGATACAGGTTCTGGACCATTCACTCTGAAACCACTGGGGAATATTTGTCCAGTCTCAACCTGACGGTTCTTATTAAGTCTTTCCAGTATAAGCCCCAAATTCTCTTTACACTGTTTCGAAGAAGAAATTCAGATGTAGCCACTTACAGTTGTATTTTTATATTTTTGTAAAATTCTTCTGCTTTTGCCTGAAAAGGGCAATAATATACACCCAAAGTAGTGACAATTATTTTTAGCATCCGGACTACTCTGTCTTGTGGTACAAAAGGTGGATTGCTTATACTCTAGGTATTTGAACATCATGTGTCAGGAAGAATCATTGCTTGTGAATGGCCTTGGCCTTTCTTCCATTTTATTTATGTCTGCTTCTTTGAGATTTTAGTCAATAGATGGGAATATAATTAAAGAATGGTAAATTGTACAGACATATAAAATAAAAGGCTGGTAAAATACAGAGACACAAAACATCCGATAGATCTTACAGAAACTACTTGGTAAAAGTGAGAGTAACAAAAAACAAAGATGAGGCTATCTTTCATGTTAGTAAGAGAGTAGAGCCCTTTCTGGAGGGTGAAAGAAGAATTTTCTGCAGTCATCAACAAAGTATCTATTTGATGCTTCATCTTCAGTGAATATATGAAAAGAGAAAACAGACCAATGCCTTTCGCTTAGGAATGCACAGTCTGAAACAAACACACTTTCTCTCCCCAGCAAATCTACTGCCAATACCTATGCATTTGGAACCTTCAACCAGAGTTACTCACTCCCTTATGGGTTTAATGATGAGGATGAACCAAATAAGCACTTAGACTACAGTGAAACAACAATGGAAACAATGTTTGCATAAAAAACAAAGACTTACAGGATACGGAAATAATAAAGCAAATAGTGCTTAATGCTGGTGAATTAAGTGACAGTAGGAAGGATAAATTTCTAGAACAATTTTCAGCCTAGATATAGACAGGAGAAACTTGCTTGCTTTTTAAAAGGGATCCATTACAACTTTTCCCTCTAATGAGAAGGCAGTCAACTTGACTGTCTTGAGACTGATTATCAATCAATACTTCCTAGTTGCTTTGATGTTCACCTCTACTGGAGCGAGCCTGATACCTTTTCATTGCTAACTAACATCATAATAAACAACCAAATTTGAAACACTGTGACCCAGCAGCACTGCTCCTAGGGATCTGTTGTTTAGACATTTCAGTAAGAAGGTATGAACATAAAGATAAAATTCATTATAAGAATAATGATAGCTAACATTTATTGAGCACTTCCACTGTGCTAGACACACAGAACGAGTATCTCTCTTTTCGCACATGAAGAGACTCAGGCTTAGAGAGAAGAAATGTGCCCAACACCTCACAGAGAGTCGGCAGTACAGCTGGGGTTCTGTGTAGGCTGCTGGAATAAATTAGTCATTGAGAGCGCGGATTCCAGAGCCAGATGGCCCGGATTTGCTACTTTCCGGTTATGTTGCTTTATTCAAGTTAAGTAACGTCTCTGTGCCTAGTCTCATCTCTGTAAAAATTGAGATGATAATAAATACTCCACAGCTTGTTGAACAGAAGAATGAGTTACAGAAAATAGTCACATCTATTCCTTCCCTCCATAGAGAGAATACATTTATCTAAACATGTCTGTGAAGGTGAAAAATTAAACAACTTCAATATCCTCCAGTGTGGATAACCGTACAAATGGAAAGTAGGAAAACTTAAAAGAAGAGATCTATGTGGATTATCACATTAAGCCCCAGATTCCTAGAAAACAGAGCCTGAAGGATGAACGCTGGATGGCCTACAGGCATTATCCTTGATGAGGGGAGACGGCGGGGGTGCGAAGGTGTACTTTTTATCTGGTACGTTTCTGTATCGTGTGAATGTGTTACACGTAGACTGTGCTACTTCTGATATTTATGTTACAACAATAAAGATGATTTTTAAAAGCCTAGGAAAAGAAAAATACAAAAATATTTTTAGATTGTTTTTTTTCTCATACATAAAACTCTTCATTACAAAATTCCTCAAGCCTTATCCTAAACTAGGCATACTTTCATTGAACTATTTAATATTGATTTCTCATGGAGAATTTTTAAGATGGTTTTATTCCACTAGTTTCATGACAAATAGTTATTATTGTATGAAAAATCTCCAACTTTATACACTTCTTTTCCGTTTTGAATCCTTATTTCTCTCACTTTTTATCTCTGAGATAAGTCTGCTGACACTTATCAACCTTGGTCACATTCACATATACGTAAAATTCTCAGTTAATTTTCAAAATTGCATCCAAAAGTTTGGGGACTTGTTAATTTCGGTAAAAATAAATAAAAATAGGGGCCATCTAAGTAAGACAACCAATTCATCAATAGTGGACATCTATTCTAGAAGAATATCACCAATTCACTCACAAATAAAATGTCCTCCTTATGTATATTATAATGATATGGCCTGCATGAAAATGTCCCTATACGCCCAAATTAACACTAAATTTTATGTTTGGTTAACATCCAATATTGATAGTAAATGCCATAAAAGATGAATCTATCTCTCAATTTAATGGTTGATTTTAATCTTGCCCAACTTAAATCAAGTTTGGTAAACACACATTTTTCCATTATTTATAAATAGAGACACATATATAAGCTTTGTGCTCCCAACCTCACACTGTTTGTGACCTGCTATACGACCAGCTATTTCCAGGTCACCATCTGAATGAATAAAACATGTTACGTGTTTTTATTTTGTATGGATAGTAGAGAGGGGAAGAGAAAACAAACATTTTAAAGAAATGTGGTAGGTTTCTTAGCAATTCAGTTACTAGGAATTGATCTTGGTTTCTGTGTCGGATACTTGTGGATAAACATTTAGTTGGCCCCATAAGAATACTGGAATTAGCTGTAGCTTAATTTTATTTGTATGATCACAAAGTGATGTTAATGAAATGTAAATAGATATTATTGGTCACTGTGATTTCTAGGTAACAGCTGAAATTGTATAGTGGCACAGAGCTTAACATTTTATGCAGCACTTTCAAAATATCCTCTCTCTCCTTCAACCTCACACCTGCTCTGTGAGGTGAGTTACAGCAGTTTTATTATTCTCACATTAGAGTTGAAGGAACTGAACTTATATACTGAAATGTCAATTTTTTGTACCATTTTATATCTGTTCAGAAAAAGAAAAAATATATATATATATATACACACACAGAGAACAGGTCAAAAAATATTTATCTTTTCAGTGTCAACAAAGTAGGACAAATCATGATTTTATGTTAAATGAGTCCTATTAAATTTTCCACAC
This sequence comes from Balaenoptera musculus, assembly GCF_009873245.2. NCBI lineage: Eukaryota > Metazoa > Chordata > Mammalia > Artiodactyla > Balaenopteridae > Balaenoptera > Balaenoptera musculus. The sequence continues at coordinate 1,411,014 of NC_045805.1, forward strand.
AGAGCTACAATGCCTCCCTGTTTTTTAACTGAGAGAGGTCACATTTCTGAGAGTGGCATAGAGGGCCATGTTTTTAAGAGAAAGGAAGACAGGAGGGATGGACAGACAGACAGCTCTGGTACTAAAATCACTTTATTGAAAGAAAGGTGTTTTTTGTTTGTTTGTTTGTTTGTTTTTAATTCCTTCTGGCAAAGACTACAGGATTTTGCTCCAGAATCCTGCTCCAAAATGTATAGGTAATTTGCTATTTGCTTTGTGATGAGTAGTCAATTGAAGCGTCGGGTTCCACAAGAGGAAGCTTAGTTGTAAGTCTAAGCCTGTTGTGACGCTTCGAGTAAGGAGGGTATCATCTACCATTCCAATTAGCATTTTCCAAGGTGTTCATAATGGTTATCTAACATGGTATTTGAAAATGTCACCGTTAAAATAAAATAACCACATGAAATTAAAAGTTAATATTAGGAATAGCTTTTAAAAACGATTTTAAAATTGGCTTCAGCAAAGTGCACTAATCAGATGGCAGACAACACGGTGTTCACTTATTTAGAGTGGTCTCTGCCATGGGGTCAGATTCTGAATCTCTGCCATTTGCCATTTCCCTCTCCTACATGCAAACTTCGGAAACGAAAAACTTGCATAAGAACGTGCAGGACACTGCTTATTTATATGTAAAACCTTTATTCTGTTTTGTTATTTTAGATGAAATCCCATTTCAATTCTATTCTCTCAGGGAAGCATTAACAGTTTGAGCTCAGCGTGAAAACCATCAAACACTGGAGCTAAAATTTAGATGGGGCAATTTTGTCTGGTGAAGTAGAAAAGGACATGTGGAATGGCAAGGAACAGAATGGCTTATGGAAAGGCAGATGTTTTAATAACGTGTTGTCAAGCGGGAGCTTCAAATGTCTAAATTTAAATCTCTTGATATATTTAAAGAAAGTACGCTGAAGAGAAAGAATGCTCTTTTACCGAGAGAAGGAATACACATATCTGTCTTCTGGAAATGGCCAATGCATGTTTAAAAGCAATGATTAAAATTTTTAAAACAAACAAACAAAAAAAACTATTATAACCTGAAGTTTGCATAGGGAATGGACAGTGTGGAAGTCTGGAGACTGGCATTGTGATCCTTGCTGTTGCCCAAACAGCATGTGAGGGTCGGGGCGTAATCACATTGCTAGAAGTATCAGGCAGCAGAGAAAAGCAGCACAATTACACAAGAAATTCTCAGTCCACTTAAAGATGACATTTTAATGAAAGACCATGCTAATACACGTCTTTAAATTTTTGTTTCTATAGCTTTTTCAGAAGGAACTAGTAAGGTTATTATCATACCTTATGATAATGTTACATTAAAATAAACTCCAAGCTTGCTAGCACATTTACATCTTATGGACCGATTTTCATGAGCCAAACTATAATTGTTGTTTTTTGAAGAGAATGGCTACACATAAAGACCCAGCAGTCTCCCAATAGGCTCGTTTATGAGCTCTGTTCCATTCAGGATAATTGAAATATTTGCTACTAACATTTAATTGATATGTTTGTAATTTTTATGGAATGTTTGAAGACAACTTTTAGTATAATCCAGTCCATTCCTCATGTACAAGAGCAAGCTGCAAATGTTTTCCCGTCATTAGTGATTTAGACTACCCTGTCTTTCTGCAAAGGGCGGAGGGGATGATTAGGCTGGTAAAACAAAATCTCTTAATCCACATGTAAACCCGAACTGGTGGACTCCTGCTTTCCTCCTTCTAAGCACTCACGTGATTCAGAATGGAAAGCTACGTAAGAGTAATTGGAGACAGCACCGCCACAACGAACCACACCCAGACGCCCGTGCTCGGTGCTTTCCAGTGAGCGGGCTCCAAGTTTGCTGTTGTTGCTGCTGGCGGCAATTTGCGGACTGAAGGTTTCAAGTCCTAATAAAAACATCTTACAGACAGAAGACAATTCTTTACAAAACAAAAGCTCTAGCTGGGAGCAACAGTCTGGTCACATTTTGGGTGGCCTTGGATATCTGGCAATGAAAATTTTTTAGATAGATGGCTATAATATATATGGGTCTGTGTGTGTGTGTGTATTCCAAATATTTTCTCAGAAAACACACACACACACACAAAAACCACCGAATTTATTTTGAATGTTTCCTGAACTTTCAGGTGTAAAATAAACAAGTAAGAGTGAAACAGATCTTGTAAGTGTCTGTTAGAAAGTCAACGAGAAGGAAATATAAAAAAAAATTAATGGAAGTATAAATATTGCAGCAAGAAGGCATCTCAAAATATCACTTATTCAGGGTTTCCCTGGTGGCGCAGTGGTTAAGAATCCACCTGCCAGTGCAGGGGACACAGGTTCGAGCCCTGGTCCGGGAAGATCCCACATGCCGCGGAGCCACTAAGCCCGTGTGCCACAGCTACTGAGCCTGCGCTCTAGAGCCCGCGAGCCACAACTACTGAACCCGCGTGCCACAACTACTGAAGCTCGCGCGCCTAGAGCCCGTGCTCCGCAACGAGAAGCCACCGCAATGAGAAGCCCGCGCACTGCAACGAAGAGTAGCCCCCGCTCGCCGCAACTAGAGAAAAAGCCAGCGCGCAGCAACGAAGACCCAACGAAGCCAAAAATAAATAAATAAATAAATAAAATTTATTTTTTAAAAAATCACTTATTCAAATCCCCGATTTTCAGGCCTTTTTCTCAAGTTCTTATTTAAGGTAACTAGATCACTGAAGAATTTGGGGATTTGCTGAGGGCCCAGAAGTAGCCAGTGGTGGAAGGAAAAATGTAATGACATATAAAAGGGAATTTAAGAAATATTCTTTGATTAAGTAATTAAATGGAGGAATGAATGAATGAATGAATGACCAAATGCGTTAGGTTTTCCTGTTTTCTCTTGGGAAAATTACCTCAACCTCTGCAAACCACAGTTTCCTGGTTGGTAAACTGAGGCAGATTATACCGAAAGCTCTGCAGCTCTTCAGATCAATGTGATAAGGCAGGAATCCTATGTATTGCGTTGGCCAAAAAAGTTCGTTTGGGTTTTTCCGAAACGTCTGCTGGGAAAGCCCGAACGAACTTTCTGGCCAGCCCAATATTTGCATTTTTCAGAAGGTGCCGTACCCACGAGCTCTGAGGATTACTGTACTTCTGTTTGGAGATGAGTGTCAACGTCCCAGCCAGAGCACTGTCCTTAAGCACACACATCTAAGGTAGAGAGGGCTTCTGTATTCGTTTTTTCCTCTACTTAACCACGTGACGAGAAGAGGTCGTTTTGAAGCAGGAGAAACCTTTACTGTGGCCGTCACCAGCCAGCACATTCAAAACATTTACGGGCACATTCTTTGAGAAGTGTAACCAACAGTTCTCCAAAATGCGCTGTGCGTTCTTTTAAGTTTAGCACGTGATTCTCTCTTACCTCTGTGGCGTGGGATGTATAATTTAAGATCACATGCTGTACGGGGGAAAAGTTACACAGTTCCCCCTGCTACACACACACACGGCCCCCCCAGGGCTGCAGAACACTGAATAGAGAACTTCCAAAGGCTGTGGCTACTTCCTTTCCAGATGTTACTTTCAGGGTCAAAGCCACTCACTGAATATATTTATCGCACCCTAAAATATACCAGTCATAATTTCATCACATTTCTTGTCTATAGCTCCCCGGAAGAAGAAATATACAGGAAATTCCCAATAATCCTATATGGAAATTGTCCTAGGAATACAGGCTCAAGAGAGGGTTGTGACAGCACTCCGAGCCAGCCTGAATAATATCCGGCCCACTTATCTAGCATTTCAATTTAATATTCGTTGTGCTAGGGCTGCCTGTATTATCAATGTCAAAACACTAAAAAGTCTTATCTTTAACTTTCATGCCAGGGCTTCAAAAGAACTTTGAATTTGCATCTTACTCTAGGGAAGATGTAGCTTAAAAACATTTTTGCCCAGCTTGCTCCATTAATTTCTGAGGAAAACACACCTACTGCTGTGAATATGACAGTTCTCAACCTTGGTGTTTTTACAGGATGTCCCTCCCCAGGGAACAGGCAGCACCATCCTGACTTCCCCGCTGGAACCGCGCGCCTGCTGGGTAATCAGCTTCGCAGGCTGCAGGGGGGACCTCAGTGGGATGAACCCTGTGCCCCTTGCCAGAGCTTCGGGGGGGAGATCACCTACATCCAGTGTGAAGGATAATTTGCCGATGTCTCCACTGGCTCAGTTATTAGGGGCACTTAGTCTTTTTTATGGACTAGAAGCTTTAACTTAAGATAATTGCCCTCATGCCCATCAAATATTTTCCCCAGATTACTTCCATTGAGTCAGGAACAAAATTCATTTTGTAATGATTATCTGACTCAGGTAGAGCTGATTTTCTATAACTCTAGGCTGAAGCCAGTGACAAGGGCACAAAAAGGATTATTTTTCAGCAGTTTTCAGCCCAGCTAAATCAGCAGATAATGGCATCTCTGATGCGAGTGATTCTGACCTAAAACCCTCTCATGGTTAATGTGTCTCACATCTCAAATATGCCACAGAGGCAAAAATATTCTACAGACGTCGCCAGTGTTTCCAGAGAGCAAAAGAACAGGTTTAGGAATTTCTGATTTTCACGCTTTCAGTCAATTAAAAGCAATTGCTCAATAAAAACTCCAGAACTTGGTTCCTTTCTTCACACATTTTCCTGCGGAAGAGCATCAGCTGATAAACACAGAGACAGAGAATTCATTCGCACGCCTATGTTACCTTGTTAGATTCTAGAGGTCTACGGGGGCCCAAATAAAGATGCCAAACAAAACTTCTAAATGCTCTAACAAAGGCAAGAATAGAGACAGCAACTTCCTGGTACTGGAGGTTATTCAGACATGAGCAGTGGCTGTTTCACTGCAAAACCCCTAGAGAGTAGATTAGGTTTTGGTACCAGACAAGCTACATTCAAACAAATCATTACATTCCCATATGAAAACAGACCTGAGATGGGCATGTTCTTTTCTGTCTTTTGTTGACTACGTTGTTATTCATTTTAGGAAATTTATTGCACGATCATTTGTTTAAAACAGTGTTTTTCAAACTCTTGGAGTCTAGAGCCTCATCAATGGGCAAGGCTGTAAGTGGAGAATTACGTAGTAAGGCAGGGGGTACCATGTTTCCCATCCAACCAGAGCAACTCCAGATTTATCTGCTTTGCACCCTAGACTTCCATCTAAGGAAGAAAAGCTGAAGAACACCAGACAGAAAGACTGAAAATTTCAGGGTCTGGCAGTAGCCACTCAATGTACGTGCACTGGATGGATGAATAAAACTATGTGGTGTGTGTACATGACCTCTGTCTTAGAATCGTTTTCTAGTCTTTCATGGTGTATCAGTATTAAGTGGCAAAATATATTTGTGTGCTGTATTTTAAAAATTGTACCTATCAATATCTTGCTGTTATATGTATGTATGCATATATATGTTTCTATAGGTACACATAATTATGTAATTACAGTTGCGACAATGCCTAAATGGTAAGAAAGTTAAGTTGAAAATGAACAACCAGTAGGCATGTCTTGTCCCATTAGTAAATCTCAGCCATGATGGTCCAAACGTACTCAAGGACAATGCTTTTGTTACTCAACAATTACCCCAGCCTGATCTAAGGTGTGACAAACGTGTATGTAAATAAGCTGACGGATCCTTGCCTTTATGTGAAGTTTTGATACTCTGCACATTATAGGCTTTTTTGCATCAATTTTTTTCTTTTTCAAAATTTATTTATTTATTTATTTATTTTTGGCTGTGTTGGGTCTTTGTTGCTGCGCGCGGGCTTTCTCTAGTTGTGGCGAGCGGGGGCTACTCTTCATTGCGGTGCGCAGGCTTCTCACTGCAGCGGCTTCTCTTGTTGCGGAGCACGGGCTCTAGGCGCGCGGCCTTCAGTAGTTGTGGCTCGTGGGCTTTAGAGCGCAGGCTCAGTCGTTGTGGCACACGGGCTCAGTGGTTGTGGCACGCGGGCTCTAGAGCGCAGGCTCAGTAGTTGTGGCACGTGGGCTTAGTTGCTCAGCGGCATGTGGGATCTTCCCCGACCAGGGCTCGAACCCGTGTCCCCTGCATTGGCAGGCGGATTCTTAACCACTGCACCACCAGGGAAGTCCTTTCGCATCAATTTTGATTTTAAAAATGACTTCATCAAAACACCGTTTTTCTCAATCATGAATTTTTAGTACTTGCCTCTTATGTTTCGCGCCTGATCTGAGTGCTTCCGTTACAAGCAGGACTAAGCAAAATGATGTCTAGCTCAGCCAAATCCAAAATCAAAATCCAGTGACCAGGGTCTGTGTGGGCACTATTCTAAAATGTGTTAAACTCATCTAATTCTCATAATAAGTCTACGAAATAGATACTATTGTCTCTATTTTCTGCAAGGAAACTGAGGCACAGAGAGTACAGGTACCTTCCCAGGATGTATACAATGAACAGGCATGAGAGCCCAGATTCAGCCCCGGCAGGCTAGCTCCAGGGCCCATGCTCTTAGCCATTTTGCTGCATTGCTACCCAAAACTTAATGAAACCAACCAACCAAAAATCACCCCAAGCCAAAAACCTCCCAGAAGCAGCACATACCTACATCTACCACTTCTGATCCGGTATCTGGAGAACTCCCTGCCCCTCCACACAGCCTGCAGAGACCACCTCTCCGCTGTGCTCAGGAGCTACGCCCTCATCAGTAGCTACGCTGGTCTCCTCAGCCATGGAGGGGCCTGGCAATAGGTCTTGTGGCACAAGGGGACCCTCTGGTGCTTCTCTATTCCCGCTCTCTATTTTCTGTTAAACTGACTCTGTGTTCTGTGTTGAACAAAGGAGAAAAGCCCTTCTGCCACGGGTGTCATATTTTGCCCCCAGGTCCCCAAGTTTTCCAGTCACTTGACTTTGTTAGATGGGGCCCTTCCACCTTCTGCCATAATACTATTACCCTATCAGGTCTCCGGTTCCCATCTCCACCTTCGACTCTCTAAAGTACTTGTACAACAGTCTTCTACTTCCTCTTATAGTTCAATGACTATGTAAGTATTGATAAATAAGCCAACCTAGAGCATATCACATTTTTGGACAGATGCTCGGGCAGGTGGCCAAGGGCCTCGCACACATTCAAAATCATTTTAGGCTTAGAGGGCACCTCCCCCTATAAACGCTTGAAGGGAGGTGAGGTTAAGGAGTTTAAAAAAACAAGCCTAGCATCTAAGACTTGAACCCAGGTTTTCACAAACCCAGTTTTACAAACTTTGAACCCAAATTCAAAGTTTTGTGGGTTTGCTTGTTTCTTTCTTTGTCTGTCTTAACTTCACCCCAGCTGCATTTAAATATCAGCTCAGCAGCCTGTGCGACTATCAATTCTGTAGCTGAGGGGAAGGGTGGATTCCTTCAGTTCCTCAATCTCCCTATAGACTGCAGCAAAATAATGCTCTAACGGAAATACCAAAAGAATCACAATGCCAATAATATAAACAAGTAAGTAAGCAAAAAAATGTGATAATCTCTGATAAAGTAGACATAGGATTTGAGATTTTAACTGAATTACCCATTAATCTATATTGGCATCCGGTATTGCCTGAATTTATGTACTTAAACTATGGTTGAGAAACCTAGACCGTAGTTTTTCTTTTCTTTCTTCCTTTTGAGATACTATTTTTATTAATTATTAAAAAAAAAGATACATTGCTTCACATACCTTAAAATTAAACAACAGAAGCTAATAAGACAATTTCTCATGCCAGTCAAGGAGTAGCCACGTTGAAAAATCAATATGCAAAGCCTCTGCTTCAGTTCTCAGTAGTCAGGGCTAATGACCATTGTAAGATTATATCTAGTTTCTTTTTTTTTTTTTTTTTCCAAACTAAGCAAATTATCAACCAAATGAAAAAAAATCAATTATGTCAAAAGATATGATCATAACTGGGGAAATAAATTAGTTATTTCGTGTCAAGAGGTAAAAATTACTGGTATTTAATAAAACTTTTCACCTTATAGCCTATAGTGTTGCTACTTGGTAATCATGCTTTGTACGTATGCTGGTGCTGCACTCTGGTTTTCTAAGCCAATTACTGTAAGGAATTAAAGAAGAATAAAAAGTAATAGCAAATACTCTTAGCAAATCGTATTACTCTGGGCTGATTAATTTTGATGTATTTCTAAAGAGAGCAAGGTTAAAGAAGTTTAAATCCGAGATCTTTGACAGAGAAAATACTTGGTATTTAACCTTAAAATGGAAATTGGGACGCAGAAGAGCGACAGCAGGTTGCCATCGCTGTGGGCCCGTATGCGTGTGTCCACTGCTCTAGGAGTGAAAGGGTGTAAGGAACACATTTTCTTTTGGGGGGGGGGGGCGGTTGGAAGCATGTCACTGAGCAACCTTACAAGGTCAATTTCAACACCCAGGCTCCCTTCCCATAGTGGCAAAAAAAAATTGTGCTTTACGATTTAAAACAGCGTATTATCAAGTTTCTGATACGAAACAAATGTACCAGTTATATATTTTAGTGTGTTATAAAGGCTGGAAAATTTTTTAAAAGAGAGCTTTAGGGGAAAAAAAAAAAAAGAAAGCCTAAATATACCTTTTCCTTAAAATTCATTCTCTGGAAAAATTCTGCAAACTGAAAAGGACCAATCATACTTTAAAATATTTTCCCTCTATACACTTTACTCTGTGCTTGAAATTTTCTGACTTGATCTTGAAATAATTTATTTAAAACATTGGTAAATAGGATAATTTCTCTTGAATAATTTGTAGTCTTTTACAGTTGAAGTTACTTTTCATTTTTCTCAGTTAGTAAATCTCGCACTGTGAATTGGCAGGAAGAAGACACGGTCACATGTTGGGAAGGGAAACATTTCATTATACCCCGTGTGCTATGTTCTGAGATGAGTGAGATGTAGTTGAGTAATACAGTGTGCTGTGCACAGTAATTGGACTTAATGACAAAACATCATGGAGGTTCTGCTGGTTTTTTCTATTGTATATGTGACTCTGGGGCTGTCATTAAGTGTTATTTTAAGGGTATAAGTGTAAAGACAGCAAGTCTCAGGTATAACATTTTAACAAAGTAGAATTTCATGAACTCATTCATTTTTGGAGGAGGACTAATACAATTAATGGAAAATATGTAAAATGCTGTTATTTTAAATAACAGGAAAAAGAACCAGACATATTAACTTTTCACTTAATTATTCATAACAATTTTCTGGAATTGCTATTTAGGTATATTAACGCAAGAGAACAGACATTCGGAAATGGCTTACAATTTTTCCGTCAGCTTTACTGTTCTGGCCACGAACTGTGACTTACTACCCTTAACTCTAATGTTATTTAAAACTGTGTCTGGATCCAGTTTCTCAGAACAAAAATATACACATAGTTTTTAAAACAAAGTTTCAGTGAACAAATATCTTTAAAATTGATGGATTATAAATAAGCTACATTTCTGCCCAAATAGCAACGTTACAAGATATTTGAGCCAAAGTTAGAATATTGTTCCCTAATTGCCATAATAATTTATAAAAGAAGTGATCGAAAGTCATATTTTATATATGGAGAGAAAGAAAAGAGGATTGAGCGATTCCGAGTATGAGGCTATAACGTACTATATTTCAGTTCAAGTATAAGCAAGAATATATAGTACTATTACACAAGTAAGCAAAACAAAGTATCACTCCAAGCCAAAATTTATGATACACCCAGAGCAAACCAATGAAAAAATTTTGCATGACAGTTAAGAGTTACAATAGAACCATTTGACTAAAAAAATAACTTTTTAGCTCTTTGAATCAATCATTTATTAATTTTACAAAAATAGTGACTAATTTATGTATGGACTGAAAAAAATTCTGACATCCAACTTGACATCTGAGATTTACAAACTGATATACTGAAAAGAAGCAAAAGGCACATTTACATCGAGGAGGCAAATAGGTCCACTGGAAGGAATCAAAAGAAGTTAGTAAAATGGAGCAAGATTTCCAAAAGCTGTGTTTGTAAGGAAAGCTGAGGATACCATGTGAAAAGCACGTTAAATCAGAGAGTGCAAAGGCAAAATGCTGGCAAAAAGAAAATGCTTATAAAAAGCTGAAATTTAGGTTGGAATGATAAAGAGATAGGCATTCACATCAGGGACTTGGCAGTGATACAGAGTGAGAACAGATCTAAGACTTCATTTGTCTTCTATAGATCCCAGGCATTCTAGTGGGGGAAAAATTCTAGTTTCTAGCACTAATGTGTCAAACTACACAAGTGTAGTTGCTAAAGGAGGCAAGAGAACTGAAAATGGAGAGGTTGAAGAGAGCCCTACACAGATGGTGGCCAAACATGCAAGATCAGCTGTGGCTTACACTGACCGGAATTCCCATCTGGGGATGCCTCATACAGAAACAGAACTCGCTCCGTTTGTCCTTGATTGTGTAAAACAAAATGCAGAAAACGTGAGTACCTTTGCAATAAATACAGACAAGATGTAGAAGAGAAATCACGGAAGGGAATAAAACGTGTGGGCTTACAAAGGAAGTACTTTGTCTTTTTTTTTTTCTTCTTCTTAATTTCACATTAAATTTGGTTAATTGTGATGAAATAGAACCAAATAACATTATTGTTTGCAAAGTCTAAGTTATCTACCCTGGCAAATCTTTAAAATATATAATGTAGGATCAATCCTGTTTCTTGAACATGATAAAGGTACCAAAAATCAGTGTATTATCATGCAATGACACAGATATCACTAACTTTTCTTTTTTTCTGCTCTAAAAAAAATCTCACTTGTATCACAAATATTTGAAAAATATTTATCAATGCCAATGAGCTTTCAGCTTCTTATTTATTTCTTGCTATACTGCCCTGTTCCTTTTGATTCAGGTCTTGGATTTACAGTCTCTTCATAAGTGTCACTTGAAGCTTATTTCCATTATTCTTCACTCATCCACTCTTAAATATATTTTTTTTAATAGGAAGGTACTTTGCAACTTGGAGTGTTTTTTTAACCCAATTTAATTATATTTCTTACCCCATTAATTTTTTTGTCCACTGAAAGGAGAAAATCAGTGTAAAAATTAGACATCTATCATACTACATTTGTGATTTAAGAAACATACCTTGAATAAGATGGTAATATAAACCTATACTACTAAAAATGTTACCTAGTTCCTAGTAATTAAATAGAATAAAATAAGTTCTAAATTTTTATGTAAAACAGATTGGAGGAAAACTATGAACATATCTAGCTTATTCAAATAAAAGGAAATTATTTTTTTCCTAAAAATAGCACCAATGAAATATTTTGAGAGACGTAGTAAAGAGGACCTACCACATGAGTCAGAATATCACGAATGAACTGCAAAGAATGAAGGTACTGTGCTAACATGTTCAACATTTTCCTAAGTAAAAACTAGATAGAAATTTGAGAGGAATATTTTACTTCAAGCTGTAAAGGTTTGGGGGCTGTATTTCACATTTCAAGCAGTTGTTTCCCTAAACATCAATATTAAAATGTGTAATAACATGTTCTGTTCTCAAGCATGAAATCAGAAAGCCATATCAAATGCATAAACTACATAATTGTAGAGGGTTTGTTTTTCTAATATAAAAAAGGCCTAGTGATTTTAAATAGTTTAAATAATTATTACAATCTGACTGTGATGTGTTCTTCCTTCTACCTTCCCAAGAATTTCTTGTATTATAATAACGGATTCTCAAGGACAAAACTGTGTACACACAATCAGTTCCTGAAAAGTGTAGGTGGCCCACACAGCACGATGCAATCCCACTGCAGCATAGAGTCTGCTTATAACAACATCGCCCTTAAATTCTATGAGACTCACTCAGCCTTCTTACATGAGCGTGGTCCCCCCACGTGGCTACGTGGACGTCAAGAATGTGACTGTTTGGCATAGGTCATGGCATGCAGGCCGTATCTGATTCACCATTTGAAAGTCAAGTGTGGAATCAATTGAGGAGTTTCAAACAAGGCATTTTAGAAGGGAAAAATGTCATTCCCCACACAAAGCAAGAGGCACAGTGTCACAGTAGGACTTAAGTCCATCTTCTGTGGCCCAGTTTTCTGCTCTGTGATGTGATGTGTACATCTAGTAATTTCCTCATCCAAACCTTCCTCTCTTTGCTGCTCACTGAAAATGCCACATTGCAGTGGTGGAGGAAAGTGGAGCTTCAGGACCATTCTGAGGCCTTGGATATATCAATCCTGTTGACCTTGTTAAATGTATGCCTATAAAATCTTACTTTTTAAAGCATAATTTTTACAGAATCTAGAATTCTGCCGGAAAAGAAATAGAACACATATAAATATCTATATGTATTCATACATTTTTAAAATTATTTATTTGGGGGTGTGTGTGTGGATTCTTTTGTTTCATCTCTTTGTTATGACATTTTTAGAGAAGAGAAGTTTAAGAAGAATTGATAAAAGATAATGTGTAAGTAGAGGTACTCTTTGGTATTTAACAATCCTAGGCAACAAAATGCTGAGTTGATCACCGTCTGAGGAATGCCTTTGTCAGTCTAATGTATCGAAATGAAAAAATAAAGACCTTGTAATAAATATGTGAATTCAACCAGTTTTTGTTCAGTTTTCTTTTTCTCTCAAGACATCTACATATTTACCTGATTAAAGAATATGATAATGGAAAACAACTTTTAAAAAAGGGTTGGGTGCAAGTTTTTCAGTTTTTTAAAAGTATCTTTAAAGAGTGAAGTTGGGCCCCTACTTTAGACCATATACAGAAATTCACACAAAATGGATCACAGACACAAATGTAAAGTAAAACTATAAAACTTTCAAAAGAAAACTTAGGAGAAAATTTGCTTTGCCTTGTATTAGGCAATGATTTCTTAGATATGACACCAAAAGGACAAGCGACTAAAACCAGACTGACTTTGTCAAAATTAAGAACATTTATGTTTCAAAGAAAACCACCAAGAGGATGAAAGGACAACCCACAGAATGAGATTAAATATTCGCAAATTATATATCTGATAAGGGAATTTTACCTAGCATACATAAAGAACTCTTACAACTCAACAACAGACAACACCAACAAAAACCCAGATAAAAACTGGGCAAGTAATTTGAATAAGAAGATATATATAGCTGTCCAATAAGCACATGAGAAGATACTCAATATGGTCATTAGGAAAATGCAAATCAAAACAATTCCACTAGATACCTACTAGATACCACTTTAGATTAGATACAACTTCAAACCCACTAGAATGGCTACAATAAAAAGGGTCAACAATAACAAGTGTTGATGAGGATGTGGAGAAACTGGAACCCTTGTACATTGCTGATGGATTATAAAATGACACAGCATTTTGGAAAAAGGTTCGGCAGTTTGTTTAAGTGTTAAATAATGAGTTGCCATATGATCCAGCAATTCTGTTCCTAGGCATATACCTAAAAGAAATGAAAACATGTTCACATAAAAACTTGTACACAAATGTTCAGAGTAGCATTATGCATAGTAGCCAAAAAGTATAAAGAATCTAAATGTCCATCACTTTCTGAATTGGAAAACAAAATGTGTTACATTTATACAGTGGAATATTATTTGGCCATAAAAAGGAATGAAGTACTGAGGCATGCTACAACATGGAAGAGCCTTGAAAACATTACACTAAGTGAAAGAAGCCAGTCACAAAAGACCACATATTGTATGATTCCATTTATATGAACTGTACAGAATAAGCAAATCTATAGAGACAAAAGGTAGACTCATAGTTGCCAGGGGCTACAGGGTGGAGGGAAAAAAGCGTGACTGCTAATAAGTACAGTTTTTTGGGAGGAGGGGGGATGATGAAAATACTTTAAAATTAGGGAGGATGGTGATAGTACATTCACTCTGTGAATGTACTAAAAACTACTAAATAGTATGCTTAAAAAGCTGAATCTTATGATTATGAATTATATATCATAAAGCTGTGAGATTAAAATATTTGCTACAATTACAACAAAGAAATCTTTTGTTATTTCCATTTTGATTACAAAAATACTTTTTAAATGCAGCTCCAAAAGAAAAGAAATACATAGTCATTATCCTAAAGAGAAAAGATAATCTAGTTAAAAGCGGATGGGAAAATTGGGTTGGGGTTTGGTAAGACTAATGTAGACATGGAATTTGATGACTGAATACGAAATAGTCCTAAAATAGGAAATACATAGAACATTATAGAATAGATAGAAATGGATAGAACAGAACAGGAAAGATAAAATAGGAAACATGACAAATACCAATAAATTGTCAAGGTGTTACAAATAGTGGTCAACCAGAATAAACATTAGGGAAGATGTGGCATGATGCGTATGTTAAAAGAAGGACAAGATTTTGATAGGTAGGGTGGTGGAAAAGGAAATTCCAGCCAGAGGAAATAGCATAAGGAAAGGGCCAGGGGCAGGAGGGCTGTGCCATTTTTGTAAGTGGTGGTCCCTTCAGCTTTGCTAAACCATGACGCTCTCGTAGAGAAGGGTCAGACCATGGTAATAGTTTAGGTCACAGAATGGATGGTCCTGAAAAGCAAGTTGAGAAATGTATGTTTAATATGTGAACAAAGCAGAAAAATTCAAGCTGTTTGTTATGGAGTAGTAAGTTCGACTGATTTAGTCCAGTACAGGGGGGCATGGATATGAATAAGATCCCGTCCCTACCCTCAAGGGGGACACCATTTCCTCAGACAGAAAAGGAAACCAACACTCAGTAGGCAATGGGAAACAAGTGTCCCCCAAGTACTTGTCCCAACAAGTAACTGACAGAATCACTATGAATGGAGATGTGCTGAATGAAACTTAACTCATCTTGAAAAGTGGGGTCAGTGGTGGTTTCCCAGTGAGAATGACACATGAAATATGTCTTAAAAAAGGAAACTAAAGAAAAGAGAAAAACTGCTTCTGGGAATATCTGAGTAATATGGACCAGATATACCATGGGCCTTAAACAGCTATAAAACCAGACACAATACCTGAAAAAAAGGTTTTCAGACATTGGTTGAGAGGAAGCATAGGATTCTGATCCCTGACATAAATGAAATAATGAGGTGAGTCCTACAATTGCCCAAAGTTACTGTCTGGAGGCAGTTTCCAAGCCATTACACAGAAGGAGAAATTTTTAAAAAGCCTAGCTAACTCACTGAGAGTAGGAGACATAGAAATGGGTACAGAGAGTCCCAGGCAGCTGTAACATGCAGGGCAGAGTACCAAGGAGGACTCTGGAAATCTGCAGATGGGTCCTGTCCCCTTGAATCTTTAATCTGTTCGTGAGAGGAAACTCTCCAAAGCTGGGGAAAGGACTACAGGAAAGCAGCAGTACCAGCAATGGAAATTCCCAGAGATCACTCAGGGTTAGAAAGAGCTGGTGTTACCATCAGCTAGAGTGGAAAGACTTCATGATAGATGGAGAATATTGTAGACTTCTCAAGTGGGACATCATTTTTATACTGAGCCTATCAGTCCTAGATTAAAGTTGCTTTGGATCCTCCCTAACAAAGCTTAAAAGCAAATATAGAAAGGATCAAACTGACTCCAAGTAACCTAACTGCGTACCAGAACAAGATCCAATACTTTTGTTGTAAAGGAATACAACAAAATCCAGAATCCAAAAATGTAATCTTCACAATGGCTAGCATCCAATCCAAAATTAGTAGGCGTGCAAAGAAGCAGGAAAATACGAGGCATAATTAGAAGAAAATTCAAGCAACTGAATTAACAGATACAGACAAGTGGGAAGATAGGACTAGACAGAAGAAGCATTAAAGCAGCTATTATAAATATGCTTCATAGACTTAAGATTGTCGAGAAGCACACAGTTACGATGAGAACTCTGAAAGATAAAAAAGAAACTGAAATGGAATTTCTAAAGATGAAAGGTAAGATACTGAAGTGAAAAATAAATTTGATAAGATCAACAGAATATAGTACACTGAATAGAAAAAGATCATTGACCCTGAAAACACAGTCATAGAAAAAATCCAAAATGAAGTGGAGAAAAAAAAACTGAGAGGAAAAAAAATCAAAAGAGTACCAGTGACCTGTGGAACATCAAGCTGTTTAACATATGTGTAATGAAGTTCTAGAAAAGGAGGGGACACACACAAAAAAATGAAGAAATTATGGCTAACATTTTTCCAAATTTGAAGAAAATCATAATCCTTCAAATCAAAGAAGTTCAATAAATTTCAAATAAAATAAATGCAAATAAAATCACACCAAAGAACAACACAGCCAAATTGCTGACTATCAATGATAAAGAGAAAAAGCTTAAAAGTAGCCAGAATAAAAAGAGACACATTAGGTGTAGAGGAAGAAAGAAAGAAAAAAAAAAAAAAAAAAAAAGCAACATTTTTAAATTGCAGGGGGAAAAAAGTCAAAATAAACTTCTGTATCTAGTGAAAATATTTTTCAAGCATTGATAAAATAAAGCCATTTTTTTCATATAAAATCTGAGAAGATTCATCAAAAGCAGACATGCACTACAAATTATAGTAAAGGATGCTTATCAAACAAAAGGAAAAGGGTAAATGACAGAAATTTGGATGTACGGAGAAATGAAGGCACATAGAAAAAACTTTTTTTAATTTTAATCTTTTTAGAAGATAGCTGCCTCTTCAAAATAAAACAGAGTAATGATGTATTGTGGAGTCTATAACGCACGTAAAAGTAAAATATATGCTAGCATTAGCACAAAGGTCAGGAGGGAGGAAATGAAGGAACAGTGTTGCGAGTTTCTCACACAATATGTGAAGTGGTAGAATGTGCTTGAAAGCTGTCTGTGATAAATGTAAGCCCTAGATCAACCACTAAAAAAAAAAAGAAGAAAGAACCATAGCTAGTAAGCCAATAGTAGAGATAAAATGTAATACAAAAAATACTCATTAAAACCACATTAAGGCAGGAAAAAAAGATAAAAGGAAACAAAAACATCTGGTCAACTGGAAAAATACAGTAAATTGGGAATGTTTCACCTAATTATTTCAACAATGACATTAAATATAAATATATATTTTATAACCTATAAAAATATAAATAAAATGTATAAATAAAAGTAGATGCTGATTAAAAGCCAGAGGTTGTCAGATTGTATAAAAAAGCAACACGCAAATATATGCTGTTTATAACAAACCTACAGATCAATCATATTAATGGTGAAAGACAGAGTGTTTTCTCCCTAAGCTCAGTAATAAGGCATCGTTGTCTACTTCTCCATCTCTATTCAAATTTGTACTGGAAGTCCAAGATTTGAAACAAGAAGTAAAACTCTTTCTATTCACAGATGGAATGATTACCTATTCAATTGTCTTACGGAATACACAAAATAGTTCCCACAACTAATAGATGAGTTTTTTTAATGTCAAGAATACAGTATCAATATACAAATATCAATTGTATTTCTACGTATTAGCAACAAATAGAAATGAAGTTTATAACTGTGTCATTTAAAATAGCATCAATATCATGTAATATGTAGAGATAAGTTTTTAAAAAATACGTCCAAGATACTGAAAACTATAAAACATTGCTAAATAGAAGACCCAAATAAATGAACAGGGATGAGGAGACACAATATCATTAAGGTGTCAATTCTCCCCAGATTGATTTCTGTTTTCAATGTGATTCCAATCAAAATTCCAACAGGTTTTCAAGCTTAAAAGGCTGATTCTAAAATTTATAGGGCAATGCAAGGGTACTACAGTGACCAAAGTAGTTTTCAAAAAGAAAAACAAAGCTGGAGGATCTATATTACCTGATTTCAAGATGTACTATAAAGCTACAGTAATTAAGACAATATGTGGTATTGGCATAAAAATAAAGATCAATGGAACAGATCGATAGCCTACAAATAGACCCATTCTTATACGACCAATTGATTTTTAGCAGAGTCCCAGGAAATTCAGTGAGGAAAGGAAATACTTTTCAACGTATGGTACAGGAACAACTGGATATCCATATGTAAAAACACTGACTCTTACCTTGTACCATATATATCAAGCAACTTGAAAGGAATCAGAAATCTGAATAAAACCCCCCAAATTATGTAACTTCTAAAAGAAAGCACAGGTGAAAACATTTGTGAACTTAGATTAGACAAAGATTTCTTAAATAGGACACACAAAAGTAATTTTTTAAATGATAAACTCTACTTAATCAACATTTAAAACTTGTGCTCTTCAAAAGCACAACCATTAAGAAAATGAAAAGGCAAGTCATGTACTGAGAAAAATATTCGCAGAACTGATATCTGATAGATTTATTCAGAATGCACGAAGTACCAAATAATAATAAGACAAATAACTATTTTTAACTGGACAAAAGATTTGAACAGATATTTTATAAAATGAGATATCCCAACATCCAATAAACACACAAAAATATTCAATGTCATTAGTCATTAGGACCAAATTAAGATCACTGTGAGTACACATATTTAAGAGTGGCTAAAGTTAAGAGGACTGACATACCAAGTCAGTCATTTGGTGCAAATGTGGTGCAGATGAAAGTCTCATATATTGCTCATGCAAATGCAAAGTGCTATATTTGGAAAACTATTTGGCAACTACTTAAAAGTAAATATACACTTACAATAAGATACATAAGTGCCATTGTCTATCTATTTACCCATGGGAAATAAAAATATAGATCCACACAAACACTTGTTCTCCAATTCTCGTGGCAGATTATTCAAAATATGCCCCCCCAAGTGGATTACAACTTAAATACCCCTCCACTGATGAATGGATAAACAAATCAAGTATACCCAGTCAATGAAACACCGCTCAGCAATAAAAAGTATTGAACCATCGATACATACAAGGAAGGAGAATATTTCTGGCAGATAATATTAGCTAGAGCAAAGCATCAGATGGATTGGACTGGTGAGGCATTACGTGGAAAGAGTGGGGAGGTCAAGTGGTAAGTAAGGCCCCAACTTAAGGTTGGACCAGGAGTGAGGTAACATACAAAGTGTCTGTGCATTCAATGGCCGTTTGAGTCACTTGTAGCTGTATGCAGCTGTATGCAGCTGATATGTAGCTGTGAAGAGATTTCTTGTTTTTTCACAAATCAGATTTCTTCACAGCAAATTCACTCAAAGAGCTTATAACAATGCACCTTCAATGCAAAAATTAGAATAATGGGCTATTTGGGCAGATTTTGGGGTTAGATTGTGACCTAAAATATGTGGATTTCAGAAAACAAAATAGGCCACTGTTTTAAAAGTGAAAACCCTCACTTTTAGATCAAGTCTTTCTTCCTGACTCTGAAGGGCAGTAATATTCCATCTTATAACACAATTTAAGATATGCTACTTTCCTCTAGCCCTCATTTCAGATTCTTTGTCAGTACTGAAAAGAACGTATTGTCTTCCCAATCCAAAAATGGGCAGAAGACCTAAATAGACATTTCTCCAAAGAAGATATACAGACTGCCAACAAACACATGAAAGGATGCTCAACATCACTAATCATTAGAGAAATGCAAATCAAAACTACAATGAGGTATCACCTCACACCGGTCAGAATGGCCATCATCAAAAAATCTACAAACAATAAATGCTGGAGAGGGTGTGGAGAAAAGGGAACCCTCTTGCACTGTTGGTGGGAATGTAAATTGATACAGCCACTATGGAGAACAGTATGGAGGTTCCTTAAAAAACTAAAAATAGAACTACCATACGACCCAGCAATCCCACTACTGGGCATATACCCTGAGAAAACCATAATTCAAAAAGAGTCATGTACCACAATGTTCATTGCAGCTCTGTTTACAATAGCCAGGACATGGAAGCAACCTAAGTGTCCATTGACAGATGAATGGATAAAGAAGATGTGGCACATATATACAATGGACTATTATTCAGCCATAACAAGAAATGAAATTGAGTTATTTGTAGTGAGGCGGATGGACCTAGAGTCTGTCATACAGAGTAAAGTAAGTCAGAAAGAGAAAAACAAATACCGTATGTTAATGCATATATATGGAATCTAAAAAAAAAAAAAAAAAGGTTCTGAAGAACCTAGGGGCAGGACAGGAATAAAGACGCAGACGTAGAGAATGGACTTGAGGACACGGGGAGGGGGAAGGGTAAGCTGGGACGAAGTGAGAGAGTGGCATGGACATATATACACTACCAAATGTAAAATAGGTAGCTAGTGGGAAGCAGCCGCATAGCACAGGGAGATCAGCTCAGTGCTTTGTGACCACCTAGAGGGGTGGGATAGGGAGGGTGGGAGGGAGACGCAAGAGGGAGGGGATATGGGGATATATGTATATGTATAGCTGATTCACTTTGTTATACAGCAGAAACTAACACACCATTGAAAAGCAATTATACTCCAATAAAGATGTTAAAAAAAAAAAAGAATTGTCTTGATTTTTTAAGCTAACAGTATATAGGAAAACACAGATTTGCAAGATTAGAAGGTTATTATTCCCTTTATAAATCATTTGCTGTACACTAGGGTTCATTTAGGATACTTTATAATGTGAACTCCAATAGTTATTTAAAATTTTACATTAACAGACAAATATGTAGAAGACATACAGCATAAAGCAATGTATATTTACACTTAATTTTAAATTTAAAAGAAAGCTATGCAGTGGCTATAAGATAACTAAATAAAAGTAATTTTCTACCTCTATTTCACACAGTAAGTCAAGAATGGAATTCACACCTAGAATTTGGTATTCCTTACGTGTAATCTTTTAAAAAACTGTAAGTCATTTAATTACATTCTTCTGCATGAGATATTAAAATGTGAGAATAACAACTTAAATTCAATTGTATTTCTTCTTTAGAATCCTTATACTTGATTTTTTTTCTTTGTAACTGAGCATTTTTTGAGCAGCTGACTTCTTTATTTTGAATATAACTCTTATTTCACATATAGAATATCTACCATGTCTTCCCACAAAGGGAAAATCAATGAAAATAGCATGAAGAGCCCCAGTAAGCCTGTTTTTGATGAATTATGTCCTTAAAGATATACCCAGTATGTGGTTCAAAATGTATTGATTACTAACAACTGTTTCTGTGATGTCAATAATGCACTATTCTCTTGAACTTCCCCTGAAGTGACAGGGTTTAATCAAGAGAGCCCTAAACAATAAATTGACTACCAAGAAGGAGACAGAATAATGAAATTGACTCAAAGCTCTAAAATAAATACTGATTCTAAACTTGAGGAAGACATATTGATATCTCTGTTTGCTCTGCCTTTTTTTGACTTGTATCTTTCATAATAAGCTGCTTACCACAGGGATTATTACTTCACCAGGTTTAAGCTCCTATAGAGCCTACGGACATTTACTACCTTTCTACATGCTATTCAATATTAAGAAATTTAAAACAACTAGAAGTTATTTTGAAATGCCACTTTTACTATTTTAAATCATTTTTCTATCATATAATATAACCCTTGAATAAACTCTCCCTATTAGGTTTAGTTCGCTGTCTCCTGTTCTGCTTTGTTTCATTGCCAATTCAGTGACTGAGAGACCCCGACACTTTTAAAGCCTTGCTCCAAAGAAGGGCATCCCTCCCTGTACAATGCTCTCTATTAGATGGGAAACCATTTCCCTACTGAATGTTCAAACCACAAATAAATTTCCCCAATTCAAGAAGTGAGCTATACAGAGTTGTATTCTTTTCAAAACGTCTCTACCATTCTGTGGGTAGTTCGGAATTAAATTTCTTAATTATTCAGAGAATGTAGGGTCTTCTGATTAAAACCTGTTAATCTATTTTCTAGACTTCAAAATTCCTAGTATATTTTTTATTCAAAATATTTTCTAAAATATCTTAAACAAAAGTTTGAACAATACATTTCAAGTCCCACTTTAAAATCTATCATTCACACAATCATATCTGTAACCTTCATTTGTCACTATAATTATTTGACAATACATAATCTCAGCACCAGTATTTCCTATCTATTTCATCATCTTGCTCCCATTTCTCCGTCTTGCCCACGAGTTTGTTATGACAGAAGCTTTGTTATGTCAGCTTAGAATCCTGACTCCTGCTTTGTCAGTCTAAAAACTATCCAAGAAAAATGACGAATTTTGACAAAATATGTTCTAGCAGTTCTACCGCATTTTCTAAGACCTCATAAATCATTTGTTCACTCCTTGGTTTTAAACTCTTAACTTGCAATGAATAAGTTAATGGTCCAGGGCTGTCTAGACAATCCAAGGATGAATTGAGGCTTCATACGTCAGTGATCAAAATACTGGCTTTGGCATCTGACAGAATTCAGACCTCAGATCTGTCACTTAATAGCTCTTTTTCACCAGGTCAATCTTTCTTGGTATCATTTTTTAAAACAATATGAAAATTAGGGACAATAGTTAGTGAATGACAATTCAATGAGATACGCCACATACAGTGTCTACAGGATTTTTCAGTAGAGAAGTGCTCAGTCAGTGCTACCTGCCTTTCTCCTTGCCATCATAATATAAGAATAGTAGTTTGCTAATGCTGTATCTTATTTCTGTTGTTGGGAAAGCCCATTCTACAATCTCTTCTACTTAATTCTTTTGTTAGGACAACCTGGTCATTAATATAAAAGAAATTACTAAATCCACTACTTCAGAATTTTGAGCTTTTTTCTTTTCTGTTAACTTTTCCTTTTTTTAAATTGAAATGACTATATATTGCAAGAATAAGCTAACTGTACCTCTTTGCAGCTGATAATGTTTTGTTCCATAAGATCAGCACCACTATCACCCGTATTACACGCAAGCTACCAGATACTATTTAATTTAATTATAATTTTAAAAGACTGAAGTTTTGCTCACATGATTGGCTTCCTGCTGGGCATGACATCTTAAAAAGTGATTCATTTAAATAATAATCCAATTATTAAACTTTGAAAAACTACGTCTTTCAAATATGTTTCTATGGGATTTAATGTTTTATAAACCTTTGCCGAATGTTACTCAAGCATCTTCTTATCATATCTGAAATGTTGCCAGATGAAGGCCTCTGCTCAGCAGGCATGATGTGGGGATGTTAAGAACTTCCATCATTTCTAAGACTGATGATTGTAATTCACAATTATCCATTCCCCCAGCCAAGCGCACCAGAAAACATCACTTGCAATGGATGAAGCAAAGGATGCTCTGTCTCCTCCCTCAGTTTGGATTAACAGGCTGTCTCTCTCCTGCACCTGCTTTCCACACCTAACACTGCTTCTAGAAGATAAACCAACAACATGTCTCTTAGCAACCTATGGCAAGTTCCCTTTTGTACCATTTTACATTAAGATATTGCTTAACGCCTACTTTGGTCCAAGTTCTGTTTCAGGGGCTGGGGATACAGGATTTATTAGATAAGGTTATCTGTTCACCATCTAGAGGTTGGAATGAGAATAAACTTTGGGCTGGAAGATACAGAAATTTGGGGCTGGAGCCAGTTTGAGATGAATGTGCCAGTTAGACGTAGAGCATGGGCACTTGGAAGGGCGTTTCAGAATGTGTGACGTCATAGAGGCAGGAGGGAGCCTCAAGAAGCCTTTCACACTTATTTGAGCTTGAATAGTAGCACATGAGATGGATTATACATTAAGATAACAACAACAACAACAACAGTAATAATGTGATTGGCTTCTACTTATTAAATACTTCATATGTGACAGGTAATGCCAGCTGGTTCTATGTACATTACTTCCATGAATCTTCACAATCCCACACTGGAACTTATTATTTTTATTCCCATTTCACAGATGAGGAGCTTGAAGTTAATTCACACACCCACAGTCACCAGCTAGTGGTAGAGCCACAAGCCCCATTTCAAAGCCATTATCCTCAGATCGCTGTGCCAGAAGACTTTCTTGTGCAAATCTTCTAAGACTTTGAATATTCCTGGCCCAGGGAGTTAATGAAGGACTCGACTCTCACAAAATATTGAGGCATCACCATGGGACTGATGGGCTAGCTAGTTGGACACAAGACTTGACTGTTTCCACTCAAACCATGCAGCACAGACAAACATACATGAAGCGAGGAGAGGACGGTGCGATTTAGGGAAGAGCAGTACTCTCTTCCACACCATTTACAGGACTTCATCCTTCCTCTCCTCGTGTGGGCAAAACTACTCTTTGAGTCCATGCTACCTAGTTATGCCTCTCGTAACCTCTACTCTTTGCTGTCAACTGCTAAGCCTCTGCATGTGGCTCTGCGTTATTTTAAGATTTTGTCTACCGGCTCTTCCCAGCCCACCACTGCCAGCAGAGGACGGCACGACCTGGCCTCTGTTTCCTGATATTCACATTTTCAGTGACCCTTCACTCCACCTCATCCACCCACTCTCAGAGTCACAAAACAGAATATCCCTTCCTGAAACTCTACTTCGAAACGTTAAATCAGACATCCTTCTGCCTCAGCCCCAGCCTCTCTCTACCTACCCTGTTTGCTCAGTTCCTCTCACTAAACCTATTATTTGACCCCATCAGGACTGTTACGTCCGGCGCTCCTGTCTTTGCTCCGTTTCCCATCCGGGTTACTACCCACAGCCCCACGCATGCATCATTCTCTTACCACCCTCTTGCATTCGCAGGCTCTTTTGTTCTTTACATCCTATTAGGAAAATTTCATCCTGGATTAATACCATATGTGAGTTTTCCTGCTGGGAAGCTTCTGGAGAAAATCATGCAGTCCTCTGAACGTTCATAGTCGTCAACCTTAATAAGCTCTCAGCAACGCTGGGCAATCTCACTGCACTTCTCTAGTTGTTGTTCTTTTCCACTCAATGCGGTGACTATTTCAAACACTGTTTCCCTGCTTCGACCCCATGACTGCTTTCGTTCGTGACTCCCAACACTGTCCTCCCCGGTACAGCAAACACTTCACACTCCTGCCTCTGAACCAACAGAGCCCCTTACTACATGTATCCATCCTTTCCTCTTTTTCTCCTGATACACTAGAAGAGATATTCCTTTTCCTGTTTAAAACCATTTCCTAATATAATAAGTTTGGATGTTTAAAACGTCTTGAATATGCTCAGTAGTTGCACAAAACAGTCCCTTACGTCAGTACTTCTCTCCCTCGGCTGCCCTTCAGTATCACTCGGGAGCTTTTAAAGCCCCCAATACTCTGTATAAAACCCGGTCCAATTAAATCAGTACCTCTAGGAATGGAACCCAGGCATTTGTATTTTATACAGCTTCCCAGGTGACTGTCCTATGTAGACAAGGATGGAAACCGCTGAGGAAGATCCTAATACACGACGAGGCTTCAAGCTAACTCGGAAATTTTCTCAGCAGAAAAGATGAAGATGTGAGTTAAATCAAAACATGAATTTTATTATTGAGATATTAATGAAAATGTTTTTATTCAAGAAAAAAATACCTTTTTCTACACCGGATTGCTGGATCCCATCCGTGCCTATTTTTTCAGGAATTCTGTACTATCACTAAACCAAAAAAACCAAACAAAACAAACCTCTGTTTATTTCCCATCTTTCCCTTCATGCATTCCTATTCATCTCAATTTCACAGCCAAATTTGGAAAGAGTTGTCTGCATTTGTTGCTCCTTTTTCTTCCTCTGTCATTCATGGAACAACCTTCTTTAATCTGGAGTTCGCCCCACTCCTCTATCAAAACTCTGTTGCAAAGGCTACCAGTGATATTCTTGGTGTTTAACTCAAGGGGATACTTCGTACTGTTCATTTTACGGACCTTCCAGCGCTGTGTGGAAATACTCTCTCCTTCCCTTGGCTTCTATGACGCTTCGCTCTCCGTGTTTTTCTCCTACTTCTCTGTCTATTCCTATCAGTCTCCGTTCCCAACTACTCCTCCTCCACCTAATGGCTAAAGTTCAGAGTCCTTCAGATTCTTTCTGCCTAGGGCTTTTCTTCTTTATCTCCCTATGTGCTCTCTCCAACCAATCTCATCCTCTATCATGACTTCAATTACCATTTGAAAGCCAATGACTCCAAATTCAGACCTTTGGTCCCGATTTCTGAGCTTCAGAACTATATACAGAGCTTTCTTTGGGATACACCCCTTTTAGATATATCGTAGCCACTTCAAACTGAACATAAGAATCAAAAACACTACCTCATCTCTCCAGCCAGAAACATGAGAGTCATTTTGGCCCTTCTGACCCCTAACCCATCCGGTCCATTCTCTTTCTTAACCAGCCATGACAACCACGGACTGGTCTCCATCTTCCCAGGGGACCCCTACGACGTCACCCTCTTCCCCTTCCTGAACTGGTGTAAAATTTTCCAAATTGGTCTTCCCATAGCCTCTCCTCTCCATGTCTGTTTTGTTCTTCGCACATTTATCAGAGTGATGATTTTTCATAGAAATCTGACCTCATCACTCCTTTGCCTAAAAATCCCCAATGGTTTCTCATTGCACTTAGAATAATGATCACATTTCTTTAATGGGGCCTGCAAGGCCCTGGACGACCTTTCCTTCACTCACTGCTCCAGTGTGATCTCTATCGGCTCTCCGCTCTCCTTGCTCCAGACACACTGGGCCCCTTTCAGGTCAACAAGTGTGCCAAGCAGTTCCCCACCTTAAGAACTTTGTGTTCTTTCCACGGCCTAAAATCCTGCCCACTCCTTACCCCAAGCTTCAAGTCTGCTCAAATACTGGATCCCCTATGTGCCCCTCCTTCCCCTATGACAAGGGCAGATTAGCCTATTGCAAAATCCAGGTAAAATTGCGTGCTTTATTTTTTACATCAATCAGAACAACTTGCAATGAGAGCACAGTGTAGATGTAAGTTTCATGATCCTCAGCACCTAGCAACCAAGTTCCTGGCACATAAATATTTGTTAAGTGGAAGAATGCTGCTTTCATTAAGCTTCTTTAACTAAAGACTAAAATTACTTTTCTCACGTGTTTCTTTTGTTGCCATTATTCAGATTAATTATAGTCTATAACTGAGAATTATTACAGAGGCATATCCAAAGTGAGACTTTCATTCTCCTTTGTGACACCACGTATTATGGAAACATTAGCTCTAGAATAAAGCATCCCAGCTTAAGAATGGAGATTCAAGAGGTGCAGCTTGGTGTTTCCTGTGCTTTCTACTAAAGAAGGGTTGTCAAAACATGAACAGAAATTTAAATGACAATAGAAGAATGGGAGAAACTGGTGTCATCTGAATAAGTCAGGTCACATTCTGAACTGGATGCTCAAGTTCCCAGATGGGCCAAGTGATCCTGAATTGCACCACACCTCTCTTTTTACCCACAGCAAATTCCCACGATCCAGAGGACAATAAAATCATCGGAGGGGAAAAGGAACAGATGCTCTTTTCTTTTTAAAATACTTCTGTTCCTAGTAAGAAAGCAGTTGTGTTCCTTCAAGAGTTGTTTTATTTCTGAAAAGTTACTCTGAAAGTGTTTGCAGTGAATATTACTCAAGAAACTAGCTCCAAAAATGCGATCCTGAAGAATAGAAGCCATTGGATTTATGACTTACAGTACTTATAAAACACACATTTGGTGATAAATGTGACTGTGATGGTATCAGACAGAAAATAGTTTGGATATTCACAGTTTTGAAGGCTTTAAGTGGTATCCTTGCTATGTCATATTTTTATACCCATTAATGTAATATCCAGTTAGCAAATGAGGATGTTATTTAAATACAGCATTTCTCCTACATATTAATTAGTAGCTCATTGATGAACAATTTGCCTTAAAAATGTGCAGAATGACATAAGTGACAGGTTTTCTTTTCATTACATTTTTATATAATGTGTTTAACTAAAAATGCACCATCTCTCTTTGCTCTGAAAGGAAACTGTTCCTTAATTTTATTTAATTTCTGAAAAACTTGAGTTTTGTCAAAGAAAAAATGTGAAGACTTCGATTTTGTGGTTCAAATGCCAAATAAAAGGAATCCTCTCATTAATTATACGTGTTTTCTAATCTTCAACTCTGATTTTATTGAAGTCTAATTTTCCTATAATAATTTTATTACTCATTTTCTCCTCCTTTTTTCAAATAATTAGATTGCCCAAATTACTTATCTCCAAAGTCACATCTATCCTATGTTGATAGGCAGAAATCCCATCTCAGGAAGATTTCTGACAGTGAGTAGTTAGTTCAGCTCATTTAGAAATGATATATTTCATTAAGATATAAGCATATATCTTAATGATAGCAGAAAACTCGCACTTCTTTTATTTGTCAAAGCACCCATTCTCTTAATTTCAGGAGGGTATTTTTAGTTTCTAGTAATTTGGAAAAAGGTAATAGGTGAAAAAGTCAGAAAATAAAGTGTAAAAGTATGGTGTCAAATGCTAGCTATATATAACACCTATAAAACGCATAGAAAAGTACATTTGCATTCCAATAACACCTGTGACATTTAGACGTTCTATACAATTCCTGCTTTCAGTCTTTGCCTGCATCACATGCTAGTATTATTTCTCTCTAAATATAGTCAGAGACCTTTAAATAGTCAAGTACTCAGAGGGTATATGGTGCAGCAAATAGTAATTCTTTATGCTTTTCTACTTTTTATAATTCTTGTTTATAAAGTGGTTTAAAGATTATAATTACATTTAGAGGAACTCAGAAATTCCATGCCAAAAAACTTTAAATGCCCATGGTTAAAAAAAAAAAAAAGAAAGACAACTGCAGCCTTAGGTTTACTTTACAATATATTTACAATCAGCATGCCCCCCAAAATTCTAACAATAAAAATTGTATTTCTGTGTCGTATCTTCGGGAACAGACCTGCTTTTATGTGGAAGGGCAGGACCTGCCCATTAACAAAGCAGATACCCTTGATTTCCATTTAACCATCGCACCAGCATAGGACAGATTTCCATTCACAGAGTTCATTACACGTTTGTTATAGATTTTCTTTTTTCTGGTAACATTTATCTTTCCTGTTTTATGAACCAAAGTTATTTTATGTTTTCTACCTCTTCTATATAAAATTCTCATAAATAATTACTGGATTTCAAAGGCTCCTGGCAGCCGGACACTTGATAATAGCTATTTCTAACCGACGCTAAAAGAACTACAACGGTGGAGTTACAGACTTACACAATAGTCTGATTTATTTCTCCTCTCCTTCCATCCTTGTCTCCTTCTCCCTCCCTCCCTCCCTCCCTTCTTTCCTTCCTTCCTCCCTCCCTTTCTTTCCTCCTTTCTTTCTTCCCTCCTCCCTTCCTCCCTTCCTTCCTTCCTTCCTTCCTCCCTCCCTCCCTTCCTTCCTTCCCTCCTTTCTTTCTTATTATAAGTTGGCATTTGCAACATTGCACACTTATGCACAAAGAGGAGGTGAGATGTCATTTATCTACTGAAGTACTATGGCTATAGGCAGGGTGCAGAAAAAAGTGTACAAAGAAAAGGCAGATGTTTGACAGTTTGTTAGAAAGTTTATGTATGAAAGAATGACGGGATTGACAAGAAAATCAGAAAACAAGTTTCTCCAGAAGACAGGGCTATCAAAGCGCCTGGCCTCGCATGGGTACTCACCACATCTGTGTCTTCCCAGGGGGTCGTTCTGGACCTCCACGTAGGCCAGCTGCCAGCAAAGTCAGCGCACTGGGCCTGGGCCCCCTGGCTCTGCCCCGCGGAGAATGGTGGCCACCTCGCCTTCCTAGGAAGCACCTCCTCTTTGGAAACAGCTCTTGGCCTGCAGAGAGAAGGCATTCCTTACACAGGGACCCACAAGCCACTATGACTGTACATGAATAGTTCACATATATAAACTCAATTTCTGTTGGTAATTATTACGTATAAACATTTATAATTACATGAGCTTTTTTTTCTGGAAAAGAGGAATAAATAGATAAATTTGATATAATTGTGCATGTGTAGGTATACAACATTCACTAAAGATACAAATAAAACACTGAAGGCATATTTGGCAAGGTTGACTATAGTAGTTAGCAGATCCATCAAAACTCTGGCCCTGATCTTCTCAGCACTGGATTTAATTTTCTTAGGATATTCAAACATTACAACATTCAAGCCTAGTATGGCCGTGTATTGGGGTATATCTAGCATGTTCACTTTACAATAACACACATCATGGAGTCTGAGAGCAAATGGAAAAAAGTTCAACTTTATGGGGAAAAAAAAGAACTTTCCTTTGTACAATAATAGATTGTATCACTTCCAGAAGAGTAAGAGAGACAACAGAACTGCCGTGGGCGCTACATTAGGATAAGAATCAGGCAACTTCTGCCCCTCATCTCTCTGCCACACGGAAGGTGAAGTAACTTATTTGATTAGTGAGTTTACAAAAAAACCCGGACAAATTTAGGGCAGATGCTTCTCATCCCCTTCTCTTGGGAGCCGGCCTCTCCTCTGAAAATGCAAGTTCTCTTCTGTTTTCCCATAAGCCACAAGCTTACTCCGGGGCAGGTGCTATCAATGATGGGGGCAGGGGTGAAGGCCATGGCTGGGAGTGTAGGTTCAGCTCACAGAGCGGTAACGGTGCCCAATGTTTGATACCATGGTCATGGTCTCTCTCCTCGTCCACCTCTCCCATCTCGTTTGTGTGTATCTCCCTAACACACACCAACACCATCACACTCCAAGCGGAACAGCCTTCTTCCAATCTGTGGTTACATTGTTCTCTTTACTGCATTAGGGCTTTGTACGGGCATCTTCTGCCTGGCATGGTCTTCCCACTGATTTTCACGTAGCTGGCTCCGGATCACCGTTCAGTCCTGATCTGAACGTCCTCTGCTAGCCAGCCTTCCTGACCACCCTATCTAAATACCAGCCTTCTCTCCATTACTGAATAGTACAGTCCTCTGTTCATTTTCTTCTAAATTAACATAACCCGGCATTATCTTGTGGTCTTTTTGTTGGTTTGACTTCCTCCCCGGGACTCCAAGGTTCATGAGGTGAGGGATCATAGTTGTTTCATTTGTAACTACTACACAGTAAATATTCACTCAACGTTTCTAGAATAAATGACTGAAAAGACACTGGTAGACATGGACTCTTAAAATATATTTAATTTCTGGGAAATATTAAGAGGGACATAATAGTTTACGATCATCATGAGATATCTTTGAAATGAGTGTATAGGAATTGTGGTGCTTAAATGATACTATCTTCACAGATCAAACACAAGAATGCCCAGATGATAAAAAAGAAATGCTTTGCTGTGTGGCCTGATGCTAGCATCTAATAATACATCTGGAGATGGTGTCTATCATTTACCAGCATGTACTTGGGGAACTTTGACAACGGAAAGTGTTTTCATAGAAAATACAGTATTCATTGAGTATTACCATTCAATTCCAGCACTAGAGACATTATCCAATGATATTCCAAGGAGCTGAGTAGAAAACTGAACAGCCCGTGGCCACATGCTCTTTGGAAGACTGACAGGCAGAGTGTAGGGCCAACACGACCTAAGTTTTCAGGCCACTCAATAGAGCGGGGAAGTCAAACCCTTCAAGTGGCCTTCCTCAAGAGGGGGCTTTAGCAGCAGCCATAACTGTGATGGTGGCAACGGCCATGGAGACAGTGGTGGCAATGCCAACCAGACGTGACATCCTCAAAACAGGGAACAAAGTCACGATTCTTATGTGTCATAAGATAATAAGGTTTGATGGATGGCAGTTTACTTTGCAGATGAGTTTTTAGTAATTACATTTGCCAAGGACTGCTTTCTCTGCTTATAATCGATTGTGCAGCCTCTAGTAAAGCCTTTACTAACAGGAAGAATACAACAGCAAACAGAATTTCTGAAAACACACACAATCTGTAACTCATTTCTGAGTAAACGAAAACTACATAGGAGCGAAACAGAGCCACCTTTGTCCAGGGAGGGCAAGGCCCTGCAGCTGTCTCAGGTGGCCCAGCCTCAGACTCTAGGCTCCAAGGTCACCGGCAGGGGTAGAGTTTGTGACCTTCTTTGGTACCAGACTTGCCCTGATGGCAATGAAATGCTATACTAAGCTAGGCAGGAAGGTTTGCAAGAGACGCTGAACAAACTGAAATTGGGTTGAACACCGCCCCATAGGACCAGAACTTATCAAGGGACTCACAATGAAATCTGTTTAAAAATTCCTGGAAATTCCCTGGCGGTCCAGTGGTTAGGACCCCGTGCTTTCACTGCTGAGGGCTTGGGTTCAATCCCTGGTCGGAGAACTAAGATCCCACAAGCCCCCGGTGCAGCCAAAAAGAAAAACAAAAAAACCCGAAACAAAACAAAACAAAATTCCTTGAGCAAGGAGCCACGTAGATGTATTATGTACTCTCAACCTCTGGATTCTGGTAGGATTTGGCGTATGCCACTTAGAGAGGGATTCAAACTAGCATGCAGGCATGTCACACCTCAGGACAGTCTTGAAGGTCCTGACGTGTGACCATGAACATGTGCGCAACTGGTGTCCAACTAAATTAAAGATCTACCGGCAGTTCATGTTTCATAGATGCTTATATTATGAACATGAGCCAAGTTACTATTAAACTCAGTGCTTTGTGATAGTAAGTTATCAAGGTAACAATTAGCAACAGGTGGTGATATTACATATACATAAAATATATATAACAAACATAATAAAATATATAATATCTATAATATATACTAAAATACAAATATATAAAATAGAAAGATGTTTTAATAAAAAGACAAGTGTGTATGTAATATAAACATAATATATGTAGATCTAATATATATTTAGACACTAAATGTATGTATTTATGGATGTATATGTGTCCTCATGAAAATATACAGATACCCCTGAAGACAGTGACAAGCATCTCTCTCTGCAACTGTGCCCTTCACCTCCTCCCTGCAGTCCTTTTCCCCCAAATCTCAGGAACGTAAAATTATGAAAAAAAATAAAAACTACATCAATGTAATTTTAAGCTCTGAACACATGCAAAGCATTATGGGATTCAAAAAAATACATGATATTGGAACTTGTTTTAGAGAATGTACTTCACTGCATTATTTATTTTCCTGGGTAGATACGTGTGTGTACACACCCAGAGCACCTTCATACGCTTTATTTCCAAAGCATGTGCTCCTGGAAAGACTCCTGCTAATAACGTGAGTGTGGCAGTGCTGTATTTGACCTTTCATATCATCCTCTCAGAATCTGGAGGCCAGCCTGTAATGGAGATTATAGTTAAATAAATGACTCAGTAGTCAACCTTCTAGAAATGGCCATATTTAGCTCTCAGGGTAATGTTAACTTCACTGTGGTATTAGTAGTCTCATCAACTTTTTGGTTAGGATGGATAAATAACTAGCTTTTAGTATGTAAATTACCAATGAAAACGTTTTACAGAAAATGGGTCAGGTTAGAGATGTAAATGAGGCCTAAAATGTCCCATTAGGTTTTGAATTGCCTTTTTTTTTTTTTTTTTTCCCCTAAGCATTATAAATCTTGCAAGCTTTTGGGGTAATTTTCTTGCTTGAAGAGGCTAGTAAGGTCTTTCCCAGTAAGAAATGAACAAAAATACTTCTGAAAACTAATTCTGCTTGAAAAAAATAGAGCAACTTGAATACTGAAGTATAGTTTTTAGATAAGCTGTACAGACCACAGGTACAGATTTTGCAAAGGACACAGTGTGGAGAGGTATCATTCAACGGCTCTCGTTTAAAATCAATCGTACATTTGAAGGATACTTATCAGATCTTGAGACAAATCATTAACTACAAATACAAGTCTATCTTCTGTGAAGCAATGGATCTTTGATTTGGCAAAAAAGTCTCTGGTTCTGCTCCGACAAGTCCTATTTGTAGCGCTCTTGACTAACCCGTGTTTTCAGGACAAATACGATGCAAGAGCAGCGTGTTGCTCGTGGCGCTGCTCTTGGGCCAGCTCACAGTTAAGTGATGAACGCACACACCAAAGCGAGGCAGACGCCGCTTTAGATCTTACGAGACACTAACACAACAGCGTCACAACACAGACTGAGACTTGTCACCAGGCGGTCTCACACCTCTTACTCTCACCACGTCGGTTTCCCTCCTACGAACCACTCATTTACAGCAGCCTAAATTAGCCTCATGTGACAATGTACGAAGTACTTGCTGCTTGTGTTCATCTATCACAGCACTGCCAATGTTTAGGACAGTTTAACGTCTCAGACTCATGACAGGGGGCTGAATTCTTGTCACTCGGAAAGCTGCAAAAGTGGAATAGTAAATATGAAATTACAGTAACTACCTACATTTAACCAGCTTAGAAAGCTAACAGGGAAATCCATCAACCCACTGTGATCATCTAGTTTGTTTCTGTGTTGGGCCTAATTAAAGATAAACACATAAAGCCAACGATTATAAAACCACATTTGGTTAGCTTTCAATTGTCAGCAAAAACCAATATCCCCTCCCCCCCCCAAAAAATCAACTCTTTCTAAAATATCTACTTAATATTTGCCTGCTCCTTCATTTGTTTGCTTTAATATTTTGCTACAGCAGCCTTTGTAATGGATCCTTGCAACATGAAGCCTTTTGTGTTTACCCCAAGCGACCTAACTAAATCACAGGTATGCATATATCACATTTTCTTATAGATTTTACTGCTTCATTAATTTTATCCGTTAAGAAAAAGGGATTGTGAGACTTAAATTTCTTCACACAAGTATCTTATTTAAATTGGTCTTTGTTGCCTACCAAAGTTTTAGAGGTCAATAAAAGATGTTCTCACATCTTTCAGCAAAGATAAGCGAAGGAGGTAACAGCAGATCTGGAGGCTGTTCAGACCTAGTCTCCGCGGGTTAAAATAACCGAGCAACTCAGGTGGTCGGTCGCCGTGTTATGTCATGTGTTTTGATGGAAGAGAGTTACTTCACATAGACAGGACAGATAATGTGAGAGAGAAATATGAGTCCCAACATGTATATGTATGATCTACATACCGCCATGCCACCTTTTTTAGCTCACTACTAAAATTCTACTATCGGCATCCCTAAATCTTGCACAGCTTTTCTTCTCTTACTTCATCTGCTGGGTATTCCTTCCAATTTCAGCTGAGTTATTTCTCGAGGATGACCTTGGATCCTCTCTCCCTGTCTAGCCAGGGTCTTCTTGAAAGAGGAACCTCCTTCCCAGGAGGGAGGAAACACACACCACGGCCTCTATCTTTTTGGTTATAGTTTCTTCTTTATCTAATAAATGCACAAAAGACTATTCATATCATCACTTCGAGTTAAGAATAATGGTTCAAATTCACCAAACACTTACCATGTGCCACATATTCACTTTATCCTCCAAGCAATCCACGTGGGAAGCATAATCATTTGCCCCACCGTACAAATGAGTACACTAACCTGTGGAGGAGCTAGGTACTGTGACCGAGATCATGTGTATTCAATAGTATGTGGTGGAAACAGAACATGAGTGCAAGTACAAGTTCAGAATCAGTGCTCCATATGTGATCAACAAAGAGTCTCTGCTAGGCACATACTTCCTACACACATTCTAGTCTCTAACACACGCTGTCATCTGTGTTAGGTGTCTAATACCAGGGGGGTTAGGGCTCTGATGCTCTCATGAATCCAGCCTGGTGTGTCTTTGCTAACAGCACCCCAATCCCCAGACTCTATCTGAGGTGACACTGGTTCCCTTTGACATAAAGATGAATGAGAGCTGGAACCCATAGTTAAGTGGTAGTTCTTAATGCTCCTGTCATTTATATGATAATAAAGTCTTTGGGAATACAATTCTGTTACTTGGTAAGTAAGGCCTTTGGACATCATGAGTTCAGAAAATCCATTACCAGAAATAATACCTCACAAATACTTACATTTTTACAACATTCAAAGTTTTCACAACCATGACTACACTGTATTTTCAAAGTAGCAGTCTAAGTCAGGCACAGCCAATATATAATCATGCCATTTTGTTAAATGATTACAGAGAAAGGATGGAAGAGAAAGTAATGTTTGCTTAGCATAAACTATTTGGGGACATTATCCTAAGTACTTCGCCTAAATTCTCCCTTCAAATTCTCATACCTTCCTTCTGGTGTACATGTTCTTAAACACATTACAGGTGACTTAACTGGAGGTCACAGCATATAGTTAACAGCTTGTAAAAGGGGTTAGAACCAGGATTAGAAGTCATGTCCCTCTCCAAGACCATCCTCTTTTCATTATAACTCAAGTTCAGTCGACAGCACATGTTCAGTGCTTACACATGCCTTTGGTCTTCTTCCTTATCTCAGGTTGGGGTCTTGTTTCTCTACATAGGTTTCATTTTGTTAATGGAAAGAACCACATTTTATTTTCTTTGAATCACTCACAGCACATACCTTTCAAGCTATGCTTAAAAGGCCAAGTTAATTCAAATACTTGTGATTTGAATGTGGTCTGGAAGTAAAAGAAAGCTTTCCCTGCTTGTACTTTTATTCATTCACCCAGCAACTGTACCTCTCAAGCACTTCTGGACAGGTACTGTGGTCTTAGAAACCCCTATTCATTCCTGGTCATTCCTCCTTAGGTGAGCTATGTTGAGGGTCACAATTTGAACTCATATTATCCTAAGACCTCTGAGCCTCAGCGAGTCTAAAATGACTTGTCCAAAGTTTCAGTGAGTTAAGTAGCAAAATCAAGCCTAAAGCCACATCTCTGAACATCTCTTTGCCCAGCACCTCTGTATAAAGTAGTATTTGTAGTTGTTACCTTTATCATATATCCGGAAGTATAGATCATAAAATTTGCAAGACACTTCTTATTTAGAATATTATGATGATGAAATTTTTTAAATAATCTTACACAAATAATAAGTTATCAGAATGTTGATTAGTTAGAACAAAAAGAAACATTTATAGGTTGATGTAACTTAAAATCAAGGAGCTGGATTCAGAAACACACGATGCTTTTCTTATTGGTTTCGTCTGTGTACATGCATGGATTTATAAAAGACTGATCATACTGTGAAAGTGTTAATACAAATCAGCTTTCTGTTCATGGATTTTATTTCATTTCCCTCTGCCTCCCCTATCCTGTCGTTTTGTATGAAACATAGTCTTGAGGAAAAAAATTAAGAAATCCCACTGCATTACAGCATATAGCATATAATGGGCAAATAATAAATGTTGAATGAATGAATAAGGATAGGTCAGGTAGTTTGATTACACTGGTTGAAATGATCACTGCTTAATGTAAAATAACACAGTGAAAGGAATTATGTTGAATCTCTATCTATCTATCTATCTATCTATCTATCTATCTATCTATCTATCTATCTATCTTTAGCTATAACAGTCTATATCCTATGAGATCACAGAATGCGTCTGAATTTTTCATCTCTGCACACCCAGCATCGGGTAGAGTGCTGGACTCATGTTAGGTATTCAGTGTATATGTGTTTCATCGACAAACACTCCCTGCTCACAAGTAGTTTATAATCCAGGAGTGCAGATAAGTGTAGAATATTTTTCACCCTCTTTCTCATTTCTGGCCTCAGTATTTTAAAAGGATGGCCAGCCTATTGCAAATATTTGGGCGGAAACTTTTGTTTTTTTCCCTAACTCACTCATCTATGTGGCACGCATATGCCATGTTCGAACGAGCCCACAATGCTTTGATTTGCACAGGTCATTTTAGCAAGAGAGATGACAAGTAACGTTTTTACAATTCTTCAGTCTCATATGCATATTCTATTCCCAAGTGCTTCAAAGGGTTCTCATAGTTTGACTTTATTTTATCCTCATGGTGTTTCTCTGAACTATAGCTTTGTTTATTTTTGTGTATATATTATGATGCAGCTTAGAATTGCATATTTGTAATATGTTCAATATGAAACCACATAAACCTCAACTAAAATTTTTTCAAATGAGAATCATTTGGTTTAAATTTCACTAGCTTTAGGTCAACACAAACAAAACAAACAAAAACAAAAGCAGACTCACAGATAATAGAAAATAAATGAGTGGTTGCCAAAATGGAGAAGGGTGGGGGGCGGAGAAGGGGATTAAGAGGTACAAACCTCTGGTTATATAATAATAAGTCACGGGGATGTAATATACAGCACAAGGAATACGGTCAATAACACCGCAATAACTCTCTGTGGGGAAAAACGGTCACTAGACTTACGGTGGTGATCATTTCATAATGTGTGCAAACGTCAAATCATTATGCAGCACATCTGAAACTAACACAATATGGTAAGTCAACTGTATTTCAAAAAAAAAAAAAATCCCAACTAACCACTCTGTGACTGTAACCTTATTTTTTTAAGTTTAGTTTGAATGCAAGAAATCCATAAGCTCTAAAATAGTTTAGTATTTGGTAAACAAAAGAAATACAATAATATAATATTAGCTTTCATATATAAATTATATTTTGTTCAAATTTTTTACCTGTAAAAACTTGCTTTCAATTTTAATGGATATATTTTTTAAACTGAACAATTTTGGAGTGTCTTGGATGGAGATGAAATGTACCAAAGTTTACCCATACAAATTAAGGAAAAAATATTAATTTTCACCTAACAGGTTTTTTTTTTTTTTTTTCAACTCAGTGGTTGGTTTTCAGGAATGAGTCAAAGTTGTAAAGTCATAAATAAAAGGATAGGTATATTCACTTCCATCTTCTGACCTGAGTGAAGATTTATCACATTTTGAAGATTCCGTTTAAAAGGAAGATATTCCTCTTCAGCAGACTGCCGAAACTTCAAAGCTTATGGATGCACTTGTGGAATCTCCACCCCAGCAAGGGTCAGTGTGTGTGAGTGTGTGTGTGTGTGTGCAAATGTGCGTAGTATCATGCGTTGAAGGTATTTCAAGGCTACACTGAGCTTATGTATACATACGGAGGAAAGAGACAAGCATCCCTTTAATAAGCAAATAATTAAGAATTAACATAGATCTATCTGGAAAGATCTGAGACTGATGGAAATTCAAGCTGCCTTCACACCCATCAGCAAAACTTCCACCAAAGGATCTGTGGGCGTTATTGTCTATCCATAGCTCTCTGATCTATGGAAATGGTGAGGAGGAGAGAAAACAGGAGAGGCACTTTCCTTCTGGAAACCTGTCCTTCAGTCTCTGACAGGAGTTTACAAAAACAGGTACATGTTCATGTCCTAGTAATTGCAACTGCGTTTCTCTACAATAATCTCTATATGCGTAGGTACCAATTTTATCAGCCTAACCTGTATATCGCTACATTCCAAAAACTTCCTGCAACTGATTCTATCAGTTCATGCATCCCCCATCGATTTGGTCAATAGCATCCATCCAAACTCTCTTTGGGATGGCTGGCCCATTCTGTGATCAGGTTTCTAAGAGGTCCTTTCATCGAATCTCTTTTAAATATACTTGTACTTGTGCTACACAAATACAATAGATAGTCAGTTTTTCTTGTATATCACAGAGATCTAATTTATCTATTTGGAATTTCCATACTTATTTACTTCATTAAGAATAATTTACATTAATGTCTTACTCTGATCCAAACTAATGTGGCAAAGCTGGAAATAGGCAAATATCTTAGGAAATAATAATTTAAACAATACCATGTCCCTTTAAGGACATGTGGTGCATGAAGGGAGAAAAGTCATCATATCACAGGCTTAGATACTCTGAAAAATTAAAATAGAAACATACGGAAGTCTCAGAGAAGCAGCTTATAAGGTACCATTTTAAACGAATCAGATGTTTTCTATGGGAGTATACTCTTTTAAAACGATGAAAACTCTCGAGTTTAGGAAGATTATTACATTTCATATGTGAGGTTTATTGAAAAATAATTGTCCTGACCTTCTTCCTCCTTCATTTTTAGTTAATTTTTAGCTGCAATGCAGTTCAAGTGCTCAAAATATTACAGCGTAAGTCCATCTCCATCACCCCAGGCACAAGTCCTACCTGAACTTGAATTATGATGTTTTATAGGAGGTCAAGGTCAAGGTACTCACTCACAACAAGTGTTCCGTGGAGACTGTGATGTTGTCTAATGCGCCTGTTCAGAACAGCAAACCTGAAACAGGGTACCACATTGATCTGGTCACCCCTGGAAGCTGGGCCTTGGAGAGGCCACGAGAAGTGTGTGGCAGGAAAGGAGACCCGGTCATGACATCCTGAACACCCCTCTCCGGCAAGAGGCAGCCCTTCTTTGTCACCAGCTCTGAAGGCAGCTGGCCGCGCTGACACAAGGCCCAGCACAGAGAGGGAAGGGCTGCGGGAAGCAGGTTGATGGCCCCTCTCTAAGGACAGGGAGGAAGAGAAAGGCAGGACATTTAAAATAAACAATATAACTCACTCTCTGATGTAAAGTGCCAGAGATTTCAGAAGGGAATGCAAATCCAGCACAGAAGACCTTTGTTTGCTTCTCTTGTATTTTGACATTTTCCTAGAATCACTTGATAGCACTCACATTAAGCTTCATTTCAGATTCCGTCCAAAGTCAAACTACCAGACGCAGCAGAGTGTGACAAAACTTTCCAAAAGAAAAGATCGGAATGAATGCTCATGTTGATTTTTCACTCACTGTATTCCCGAGAAGACCAATTTCAAAAATTAAAGGTCACACGAAAAAGCAAATTGCACAGTAAGAAAGTATTTCTTCTACTATTATGAAAATATGATAGCACATCTAATTTTCACAAACTCTCCAGCTATTCTTACGATTAAAGTTACCTTGTGTGTGCTTTTACTCCTTCACCAATAAAGCTTCACAATCTAAATTAATTCTAAATATGAAATGAATACTATTAGCAGTAATAAACTATCAGATTTTCACGTGGAAAAGAGGGACGCTGTAACCACGGTGCATGTTGTATACTTGCGATCATTGTGTCAGTGCAAACAGCACAAATAGAAATTCCAAATAGCACATTCTGAAAGCATGAAAGTGTGTTTGAAGGATAATGTTAGTGACATGAGCTATAGTTTCCAAAGATGTCACGTCAAGGATCTAAAAATAAAGAAATAGAATCCAGTAAAACAGCATGTTAAACCCTGTTTCTTATCTGAGGTTGCATTAGAGTTATAAAAAAAAAAGAAAGAAAAAAAAATAAACAGGAAGAAAATTAAATTTCTATTTTCATAGGCAATATAATATGTTGTACAATTTGCAATTAAAAATAAATTAGGCACAAAATCTGCAACATATTGTTTTTAAACTTTCATTAAACCTCCTGAGTTATGCTGCTGGATGCAACATGCCAACAGAAATGCTAGGGTTGCATGAGTTTCTGGCATATGAAATAAAATCATGTCTTCAATCTACAAAAATTTAATTTACAGCTTAGCTGATTGGACGGAGCACGTTAACACAATCTTGGAGGTTTAAGAACAGCAAGTGCCGTAATCCTCTGAGTATTTTGATCACTAGCGCACAAGCATGTAACATGCTTTGTGTTCAAGGGGAACCTTTATCCAGGATGCAAAGCTGGTGCTGAATTATAATCACATTCAAAAAGGTTGCAAGCCTGTGGGCATTAAGCTTTGCACTCTCAAGCTTAACCAAGAAGATTTAAGCAACCTACTCTGGGACCATACAGTTGATCTGATAAGAGTATTCCCAGACCTTGAAGTTTATTTTTATCAGAAGTTTTGCATTCAAGGTCTCAAACATTAGAACTTTTTTAGTGCTAATCAAAAGTGCTTCCATTCAACTCCAGCAATGACACTTACAAGCAGATGGAATTCATAACATAGAGAGAAAAAAGAGAGGGACAGACACAATAGTTTTCCCCTGAATAAAAGAAAATCTTGAAGGCCTAAAGACAACTTCTGATATCTTAGATGTTATTCCAGATTTCTTTGCTGTATTTGTCTGAAAAAGATTTGTCAGACATTTTTGCTACTCAATTTAAATAACTAAGTTATTGAAATGACAGATGCCATCTGTATCCTAAAGGAGTCAACTATTTTGCTGAACTTTTTTTTGTTCAGATGAATCAGGGAGTTATTTATAGAGCAGGTGTTGCTAATATTCAGTCTCTAATATCAAAGACAAGGATAAAATAGAGGTTAAGTTCAGGATTTATTTTTACATACACTTCCATAGAATGACTACTGAACATTTATTAATTAAAATATGATTGAAGAATGACATGAAATAATCCTACATGTGTTTCTCTCCATTGTGGATATGAGAAAATAAAGATATAGACAGCTGAGGTTCTCTAGAATAACTGGATCAAGGGTCTTAAACCTAACATCATGTATTTTTTCTTTGCTCTTTTGTAATCAGTGACTATTTGGGGAGCTATTTCTGTTACATTTACATAGTTTTGACTGAAAAGGATAAAGGACCAGGGTAATTTCTCAAAACCAGTCTATACCTTTTCACTTATTTATCATTTCTGGGTTTTTCTCTTTTCTTTTTTTTTAACCAAGAAAGCATGCATATAACTCAAACCACAATATGTCGATAAAGGTCCAAGACAGAATATTTTTCTCTTTCAGTTATAATGAAGTGAAAGAAGTTTCCCACATGGGTGCTTTAAAAAAAAAAAAAAAAAAAAAACAGAGAAAGAAAGACACATCATCTCTCATTCGTGGTCATGAAGGCTTAGCTTGATCTGTTTGGATCTTGATCTGTTTGGCTTCTTTCACTAATGAGACTCTGTGTTATGGTCATAGCATCCATACTTGGTAGCCTCAACTGCCTGGGCAGGACAAAGGACATAATTTGATGACAGCGAGGACCAGACAGGGCTTAGGCTTAGAGAGTAAAGAAAGGTACAGAAGGTACAGGTTGGATGTAGTTTGCTGAGACCTGCAGAGACCTGAGATGACCTGAGCAATTCTCTGAGTCTGAACTGAAGAACCACGTTGACTGGCCGGGCCAGGTGGCAGGCCCGGTGGAGATACATCTGGGAATACAGACTCATATATATATAGAGAGAGGTCTGAGTCAAGAAAGAAGAAAAGTCAGAGATTCAATTTAGAGTTTAGGGTTCATATTGGGCCTAACGATAGAAGTAGGGAGATAGATATTTCATAAAGCGATTGGGAAGAATTTCCAAAACTTGAGCAAAAGGGTGGCCTGTGCAATGACCCCTTGCACACAAGCAACTACGGATCTCAGGGCAGCACGCGTTCAGGTCCAGTTTCTAGCTGTCTTTGAGGTGTTGTCAAGGAAAGGCTTACACTCATCCCGTTTTTCACTATCCCTCCCTTTGCCAGGAGAGTAAGATAACCTTCTTCTTGTGCCTATGATTGCAGGAGGACTAATACCTCAGGGGTCACTTCAGTTTTAAAAGGCTGAACCTAGTGGCTAAGAAGATTCCCATGATTAATTCAAGGATGAGGACAAAAGACTTGTGCTGACACCACACCCAACAGGTGGATTAGGGCCTGGCTAAATAAAGTGATGGATGCATTTAACTATTATAGGCCTGTGCTAAGTCCCGGTCATGTTTGATCTCTCTAAGATATTTGACACCATTGATTACTCCCTGATTTTTAAATCTCTCTCCTTTTTTATTTCCTGACACAGATGTCTGCTAGTTCTTCTACCGTTTGTTCATTTTTATTGTCCTGTTTTGGCTTCTCGACATCCTCTTCGTTTATCTAATCATTCTGGCACGTCAGGATTCTGCTCTTGGTTCTTTGCCTTTTTCATGCGAAATATTCTTCCTGGATGTTCTCATTTTATCCACTGGCTTCCACTTCATTCATGCCCTGATGATTCTGAATCTCTGTTTTCAGGTATTAGCATTCTTCCAAGATTCAGAGCTGCATTTCACTGGCTGGACATAACAAATGTGCATGTTTTCAGGGACTTGAGAGACGACGTGTCATAAACTAAATGCCTTCTCTTCCTTTCAGTCTTCCTCCATCCATGCCTAACCCTGCTCCATCCTCTGTAGCCCCCGTCTTGATTAATGGAGCGATTATCTATCCAAAGAAAGTAAGTTGCTATCATTTTCAAACCTTCGCTAATCCTCACCCTTAACATCCAATATTATAAAATCCTGGTAATGCAACCTCGAAAATGTCTCCTGGGTACGCCATTGCTTCTCTTGTCATTTTGCTGGTGCTTCAGTTTTACCCATCATCTTCCCATCAAACGTTCGCAGTAACTCCAGTATCTGATTCCACCAGTTCAGTGGTTCTCAAAACGTGGTCCCAAGACAAGGGGTATCAGCACCACCCTTGGTAGAAACAGAAAATCCCAGACTCCACCTCAGACCTACTGATGAAGAAACTCTGGGTGTGAGGACCAGGAGTCTGTGTTTTTCACAAGCCCTCTACATGATTCTGATGAATGCTGAATTTGAGAATCACTGAGTTGATCTCTGTTCTGCTGGCCAAAAGGTTTCCTATGTAAGAAATCCACTGGTGTCTTTCCTCCCACGCATAGATCCACTGGTTACCTGTAAGATTAGGCCAGAATCTGCAGCAAAGTTTATGCGGTAGTCGATACAGTTTACAAATATTTTCAGTTTTTCTTCAGGGACATGGTAAAGTTTCACCTCCCTGCTCTTTGGAAGTTAGGTGTGCCCATGTACTTGCTCTGGCTAATAAAACGTAAGAGATGTATTTCACGTTTGGTGAGTTTCCAGTGCACAGTTCAACATGTTTCTTTTTTTCCCTATCATAGTGTCTAGTGTTCACATGGTGGAGAAAGAGGAAAATGAAGAGCAGAGATCCAAGCTGACTGGGGTCACCATGTAGTGGAAGAAATCAACAAATCCTCATAGTTTTAAATTACTGAGATTTGG
This sequence comes from Balaenoptera musculus, assembly GCF_009873245.2. NCBI lineage: Eukaryota > Metazoa > Chordata > Mammalia > Artiodactyla > Balaenopteridae > Balaenoptera > Balaenoptera musculus. The sequence continues at coordinate 1,455,611 of NC_045805.1, forward strand.
GGGTGTTTGTTACGGCAGCATAACCTTGCCTATTCTGAATAATTCACTTTACCTTCTCCATCTTGGCTGCTGTTCAGTAATTCTTCTTCTCCTTTTTCCTTACTCTTCATACAAATAATAATAATAAATTCACTGTTCAGTAAACTTGCTGAGCTTTTTCATGACATCACAGCCTTGCAGATGCTATTCTCTGCACTTGGAACTCTTGACACACATTTTTACCCAGATGGTTTCATTTTTTGATTTTCAACTCAAATATTCATTCTTCTGGTTACCTTCTCCTGAGTCCCTGGGGCAAAATCAATGCTCCATCCTCTGTGCTATCAGAACAATCTTTTCATCCCTCTGAAATATTTTGTATCACGGTTTACAGTAATTTAATTGCCCAAACTTTTCCTCTGCTCATGAAACAGTAATTTCCTCAATGACTGGGACTCTGATTTATTCATTTTTATTCCAACAGGGGGATTATTCCTTTTCAAAGACCTTTATCAAATCACTTACATGTATTTCTAGAAGTAAAGTAACCTAAATCTTCTACAGCTATCATAGTTGCCTAAGTGTATGTTGTATTAAGTAGCTTTTTAAACTTTTTCTTATAACCTTAAACATTTGGTTATTTTACTCAATGTCATGTTGGGTTAAGGTCTTTAGGAAGCAGTCTGCAATAATTCCCACATCCTTTGCTTAGGCGGTGACAACGGCTCACTACAATTAACCCCCTGAATATTGAAACTACAAATTTATATAGCAGAAGTGACAGCTCTATAAGAGGGCTCGTCATGCTAAACTTATCGTTTTTCTCTTTTTCACGTGAATGCATCACCCTCTGTAACCACAGCATCGTTCATCTGCTGTGTTCTGCACCCGACACAATTTTGTGAAAACTTCCTTCAGTTGTTTTCATGTCAGTTTCATACGTCACCGGGTTTAGTTTCATGTGCTAACAGGTACTTCATCACAGATTTGCCCTTCAGAGATCCTAAGGTCATAAGTAAGACTTCTTTAATACATACTCCTTCATCTCATCTTGCCAAATGCCCCTCCTCTGAATCTACCTCTTTCTGTTGATGACGGCATCATTCTTCTGAGATGTCTAGTATTTTATGACCACCTTTGTCTTCTTGGCTTCCCTTAGACACTAGTATGCAATGTCTTTCACATTTTTTTTTTTGGTCCATTTTATTTTAAAAAATTCATCTCTCTGAGTTCTCATCTATCCCCAATTAATTCGAACAACAACAAAGAGAGACTGAATTGCTTGAAACAATGCTTGCTCATTATTTCCTTGCCCTAAGGGCTTCAAAAACTCTTCTCCTCTATATGAGTCCAACCTCTTGAGTGGATTATATAAACAAATGGCCTTTATCTTTCATCCTCCCTTTATCTTCCTTGTGCTTCCCAGTTTAACACCCCTATTTAGTGCTGCATGAGCTGGACTCATCCATTCCGCTTCTGTTCTCTTGCTCACAGAGTGTCTCTCTACTGGAATTCTCTCTCTTGATCTCATTGCCTTAATAATCCTACTCATCCTTCATCTCCCTCCTTCATTAAGCAAGACATTTCTAGTCTACAGAACTTTTTCCCTTCTTTAAAATTCTAACACTTGCTAAATATTTATTTAACAACTATGCTATAACAGTCTTCTTTTTCATTGTCATTTATCATCATTTAAATTGTCTCCCTCGTCATACATTTATTTACCACTGGATTGTCTTATAACTGTATCCCCAGTAGGTTTTCCAGAATATTGAACACTCATGATAGTGTTCGCACACGACTGGTTCTGCACATACTGTACTGGGTGGTGCCGGGAACACTCATGATAGTGTTCGCACACGACTGGTTCTGCACATACTGTACTGCGTGGTGCCAGGCAAGACGCCACCAGCTACTGTCATTGTCACAGGCTTCTGCCAAGGACTTCCTTACACTTAATTCTCCTTGCTTTATTTCATGAGACACCCCCTCCCTAGACTATGCGAATGCCCAGAAGGTAGCCGGTCTCTGAACTGAACTGACCAGCACCCTAGGTGGGGCCTGATAGTAGAACTCAATTCACCAAAGTCAGATAAGGAAATGTTAACAATAGTTCAGGCACTTAGAAAAACATCTGGGCAATAGAAATGGGCCATTGCAGTGGACAGAGCTTTGACCCTGAGCCAGATTTCTGCTGCAGCCACAGAATCTTTACGGACTCACGATGGGAAGCTGTAAGCGACACAGTAGCTTCCTAAGCTGCCTCAACCCCTGATGCCCATGGGAATCATTTTGGGTATATTTTCACAATACTGAAGGCTGGGTCTCCCTCCAGGAAAAGTAAGTCATGAGCCGGATGGGGTAGGGAAGAGGAATGGGGCAGGGCTTGGTATGAATATTTTAAAAAATATTTCTAGTTAGCTCAAATTTTTTATTCCGGAATGAGACCGGCTGGGAGAGAAGGTCAATGGGAGCACTTAGCTGAAGCAAAGACTGCGGGAAATGGGGAAGCAACAGCAGTTTCTGGTAAATACACTCCCTGTATTAACATGATCTCAGATTAGAAAGCCCCAGGTTACAGAAACCATGTAGGAAGAGCATTATTACCTATACACCAGACATTTATCACCATGACGGTAGAGACCATGCCTTTTTGTTCTCTCCATTGTATTTTTAGTAACCAGCATATTGTCTGGTTCTTGGTAGATGCTCAATTGATTCCAACCACGCAATGGCACTTGAACTTCAGGTTGACTAATTTTAACTGAAATCTGCTATGCATTGTTGATAAATGCACTGGGTTAATACTGCATTTAAGCCCGCGGGTAGTAACTTCAGACAATGTGGAGAGAGTTGTGGAAAGAGCACAAACTCTCAGAGTTCAGGATTCCTATCACACTTTTGTCTCTTACTAACCAGGTGACGCTGAACAACTTAATTCAACCTCTCTGACTCTGTTTTCTGATTTGTAAAATCAAATCATAGCATCACTTTGGCAGAGCTGTTAGGAGGCTTCAAGATGAGTACGTACAGCGTTTAGAGCAGCACGTGGTGCTCGGCAAACCGTAACGAGTAGTATTACAACAAATCGCATTTCGTCCAACAGAGCTGGACGTGGTGGCTTCATCTGTATCAGGCAAGAGGTTGACAAGGATCAGATGCTAACAATAAATTTAAAAAGTTATAAAGTAGAGCAAGGGGAGCCTCCTAGTATGGATACTGTCATTATTTAAATGTATTTGAACAGAAAAATGAATAAAAGAATATTTTTCAGCTTTATTTAGTTATAATTTACAAGTAAAATTGTAAGATATTTAAAGTGTACATCGTGATGACTTGATAATACCTATGCATTGTGAAGAAATTCCCCCCAACCTAGCTAATTAACATACATCACCTCACGTATTTCTCTCTGTGTGTGTGTCTCTCTCTCTCTCTCTGTGTCTCTCTGTGTCTCTCTCTCTCTCTCTCGTGTGTGTGTGTGTGTGTGTGTGTGTGTGTGTGTGTGTGAAGGAATGAAAGATTTTCGTATGTTGGAGTACAAATATGATCTCCCCCTCACTGCTCATAATATTGACGCAAACATTCTAAATAAGGAATAAGGCAGTCATATGTGATATGCAGAGAACTTAGAAAGGTACCTAACCTAGAAGATTCCTCAGGAGGCAGAAAACATTACACGATTCTGTTTGAAAAACTGCAATCAGGAGGTTTACAAAAGTGTAGGCATGTTCAAATTTCGGAAGCTTTATAAGTGACCTAAATGTCATAAAAATGAGAATAAGGAGTTAAGTACAAGTCTTAAGAATGTTCTTTCCCTCCCATAAGTCTTAGCTAGTAAAACAAAGGTCTGTTGTAATTTTTAAAGGTAATTTTGAGAAGTGACAAAATCTACTCTTTGGGCTAAGACTACACCTTAAAGGTAGCAAAGTGTTTACAGGTACCTTGGACGTGACACATCTTTCAACACTTCAGAATAATTTCTGGATTTAATGTCATCATTCAAATTTACATAAAAGTATACACGTAGCATCTGCTCCTAAGACGTGGTATTTCAGGGAGCAGCTGGAAACCAGTAATCTCAGGGGCCACGCAGTTGACGACTGGACTGCTAGGGTCCACTTTACACATCAGTTAGTGACGACCTGGATATGCTCACACAGAGGACACCCGACCTCCCCACCTGCAGGTGCTTAGCTGAAACAAGGAGGAGGAAGTAGGAGAAGCCAGAGAGAGAGGGGTGTATCTGATTTCTGGGGAAACAGTCTTTCTAACGTCACTCTCCTGGGAAGCTAGTCTTTTTCTCTGTACACATTTATGAGGACTGATTAGAGTCAGAGCAGGCGGAATATACTATATTGGGAGGTGGCCAGTAAAAGTAAGAGGTGGGAAGTCTGGCCATTTTGGCTCCAACAATGAAAGTAGCTTGGAGAGAACGAATACAACAAAGGAGGCCCCCTAGAGGGCAGGCTGAGGTCGACAGTGAAATGTGCCCACCACCACATCTCTCACAGTGAAAGATTAGGGCAAAAAAACCCAAACACGTAAATACCAGTAAAGGAGTGGTGAAAATATGTTATCTCTGAGTGGTAGATATGATTTTATTTTCACAAAACTAAATTATTGTGTTTTCATAAAGTATACAAAACAATGCACAAAAAGCTTCACAATAGTTATAAGTAAAAAATATACACAGAATTATCCTATTAAATAGATATATAACTTAAAAAGTCACAAAAATATGTATGTGGACATGTATACATTTGTATACGCATGCACAAATTTATGCATGTACTATTGTAAGCAAAATAACAAGAAAAAGAGACTATCAAAAATATTTTCTTTTAGCTAATAGAATTACGGGTGCCTTTCACTTTTTTCTCTGATAAATAGCTAAGTGCAAGGGCAGGGAAATTAGGTAGACATAGGTTCAAATTCCATCTTCAGAACTTTCTAGCTGTGCGACTTTGGGAAAAACACCAAAGCTTACTGAATCTCATCTTTTTCCCATGTATAAAATGAGGAAAAACAACCTTTGCAGACAAAAGGATTATTTGAAAGTGATTTAAGATCATGTTTGTAAAGTGCTTGCACAGAGTGTGGCAGATTGTTCAATGCTAATTGGTATTATCATTCATCTTACAGAAAATCTGAATTGTAATTAGAAATTTTTAAAAGTCTGTTAAAAATTAAGCAAATGATAGCGTGAACAACGGAATAAGAATGCAGTGTGGGAAGGGACCCAGTGCCGTATCTGGAGCGTTTGACCAGGCAGATTTTGGAGAAGGAAAGGGGAAGTTACAGTGACCACTGGCCAGAGAACAGAGGTGACAGAAGCAAACAACTTCACGGCAATTTTTACCCTTAACATTTGATCAGGTTGTGAGTGGATGTCAAGTGTCAGGGAGCAAGGAAAGACGAAATAGAAAAGGGGGGGAAGACCAAGACGTTTAGATATAAAGCCAAGACCTGAGCTACTCCTGGGGCAGAAAGAAGACACAAAGGCCTTCTTGATGAGCAATCGCCACTAGTTAACATATCACTTTATGGTGTAACAAATCTTTACATAACTTATCTCAATTTGTCCCAATCCAGTTGGTTATCCCATGATAATTCATTTGTTCCCAGAGTCCTCAGACCAAGAGGCCCTTTCAGGTACAGTACGGAACGCACAGTCCTGAATCCCTGTCACCACCCTGCGACACTACAGGTAATGCAAAATTCACAGCCCAGGCAGAGGCGCTTTACCAGTGGCTCCCTGACTCCACTACTCTAGAACAGGATGGACTAAAAAAGTGTTGCCCTCGTGAGGAAGATTCTAGACTATTTTTTCTCATCTCTGCTTAGCAGGTAGGGTTGCCTCCCAGAATCTATACTGTGGACAAAGAATGTCACCTGCCATTTCAGTAAACAAAGGATGTTGTGACCATAAAGTCATCAGCCATTGCAGCTGCCCCCAATGGTGCACCCTCAGGAGAATTCAGGATGGAGAAAAACAGGATACTGGCCCTAGAGAGTTCAGGTGGATATCAAAGGAATGATTTCAACAAGCCCAGACTCTTGCAACTTCCCATACAGAGAAAAACACTAAAATCATTAACTTAAGATGTCTGGTTTTTTGTGATTAGCAGTAATCTTTTGATGTTAGACTACATTTTTTTTCCCCAGCAAAAAATTCCTATATATCCTGGTCCCTCACTTATCTCTTTGCAACAGTTCCTCAGAGCTGCCAGAGAGGCTGCCTTCCTGGGCTATGGTCCTCAGCAAAGCCACCAAAGAGAACATAATTCTCAACTTTTAGGTTGTGCTTTTTTTTTTTTTTTTTTTCAGTTGACAATATCCAGGGTGGAATGTTTCAGTTACATAAAGACCTGAAAGTGGTGAACTAACATACCTGAAATGAATGATCTAAGAACCTGGACGACAAATTTTCTGAAACCTCCATAACTAAAAGCAGCTCCCTGTGAAGTTTTAACATCAAAGATCAAGTTGTGACTGGTCAGATATCTACAAATTATTTTTCCTAGGGGAGTTTCCTTTCATAGATGTTCAGGAGATAGATACGGCTCTGTTAGAATGAACACAGAAACAGCACATTAAGTCAAGGTTATGAAATGAACAAACTCTTTAACCTCCAAGCAATATGTTAGAGGGTCTGCACATTTTCCTTGGAACATTAGTGAAAACAAATAAATAGGACCTTTGGCGAGGCATAGTCAACTATCAGATATCCACAGTAATTTTGCAACTACTCTTTCAGGATTTTTTTCTGTTTGGATGGTGGGAGGGGGACAGAAAAAAAATAGAATTTAACAAAAGGATATGTTGATGCAGAAATTAAGAGTCTCACAAAACAATCCAGAAAGTGCTCTGAACCCATGTTTACTTTTATTACCTTAAACAGGTAACAAAGCACTTAGATTCTTTATTCCTCCATTCACAGTGTTTTCATCCACCTTCAGTGAAACTGTCCATAAATGTGGCAGCAAAGCAGATTTTATTAGTGACTTGTAAGAGCTAGAATATGGCTGAATACCACCCCCTTTTATTTCAGCCTTTCGCTCAATTCCTTAACACTTCATTCAATCATCCAGGTGTTCAATAAACATAAAGAAGGCCTACCATGAGCTGGGCACTGACTAAGCAAAAAGACACAGGGATGAAAAACAGAGGCTTTCATCGCAAGGTTTTTGTATAGATCGAGGATAAAGACAGATAGAGCAATAGCTGAGAAATACGATTTGAAAGCGTTGCCTGAGACTCAGGAATACTCAGGATTCTCTGCAACCCGGAGGAGGATGGGGTGAAGGTAGGTGATGGCAGGAGACACCTCCTGAATGAGAATTTTGGGAGTTAAGTCTTCTTACAGGTTAAGTGGAATCAACTCTGGCTTAAGATGGAGAACTAACCAAAGGCACTTACAACTGAAGTTAAGTCAAAAGTTGACTTTTTGTTTGCTTGTTTTATTCATAAACTCACGTAAATAGGGATAATTGGTAACTGACTTAGCAGACCTGGAAGGCTTGACCTTATGCCAGCAGTAGAGGAAGCTGTGGTGTCACCTAATTTGTACCAGAGAATCACTGAAAGACACAGGTAGTGGCTGCACCAACGACCCTTGGAGCTGCTACGGGGAGAACTGGTTGAAAGCTGCTTAAGGAGCAATTAGACCTGCAGTGTCTCTCCCATAACTAGGCAACTATGCCTCATTCCTCCTCATAAGATTAGACGTTTAATCTTTGGAGATGGTGAAACAGAAGGAGTCTAGACTAGGGACACCAGGACGATTGAAGATCACACTTTGGAAGTAGATGTTTACATGCTGAATGTTGAGATTCCAGTCTTTTTAAATCACTTGACTCATAGACTGCTCTCAGCCAGACATCAAGCGTCACTGAAAAATCCTTCTCTAAGAAATCTGGCCAGCCCTAGAGAAAAAATACTGACTCTGGGGACTCTGCAATGGAACTGTCCAGACAGGTCAGTCTATGGTAGGAACTATAGCCAACCCAGCAAAGTGCACAGGACTTTCATACAGTTCTCTCTGTCAATATTTTTAGATATAAGTTCCTAGCAAAGGGTCTCCAGATTTTGAAGAAAACATATGACATGAAAGACAAAGACCAAAACAAAAAAAGCCAGCATATTGGAAGAAGCAGAAATCCCGCAAGGAAAAGAGAAAAACGAGACTCATCACTTGTCATCAGCACGTATGATGTTGAGCATCCTTTACCCATTTTTAAATTGAGTTGTTTCTTTCACTGCTGTTAAGTTTTAAGAGCTTTTATTATTATTTTTTGGTATGTTTTAGATGCCAGTCTCTTATCAGATATGTGTTTTGCAAATATTTTACCCAGTCTGTGGCTTGTCTTTTTATTCTCTTAGTTTTTTCACAGAGTAGAAGATTCTAATTAAGAATTTCTAAAATTTAGGATAATTATTAATTTGCAAGGAAAACCAAATTTGTAAGGAAAAGAAAAAAATCATCATAGTACAGCTCTGTCAATGGTGTGTATGCAGTCTAACTAATGCAAACAATGAATATTTATTTAATCAAGATTATCATGTATATTAGGAGAACTGGGAGACAGAAATGTTTGTGAATCTGTACGGTACTGTGCCAATAAAGAAAGTGAAATCATCCTTCTTCCATTATTGGAAATGTAGAGACAATGCCAAAAATCCATTAATCAAGAAACAACAATATTATATGATTAGGAGGCAAAATCCACAAGAATCCACTGCAAAAGTTGCAAATGGTTGCTTGCCCTTAGGGAATGGGGTATAGGGAAAGTGGAGGACTAGAGAATTGAATTAAACACAATAAGAAGACAGCAAAAACAAAAGGCAAAGAACATGTTTTTAAACATATTTTTAGACATTAACAGACCTTATAGGACCATTTTCTTCTGTATATGCATGTAGAATACGCATTAGACATAAACCTAAATGTTAAAAATGAAGATGGATACCTGTTATCCAAAGAGAGAGGAGGGAGGAAAGGATGGTATTCCTTGCAGGCTGAGTTGCACATGAACAAATATGGAGATAAAATAGGTCTGTTCTTTGAAATTGGTGCACATAGTTCGGGGAAGAAGGATGCCCGTCTCAGTTTGGGTTTTTCCGGAGGCAAACCCTGAGACAAGGCTTTGAGTCTAAATGGTTTACTCGGGGAACGGTGGGAACACTGGTAAAGATGTGGGGTTACGATACACACGTGTGAATGAAACTCGACAACAAACAGGCTCTATTAAATCAGATGCAGTGGATGGTGACAGCTTAATTATGTGTCGGGGGTGGGAATTCTGGGAAATGCCTCAAGACTTTGCAAGATGTGCTGACAGATCAAAGGGATGGGGCAGGCGCTGACAAGGTCTGCTGCAACCTGTGTGGGTGTGTGGCTGGGGCATGAAGGGGAGTCACGACGGCTGACGATTCCACACGAGAAGGCCGGCTCCGTATTTCTGTGACTCTACACACTTGAAGATACCAGTCGAATCATACACTGTTTTTTAAAACAGGTGGCTGTACAATTTTCAATCACTTCTCACTGGAGCCATAATAGTTACATTTTAAGTATTTTAGTGCATGCCCACTGGGGGATTCAAATATATCTTGAATGTAAACAATAGCCAATATTTATTTGTCAAAGCCTATGAGCATCAACATTAAAACTATACTCCATGGCTAATTATAAACTATAATTATATTTCCTTATATATTTAAAAAATTTGGTTGAATACTACTTCCCAGCAAGCATTCCAAGAAGTTGCTTCTGTAAAAGAATGATGACCATGACCTCAGGATGACATCCTCTAGGAAATAAAGTAAAATGAAGACCTTGACTCTCAGGAGAAGAGTTGTTTCATATGACAAGACTATCCTAGTCTCTTTATCATCTTGCCCCTTAAAGAGAAGATGTTATCAGAGAGCTAATGTGCTGTTTTACCCATATTACTTCAATGTTACTATAGGATTGCTGAGATGACATATTTATTAGACTTTTCAGACAGCTACCAATCAGCATAGATTCCAACTTAAAAAAGAAAAGTATCTAATCATCACAAGAACACGTGCAAAGGGAGATTTTACAATCGAAAATACAAGTTATCACTCTCGTAACACAGTGATCAATCCTATCATCACTGACAGTGAAACAAACTCTGTGAGGCAATAAGAAATATATAGCCCTACCTAGGAAGTATTCAAAATGTTTAAGTTGTATCTAATCAAATCTGTGAGCCTAACTTCAGGTTTACAGAATAGAAGGGACTAGAGAAGTAAAACACATTGAGAAGAAACCAAAAGGCAAATCCGGAAAGTGGGACAGTCTACAGGACAACAATGGATCCAATGTCTGAAACATGTCAATGTCATGAACAAAAGGACAAGAAAACAAGGTGGGAGAGGCAGAGGACCAGTCTAGACCGGAAGAGACATAACAGCAAAATGCAGCGCAGGGACACTGACTGCATCGTCCATAGGAGATATTTAGGTACGACTAGGAAGTCATGAACGTGGGCTACCAGGTGATACTAAGGAATCCTTGTTAATTTCATAAGCTACGATAATGGACTTGTGATGCTATTACATAACGAAGTATTGCAGAGTAAAATGTCATGATGCCTGTCATCTACACTAAAATGTTCCAGGAAAACAAACAATAGGGATTAAATCTACTTTATGAGGTATATGGTGTTCATCATCCTAACCCAACTAATTTTCTGTATCTTTTAAAGTTAAAAAAAAAAAAATCACATGGGCCCAGAAAAACTTGGTGGAACTGTTTTTTAAGTCTAAATATATTTCTTATATATATTTGCATTTCTGAGATTAAAAAAAATAGGAGTCATAGAATTTGCAAACTAGAAGGATACTTAGAATATTTCATATGTAGAGAAATTGAGGCCCACAAAATTGAAATGATTTGCTTAAAGTGACAAAGCAAGTTATTTGCAGAAACAATAGCAATTTGAATATAAGTCCTTTTCGCCTGATGACCAATAATATTTCCTTGAAAACAAGATTCATACCTAATTAATTTCTGTCATCTTTTCAGTGCCCAGCATACATCCACTGGATTTACAATACATCAGTAGTTTGCTTATAGAATAATTTTACCTACCTTCCAAATCATTTTACATAGAAAATATTCGGTTTCCATCAGTGTAGAGAAATAAGATCACATAACTTTCAAAGCAAACATTGTAGTTGGCCAAAGTTATTTAGCAGTTCATAGCTGAAAATAGAGCAGTGAACAGTGGCTCCAAAAACTAGTAAAAAATTGACTACATGATTTATTGGGTTTTTTTGTTTGTTTAAATTCATGTACATATTACCTTTTCTATCTACTCTTTAGCTTAAAAATACCAACATGTAAGTCTAACAATACAAAGTTGCCCACCCAAACAAAGATGCTAAATTTCAAGTGTGATTCTTTAGAGGGAAGGTCAACATTCTCATCAATTAATCCTCATTTTTCATAGTAAAAAAATGTGGGCCAGCTGCTGAATCAGGTACTTGGACAAACATTGCTGCCTATTTTGTAAAATCAGCTTTAGCACATTTGTGCATGGAAAGAGTAGCTGATTTTGCAAGATGTTGAAATATACAAGCTACATATGGTTCAGTGTATTTCCCACTGTATTGTTATTTTCAACCAAGAAAACACGTTAGGCATTTGTACCATCCCTCCTTGACTACTGTTTTCTTTATGCTGGTTATTGCCCTAAACATATAGCATTTGATATTTATAATGAAAAAAAAAGGGGGGGACTATTTATCTTCAAGATGTATCTTCCTAAAGTCTTAGTGATAAAGAAAAAACAATTGTTCCAGGGATTATAGTTTTCATTTTACAAAGCAAATATGAGGTGTCTGTAAACAAGATACTTTCTGCCTATGGATTCCTTTTCAGTATGCCGCACTGTCAAAAGGAATCACTGCAAGATAACAATTGGCTATTTATGTACCATGTATAGTGTCCTTAATGGGATGTTAGAAAATTAGTTTTTAGTTTTCTAGGAAATTCCATACCCTAAAAGGAAAAGGAAAGAAATGCAACATTAGACTCTCTTTTATTAAAAATGGGAATATAATTTTATCACATTTATCATTGTAATTTCTCCTTTTGAAAAATTTCCTCTGTTCTATAAAATGCAATCAGAGTCCTTTGTTAAATATTTAGATACTTTAAATTTAGCTCTTCAGACATCTATACTTAATATTTAGACATCTTTTCAATAAGTATGTTATTAAAATGGCTTATTTTTTAGAAAATAGAGGTGATAAAGTTGGAGGCAAGTTTTTGAAAATTCTGACATCACATAGTAGAATAATTTTATAGAGATCTATGTCACAACATAAAAATTAAATTAAAATATAATACTCCAAAACAAAGAATTTTAAGCTCACCAGATGAAGGGGAGGAATGAATAGATGCATTTAATGTGTAAATCTGAATACTTGATAAAAACATAAAGCAAAATTTTCACAAAACAAAATAATAGTACTGAGAACAAAAGTTCAAAAAGATGGTTACTATAGGACATAAAAGCACTCAAAACATTTTAAGTATTCTCTATAAATGGTAAAACCAAGAACAATATTTTTTTATCTACAATTTAGTTTTTTTAACTGATGGAAAAAAAATGTTCAAATTGATCATGGTCTTGTAGTTTTTTCAGTTATTGATAACTGATAGAAAATAAGAATTAATATAATAATAAGAAGAAAATATGAAAATCCTCAGGCTGAATCAGAGAACACTCTATTAAAGACCATCCCCACACTTGAACTGGCCTCATCTTTGCAAAGCTTAGTGCAATATGCCTGGAAGGAACTAAGGTACCGATTGACATATCAGATCTATTGATAGTCTTTAGATTTTAGATAGAACATTCTTGATAAGGTAGAAATGTTTTTATCATATTTAAAAACACATGTGTAAAGGTTTATATTTATGTCTATACAGTGGATTTTCCAAACATGTTTGTTTAATCTAATAATGTTCTTTCAGAGGCAACATATTTCCTAAGAAGTCTTGATGTCTATATGTCTACATGTTGTCCATCAGGCTATCTTTATGAGACATTTTCAATTTTTACACATGCCCTTTGATGATGTCATGGAAATCAAGCAAAGAAACTAAGATGGACACACTTGCTTTTTAGATGAAGCCCTTTCATTTTGAATTACCTCCTACTAAGGCTCTTAGGAACACTTTCATCTATCCAGATATGCAATAGCCACTTCGCTTGCTACGAGGACATACGTTCAGTGAAAAAGGAAGCATCAGTACAAACTTTATTCTTCAAAGAGGCTGGACTATCTCACCTCTTCCCTGAAGTCTTCCCTATAGCATCACAGCCCAACTTGGTTTCTTCTTTTACTGAATTTCCCTTTTCTTCTCTTTATTCAAATACTTAGACACCTGGCCTTTCTTTTGTTTTAATATCATTGCTGATAGGACACTTACACATTGTCCAAGTTCAACTTCAATCCAACATCGTCCAAGTCCAATGAAGATTTTACTGAGACCAAGAGAATTTACATTTCTTACAGAATCAACAGTAGAGCTAGAACTAGCAACCTCTATCTTCTGACTCCTATTGTTTTAAAATTTTATACTACTTCACAGGCAGTCTAAGATTTACTATGCTGCTATTAAACGTTTCCTACATCTATCATTTTTCTCTTCTGACCAGACCACCAGTTACTTGAGAGCAGGAGCCATGTTTTGTAATTCCTTCGAATCATATACAGTGACTATGACAGGTTTAATTGAAGTAAGCTGAATGAACTAAAACATCTCCATATTGCAAGGTAAATATACTGTATTATATCCATATCAGGGGAAATATTCTCTCATGAGTCATACCCTGAAGTTTCTAATTTTTTCTCCATTATTCTAGAGTAGTGGCAAAAATTCTCCAATTCTTATACAAACATTTATTCAACATAACTCAAGATTGGACATTAGTAACTATAAATATAAGTAAATATAACTATTGTCAGATATTGGGAATCAGAATTTAGATACTGTCCTGGAAATAAATATCACATTGAGGAGTACAAAATATTAAGAGTTCTTTAAGCAAGAAAATGCAGTTAACTCTCAAAAGGGTGGTTCTAGGATTCCATTGTTTCCTGGAACAATTACATCTTTTCCCCCAACTAACCATGGAACTGATGCTTTTCCTTTCTGTTTCAGACTCCTACAATCGGTTGTTTATTATGCATTTCCATTTGCTCCTTTTACGATGCTTTTACATTTCAAAATCAACTGAAAAATCCCATTGTTTTGGTTTGTGTTCCTGAGACTGAAACAAAGGGAATTGTCAAGTCCGAATACCAGTCTGGAGGCTTTGCTTCTCTCTGTGTTATTTTATCTTGTTGAAAATTACAACAGAAGTGTAGCTTAGGAGGATCTTTCTCCTTTTAATTGACATAGAAATTATTGTTGACATTACCTCATGATCACAAATGCTGCATTTTGACTCCTCCAGGCCCGACCACAAATGTGTCACCCCCGTAAACAAGATGTATTTTTACTCTAAAAAATGTAAGTGTGATCATTAACTTAACCATATAAAATACTACACAAAAATAAGAAGTTTGCACACAATCCACTCCCACAACTGTCCTGCTGTTTTTGCCAGAATGTTTAGAAACTGCTAGGGCTTCCTTTCTTCTTCTGATTCCGTTTAATGAAAAAAGGCAAGAGATCAGAAGCCTCAGAGGACTGGATTTTTTTTTTTTTTTCTCTCTTATTTAGGAGAAGGACCCAAAGCTGACAAGTTCGAAAGCGGACAATATGGACACCAATTCATTCCGAATAAACTGACCAATCGAAAGCCAGAGGGAGTCTCCCCTGCCACCTTGTGATTGATCTTGGCTCATACTGGGGAAGAGTCTCAGGTTGCTCTAAGCATAGGGCTGGAAATGCATAAGTAGAGCTCACCCATGTTAGTATTTGCACAATTACTTTATAGCAACGTTCTATGTTGCCTTCAAACTTGAAGAGGAATGAGATGAATCACTGTGCTTGTTTTTTGGTTAGGAGGCAAATCCAAACGTCTGGAGACTAGGCTGGAAACGTTATTTTTGTTGTTATTTTTTAGGTGGCAAAGAAATGTGCACTGCAGCATCGTTTTCCAGCAACTAAAAAAATGTCCTCACATATTTACGTTAAATACTACGGGCAATAAATATATATTTTGAAGGTAGAGGTAGAGGGCTCAACATGTGTGTTCTTTTGTCCTTCAGCAAATCTTAAGGAGGTTTCTTACAAAGGAGGATAAATGTTTGGCAGTGCTTTGTGCACACTTAAACATATGGCTGGAGTCCATGTGTGCACGTACATTTCCATGTCATCTTTACAGATAAATGTACGGGGCTGGCTGGAGACAGGTGCAAACAGTGCGGTAGCATCTGGCCTCCTGCTCTGCCTCCAATCATATAGGTAGCTTTACTTTAGCAAAGCAAATTAGTAAAGGATCACAGGTCTGATGCTCAAAGAAACCAGACAAAACCTAGAGGAAACTAGGAAAAAAAAAAAAGAAAAAGTCGCACTGAAATGTTGGCCAGTGTAAGGCGTGCACGGGGTTCCCAGATTCCTCTCTTGCTCCTTCACTGTTCCCTCTGTCTATCCATTCAAGGGAAGACCCGTACTTTCCCATTCTCTGTGATGTGTTTCGTTTTCCTGACTCCTCAGGCAGTTTCCGTCTACGTCAAAAAGGCAAATAGCGTGCGTCCTCAGAGCAGTCTTCGCACTGATGGGCATTTCTGTCAATTTCTGTCCAAATGTTAGTGCTAATGACTTTATGATCCCTCTGACTTTTCAATGAAGAGTGAAGTACTCACTGCATATCAACAAAGTGTCAAGTGCAACTTGAGATACTGTGGTCTGGGTGCCCTGCATCTTTGGGTTTTGCAGAGCAAGAATCATGCCTACTGTACAGAAGGATAGATGAGGGGACACAATTTTGATGTAGAGAAAAGCTGTTCTAAATTGTTTCCCTTTTTAAATGAAGGTTTTCGATAAAATGAGGAATGTAGGGGAGAAGTTTTAGAATTAGGTTTCCAGAAGGGTCATAGGACTTAGCATCTTACATGTAGAAATTCCACGGGGATCTGCTCAAACCTCTGGGACAGGAAGCCAGACTGAGCACAGCGACTGATAACGCCATAGTTGTGGCCATAAAGGATGAAGAAGTAGAATCAAAGGACATTTATTGTTCCCTACTGTGATTTTTTAGCATGAAGACTTGGACAATTCTGTGGGTTTGAAGGAACTAAGGAGAAAGGAAAAGATGAAAGAAACGCTGGAGCAGCACAGAGCTGTAAATGTAATTTTCTATGACCAAGCGAAACAGCACGTTTTCATCACAGATGACAAGTCCCGGCTGAGCACTTCTGTCGTGAAGGACAGTTCAGACAGTCTGTGCAGACGGAGATCAAGGCAGGAGGGAAACGGAGTAGCACCCAGGATCAGCCTCGCCTGGAACTGACCGTCGACCTTGACGGAAGCTCTCTGAGCAACAGCTGTTAACGATGGTTGAGTGGATGCTGTGTAAGGGCCGTTCGGCTCTAAAATAACCCAAGTTTATGAATTCAGAAGTCAGGGAACTGACTTTGATTGCTCCTGCCTACTAGAGGACATTCACCGAGAAAAAGGAAGAGAAAGTATTTCACACTGACAAAACCCTTTCACTTAAAAAACCTTGTGTAAGAGACCCACATCATCTAAGTCATTTCCAAAGAACTCCAAATGTTAAGAAAGTAAACAATGTAATTATTAAATTAACTACTTCATTATGATTAACACAATTTATTTTAAATAGAAAAAAAAAAACACGAGTTGGATACATCCAAGTTTGAATTCCGACTCCACTATAACCTTGGACGAGCTATTTAAGCTCCCTGCCCCCAATTCACCCATCTACAAAGCAACACCAATAACATTTGCTTTGCAGGAATTGTTCAAAGATTAAGTAAAATGGCACCTCTAAAGCGGCTAGCTGAGTGGCAAGAGCATTGATTCTGAATCAGTGACAAGCATTTTAATATTGTATGTGGAATTTTTAAAAGTTAATTAAAATTGTAAACTTATATACCATGTAAGTAACTTGGGGCATTTTTGAAATTATATTACATATTTCATCACATCTAAGTTATTGTTGATTATAATATTCATTCTTTCATCACTGGGAAAGAGAAAAATAAGTGTTAACTAAATCAGACACAGTACTAAGATGCCATCATTTGTAAGATGAGTCCAAATTTCAAAAATGTTAAAATTTGAGAAGCAGGCATCTTAGAATAATGGCATAGAGTAATTCCAGAGGTTTTCTTTATTATCTGGCTTCCTAGGGAGCAGAGGCTTTGTCTTTATTATGTTTTTATCGTCCTCCTATCAATGCCTGCTGAATTTTTTTAGGGGGTCAATAAATAGTTTTTAATGATACTAGTTGTTGCAATTACATTTTCAGCTTGATGGAAGGAAAACAGTCTTGTAATACGCCAAGCTATTCGTTGTGTTTCAAGGTTATCCTTACCTCCTTACCTATATTTCCCAATGCTAGAAATAAAAACCCGAAATTAAGGCCTAATAATATGACAGTGATAACAGGATAATTCAGAGATAAGATGTTTGGTTAGTTGCAGTTACACTTCTTGAGTTTAATTTCTGTTGCCTTCTCACTCTGTGACCTGGACCAAGTCACTGGACATGACGGGACTCAAGTGAGATGCAGATAAAACTGTCAGGGAAGGTGAATGTAAAAATAAAACTATAAATTTGAAACATAATTAGAAGTAAACCACTCATTTTTCTACTTGTAGGCAAGTACAAAACTATCATTTGAACCTGGATACAAAACACAAAGTTACCTCTAATTTGGGTTCAAATGTGACTTCTTCAGCCATGGTGAAGCTCTGAGTACAGATTATTATGTCACTGAACCTTCATATATAAATACAATTATCCTATGTACTTTAATGATTTCAGAAGGATAAAGTCTCAGATGATCTTCTCAATATAACATAATGCATGATATTTTTAAAACTCTTGCAAAGGAAAAAAATTGCCTGAGGAAGTTAAGACAGAGTCAGTTTTCATATGGCCATGCTATTTCATGACCATCAGGTGGAAACTTTTCAGGTTTAATGCTTTATAATTCTCCCAGCTGAAGCTTTAAAACTTCAAAGCACTGCAGAACATTTCAAATTTCTCTTCTGCCCATGAGAAAACCCTTTGCATTGAAAGTTGCTTTCAACTGGAATCCTACGTTTGGTATTACACAACAGCGACATATTTTTATGGAGATTAAAATTACACACCAAGAATGTAAAGTTGCCCAAGCAGAACCATTTCTACTATTAAAAATGCTCCCTCTATACACTATGAAGAGCTATGACCTACTCTTGTCCATAAATAACGCGTACTACAAAAAATTTAAAAACCGTTTATAAATTCCATATTTGCCTAAGAAATATTCATCTTCTAACCACCTGCAATTTACAGAGAGGATCTGCTTAAGCATAATTATGTTTCCTTTAACTAGTAAACAATAAATCTACTGCTGATTGCAAAGACAGGAGATCAGCGGGTATTATGAAGAAAATGACATGAAAATCAATATGTAATTCCTGGGAAAAGGGCGTGCTCTTCTTTTAATTTGAAATCTACCAGTGGTAAGTCATGAATATAAAACTTGCCTCTGTAAAAATAATTTGATTGCTGTAAAACTAGGAATCATCCTTGGTTATCTAATATTTCAAGAAACAGTGTATTAGCCCCTCTCAGAATCTGTGTGAAGCTGGCCCTCTTTGGCAACTAAAAGAGCTCTTTGAACCATAGAACAGATGTAATGAAAACTGGTTCCATTAAATGCAGCTGGCAAATTACAAACTGAGAAATTAATGCATCATACCATGACTCTAGGGGCTAAGATGAATCAAGGAGTGGTTGCCAGATGCTCACGTTTCCTCACCACCTCCCACAATAAAAACATTTCTCTTTATAGATTTGTTTACTATAATACGAATTATTGATACAGGCAATGCAAATTATGAGATCATAACGACGATTAATCAACTAAAACAATATCTGTACTGTAGTCATGTAATAACATTTTTAAAGGACTAAAATCCGAATCACATAATTCTTACATACTCTTCTGGGCTTGGAAAATGCACCGGACTCCCAGAAGTCCTCACTATCCTGTGATAAACTGTCCCTGAATTCCAAAGGGAAGGGAAAGTTGATGCAATGCTATCCATGAACAGCATGCGCCTTTGCTGAGTTCAAGTCAACGTATTCCGACCTGGTGTGCTGACGTCTCCACTAGCAGAACCTGACAAAAGTCCACTTAGCATCTGTTTTTGAGGTGCTCTTCAAGGCTCTGAGCAGTCCTCTTGAGTCATTAGCTAAACATTGTTGCAAAGAGCTACACTCGCAAGGATACCCCTGTGAAGACTAAAGGGGAGGGATCTGGAAGCACATTTTCAGGTAATTCAGACAGCCCCTGGGATATATAAGGCTCCTCTCCCTCCTCAAAATAAAGAAGAAAGAAAGAATTGCCGGAGGCTCGGTTTTGTTAGATTTCTATCCAGCCGTAGATACATAAGCAAAACATTCTGAAATGAAGATGGTTTGACTTTAGTGTAATTGAAAATACTTAGGTTGTGTTTAGCCATTTAATTTATGTAATTAGTTGATTGTTTTCAAAGAAAATTACAGTTAGTCACTTAAAACATGTACTTTTATAACGCCTAATTCAATCCAGTGGTGAAAGGTAGAAGAAGTGACTCAAAAAGGATCAAAAGAAGACTGAATTATTGGCAAAGCTTTATTTCTTAAGTGGAGTGGTGGGTATGTGGGTATCATTGCACCTTATTATTTTTTGCTGCATGAATATATTAAAATTTTAAAAATATTTTAATGAGCTTATAGTCCAAAGTTTTATAGAGGAAGAGTATTGGGGGGAGTTAATCCTCAATTTTCTAATTTGTTCTCTCACTGCAGTTATTTTGCTTTTTCTGAAATTCATACAAAGAACAAAGATTTGCTGGGTTACAGGGTAAATGCTTAAGTGTTCTATTTCTCTTTGCTAAAATACGTGGGAACACGTATTTTATTTACATATTTACATTTACATATTTATTACATAAAACATATGGGTGTTTTATTTACATATATTAAGGAGTCTATTTTCTTTTTATCTTCATAATAAAAATCCATCTCATAAATATTTAATTGACAAGGGTGGTCTGGACAAGTATTCTGATTTCAGAATTGCAACAATAAATAATGACCTAATTGCAATAACGATGTACTCATGTTTTCTTCTTAAAGCTAAAATATATACAAGTGATCTTTTATTGCATGAACGAGTCCCTCTCCTATTCTTTTAAAGCAGTTGTTAGGCAAATAATAGATGACTACCTTCAATTCATACATACAAAGAAAAATATTACAGTAAAATTAATAAGCATATACATTTTAGGCATATGGTATACACATTACACGTTCTATAGTAACGAATTACAGTATGTAGGTTGGAGTGGCCTATTTACTTTTCTATCCAATAAAGTACTTTTCTAATTAGAGTACTGCATCATACAGAATTACACTATTTCCAGATAAAGGACTTTTGGTAAAGTGCACAGATATTGCAATATGCATGTTATACACTTTATAGCTATTATAAGCATGCATCAATGACAATTTTCAGTTGTTTTATAGTAGCATTATTTCTACATGTGGAGACATATATACTAAATACATACAATTACCTACATACCCCATATGCTTTACAACATGTACATTCTACCATTAGCAACTTCTCCTTGGAATCAACTTGAAATTGTTTTCAATGTACAGATATGTTATTTCCATAATTCTACAAAAGGTCAAGCAAGTTCCTATATGAATAACAATCAGTTGATTGTGTACTGAAAGCTGTGAAAGAGGCGGTCGGAGTCTATGCACACCTAAGCACTCTTTCTTCCTTACAGGTATTCATCTGAGAATTTTTTTAGAAGAGGTTTTTGATGTGTGTGGTAATTAATTGAAATAAATGAAAACTCTGCCTTATACCCAGACTAAATGTGCGTCAACAGCTGCTGCTCTCCCAGCTCTGAATGTCAGCCAATTAGTGGAGAAGTTCTACATGCCTACTGCCCTCACCAGTTTTCCTCTCTGACAGCTCCATTTTCAAACTCAACCAGGGAGGTAAGACTTACTGTTATTCCGTTTTTTTCATTTTATCCAGAAGTAAAATCAGCAGATAAAAGATGCTGAGTTTTTTCCAAAGGCTGCTCACCCAAGAAACACAGCACAATCCATGACCCCCTCCTCCAAAATGAATGAATCAACGAATGAGGGTTTTGAGGTTCACTTACTGAATAAATGCCAGCTAACAGATTAATTTTCCCACTGGACATAGCATAGAGAATTTTATTTTTCTACTTTCCTATAATGAATTAAGAAACGGAGATAGGGAAATGTAAAATTAAAGATCTGCAGATTCTGATGT
The DNA here is from genome assembly GCF_009873245.2 of Balaenoptera musculus. Lineage (NCBI taxonomy): Eukaryota > Metazoa > Chordata > Mammalia > Artiodactyla > Balaenopteridae > Balaenoptera > Balaenoptera musculus. The sequence goes on from NC_045805.1 coordinate 1,477,132, forward strand.
ACTTAGCAGTTTCATATAACCCACTCCAGAATTTCTCCAAAAGTAAGGTAGAAATTCCCCTTTGGACTATATAGAACTGTAAATAAAACACATTTTTTTTTTTAAACAGATAACATTTACCTTTTTCAGATTTTTATTTCTTAAAATCTGATGAAAAATTTGAATTACTGACATATTACCTCCTTTGAACAACCCAACTCATTAAATTTTTATTTTAAACTAATGCCTATACATTGATGAATAGGGCATGTAGGATGTTACAGATAATGACCACACAACAGTTTATACTGTTGGCAAAAGGCACAGTTAAAAATATTGCTGACTTGCTACCCTTATGTTACACAGGAGTAGGTCAGTTCAGGGAATTAAAATAATAGTCAACAAACAAACAGTAAATTTTTCAAGATGCAATCTACTTGTATCTCATGTCCTTATACTGAGACCAGCCCATTTGTGAATGCGTCAGCCCATGTGCAAAATGAGAGGTGAGATTTTGCCACATGGAGAAAGCAAACACGACTCAGAGCACAATGAAGTTTATGGGAAATAACATTTATTGGACTTTAAAACAGTGAATTCCAAAATAATTAAGTTAATAAAAGAGTCTCACTCTTTTCTGAACTAAAGTAAATGGCTCTAAAATTAATTTCATTGGTTTTTTAATTCACTGTTAACTCAATAAAATGAGCTTTTAAAATTAACTTCTTTGTTTTTGAACTCACTGCAATAAAAGTCCATAAATGAACTTTGGGGAAAAAAAGTCACGAGTTAAACTCGTTCCAGATTTAGTCAGTAGTCATCTGGTATGTAGATAACAAAGGCATATAGGAAATCTGGGAGATTTTGCTCAGAATATGTAGCCTAGGATTTTAAAGGGTCCGTTTACCTACATTATATCTATTATATGGAAATGAGAAAATTCCTCTCTTCTCAGAAAGAGGGGCAAAGTATGACAAAGAGAAATCATTGATTTTAAATAATTATCTAAGAGATAAGGCACACAGAAAACTAAATTGAACTTTCAACTCTGCTGATCTAAGATGTAAGGTGATAACATAATCGAATATTCCTGAGATTCTGCTCTTTAAGTCATCTAATTTATAAAAGTTTTCCTGTATCTCTAAAAGGGCAAGTAAGTATTTTATAATCTCCAATTCATCCTGATGTGTATATTGAAACAAAGGCAGAAGGAAAGGCATTTTGCGTGTATTTCACTGGCATATCTGGATAATAAAATCATGGAGAACAATTTCCCTCTTAAGTACTTAAATTTTAATACTGGAGCTCTCAATGCATATTTGTGACCTATAATTATAATAAAACATCTTTCGTATTTGTATTTTACTTTCCCTTCTTATTGCTACCAATTTATCCTAGACTATTATTAGCCCACACTTGGATAATTATAACAACATCCTAGTTTATCTTCCTTACTCTTTGGAAATTTAGAAGATGCTGGTCCCTCTATCTGGAACATTTCCCCACCAACCATCCTACTCTTAGCATGTACCGTTCCTGACTAATTCCAACTTTCCAGTTGCAAAACAAAGGTCACTATCTCCTCAAAGTCCTCTCTGACCCAATCTCCAAGGCTAGGTAGGTCCCAGCCACAATATAGTGCTTATTACCTCTCACTGTTACTACTGCTAGGCTCTGGTCCTTCACGATGGTGGAAAATGGGTGTCTTCTTGTTCACACGTGAATTTTCAGTGCTTCACAGAGTTCTTGGCATATAATTTGTACTCAGTAACTATTTGTTGAATTAATAAATCCTGCACCAGTCAGCCTACTACTTATTAACTATTGCTTTCATTTTGATACCTTTTTAAGAAACGTCTCTCTTTAGTTAGGTCATCACATCTCGACTCCTTTGTTTCACGTCATGTATAATCTGGTTTATTTCCTCAGAGTTCTCACAGGTGCTTCCACAACCTGACACCCATTTCTCTGCCTAAGGCACTTGCCTCCCTTCTCAGCTCGAAATTCCCATTTTTCTGACATCTCCTCTAATTTTATGTCAATTAACATTGATATTTTCATTGTTCTACATATATTTGCCATCCAGTTTAGTCCTTGATTGCCGTATTAATTTTGTTCCCTAAGTACACTGTAATTCTTTGGAAGCAATAACTCCTTGGTGGCCCTTACAAGATTATAGACTCATAAACCAGGAAACAAGATTATAGGACCATTAACAGGTTGAACTAAATATATGACCTGCTTCAGACTCCTAAAAAAAAAAAAAAAAAAAAGAATATTCATGAAGCTACGGAAAGTGAGTAAATCACAGATTAAATCGGATCCCTAGTAAGTGGTAAAGATGCCACGCACGGCTTCTCTTTTAAAGTATGTTCCTTCATGCCACTGATTGATCAGTATAGACCTGTACTGATTCTCCAATTAAAGATATCTTTGATTTAAAACCCTATGTACTGGGCTTCCCTGGTGCTGCAGTGGTTAAGAATCCGCCTGACAATGCAGGGGACACGGGTTCGAGCCCTGGTCCGGGAAGATCCCACATGCCGCAGAGCAACTAGGCCCGTGCGCCACAGCTACTGAGCCTGTGCTCTAGAGCCCGCGAGCCACAACTACTGATCCTGCGTGCCGCAACTACTGAGGCCCACATGCCTAGAGCCTGTGTTCCGCAACCAGAGAAGCCACTGTAATGAGAAGCCCGCGCACAGCAACGAAGACCCAATGCAGCCAAAAATAAATAAGTAAAAATACATAAATAAATTTATTTAAAAAGAAACCCTATGCATTGTTTTTCCAGATACCCCCTCCTACTTTGTAGTCTTAGGTGAGCTACTATTTCTGATACTTAACATAAGGGGATAGAATTCAGAATGTTTTTGTCAATCTTGAACACCTTTCTTGAACATCTATTTCCTATTACTTTCGCATGCAATAAGCCTTTAAAGATGGCCTAGCCAACAAATGACTCTTTAGAGCTACATGAGAGGCTATTAATAGAAAGCATGTGGAACGATGAGACACTGAGGGCACCTCAGGGGGGCTGGGGGCCCGAGGAAGACTTCAGCTGGAAGCTGTAGAGAGTTGTGGAGTCGTGTGTCCTGAGGCCCCCAGGGGTATCAGTTTCGGGAAAGCTGTCTCTGATACTCAGCTGGACCCCCTGACTGATAAAAAGTGCTACTGCCAGGCTTGTGGCCACGATGCAGGGGGCCCATAATCTCTGGAATCTTCACTATATTAAGAATGATTCTAGGGCTTCCCTGGTGGTGCAGTGGTTGAGAATCTGCCTGCCAATGCAGGGGACACGGGTTCGAGCCCTGGTCTGGGAAGATCCCACATGCCGCGGAGCAACTAGGCCCGTGAGCCACAACTACTGAGCCTGCGCGTCTGGAGCCTGTGCTCCGCAACAAGAGAGGCCGCGATAGTGAGAGGCCCGCGCACCGCGATGAAGAGTGGTCCCCGCTTGCCGCAACTAGAGAAAGCCCTCGCACAGAAACGAAGATCCAACACAGCCATAAATAAGTAAAATAAATAAATAAATAAATAAATAAATAAATTTAAAAAAAAAAAAAAAGAATGATTCTAGAAGTTAGAGTCACTGTTGAAGCAGTTCAAGGCGATAAAAGAGATTGGCCTCGGATGTGTCCTTTTGTGTAAAGTTTAGATAAGACTACAAGAAGAGTGAAATAAGTCCTTTAACCTTCATCCCACACTGACCAGGTGGTTTCTACTAGGACTCCACATCCTGACTGTGTATTTTAAAAAAAAATTTGTTATACCACCTCTTTGGATCTGACTCATAGTATATCTGGTTATACTTATGCATTGAACAAGTTAGCCTCTATGATTGCTTTCAGTGAAGTCTGTGTATGATTTGACATTTTCCCCAAATTAATGTCAGTGTATTTTATAATTTACCAAGGAAGTTACATAATATCAACTGCACAGACATTTGAACTATTTTGTAAACATTCATTTTTTTGCTTAAGCTTTCTCATAATTTCACACATATATATATATATATATATATATATATATATATATGTATATATATATGTCATACTGGTAAATTTTTCTTCACTATATTTTTAAAAATTCTGGTCTCAAAAGTTCTACATTTTCTAAATTATTAGCTTTTTACATTTGAAATAAGTCTATGTATTCCTGGCAAACATTTCTCCCTAATTCACATCAGACTCTCTCTAGGAATCTTTCCTAATAACCTAGAGATGAGGACACATTCTCTCTTGATATAAAGCCAACACAAAGACAGTTCTCAATAAAAATCCATGTACATCAACCAAAAACAAACTGGTCGACAGACAACTATCTTCCTTGCTTTTTTTGGTAGGATATCTCAAAAGAATTAATAGTCACACAATTTGTGGGTATTTCATGACAGTGTACAACATATTTATTATTAATACTTTCTCATCCACAACTTTCAAAATTGCAAAATTTCCATTTTAGTATAAAATCACACTCAAGTAAGATATTTGTCACTGCATAGCTATGGTCGAGCACAGTGATATCTTCTTTAATAATATGCACCTACAAGATATTAGATCACGTAATTAATATTGCCTTGAAGGTCAGTCACATCAGTGGTCACTGAAGAGGTAAACTAAAAAGTCAGTCTAACATTTCTAAATTCAACATAAAGATACCATCAGAAATACAGGCCTGAACTGTGGGAAAAGGAAATGCCCATCTTGTGTCTTTTTTATGAGTCATTTTAAATCTTTAATGCTTCAAAAATTCATTACATTAATTACAGCAATAGGCTGTTCATTTCTTTTGTGTGGGATTGCACTGTGTTGTCATGAGAAGAATCTTTAGAGGGGTAGCTCAGGTTTCTCAACCCCCAGGCTCTAACATTAAAACACTTCATTTATTGTATTAAATTACCTGGTTTGGGCAAAATAAGATGTGCATGTAAGAGCATAGAAAAAATTTAGTGTAGGTCTAATTAATTTTTATATTTTCTTGCTCGAGATTTTCTAAATCAGTGCAGTAATTTCTATGTAAATGTTTATATCATCTCATGGTTGTACTTTTAGCACGTTTCAGTTTACAGAGAGTGAATATATTTGGTGAATTCCTGGTAGGATATTTCTCTCAAATGGAATTTTTTTTTTTTGGCTGCATTGGGTCTTCGTTGCTGCGCGCGGGCTTTCTCTAGTTGCGGCGAGCGGGGGCTACTCTTTGTTGCGGTGCATGGGCTTCTCATTGCGGTGGCTTCTCTTGTTGCAGAGCATGGGCTCTAGGCACATGGGCTCAGTAGTTGTGGCTCACGGGCTCTAGAGCGCAGGCTCAGTAGTTGCGGTGCACGGGCTTAGATGCTCCGCGGCACATGGGATCTTCCCCAACCGGGGCTCGAACCCGTGTCCCCTGCATTGGCAGACGGATTCTTAACCACTGCACCACCTGGGAAGTCCCTCAAATGGAGTATTTTTTAAAAACACATTTTTATCCAAAAACCTCTATTATTTTAGATTTTTATTTAATAAAAGAATTATTATTTGTATTTGTCCAGTGCCAATAGTCTATATGTGATAACTCAATACATACTTTGAAGCTTGCCCGACTAACTAAAAATCTTAAGAAAATATGAGACAGAAGCAAACAAAACAAAAGACTGTAAAGTATAGGGCAGGGACCCAGTCTGTTTTACTCACTCATATCCTCTGACCCTAGAACAGGTTCTGGCAAATAGCTCCTCAGGTTTGAATAAAAGTGACTGCAACTAAGACCCAGCACAGCCAAAAATCAATCAATCAACAAATAATAAAAAAGTGGCTACAGGAGTGACAAGCACTGGGGACAATGTGACAGAGGGATTTTGAGGGTTACTGAAAAACAATATTTAATTGATATCAATTAAACAGATAACACAATATTAAAATACTTAAATACATAATACACGAGAAATTTAATTGAAGGATTACACTAAAGAAATACTTTTAGGACATCCCTGGTGATGCAGTGGTTAAGAATCCGCCTGCCAATGCAGGAGACACGGGTTCGAGCCCTGGTCCAGGAAGATCCCACGTGCTGCGGAGCAACTAAGTCCGTGCGCCACGACTACTGAGCCTGCGCTCTACAGCCCGCGAGCCACAACTACTGAGCCCACGTGACACAACTACTGAAGCCCGCGCACCTAGAGCCCGTGCTCCGCAACAAGAGAAGCCACCGCAATGAGAAGCCCACGCGCCGCAACGAAGAGTAGCCCCCGCTTGCTGCAACTAGAGAAAACCCACGCGCAGCAACGAAGACCCAATACAGCCAAAAATAAAATAAATACATTTATAAAAAGAAAGAAATATTTTTGAGTGCCAATTATTTGCCAGACATTAGACATACAGCTGTGAACACAAAGGTACAGTTTCTGCCCCAGAGGACGTCAATGATGAACAGAAATAGGCAAATCTTTTATAAACACTTAGGATGGTGTTGGTGCAAATGCTGAGAAAAAAATAAAGCAGAGTAAAAGGGATAAGGAGTCTCCAACATGAATTTGTTTTCGTTTGGCTATTTAAAGTGTGGTGGCCAGAGAAAACCTCAGTAATGTGTCGACATTTGAATTGAGATAAAAGTGAAGAAGCAAAATATGAGAACATATGAGGAAAGAGACTTCTGGGTTAAGGGAATGTTCATGCAAAGGCCCTGAGGGGGGGGATGCTTTAGACTCTTCAAGAAACAGCAAAGAGGTCAGTGTGGCCAGAGCAGAGGGTGTAAAAGAAAGGAAGCTGAAGATGCAACAGAGGCCGCAGCAGTGTGGGTCTCAGAGGCCATGGTGGTTTGACTTTCATCATGAAGGAGATGGGAGTTATTAGTGGGCAATGAGTGATGTGATATGAATTCTCTTTTAACAGCGTCTCTGGCTGTTGTTCAGATCAGTTTGTAGGGGGCAAGGATGGAATTAGGGATACAAGTGGAGGACTCTGTAATCATCGAGGTGGGAGACACTTGTGGCTCAGGCCATGCTGAGGGTGGCGGGAAGTGGCTGGATTCTGGTTTTATGTTGAAGGCACAGTTGGCAGAGTTTGCTGGTTAATAGGCTATGTGGACTGAGTTGGGGGTGACAAAGATAATTCCAAAGATTTTAGCTTGAGCAACCCTCCTCCCCCCACACACACACACACAAAGTAGCTTTCATCTACTGAATCCTTCTGAAGCAGCAAGTTTGTGAGGTGGAAAATCAATTTATATATTTAATTAATATACTGAGGATACAGTCTAACGTGGGTTGCCACTACTGCAACTTAAAAAATAAAGATTGATCCTAATAGGTGGGAATGCTTTTGAATTTCCTTTCTGTGTGACTACTTTCAGCAGATGACTTTTGTAAGGGTCATCCAGGAGCAATTCATTGAGTCAGGGCATGGAGGTACGGAGGCACTCACTACGGTGTGGCACTTGATTACAATTAAATCGTTAAGTGTGAAACAAATATAACTTCAGCAATATGCATCTATGAAGTTAAATTTTCATCAGAGTTATTAATAATGTCCCCAAATTTCCAGCAGAGGAAAGAAAGTAAAATATGCTCTCTTGGACATAAAATGATCCTCAATTTGAAGTAAAGTACCTACTTCCATGTACAAGATGGTCATTTACTATTGAAGGTGCTAAAATGAACCTTAATGAAAGACCCTAATCCATGCATTCTCCACAGGACCACAGTGCCTGTCCCGCAGGGGGCAAAAACTGGTTGGGTAAGTTGTTACAAAAACATCTTATATTACAATGGTTTTTGTTCCTCCAAAGGGCACAGTACACAAATAGATATACACTGGTATTAACACCTAGCCATTGTAATTGGATATAATTGGATGGGTGGTGATTAGGAAAAGAAAAAGCTTAAAAGGCTCCTTAGGGGAATAATAATGAAAAAAAAGTTTGAGAAATACTGACGATACTAGGTTTAGTTGCAAGGTTTACAGAGAGGAGGACTTTTCTTAAGCTATAAATTCAAAGTTTGTGTTTTCATCAAAATCAAACTAAACAATAGTTGGAGAAAGAAAAAACAGCTGACACAATGACAGGAAACAACTTGGGCCTACCACCACTGTCATCCTTGTGGCCCAAAGGGCCAAGCTTGTTTACTTGCTTAGTCTAATAGACAGAATCACTAACTATCCTCATGTGCACAGAGGGACAGGGAAATCAGTCACTTGGAACCTTCTGGTCCACAGAGACCCTGAGTCAGGTCTAGAAGTGACAACCACAGATACGTACCACACGGGTCAGTTTGCTATACTGTCAAGTCATCCTAGATTCTCAGCATTCACATACTTGGAGCCACACAAAGGGCTCAGGACACATGAAAAGGTATGGAACCCATATACCAGTCTCAGTTCACAGGCGATGAGAAACCACCGGGTAAAGAAGACAGAGTGAAACGTTGCTGTGATCCTCCCCATTAGCAAGACACAGACCTGCTTTCTGGTAATGCTAAGAAATAGGCCATTGATATTTGGTATCGTCCTGCATTCACTTTTCCTCTGTTGTACTTCCTGGATTCGCCTCCTGTGTCCTCCAGGCACCTAACACGATGCCTTATTTCTTTTCTTTTTTTTTAATATGTATGATTAATCTATTTGTCTTTGTACCAACACAGTTGTAAACTATGTTTTGATATTTTTTTCTCAGCACTGCTGGTGTAATTTGAAATGTGGTCATTTTTTTTTTTTTTAACATCTTTTTTGGAGTATAATTGCTTTACAGTGTTGTCTTAGTTTCGGCTGATGATACCTTATTTCTGACTGCTGCAAACCCAGCTCTCCTTTTCAGTCGACAGCTCCTCGTCTACCCGTTTATCAAATGAAAGCAAAGAGAGCCCAGAGGCATTCTCTCTCTGACCTCCTTCTAATCCCACTGTGGTTGTTTTAGCCAAACCAAAACACTCCCATGACCACAGTTTGTATGCTGAGGAGTTCCAAAAATCAGTATTTCCAGTACTGACCTCTTTTCTTGAGTTCCCAACTAAAGGTTTGAATCTACTCCCAGGTATAACCAGTAGGTCCACAATGAAATACATCACTTCCTTTATTTTTCTCTCCACTCTTCTCTCTTTCTCTATCCCTTACTTCAGTCAATAGCCCAACTTCTAATCCACAGTCTAGAAACTGAAGGAACATTTCATATTTCATTTACCCTTAGAGTTGGGTAAATAGTACCCCTCCAAAAAAAGTCATGTCTATGTTCTAATTCCCAGAACCCATGAATGAGATTTTATTTGGAAAAAGTGTCTTTGCAGATATAAATTAAGGATATCAAGATGAGATCATTCTGGATTATCAGAGTATATCCTAAATCCAATGATAAATGTCCTTATAAAAGAAGAATATGTGAAAACAGAGGTAGAAATGAAAGTTACGTAGCTACAAGCCAAGGAATTCCTGGAGCCACTATAAACTGCACGAGGCAAAGAAGGATTCTCCCCTAGAGTCTTAGGAGAGAGTGTGGCCTTGCCAATACCTTGATTTTATACTTCTGGCCTCTAGAACTGTGAGAGCATACATTTCTGTTGTTTTAAGCCACCTAGTGTGTGATAATTTGTTACGGCAGCCCTAGGAAATGAACACACCCTCCCACTTCTTACAGCCAATCAGTAAATAAATCTGGTTTACAATGAGATTATATTTATTCATTCCCTAGTTCAGGGTTTTATTTTCAGACAGGCTCCTGTCTAATAATAAAAATAGCTCACTAGCTAATTTATCAAATTACTTGATGCAAATACCAATCATCTAGTGAACATCATTTTTCCTGACTGAATAAAAATATGTCTCTACTTTTATTTCGTGTATTATGGGGGAAAAAATTGGGAGATTTCTTAGGTCTTATTATAGTAAGTGGCAACATAAAAATTAGCCTCTGCATGCAAAGCCTCATTGGTGGCTCTAAGGATATTCTAATCAAAATAGCTTAGAGGTTAACACATGGCTTCTGAATTTGAATTGACCAGGACTGTATTCTGGGGTAACAGTTCCCATGTGACTTTGAACAAGCTATTTACCTCTCTAGACCTCAGTTTCCTCACTGACAAAACAGGAATATTAATAATATTTCTTTCCTGCGGTTGTTGAGAGGATTAACTGAAGTACGCAGCGCAGAGCTTGACACATATCAGGCTTTCAATGAATAGGAGCGCTATGACCATGGCCACTAAGGGTCGTGTCCGCGGTTCGATCTGATGTCAGTGTCAGCGAGAGGCTCTGGTGACTACGGAAGGCTCCCAAATCCATGGAGATTACAAGTCATCTCTGCCTGTTACTGCCTGGGATCGGGGGTGAGGGTCACAACCCACAGCTCTGGGCAAGATTCCAAATTTCAAGACACTCAGAAACTGAACATATGGACTGTTTTTCTTAATAATTTCTTTTTAGCTAATGTTGATACTTTCATATAATCTTTCGAGTAAGTCTCCAGGTTCTAATGTTTACAGTGACAAATAAAGTGCCTGGCATCTCCTCTCTCCTGTGCTCCTCAGTTAATATGAGGCAAATGGAGAAAAATACCAAGCTCACCACCTGCCCTCTAAGATCACCTGCAAAACTGAAATTTAAGAATTTTGTTAAATGGAGGACACAGTTCGTGAAATACCTGCCAATGCTTAGTTTTCAGTAATAATGCCTAACTGGGCACTTGAATATTTTCAATATTTATGTACTTTTAAATGTCTAAAGGCAAGAAAGAGATACAGGCAATCTTTTATATCTGTAAAAGCCTTGTGTGAGATAACCCTCCACCAGAAGAGAAAAGATTCTGTTTCAATGGCGTTAAAAGAGAAAAACACATCATAATGAAGTGTGTCTCAGTACAATTCCTTTGTAAACAGCTTGTAGGAAAAAAATGTGCTGCTAGAAACGTATCACTGATTACAATTTCTAAAAGTTAAAAGGTTCTCCAAGACTTTTAATTATATTTCTTTCCAGGAGCAGTTTGCTATAATTTTCAAATTCACAGAATGTCACAAATAATAACCTGAGATCACGTTTTTCACAAAATTTAATATGATTTAGATAGCTGAGTTTCGATTTATGAAAAACAAAAAAACCTAACTAGGTTTATAATTTGTCCTTGGGCTAGCAGGCTTCAATACTTAATCCTTGCTAATTAGCTAAGGGTCACAACTGTGACCCTTGCAAACTTGTGGGAATCTCAGGCAATTCTGGACATGTGGCTAAAATGGGGTACCAGAGAGGGGAATCAAGCAATCAACACTGTGGACTGGAAAGGAGAGTTCGGTGCTGAAGAGAGAGCTGTCCTTGAGTGTGTGACACTGTTCCTGGCCTCAGCATTGTTTGTGTATTTAAAACAAACAAAAACAATAACTCCAAATATCCCAAACCATGGATCAGACCTTCAAATTTTCACCGTAATGAAACCTGATTCTATAAACTGCTCTTCTTTTTTTTTTTTTTAAATTGGGGGGGGGGTTGTGTTTTTTCTAAACTTTTGGGGTTTATTTATTTATTTATTTATTTATGGCTGTGTTGGGTCTTCGTTTCTGTGCGAGGGCTTTCTCCAGTTGGGGCAAGTGGGGGCCAGTCTTCATCGTGGTGCGTGGGCCTCTCACTATCACGGCCTCTCTTGTTGCGGAGCACAGGCTCCAGACGCACAGGCTCAGCAGTTGTGGCTCACGGGCCCAGTTGCTCCGCGGCATGTGGGATCTTCCCAGACCAGGGCTTGAACCTGTGTCCCCTGCATTGGCAGGCAGATTCTCAACCACTGCGCCACCAGGGAAGCCCAACTGCTCTTCTTTTTAATGGTATAAATGTAAACAAGCAGGTCCATGTAATACTTAGAAGCAGAGACTCTGAACCCAAAGGTCTGCATTTGAATTTGGGCTCTACCCTAACCTCACAAGACCTTGGGCGGGCGCTCTGATTCTCTGTGCCTCAGTTTCTTTGTCTGCGTAATGAGGTTTCTAACAGTACTGCCTATGAAAAGATTAAAACAAGTTAATACATGTACAGATTTTACAACAGTACCTGGAATATAGGAAATGCTGTGGGAATATTTGCTATTATTATTTTATTTCATATAATTGAGATTTTGCTTCCCAAATCATTAATTAATAAGGAAAGCAGGAATAAATTACATGCATGATAAATTGGAAGTTGGTATAACTACAGCACCGGAAACAACCAAAAGCTCTAATTCTACCATGTAAACTGAATATTCTGGAAAGGAGTAAAGGAAGTAAAGTTTTGGAGAAAAGAGCCATGGTTCAGAAAATAAGCTAGGCCACTTGAATAAGGACATTATTTGATCCACATAAAATATACGTAAGGAAAGTACTGTTAGTCTTATTTTAAACATACAAAAGGCAAAATGGTAAGTGATTTCTGTAATCAATGCTCAAAAACATGTAGTTTAATGTCAACGCTTCACTGCAAATCCTTCACCCACAAAATGCGGATGATAGAGTAACTATCTTAAAAGTTATTTTCACTGAGAAATGAGTTTACCTAGGAAATGGTGCTTAGAACGCTGCCCGGTCGTGGATAAACACCCTGTAAATGTCACTGAATAGACAAACAGCAGTTTTAGCTATCTGTCTATACATGGTCTTCCCTGTTTTTGTTTAGAACAACAATTAAATCTTTCTACCCAAGCCATTTCCTACTTGGTTGCTCTTTGTGGGTTCATAGCAAGAAAGCAAGTTGTTCAAATTTGGGGCTTATTTGCTCATGATGTCGTGCACTCCCAGCTCTCAGCCGTGTCCTTTGCTATGCACCAAAGGACTGAACTGTCAAAAAGAACGTATGCCATTCTTACATGACCCCAAGCGCGAGAGAGAGCTAGCATCTCAGTCATATATCCCTACAGAGCAGTGAAATTGATCCCTTGGGTAGCATACTTGTGTACGTGAGAGGAGAGGAGTTTCAGCCAGGAGCGTAAGAAGGCAACTGTACCTTCGGAGTAGAGAGGGCTGCTTTCAGGTTAAGGAAGGAGACAGAGCTGCCCTCCACTCTGTCCTCAATACACCGAGTCCCCTTTACCTTATTTTTCCCTTTTCCATAGAACTATGTTTCACCATATAAAATACTCCCCCTCCTTCCCTCCCTTCCTCCCTCCCTCCCTCTCTCTCTATATATACACACATATATAAAAATACATATAAATTATTATAAATATATTATATAATTATTACACATTGCTAGAAATGTAAGCCTCATAAAGGCATACACCATTGTTTCTTTTGTTCATAGAAAAATCCTAATTTCCAAGAAGAGTGTCTAGCATACAGTAGATAAGTAATCAACGTGTGTGGAATGAATGAATGGAGATTATTTTTCTTCTTGTACAAGTTTGATCTGTAAACACTTAGGTTATACTGAAGCAGCGTTGTGTCACTTTGAGAACAAATTTGCCTAAAGTAGACGATGTATTCTGGGGATATACAAGAGAAGTGATCTGTGCCTCAGTGGGAAACTACCAGCCCTCTTGCCCAGGAAGGAGAGTGTGGTGGAGCTCTTTAGTACTGTTGGATAATTTGCAGCAATTTGTCCCAAATACCTCAAGGTAGATCAAAGAGTTTCCAATGCCAAATGGCAAAACTCTCCACACATTCAATCTCAAGATGGAATAGGCATAATATAATAACAAGAATGAAACTGAAACCAAAAGGGAGAAGGAGAAATTACAAGGAGGGAGAGTGAAGCGAGAGGATCCTAGCAAAGACACTGGTGCTAGAGTCTGGCTAATAAAATCATTTATCATGAGAAGTACTGGTCGACCCAACCTAGAAAAACAAGTACAGTGGACCCTTAAACAACATGGGTTTGAACTGCACAGGTCCACTTATTCGTGGATTGTTTTCCATAGTAAATACTACAGAACTACACAGTTTGCAGTTGATTGAATCCCCGGATGTGGAACCACAGATACTGAGGAAATGTGTATATGGAAGATCAACTATAGAAGTTATATGGATATTTTTGTTTTGTGCAGAGGGTCAGTGCCTCTAACCCCTGTGTTGTTCAAGGGTCAACTGTACTAACAAGCAGAGGACACCCTGAATGAAAACAGTAGAACATACTTCTTCACTGTGGGAGGCAATGCCAGTCCCCCTTTCTCTCATTGCTTCTTTGTTTTACTTGGCTTTATGGAAGCTCACATAATCCCGTGACAAAAGGCAGTGGCGATGGCAGGAAGGTAGGGTAGGGACATGCAGGAGAATCAATATTTGTAAATGAAACAGTGTGGTCATCTTGGTTCTCTGAGTAATAAAATCTCCCTGTTCACCTCAAGCTCCTGGGCAAATATAAGATCACCTGAGTGCGGTTTTTATGTCTCTAAACTCTTTACTTGACTTGCTGATGTGGGCTCAAATTCTTCAGCATCATCTATTTTATAAGGATTTGGTTTCCTATCTTAGATCTAGGGAATGGTATAATATGATAGTTAAAGGGAATGGAAGCTATTCTGCTTTCACAAAAGAAAAGAGAGATGCCACAATTTAGAAACCCTGGAAAGTGTAAGAAAAAAAAAAAAGTGGGGGGAGCATGATAGAGTGAAATGCACACAGAAAAGGCAAATCCTGTGATGTTAGTTCAAAGGAGTTATACCCCTACAGAATGAAGTCCATTTATATGATTCTCATTCTCAGCGTTCAGACATTTACAAGTAAACTACTAAAAATAATAGATTACAAGTTCGCTGAATCCGAAGAATCCCAGCTTTTGGTATGATTAAGTTTTAATTGTATTTCTCCTTCGGGATCACTAGTAGCTAATAAGCTCATGAAAATAGGTCTTTAAATAGCGGGAGTAGTAAAAGTCTCTCTGTGCACTATATTTTGATCTGCTTGGTTGCCTAAGGCATTCTGCTGCCTGCAGACTCAAGTGTTTAGTTTTCGTATCAATGAAATTTCTAAATAATACTCAAAAAATCCTCAATTTTGAAATGAGGTGATATCAGACAGGTAGCTCATGAGATTTTTGTTGTTGTTGTTAAACTAATCAATAGTCTTTTTAAAAATACTACTAAATCTTATTTATGAGAAAAGCCAATTTATAAGAGACATATCCAAAGGCACATGTTTCATAGTTTTGAATAAATATATTAGACTAAAAATTTCTTCTTTCCTGCTGTGTCTTTGAATGCTACAAGATAGATACCATGTGTACACACTTTTGTCTATAAGTCTAACTTTCTAGGGTGCTTAATGTACTCTGATAATACACTACTTAGTATCTTTTCATGTCATAAAGGTATCATCTAATAAACTGTAAATATCCACTATTTTTAAAATAAGTAAATAACAGTAGTGTAAGACATATGTACACTCTTCCATGATTGTATTTTTAATACAGTGGGCATGTATAGGGGGCATTTACATAATTTGTCAAATTGCTCACATTTTCTAAAAACACACAAAAGTATCACTACAAGGAAGATTATTATTAATATTTTAGTTTCCTTAGGAGGACACCAGTTCTCAGAGCTATTCCAAGTACACTTTTGGGCAAACTGGCACAGATAGAAATATACTATAAGTGATAACGGTTTCTTTGGCTGAAAATACACTCAGATCAGCTTGCCTATCAGTCTAGCTCTGCCTTTCTCCTTTGGCTAAAATCCTTTAGTGTTGGGCCATTGCCTGCAGGTAGATCAAGTTCCTTAGCACGTTTTACACCATTCATGAGCTTACTTCGGCCCAGTTTACTCTAATTTCTCTCTACTTTCTCACTTTCTCAAGCCATCCTATGTGAACTAGGATTACTAAGCTCCCTACCGTAAAATTGTTAAGAGATTTCTTTTTGTTGGTCCTTTGCATAGGTATTGCCTTTACCTTTGATCTGACAAATTTCTATTCACATTTTCATACTCATCTCAGACAGTACTTCTTTAAGAAGCTTTCTTAATGGCCTTCTTCACGTATATAAAATTGTTCTCCCTCTTCTTAAATGGATTGCCCTTGTTTGGACTGACACATCACAGTGTGGTATGTGTGCATAAATAGATGAAGGGATATCTTAAAGGAAAGAATTGTATGTAAGTCATTATAGTTCAATCCTCAGCACCTAGCAAGATACCTACGTAACACAGTAACATGTCAGTATCTGCTTGCTGAATGAAATCGTTCTAAGAATTCTGAGTATAAAACACAGTAAAGAATTATATGAGCATAAAATGAGCACTGTAAAAATTTACTATAAATATAGATATAGATGTAATATATTTGTCAACAGTGTATTTCTACAGTAGAGGAAGTTTTACTTTTGGATGGCCACATTTATGCCTAAAAATTAATAAGAAATTTGATTCTTTCACAGAACAAGTTAAGTTTTTGAAGTTAAGAACTTTCCATGCCACCTCTCTCCATTATATAACAAACAAGAGTTTATTTTATTTTTTTTAACAGTGTCCTTTAAGAGTTTATAGTCCCTTGGCTAAAAAACAGTGGAAAAGATGCTCTTATGGTATTTTTGGCCTGACATGACGTATATGTCAACAGAATCGTTGCAAAAAGTAGCTCTCCCAGGATTACCTTCCAATTTTGAGAAGGCAAGAGGTCTGGATAAGCATCTCAAAGCTAAGCCTTTTGAGGTTAGCGCATCATTACCATATTTCCTGCCCCAATCATTTTTAGGCTGCAACTGTCACTTCATTGATCATGTCCCTTTGCCCACAAAATCAATATCATTGAGTACCCAGAGAAAACATTTGTAATAGACATGTAAGACAGACCTCCTGACCACAACTGAACAAAATATATCAAAGCACATTAACCATGGAATGATCCCAGAAGTTTATTTTGGTTAACAGGGATAATTTAAAGCAGAGAGATGGCCCAAGAGAGAGATTTTCCACAGTTTTATAGATTTACCAACTTCTCTCCACTTAGGAACCCTAATTTCCCACATGTTCACAGCTCTCCCTGGTGACTGTCTGTGGTTTAATAACATGTGTTGCCTTGAGGGCTATGGAAGAGCAGTACCATCCAATTCGATGTTCAACTGTAGGAACTGAGAAAGGAAATACTCCAGCTTATGGTACTGAAAGTAATTTCAGGTAAAATTCTAACACTTCTCAGATACACAGTAGTTCTTAAGATTATTAAAACGTGGAGTGTTAGCAGAATTTATCTGAAGAAAAATTTTCCTTATTAAAAAAAAAAACTTCTTTACCCTAAAACTTCTTTACCCTAAAAACTTCTTAAATAACTTACAAATATTCATGCTAAAAAATAGCTATTTCTCTCAAAAAGATGAAGGGCTTGCAAAATGTTTTGACTTCCTCACCAAAGAGCAATCTATTTGTTTCCTGATTACTAATGAAAATCCAATTTTATAATAAATTCCAGCAAGTGACTATTGTAACGTAATAGTAAGGATAAAATGAGCTATTAGCCTTGTCTTCAAAAAAAGGACCCCAACCTACTGATTTCTGAGCATCTCATGAAGAAATTGGCTTTTCTCTGTATAAAACTCAAGATGATTTTTAAAAAATTCCATACAGGTTTGGTTCCAAAATTGTTGACAATGAATTGCCAAGGGTTAGGGATAAAAAGGAAGGCCTTAACAGATGTGAAGGGAGGTTAACAGATTTTAATACAAATGGATAGTGGGAAAGCATGCCCTTGGCTACAAACTTTTTTTTTTCTTTTAACATCTTCATTGGAGTATAATTGCTTTACAATGGTGTGTTAGTTTCTGCTGTATAACAAAGTGAAACAGCTCTATGTATACATATATCCCCATATCCCCTCCCTATTGCTTCTCCCTCCCACCCCCCCTATCCCACCCCTCTTGGAGGTCACAAAGCACTGAGCTGATCTCCCTGTGCTACACCTCTGCTTCCCACTAGCTATCTATTTTACATTTGGTAGTGTATATATGTCCATGCTACTCTCTCACTTCGTCCCAGCTTACCCTTCCCCCTCCCCGTGTCCACAAGTCCATTCTCTACGTCTGTGTCTTTACTCCTGTCCTGCCCCTAGGTTCTTCAGAAACATTTTTTTTTTTTTTTTAGATTCCATAGGTATGAGTTAGCATATGGTATTTGTTTTTCTCTTTCTGACTAACTTCACTCTGTATGACAGTCTCTAGGTCCATCCACCTCACTGCAAATAACTCAATTTTGTTTCTTTTTATGGCTGAGTAATATTCCATTGTATATATGTGCCACATCTTCTTTATCCATTCATCTGTCGATGGACACTTAGGTTGCTTCCGTGTCCTGGCTATTGTAAATAGTGCTGCAATGAACACTGGGGTGCACGTGTCTTTTTGAATTATGGTTTTCTCAGGGTATATGCCCAGTAGTGGGATTGCTGGGTCGTATGGTAGTTCTATTTTTAGTTTTTAAGGAACCTCCATACCGTTCCCCACAGTGGCTGTATCAATTTACATTCCCACCAACAGTGCAAGAGGGTTCCCTTTTCTCCACACCCTCTCCAGCATTTATTGTTTGTAGATTTTTTGATGATGGCCATTCTGACCGGTGTGAGGTGATAACTCATTGTAGTTTTGATTTGCGTTTCTCTAATGATTAGTGATGTCGATCATCCTTTCATGTGTTTGTTGGCAATTTGTATATCTTCTTTGGAGAAATGTTTATTTAGATCTTCTGCCCATTTTTAGATTGGGTTGTTTGTTTTTTTGATATTGGGCTGCATGAGCTGCCTGTATATTTTGGAGATTAGTCCGTTGTCACTTGCTACGTTGGCAAATATTTTCTCCCATTCTGAGGGTTGTCTTTTCGTCTTGTTTATGGTTTCCTTTGTGGTGCAAAAGCTTTTAAGTTTCATCAGGTCCCATTTGTTTATTTTTGTGTTTTTTTCCATTTCTCTAGGAGGTGGGTCAAAAAGGATCTTGCTGTGATTTATGTCATAGAGTGTTCTGCGTATGTTTTCCTCTAAGAGTTTTACAGTGTCTGGCATTACATTTAGGTCTTTAATCCATTTTGAGTTTATTTTTGTGTATGGTGTTAGGGAGTGTTCTAATTTCATTCTTTTACATGTAGGTGTCCAGTTTTCCCAGCACCACTTATTGAAGAGGCTGTCTTTTCTCCATTGTATATTCTTGCCTCCTTTTCATAGATTAAGTGAACACAGATGCGTGGGTTTGTCTCTGGGTTTTCTATCCTGTTCCATTGATCTATATTTCTGTTTTTTGTGCCAGTACCATACTGTCTTGATTACTGTAGCTTTATAATATACTCTGAAGTCAGAGAGCCTGATTCCTCCAGCTCCGTTTTTCTTTCTCAAGATTGCTTTGGCTATTCGGGGTCTTTTGTGTTTCCATACAAATTGTGAAATTTTTTGATCTAGTTCTGTGAAAAATGTCATAGGTAGTTTGATAGGGATTGCATTGAATCTGTAGATTGCTTTGGGTAGTACAGTCATTTTTACAACGTTGATTCTTCCAATCCAAGGACATGGTATATCTCTCCATCTGTTTGTATCATCTTTAATTTCTTTCATCAGTGTTTTATAGTTTTCTGCATACAGGTCTTTTGTCTCCTTAGGTAGGTTTATTCCTAGGTATTTTATTCTTTTTCTTGCAATGGTAAATGGGAGTGTTTCCTTAATTTCTCTTTCAGATTTTTCATCATTAGTGTATAGGAATGCAAGAGATTTCTGTGCATTAATTTTGTATCCTGCTACTTTACCAGATTCAGTGATTAGCTCTAGTAGTTTTCTGGTAGCATCATTAGGATTCTCTATGTATAGTATCATGTCATCTGCAAACAGTGAGAGTTTTACTTCTTTTCCGATTTGTATTCCTTTTATTTTTTTTTCTCCTCTTACTGCTGTGGCAAAAACTTCCAAAACTATGTTGAATAATAGTGGTGAGAGTGGGCAACCTTGTCTTGTTCCTGATCTTAATGGAAATGGTTTCGGTTTTTCACCATTGACAATGATGCTCGTCGTGGGTTTGTCATATATGGCCTTTATTATGTTGAGGTAAGTTCCCTCTGTGCCTACTTTCTAGAGGGTTTTTATCATAACCCTCTTGACGGGTGTTGAATTTTGTCGAAAGCTTTTTCTGCATCTACTGAGATGATCATATGGTTTTTATCCTTCTGTTTGTTAATATGGTGTATCACATTTATTGATTTGCATATATTGAAGAATCCTTGCGTTACTGGGGTAAACCCCACTTTATCATGGTGTATGATCTGTTTAATGTGCCATTGGATTCTGTTTGCTAGTATTTTGTTGCGGATTTTTGCATCTATGTACATCAGTGATATTGGCCTGTAGTTTTCTTTTTTTGTGACGTCTTTGTCTGGTTTTGGTATCAGGGTGAGGGTGGCCTCGTACAATGAGTTTGGGAGTGTTCCTACCTCTGCTATATTTTGGAAGAGTTTGAGAAGGATAGGTGTTAGCTCTTCTCTAAATGTTTGATAGAATTCGACTGTGAAGCCATCTGGTCCTGAGATTTTGTTTGCTGGAGGATTTTTAATCACAGTTTCAATTTCAGTGCTTGTGATTGGTCTGTTTATATTTTCTATTTCTTCCTGGTTACTCTCAGAAGGTTGTGCTTTCCTAAGAATTTCTCTGGTTCTTCCAGGTTGTCCATTTTATTGGCATACAGTTTCTTGTAGTAATCTCTCATGATGCTTTGTATCTCTGCAGTGTCAATTGTTACTTCTCCTTTTTCATTTCTAATTCTATTGATTTGAGTCTTCTCCATTTTATTCTTGATGAGTCTGGCTAATGGTTTATCAATTTTGTTTATCTTCTCAAAGAATCAGCTTTTAGTTTTATTGACCTTTGCTATCATTTCCTTCATTTCTTTTTCATTTATTTCTGATCTGATCTTTATGATTTCTTTCCTTCTGCTAACTTTGGGGGTTTTTTTTGCTCTTCTTTCTCTAATTGCTTTAGGTGTAAGGTTAGGTGGTTTATTTGAGATCTTTCTTGTTTCCTGAGGTAGGATTGTATTGCTATAAACTTCCCTCTTAGAACTGCTTTTGCAGCATCCCATGGGTTTTGGGTCGTCGTGTTTTCATTGCCATTTGTTTTTAGGTATTTTTTGATTTCCCCTTTGATTTCTTCTGTGATCTCTTGGTTATTTAGTACTGTATTGTTTAGCCTCCATGTGTTTGTATTTTTTACAGATCTTTTTTCCTGTAATTGATATCTAGTCTCATAGCATTGTGGTTGGAAAAAATATTTGATATGATTTCAATTTTCTTAAATTTACCAAGGCTTGATTTGTGACCCAAGATATGATCTGTCCTGGAGAATGTTCCATGAGCACTTGAGAAGAAAGTGTATTCTGTTTTTTTTGGATGGAATGTCCTATGAAAATCAGTTAAGTCCATCTTGTTTAATGTGTCATTTAAAGCTTGTGTTTCCTTATTTATTTTCATTTTGGATGATCTGTCCATTGGTGAAAGTGGGGTGTTAAAGTCCCCTACTATGATTGTGTTACTGTCGATTTCCCCTTTTATGCATGTTAGCATTTGCCTTATGTATTGAGGTGCTCCTATGTTGGGTGCATAAATATTTACAATTGTTATATCTTTTTCTTGGATTGCTCTCTTGATCATTATGTAGTGTCCTTCTTTGTCTCTTGTAATAGTCTTTATTTTAAGGTCTATTTTTTCTGATATGAGAATTGCTACTCCAGCTTTCTTTTGATTTCTGTTTGCATGGAATGTCTTTTTCCATTCCCTCACTTTCAGTCTGTATGTGTCCCTAGGTCTGAAGTGGGTCTCTTGTAGACAGCATATATATGGGTCTTGTTTTTGTATCCATTCAACCAGTCTGTTTCTTTTGGTTGGAGCATTTAATCCATTTACATTTACGGTAGTTATTGATATGTATGTTCCTATTCCCATTTTCTTAATTGTTTTGGGTTTGTTATTGTAGGTCTTTTCCTTCTCTTTTGTTTCCTGCCTAGAGAAGTTCCTTTAGCATTTCTTGTAAAGCTGGTTCAGCAGTGCTGAATTCTCTTAGATTTTGCTTGTCTGTAAAGGTTTTAATATTTCCGTTGAAGCTGAATGAGATCCTTGCTGGGTAGAGTAATCTTGGTTGTAGGTTTTTCCCTTTCATCACTTTAAATATGTCCTGCCACTCCTTTCTGGCTTGCAGAGTTTCTGCTGAAAGATCAGCTGTTAACCTTATGGGGATTCCCTTGTATGTTATTTGTTGCTTTTCCCTTGCTGCTTTTAATATTTTTACTTTGTATTTTATTTTTGATAGTTTGATTACTATGTGTCTTGGCGTGGTTCTCCTTGGATTTATCCTGTATGGGACTCTCTGAGCTTCCTGGACTTGACTGACTATTTCCTTTCCCATATTAGGGAAGTTTTCAACTATAATCTCTTCAAATATTTTCTCACCCTTTTTTTTTTTTTCTCTTCTTCTTCTGGGACCCCTATAATTCGAATGTCAGTGCATTTAATATTGTTCCAGAGGTCTCTGAGACAGTCCTCAATTCTTTTCATTCTTTTTTATTTATTCTGCTCTGTGGTAGTTATTTCCACTGTTTTATCTACCAGGTCACTTATCCGTTCTTCTGCCTCAGTTATTCTGCTATTGATTCCTTCTAGAGAATTTTTAATTTCATTTATTGTGTTGTTCATCATTGTTTGTTTGCTCTTTAGTTCTTCTACGTCCTTGTTAAATGTTTCTTATATTTTCTCCATTCTATTTCCAAGATTTTGGATCATCTTTACTATCATTATTCTGAATTCTTTTACAGGTAGACTGCCTACTTCCTCTTCATTTGTTTGGTCTGTTGGGTGTTTACCTTGCTCCTTCATCTGCTGTGTGTTTTTTCTGTCTTCTCATTTTGCTTAACTGTGTTTGGGGTCTCCTTTTCTCAGGCTGCAGGCTCGTAGTTCCCATTGTTTTTGGTGTCTGTCCCCAGTGGCTAAGGCTAGTTCAGTGGGTTGTGTAGGCTTCCTGGTGGAGGGGACTGGTGCCTGTGTTTTGGCGGATGAGGCTGGATCTTGTCTTTCTGGTGGGCAGGACAGTGTCCAGTGGTGTGTTTTGGGGTGTCTGTGACCTTAGTATGATTTTAGGCAGCCTCTCTGCTAATGGGTGGGGCTGTGTTCCTGTCTTGCTAGTTGTTTGGCATGGGGTGTCCAGCACTGTAGCTTGCTGCTCGTTGAGTGGAGCTGGGTCTTAGCATTGAGATGGAGATCTCTGGGAGAGCTTTTGCTGTTTGTTGTTACATGGGGCTAGGAGGTCTCTGGTGTACCAATGTCCTGAACTCGGCTCTCCCACCTCAGAGGCTCAGGCCTGACAACCGGCTGGAGCACCAAGACCCTGTCAGCCAGAAGGCTCAGAAGAAAATGGTGAAAAAAAAAAGGAAAGAAAGAAAGAAAGAAATAAAATAAAATAAAATAAAGTTATTAAAATAAAAAAATTATTAAAAATTAAAAAAAATTATAAAGTAATAAAAAAAAAGAAAGAAGAGAACAACCAAACCAAAAAACAAATCCGCCAATTATAACAAGCACCTAAACTATACCAAAAAAAACCCCAAAAAAGAACAGATAGAACCCTAGGACAAATGGTAAAAGGAAAGCTATAGACAAAATCACACAAAGAAACAAACATACACACACACTCACAAAAAGAGTAAAAGGAAAAAATATATATTAAAAAAAAAAGGAAGAGAGCAACCAAATCAATAAACAAATGTACCAATGATCATAAGCTCTAAATACTAAACTAAAATCAACATAAACCCAGAAACAAATTAGATGCAGAAAGCAAACCCCAAGTCCACAGTTGCTCCCAAAGTCCACCTCCTCACTTTGGGATGATTCGTTGTCTATTCAGGTATTCCACAGATGCAGGTACATCAAGTTGATGGTGGAGCTTTAATCAGCTGCTCCTGAGGCTGCTGGGAGAGATTTTCCTTTCTCTTCTTTGTTCGCACAGCTCCCGGGGCTCAGCTTTGGATGTGGCCCCGCCTCTGCGTGTAGGTCGCCTGAGGGCATCTGTTCTTTGCTCACACAGAACGGGGTTAAAGGAGCCGCTGCTTCGGGGGCTCTGGCTCACCCAGGCCGCGGGGAGGGAGCGGTACGGAGGAGGCGGGGCGAGCCTGCGGCGTCAGAGGCGTCGTGACGTTGCAGCAGCCTGAGGCGCGCCGTGCGTCCTCCCGGGGAAGCTGTCCCCGGATCACGGGAGCCTGGCCGTGGCGGGCTGCACAGTCTCCCGGGAGGGGCGGTGTGGAGAGTGACCTGTGCTCGCACACAGGCTTCTTGGTGGCGGCAGCAGCAGCCTTAGCGTCTCCTGCCCGTCTCTGGGGTCCGTGCTGATCGCCGCGGCTCGCGCCCGTCTCTGGAGCTCGTTTAGGCGGCGCTCTGAATCCCCTCTCCTCGCGCACCAGGAAACAATGGTCTCTTGTCTCTTAGGTAGTTCCAGACTTTTTCCTGGACTCCCTCTCGTGCCAGCTGTGGCGCACTAGCCCCTTCAGGCTGTGCTCACACTGCCAACCCCAGTCCCCTCCCTCTTGGCTACAAACTTGAAGAGTGCGTACATTCCCACACAAAAGCAGAACTGAAGGTTCATGGAATTTGTGAACAGACTCAGCAACTCAGCAAATAAACCCCATACACAGACACACATGTGCACAAACACACAGACAAATCTCAAGTCTCTTTTTAAATTTAGGGGAGAGGCTGCACATCACTCTTCTTCTACTGGCTAGCTGAGGACGACACCAGCAACTTGCCGTGCTAGTGGCCCCAGAAGGCAACCCAGGGAGTGACCATAACACTCATCTGGGGAAGCGCATCTTTCTAACTATGAAGAGCCAAGTCAGACCTTTTGCTTAGCTCAGATCCGGGTCTCTTCTCAGCAGCGAGTGCCAATTGTGCCACATGGTGCTGAATTAATTGGGGCTGTTTGGCTCTGCCTCCAGTAGTTGTGTGTGTGTGTGTGTGTGTGTGTGTGTGTGTGTGTGTGTGTAATTGAGATTCTGGAATATATATATATATATGTAAAAGAAGGAAAAATCACCTTGATATTGTTGATCCTTTATATCACATATCCAGCCACCTTGAGTTCCTCTCAGATGTTTAATAAACTGACCACTCTAAAGCTTGAGAACTTTAACACAATACAGAAAAAAGTTCTTGTTTATTATGGTTTATCACTACTCTACCCACTAAATATCATTTTGGATATAAATCTTGTTGGAATAGCTAATTCAGCATATTTTCATTTAATAACAATATTCACTCCATATAGAAATAAATTATAACATGATATTAATATTGCTATTATGGAGGGGCTGTTTAAAAACAAATGTTCATATGTACTATGAAAAATAGGTGGTAATCACCCATTTGAACATTTTGAACAATGTTGCCCATAGAAAATAGGTGCCATAGTTTGTAATACACCATTTAAACAAGTTTTCTTGGAGTTTCTATACCCAAAGAAATTCCATTTGCCTGGGAATTCCCACTGGTTTAAGAATTCTTAACAGCTGAAAGTACATTCATATACATATTCCAGAATCTCAGCTTGGTCCCATTCTAACTATGCAACTTGAGTTTCACATTTTTGCTGACATAGAAACCTGTTTTGAGTCAATATGCTTGATACTTCCTACTGTATTTACTGGATTAATTCTGACTCCCTGAGTTCTCTTCCCATAGAAAAAGCCTTCCTTTAAGGCTTGCCACAAGTCTACCTCCTTCAAGAAGCCTTCTGACTCTGGCCCATGTGGGTCTACCTTTCTCTTTTAAATTCTCACTATGCTTAGTGTTTTACAGAAGGTGTAGCCTCTGGTTACATCTGTGTACTGATGTCTTCTATTTCTTTCATGTGTGTTAACCTTGTCTCCTCACACAGATGGTAAGAAACTTGAAAATACAGGTAAGACTTTAAAATTCTTTTGTATCCCTTGGAGGATGCTATTAAATACACAGGAGATGCTACCTTAAAATTAAATAGATATTCCTGAGGAGGGTGTGAGTCTTTTCTCCCTGGAAGTATCTTGGCCTTAGATAATACAGCCACGTCAAGGTGCCATCCGAGAGGGGAACCTTGCACCAGGTGCACACTTGTGCTACAAAATATGAGATTTAAATTTTATGTAGTTCCTACAATTACTCCAAGTACTTTCTTAGATACTGTAAACTATATAGTTTCATTTTAGTCTGCTTCCATGTGTTAAATATAATAAACCTATTTATAATTGGAAAACCTGAAACTCAGGCGATTTCCTGAATACATGTAGAAAATACATATAGGAAATGCATAAAACAGAATGTTTATCTTCTGGTTTTTCTTGTTTGTAAGAGACCCATTTTTTATCCTTAAGTATTTTGAAGCAAATTTGTCATTATCTTACTTTCCTAATCTGTTATTCAGTATTCACTTCCTAATTTAATGGTGGTGAGTGGGGCTATTATCTTGCATGCATTTTGTATCTGCATGTTAATTATGTTTATAATGTCCTCGGACTCTAAAGTGAAAGGCAGACATTTCCAAGAAATGTAAATGAAGACATGGGAGCTACCGTAAAATCCATCGGCAAATTTATACAGAAGGTTACTCGTATCTTCATCCTCAGAATCAGGAGTGCACAATAGCATAAATCAAATATCAGAGAAGATGGATTACTCTGTATGTTTTGATGAACAGATTATAACATATATTGTTCTCCTTACCAGTTCCAAGTAACTAAAAGAAGGTAAAATACCTTTAAGTTTGCCGGAAAACAATATTCAGTCTATAGAAATAATGCTGAGAAGTTTATGCTGTAATTTCTGGTTCACTTTGTTAACTCAAAAACCGAAAATATAAAATTATGCATGGTTCAACTCAGTTATTCACTTGTGCATCTTTTTACTTGGGGCATGTGTTTACCACAAAGCTATATATATTTAAATCTCCTTTTTTTTCATAATGAGATAATATAGAGTCCACTAAAAATAATGAACTTGATTTAAATTAAAAAATAAAATAAAATCTAAAAAAAATTTAAATTGTATCATACAGGTAAAAGGATGCTCTTATCCTGCAAACAGTGCAGAAGGTAAGAGAGGTTAAATGATTGGCCATCATCTTTGTCCAGTGATGGAGAAATAGACTCCTGATAAGTTACATCACTTAATCAAAAGCCACACAGTCAAAGAAAAATGATTAGAATCCAAGCTCTTTGTTTCTGGTGCTCACCTTATGTTGGAAAGAGATGTGAAATTCTGATTGGATGAAAAATGCTCTGCCTAAACTAATTTAATCCTTCACTGGAAAGAGTATTAGGAAGATATTTCCATTTAAGCCAAACCAATGTGAAGTTTGGAGTTACACAAATTCCCTTCTCTTCTCTTTTAAAGGGCTGTAACAGGTTTCAGGTATGGTTGGACTAAGTTTCAAAGTGTAAAAAACACTCCCTCAGTTGGAAAATAACTGTCTGAAAATGTTGACAGTGATAACTTGTTATCCAGTACCTATGCGTATACCTTGGTCCACATATTGATATATAAGAGCTTCAGTTGGGTATGTAAAATGAGATAACCACTTTGGAAAATTGTTTGGCAGTTTCTTATAAAGTTAAATGTGTACTTATTATATGACCAAGCAATTCCACATCTAGGTATTCATTCCAGGGGAATAAAAACATACGTCCACAAACAGACTTGTTACAGGATATTCGTAATAGCCCAAAACTGGAAACAACTAAAATGTCCAGCAGCAGATAAATGAATAAACAAATTGTACTCTACAATAGAACATCACCCAGCAATAAAAAGGAAGGAACTATATGTAGCAACAAGGATAAACGTTGGACTCAATAAATACTTTCATCCTGTTAAAAGGTAAATTAGAATATGATGAATTGTTTTTTCCCTTGTTCTAATAACTTGTATAAAATTCAGTAAGATGTATTTACTTATTTTAATTGCATTCTTAAGCAATGGTGAGGTCTATTTAGTCCTGCTAGAATTATTTTTTTTTCAAAACAAAATGTGTGAGATATCACCTCACACCTGTTAGAATGGATATTATCAAATATCAAGAATAAAAAGTGTTGGTGAGGATGTGAAGAAAAGAGAACGCTTGTGCACTGTTGGTGGGAATGTAAATTGGTGCAGCCACTATGGAGAACAGTATGGAGGTTTCTCAAAAAATAAAAAATAGAACTACCATATGACCCAGCAATTCCACTTCTAGGTATTTATCCAAAGAAACTGAAAATACTAACTAAAAAGATATCTGCACCCCATGCCCACTGAAGCCTTATTTACAGTAGCTGAAATATGGAAACAACCTAAGTGTCCATCAATAGATGAATGAATAAAGCAAATATGGCATGCACACACACACACACACACACACACACAGACACACACACTATGGATTATTATTCAGCCATAAAAAAGAATGAAATGTTGCCATTTATGATAACATGGATGACCCTTGAAGGCATTAGGTTAAGTTAAATAAGTCAAACAGAGAAAGACAAATACCGTGTGCTCTCACTTCATGTGGAATCACAAAACAAACAAACAAACAAACAAGCTCACAGATACAGAGAACAGGCTGGTGTTACCAGAGGCAGGGGAGAGGGGCAGGTGAACAAAATGGATGAAGGGGGTCAAAAGGTACAAACTTCCAGTTAAGAAGTGAGTAAGTCATGGGATGTCATGTACAGCATGGTGACTACAGTTAATAATACTGTATTGCATATTTAACAGTTGCTAAGAGAGTAGACCCCTGAAGTTCTCATCACAAGAAACAAAATTTGTTGTAACTCTATATGGCGATGGATGTTAGCTAGGCTATTATAGCAATCATTTCCAAGTATATATAAATATCAAATCATTATGTTATACACTTGAAACTAAATCATGTTATATGTCAATTATACTTCAATTAAAAATACATTAAAATTTAGTTGGTATTTATAAGATGCTCTTTGCAGAATTAGCTAGAGTGAAAAAATTAGAAATAATCTAATCATCCAACATTGGTTAAATAAATTCTGCAGTCAATAAGAGTTAATAGCAAACATTCAAGAAAGTTTGATACCCTTGGAAAATGCTCAAAACATATTAAATATACCTACTATACATATACACCTAGAGAAGGATTCTTAAAAATTCACCTAATGTTCACAATTATTATCTCTGGTGGTAAAATTGAAGTGATTTGAAATTTTTAATTTTACTTTTCTGTATTTTCTAAATCATTTATAACCAATGTCATTGGTTTTATGATCAGAATATAAAACAAATGTCAGTCAATTTGTTTTGGCTGTCTAAAGATACAGAGATGATGGATAATGTATATTTTGCATTCTATTTTTTAAACCCAATTAATGATGCTCTTGAGGTTTTCCTTCCTAAGCATGAAAAGCAGATGAAAGGACAATGAGAAATGCAAACTAAAAGTCAATAAAAATAACTGCAGAATTGATTTAAATTAATCATAATTAAATATGTCTGACAGAAACATGCTCTTTCTCATCTCTTTTCCTTCATGCAAAGAACAAAAATAGTCAATAATCATCCTTCCAATAACCTTGGCACTAACTTGATTTTGTCTGATCCCTCAATGCCACTTATTTTCTGCATTACTTCTGTTGGCATGATTACTGAAGGCCCATACTCTGAATTTCAAAACTTCTAGATCCTGGAATCCTTCAGGTGGTTACACGCAAGATACTTCAATTAGATTCCAGTCACTGACACAACAGGTTAGCTCTAAGCATTTAGGGGGTCAGGGAGGGGATCTCCGTCACTTTGATCTTTTTGCTAAATTAATTGTTGTTGGTTACTATCTTCATTCCACAATCTCTGCTATTTTCTTTCCCTTTTAAATAGTCCTTTACTTATCTAGGGTTACTTTGTGGTTTCATCAGTTATTTAGAATTTTTGAGAGATGTCAGTTCTGCATGTTATCTTCTAACCTAGGATATATTTGGTTTCTAAGACACAATATTTGAGGAATTTGGGGTGGCATTTATTACTTTTTAAACTTCATCCAAAATTTTTAGTTTTAAAGCCACATGCTGTTCTAGAAGATTGCTTAAAATGATTCCCTTTTTCTTAGGATATTTTGAAATTAATACACATACCTAAGTAAAGAGAAGCAACTGAGAGCCCAAATGGAAGTCAAAGAATTGAAGAAGATACTTAAGTTTCAGTGGTAAGTATAAAGCCCTCCCAGTGTCTAACATCTATTTTACAATGCATTATTATTTCTCTGAAGTATTTATTTGGGCTACAAAGAAAAAAAATATGCATAAACTCATATCCTGTCTTCTAGTACATTTCACTGAGTTTAATAACTGTTTCCTCATCTATATTTTACCTATACATATAAATAAGTAATATATATATATATATATATATATTTTTTTTTTTTTTTAGCCAGGGTATTATTAGAAGAAAGTATTTGAGACAGATAACAAAGATGAGCAAAAAATTTCAAACAACATTCTACGGAATGTCTCTGATGCGCTTTAACTGTTCTACATGCATTGTGCCTACAGCTGTCTGTACAAACCAATGTTTTGGCTATAATGAATACTAACGCTTCCTGGAGGTAACTGTCCTATTATATTCAGAGTTCAGCAGTTAGGTTCATTAATATTAGGTGGTACAATGTTTTTAGCTAGGCAATCAAGTTTGCTTCAAAGTGAGCTACTTCAGGGTACAGTGTTTACTGACTATCCGAAATGCAATTATGAAAATATCATTGAATTTTCAGTGTTCCTGTGGTTAAAATATTCACTTACTGCAGGGTTGAGCTTCTACTATAAAAAGCTTAAAGCTACTGACCCTCATTTAGCAAAGTTCGATCTGGAGAACGCATATTCTTTCCCACAGCTTCTGCAATTATCAAAGCAAAACACGCTATTAGGTTCTTCAATCAATGTTTGTTTTCTACTTGCAGGAGCGGCTGCCCCGATAGGATACTTAGCACCTGTAAGGCTAATTTTAGGCTGTGTTTGACTCTTAGGGTTCCTGGGGTCTTTTATGGCAAGAGCTGTACTAATTTTCTAGCTCTCCCTGGGAATACTTGACCCTGAGAGCTTAACCCAGAGAGCAGTGGAAATGAGAGATGAAGAGAATAAAAGGATGCCGGGTTCATGCTCCTGACAATGTAATGCGGATCCCTGCACCACAGCGATTGGCTGCACCAGCTTCAAAGCCTTGAGGCTCCTGGAAATGACTCCAGCTACTTTCAATCTCATCTTCCTCCCTCTGTTTTCCTCCCTCCCTCCCTTCCTTCCTTTCTTATGTACAATTGTGAGAATGTCCATTACTGCTGGTGAAAAAAATTGCATCTCCAAGTCAAGCCTTAGTAGATGAGAATCCACCTATTTAGTTGTAAAAATTTCCAACTAGTTTCAAGTTACTGACAATAAAAATTTAAATGGTTGTTATTTTTGTATTTTGCTGTGGTGCTTTGGGTTGGGCTTTGATTCTTTGGATTAGGCTTCTCTGTGCCGTTGAGGAAGAATTCTAAACACGGACTCCCTCTCTTCATTCTTGGCAAAAGTGAGAATGGAAGGAAGGACTGACGAGCTCAGTTGGCTTCACAGAGTAAGTGTTCAGCGACCACTGACAGGACACTTGCAGATGACCACCTTGATGGCTGTAGAGTCTAAGTCTTTGCTTTCAGGAAAAGCAAGATCAAAATATCACCTTAAATATTTCAGAAAAGTCTTGAACCATAGTCCTTGTGGTTTTGCAGTGAGCTTTTCATGAAAAGATAAAAAAAAGAAAAGGTAACCAGTACCATCTTGAGACAGAAGAGAGCAAGTGAGTAAAATGGTAAATATAGTTGAGATTGTCAAAAAAAAGCATCTATAAAAATATTTTAAAAGTCCGAAGAAGAATAATTTTGTTATGTGATCTCCATGCATCTTTCCATAGATTGTTTGCTTCTCAGTTTATGGAATAGCCATAGTCATGGAAAAGGCTCTGGACTAAGAAAGGGCAGAGGAAAGAATATAATCTTTACTGAATATACATTAGTTGACAATATGTTTTCATGCATTTTTTCATATAACCTCTTTATATCTCTCTGAGCCAGTCTTTGTCATCACTTGATATAGAAGACGAAGTAGGGGTTCTGAAAGGTTTAAAGCAAAACTGTCTAATAAAACTTTCTGCAATGATGTAAATTTCTATAAACCTGTACTTTCCAATACGGTGGCCACTGGCCTCATGTGGCTATTGAACACCTGCAATATGGCTATTACATCCGAGGAAATGAATTCCAAATATTAATTAATTTTAATTTAAATTTAAGTAGTAACATATTGGCTACTGGCTACCATATTGGACAATGCAGGTGTAAAAGGTCGGATAGCTACAGAATATTGCAAGCAGTGAATAGATTCTCAAAGAGGTAGCATGTTGCTTTTGTTTTATTTTAATTAGACTTTGAGGGGTGGAGTGTCGTACTCAACTGGTAATCACTGGTAACCAGTAACCAGCCTCGTTGGTAGGAAGAGGCTAGGCCTGTGATTCTGAGACCTTCAGTGTGTTTCAGAAGCTCCTGGATAAGGGATGTAGGAGGTTGATCCCCTGTTTATGCACTGGTCGAAAATCCTGGGCCAGGAGACAGTTTAGACAATGTAGCACATACTGGGATCCTTACACAGTGCAAGAGTGTTTCCTGTCTTTAATCAGTGAATACCAGAAAGTTTCCTTTTCAGGAATTCAAAATTTAAGTATGAGTATGTATGTAGGTACTCTGTTAGATCTGATGAAACATAATCTTCTTAAAATTATAGATCTTGCGTGGAGTAAAGTTCTGATAGAAAATTTTCAATGAAAATGCTGATTACTTTGCCATTATAAGAAATTGGCCCTTTTTGTTTGTATTCTTTTATTCAACTGATTTTTTTAAAAATTTAGCTTCATTTACTTAGTTTCAGGATTTTAAACAATGTGTTTATTTTAGGGTAAAACACATTATCTCATCTAAATCAAAATAATCAAGAAGTGTGCAAATTTGGAATACTATTATTTTCCTTTTGATTGGAAGAGATCTCATCTCCAAAAACTACAAGGAAATAGGTAGTGTCAATATTCCCCAAGCTCCAAACATGTAGGAGGCATTTCCTGTAATAATATAGTTAACTTTGATTGATTGACCATTGAACCTATTGATCTGGAATTGTTTTTAATTGTAGGGGTTTAATGTCCTAGGAGGGAAATGATGGCTAATAGAGGGAACTAGTTGGTAGAATAAGATCCCAAAGTAAGCCAGAAAGAGAGCATACAAGGTCATAAAAAGAAGGGGCCAGACAGAGGGCCAATTTTACAGGGTGGGAGAGAGGAGAGGAGAGGAGGGGAGGGGAAGGGAGAAGAAATAGGAAGAAGGGGGCTGAAAATACAGATAATTTTGAAAAGGCACATATCTTACTGGAGAAGAAAATTAAAGGGTCTCATTTTGACCAGTCTAAAGCTTTCAAGTAGGAAACCAAGTTATCTGTCATACATGAAGAGGCCAAGGGAAGAGCTGGGGGCCTGAGATCAATAATGGTAAGGCTAACATATTAATTAGAGAATATATTTTATAGAATACTTCTCAAAAAAGTCCAATGGATTAAAAATATTTAAAGGACCAATTTTAGTACATTTTAAAATGCAAAAAATGAAATAGTATATCTACTACATACTATCTGGTATTTATACATGTTGTGGGAACTCCTCCAAACCAGACAGAAATAGTTGAGCCCAAGAAAAATGATCTGCATTCAAAGGGAGTAGGTCTAAAATTCTATCTGGCACTTTGTGCAAAGACCAAGTGGGAATGCAGGCAACCTATCCCTAATCTTTGTTTGTCAACTTGAGCTCAGTCAATGATGACTAGAAATACTGTTTTCACTTTCTCCACTGAAATCATTTTGGATACCAAGCTGAGGTAGGAAAATTTGTATAATACTTATAAATTCGTGTATACTATTGGAGTAATATTTGTGTCCAACCTAATTAAGCATTTGCTCACATTTCTAGATTCACTCAAATATATGTCTCAAATATACCTCAGATAATTAACACAAAGATCACAATATTTGTAAACATTTTGAAACATCTGATATGCATATTTAGCTCTTGGTTCAGGCAGTAAAGGTATAAAGTGTAATGCAAAGGTGTTCAGAGTGTTAAAATATTCCACAAATTTAATATAAATTAATATAAATCAAATTAATGAATCTATTAGATAGCACTATAGTAATCTGATAAAGAAACAGATGTAGAGACAACACTTTAAATAAATTATCAGAATGCTATAAAGTCTCAGATACATAAAGAAAAATTTTCTAAAAAATATTGATTTTTCAAAATGTGGTTTGAGGCACAACTTTAAAGAAGTATGTATATTGATGTGAAAAGTACATTAATATAGGAGACAATTACGGGCCTATTTCACTGCTTTTTGATCTATTTCTAAGTAAATTTCACAGGATTTTTAAATGTATAACTAATTAAATTTATTCATTTAGAATTATTAGATAATCAATCTGTTCAACTGAGCAGTTTGCGTAAAGGGAATTGATATGTTGATACAGATATAGAACACATGCCTGTATACTAAAATATGAACTTTAAAATGCTAAATACTCAACATTTGTATCATACTCATAATTGCAAAGATTAGCTTGGTATTTTTTTCCTATTTAAATATGCTTTAATTTCATTGATGATTTTGAAGGTATTTGGAGATCCTATCTTGTGACAGTCATCTTCTATACTGTAACTCCACCCTGAATTCCAAACTTTTATTTTAGCAACAGAACTCTTTCCGCAAACGAAATGTTCTAAGGAAGCCAATCATGTAACACACACCCACACACAGAACCCCAGCAGAGTTCAGAGCGAGGCAGGGTGAGGAATCTGGGTGCCCCAGGCCCTGCCTCTCTTCGGAGTCCCCGGGAATTTCTGGACAACACCCTGAAACTACCATCTAGACGAGCCGGCACAAATTCTTCTCCAAGTTGGTTTTCATCAAATCGACACCATTATCTTAGTGACTAGTTTATCTTTACAAGATGGGATATTAAGAGGGTAAGATGGTGGGATTTTAAACAGCCATGGCTTTTACTTTCCTTTCCTGTGATTAAAATTCAAAAGTAAACCTTCCCAATCAATCTAAAAATCTAAGTTTCTACTGGTAGATGTACAATTATGAGTAAATGTAGATTCAGAAAAAGTGAAGATTTTTATAAGTTCATTCTAGATAGTAAGGCCTTTAAAAAAAATAACTTGAACTAATGTTTTAAAAGATCCTATCGAAGTTGCTGGTTTATTTATCACTGAGATCGAGTGTGTGATTTTTCTGCCATTATTGCATTGTGTATCGGAGATACTGTGGTTAGATGGCCTATCTGTGAACCGAGGGCTGCTTAGACCGTTTGAGTCTTGCGAGTACACTTCTGGCAAAGTCCTCAGAAACTGTGCTAGAAATTCAACGTGCTGATACTAATGGTGCAATCGTCTGTTTCCATTTGCCCCTGTGGCTGGCAGGGATTAACAGGCAGAGGCAGGAGACGGGCACAGCACAAACTGAAAATAATGGAGCATTTTGCACCAAAGGAGTCAGAGGATAAGAACCGCAACGGGCAGGCCAGAGGAGGGGGAGCAGGCCGGAGGCGGTGGCACGTGTCAGCGAGAGGCCGCGGCAGCTGGGGACAGACAGGGCTCAGCACATCCGCCCCTAATGAAGACAGGGCCCACCTGCAGTATGTCGCTTTACAGTGTTTTTTTGCAGGATAGTCTACAGGAGCTTTTACAGGGTAGCCTAAATATGGATTCCCTGGGAAACTCGTAAGCAAAATCTATTTGGGTTACACTTGTTAGCATTTCAGTGGAAATGATGTAAATGGACCCAACTGTACAGAAAAACATTGTAATTATCATCCAAAATGTGGACTCATTATAAACAACAGGTAAGTCATTTCGTTTCACAGGAGACATCCCACAGAGAAGCAGTTATCTCTTCCGTGCCTTCAGTCAGGAGTCAGGATAGACACATGCCCATCAGTCACTCATCAAACAGGTATTCAGTGTCTGCTGATGTGGGCTGTGGAGCAGACACTGGTGAGACTCAGAGGCTCCCAGGTTCCTAATGAAGTGGCTAGCAGAGTCCAAGGAAAGTTGAACAGAAAAAAAAAATGATGTAAAGAAAGCTATACCCATTTAAGGAGGATATATGTCTTAGGTAACTGTTTTGTTCTAACAAAAAAACAACATGGGTAGGAATAAAATCCGGGAGGAAAAAAAAAAAGAGTCAAAAACCACAGGTCTATTAGTTTGCCGTCACTGTTCCCAAGGGGAGTGAATGGCCAGCGTAAGTGCTGTGGATCCCCTCGGCTGCAGTCTCGCTATGTGAGGAGTATGGAGACCAGCCTGTTCTTTAGGAGCTCTGCTTTCATGCGCTTCTCAACTGTAAACCTTATGAGCGTGTGGACCGGGTTTCTGAAGCATCTGTAGTACGTACCTACTACTATTTCTTGTAGATATTCAAGAAATATCTGTTGAATGAAAAAACAATGACTTATCAAAAAAGATGTGTACTGCAAATATGATAGATATTTTAGATGAAAGAAAATGAAAAAAAATTGAGATCACTGGTACTTAGCACCTCTAGTATAATTATAATGAGAAAATAAAAGTAACCTTGGGAAACGCCTCTTTACTAATATGGGAGTGATTCTTCACAGGGAATGTGAGTGCAGGCGTGGATGAGTTCTCAGGCCCCTTCCACTCTATGAATTTACAGTTCAGTCATTTTGCAGAAGTTGCAAAGTGAAGAGTGTCCAGCTGATCTTCAGTCCCACTTGGTCGCCTCTCCCAGTGCGACTGCCGTGAGCACATCTGCGCCTCCATGTGGGGCAAGAGAAACGGGTCTTAAAGGAATAAAAACTTTCTGTTCAACTTAAAAAAGAAAATTACTGGGCTTCCCTGGTGGCGTAGTGGTTGAGAGTCTGCCTGCCAATGCAGGGGACACGGGTTCGAGCCCTGGTCTGGGAGGATCCCACATGCTGCGGAGCAACTAGGCCCGTGAGCCACAATTGCTGAGCCTGCGCGTCTGGAGCCTGTGCTCCGCAACAAGAGAGGCTGCGATAGTGAGAGGCCCGCGCACCGCGATGAAGAGTGGCCCCCGCTCGCCGCAACTAGAGAAAGCCCTCGCACAGAAACGAAGACCCAACACAGCCATAAATAAATAAATTAATTAAAAAAAAAAATTACTGAGATCAAAGAATACCAACGTTGGAATGGATCTCTTGATCAGGTATACAACTATTTAGAAAATCCTTTGTGTGAGCAATTAAAGGAAAATCTTTCAAAACTGTAAAACACATTGTTTAAAAATGGAAATATTTTATCCTTATACTTTAAATGGGTTTTCATAAACATTTGGCATCATGGATCCATAATGTGGAGTTGTTTTTTGTTAATTTTGTGCAAATTCACAGCTAATGCCATTAAAGCTCTAAATAAGCAGTTCTAGTGAGCAAATGCCTGCTAAGATTAATACACAAGATCCTGATATCTCTCAACTGTCTCATTAACATGATAACAGGCCCAAAGGAGTTTCAAATCCCTTAACACACAAAAGACATATTTTCTCCCATTTTTCGTTCACACCACCATAAAAATGGAAATTAAACCACATAAAAAATCTTCCAAAAACATCAAGGGGCCAATCCAAATACATAAAATACTGTTTTGTTTTTTTTTTTTATATTAAACTACAAAAGCCTTGTTGAAATGCTTCTAAGGAACTGACTTATTACACAAAAACCAAGGCGATGGGCAATTAGTTTATATTTTATCCCAAAGCCCAAATATTTAAGGCTATGGAAGAAATTGGGAAATAGTGAATGATCTAGTATATTAAGCTATTTGTTTTCCATAGAAACTAAGCACCACATGTGAGTTAAGGATGGACTTTCAAAAATCTAATTGTGCATGTGCTTTCCAGGGTTTAAATCAAAACCATAAATGTTATTGCACCAAATCCTTCTGTGGTCTAATAAGGAACAACATAAAAACAAACTATCCTCTTTGTTATGGAGGATGTGCTTTACGACATCACTGCATGGTGACAACTCCTTGTCCTCTTGTCACTGCCTGTCCTTTAGACCATACTGCAGAAAAGCAATTTTCTGCCTCAAAAGCACTCTATTTTTTTAAAGTTTGTCTCTGGGCAATTTTCAGGTCTACTAGAGCTGTACAACTGTATACAGATGAGAAAGACCCAAAATAGGGCAATTTATTTGATTCCTCCTTCTTCAAAACATTTAGCTGAGACTGCATACCCAACAGAGGAAGCCCAAAAAGAAAATTCAGGAGTGACCCACAGTGACATATATCCTTTTTGTAAATTTGCATTAAACATAGTTTCCAAATAACATAGACATCCTGGAGTTGTTTTTCGTTTAATGTAAACCTTTAGCACTAAAATTTCTCTAGGATATTAAAATCGAGTTCTACTAAAAAAAGGGCAAATCCCTAGAAATAGGTAGTTAAATACAGTATATGGAGTTTTCAGATGAAGAATCACTTAATTTTAAGTGGTCTGCTCATTTGAATCAGCAGTTTGGTTCTCTGGTTGAGGAGTAAAGGGCACCTTTGATGCAAAAATGTATTCCTCCAATGTTCAGTGGCTGATAATTTCACACTTACCAATGCCTGGTGCCGGCATGACCGTAATCGCCTCCTGATGTAACTCTGCCCTCACACAGTATGGAATGTTCCACACTCGTCTCTTACCCCAGTCGGAAAACAAGTTTACCTATACTAGTGTCTGCACAGATGAATGATTTAAAAGTTGGATTTTTAGATTTAACACTCGCTGACACATTTTAAAAGCATGTAGTCTTTTATTAATCATTAACTCTCTCAATGCTGAATTATTACTCTCTATTCATCATTAATTTTTAATGCGACGATAAATGCTTGCTTTGATCGAATATGGTATCGTACGGTATACATTAGAATGTGAGCAAGATTAAACATGTTTCTGCTGACTAGCTAGCAAATCCCCATATCCCAAACTTAGGACTTTTAATTAGAAAATAGTCAGGAATATAAACAGTTTACAGAAAAGCCAACTCAGTGGTTCTGTTATGCTCTGCCTTTCTTCCTACTGGTATGAGTGAGTGTGTGTATGTGTGTGTGTGCGCGCGCACGTGTGTGGTCAGGTGCATCTGTGGGTGCACACGTGCACATCCGTTTACTTATCAGTCTCCCTCTTTTTCTTTCTCTCTTCTTTGTTCTCTCACTCTCTCTCTAATTTCTCTCTGCTTTGATGTACCTAGAGGCAGTTGTGTGCTCTTAGCCAGCAGACAAGTAAGGAATTTTTTTTAAAAAGCAATGGAAATTCTGTATCAGGTATAACTCTAGTACAAATGAAGTAATTTCAAGTCCAGTGATTTTTTTTAGCATAATCTAAAAGCCTTGTTAACTTTTCACAAGCACTGTAAAATTATGTGACCAGTCGATTCGTGATCTTAATTCCTTCTCACACAGTGGTTCCTAAACTATGTTTTCTTATGCTGCCCCCGATTCTTCTCACGAAACTCCCTTTTCAAGTTCATCAAGTCCAGCTTGTGCCCTTGTCACTGGGGAGAAACTGACCTTCAGCGAGGTCTCTGATGACCTCATTACAACTAAGCCCAAGGGCCAGTCCAATTTCCACCCTCACCTTTCCTCACCCTCTTTGCAGAATTTGTCACATTCAACCATCTCCTGTTTCTCAAAATACTTTCCGACCTCAGCTCCTGATTTCCACTTAGCTGTCTCGTTTTCTTCATCGTCTGCAATATATTTACTTTAGTCATTCTTCTTTGTAATGCAAAGTAAAAGTAGCAAAGTCTACAACTCTCTGCATTTCTCACCTGAGTCTAGGTACTTAAACTTGAACCTGAAAGGTGTTCATCATTTGCATCATCTTCACCGTGTTAGGCTAAGATTTGCCATATCTCAGTAGACAATCCATCATCACTGCCTTTGGTCCTTGTCATTTCACATGCCACCCCAGAGATGTACCACTTTGGCAGGATTTCAAGGACATCGCCCTAAAATCATTTATTTCCAACAAGTTACAAAGTCCTTTAATTTTAGACAAACTTAGTAGGTTGTCTATACACACATTTCTCCCATTTTTAGCTTGATACACTCTCCTTGCTAGGACAAGTATTTCTCATTTTTCTATGGTTATGCATCCCTCTAACACCTACAATATGACATTTTTCTTCAATCAAAGTTGGCTCAAGGAAAACCAGAATGCTTAGTCTCAATGAGTCTCAATAAACTTTAATCCATGCCATCTAAAAATACAACAGCTCAAAATTATATTCACATGCATTGCAAAGAAGACCCATCCTTAAGTATCATCTTTTCTTTGTAGAGTTTTGGGATTTGGGAATGCATTTTTTTTTTAACATCTTTATTGCAGTATAATTGCTTTACAATGTTGTGTTAGTTTCTGCTGTATAACAAAGTGAATCAGCTATACGCATACATATATCCCCATATCCCCTCCCTCTTGCATCTCCCTCCCACCCTCCCTATCCCACCCCTCTAGGTGGTCACAAAGCACCAAGCTGATCTCCCTGTGCTATGCGGCTGCTTCCCACCAGCTATCTATTTTACATTTGGTAGTGTATATATGTCCATGCCACTCTCTCACTTCATCCCAGTTTACCCTTCCCCCTCCCCGTGTCCTCAAGTCCATTCTCTACGTCAGCATCTTAATGCCTGTCCTGCCCCTAGGTTCTTCAGAACAATTTTTTTTTTTTTTTTTTTAGATTCTATATATATGTGTTAGCCTATGGTATTTGTTTTTTTCTTTCTGACTTACTTCACTCTGTAAGTAAGGTGGATCTACATCCATCCACCTCACTACAAATAACTCAATTTCATTTCTTTTTACGGCTGAGTAATATTCCATTGTCTATATGTCTCATATCTTCTTTATCCATTCATCTGTCGATGGACATTTAGATTGCTTCCATGATCTGGCTATTGTAAATAGAGCTGCAATGAACATTGGGGTGCATGTGTCTTTTGGAATTATGGTTTTCTCAGGGTATATGCCCAGTAGTGGGACTGCTGGGTCGTAAGGTAATTCTATTTTTAGTTTTTTAAGGAACCTCCATACTGTTCTCCATAGTGGCTGTATCAATTTACATTCCCACCAACAGTGTAAGAGGGTTCCCTTTTCTCCACACCCTCTCCAGCATTTATTGTTTGCAGATTTTCTGATGATGGCCATTCTGACCGGTGTGAGATGATATCTCATTGTAGTTTTGATTTGCATTTCTCTAATGATTAATGATGTTGAGCATTCTTTCATGTGTTTGTTGGCAATCTGTATATCTTCTTTGGAGAAATGTCTATTTAGGTCTTCTGCCCATTTTTGGATTGGGTTGTTTGTGTTTTTGATATTGAGCTGCATGAGCTGCTTGTAAATTTTGGAGATTAATCCTTTGTCAGTTGCTTCATTTGCAAATATTTTCTCCCATTCTAAGGGCTGTCTTTTCGTCTTGTTTATGGTTTCCTTTGCGGTGCAAGAGCTTTGAAGTTTCATTAGGTCCCATTTGTTTATTTTTGTTTTCATTTCCATTTCTCTAGCAGGTCGGTCAAAAAGGATCTTGTTGTGATTTATGTCATAGAGTGTTCTGCCTATGTTTTCCTTTAAGAGTTTTATAGTGTCTGGCCTTACATTTAGGTCTTTAATCCATTTTAAGTTTATTTTTGTGTGGTGTTAGGGAGTGTTCTAATTTCATTCTTTTACATGTAGCTGTCCAGTTTTCCCAGAACCACTTATTGAAGAGACTGTCTTTTCTCCACTGTATATCCTTGCCTCCTTTATCAAAGATAAGGTGACCATATTTGCATGGGTTTATCTCTGGGCTTTCTATCCTGTTCCATTGATCTATATTTCTGTTTTGGTGCCAGTACCATAGTGTCTTGGTTACTGTAGCTTTGTAGTATATTCTGAAGTCAGGGAGCCTGATTCCTCCGGCTCCGTTTTTCTTTCTCAAGACTGCTTTGGCTATTCAGGGTCTTTTGTGTTTCCACACAAATTGTGACATTTTTTGTTCTAGTTCTGTGAAAAATGACACTGGTAGTTTGAGAGGGATTGCACTGAATCTGTAGATTCTTTTGGGTAGTACAATCATTTTCACAATGTTGATTCTTCCAATCCAAGAACATGGTATGTCTCTCCACCTGTTTATATCATCTTTAATTTATTTCATCAGTGTCTTATAGTTTTCTGCTTACAGGTCTTTTGTCTCCTTAGGTAGGTTTATTCCTAGGTATTTTATTCTTTTTGTTGCAATGGTAAATGGGAGTGTTTCCTTAATTTCTCTTTTAGATTTTTCGTCATTAGTGTATAGGAATGCAAGAGATTTCGTGCATTAATATTGTATCCTACTACTTTACCAAATTCATTGATTAGCCCTAGTAGTTTTCTGGTAGCATCTTTAGGATTCTCTATGTAGAGTATCATGTCAACTGCAAAGAGTGACAGCTTTACTTCTTCTTTTCCAGTTTGGATTCCTTGTATTTCTTTTACTTCTCTGATTGCTGTGGCTAAAACTACCAGAAC
Source organism: Balaenoptera musculus (assembly GCF_009873245.2). NCBI lineage: Eukaryota > Metazoa > Chordata > Mammalia > Artiodactyla > Balaenopteridae > Balaenoptera > Balaenoptera musculus. Next base: position 1,519,646 of record NC_045805.1, read on the forward strand.
TATGTTGAATAATAGTGGTGAGAGTGGGCAACCTTGTCTTGTTCCTGATCTTAGAGGGAATGGTTTTAGTTTTTCACCATTGAGAATGATGTTGGCTGTGGGTTTGTCATATATGGCCTTATTACGTTGAGGTAAGTTCCCTCTATGCCTACTTTCTAGAGGGTTTTTATCATAAATGGGTGCTGAATTTTGTCAAAAGCTTTTTCTACATGTATTGAGATGATCATATGGTTTTTATCCTTCAGTTTGTTAATATGGTGTATCACATTGATTGATTTGCGTATATTGAAGAATCCTTGCATTCCTGGGGTAAACCCCACTTGATCATGGTGTATGATCCTTTTAATGTGCTGTTGGATTCTGTTTGCTAGTATTTTGTTGAGTATTTTTGCATCTATGTTCATCAGTGATATTGGCCTGTAGTTCTCTTTCTTTGTGACATCTTTGTCTGGTTTGGGTATCAGGGTGATGGTGGTCTCGTAGAATGAGTTTGGGAGTGTTCCTCCCTCTGCTGTATTTTGGAAGAGTTTGAGAAGGATGGGTGTTAGCTCTTCTCTAAATGTTTGATAAAAATCACCTGTGAAGTCATCTGGTCCTGGGCTTTGGTTTGTTGGAAGATTTTAAATCACAGTTTCAATTTCAGTGCTTGTGATTGATCTGTTTATATTTTCTCTTTCTTCCTGCTTCAGTACTGGAAGGTTATGCTCTTCTAAGAATTTGTCCAATTCTTCCAGGTTGTCCATTTTATTGGCCTATAGTTGCTTGTAGTAAACTCTCATGATCCTCTGTACTTCTGCAGTGTCAGTTGTTACTTCGTTTTCATTTCTAATTCTATTGATCTATTGACTCTCCATTTTTTTCTTAATGAGTCTGGCTAACGGTTTATCAATTTTGTTTATCTTCTCAAAGAACCAGCTTTTAGCTTTATAGATCTTTGCTCTTGTTTCCTTCATTTCTTTTTCATTTATTTCTGATCTGATCGTTATGATTTCTTTCCTTCTGCTAACTTTGGGGGTTTTGTTCTTCTTTCTCTAAGTGCTTTAGGTGTAAGGTTAGGTTATTTATTTGAGATTTTTCTTGTTTCTTGAGGTAGGATTGTACTGCCATATACTTCCCTCTTAGAACTGCTTTTGCTGCATCCCATAGGCTTTGGGTCTTCATGTTTTCATTGTCATTTGTTTCTAGGTATGTTTTGATTTCCTCTTTGATTTCTTCAGTGATCTCTTGGTTATTTAGTACTGTATTGTTTAGCCTCCATGTGTTTGTACTTTTTACAGTTTTTTTTTTCCTGTAATTGCTATCTAGTCTCATAGCGTTGTGGTTGGAAAAGATACTTGATACGATTTCAAGTTTCTTAAATTTACCAAGGCTTGATTTGTGACCCAAGATATGATCTATCCTGGAGAATGTTCCATGAGCACTTGAGAAGAAAGTGTATTCTGTTTTTTTTGGATGGAATGTCCTATGAAAATCAGTTAAGTCCATCTTGTTTAATGTGTCATTTAAAGCTTGGTTTCCTTATTTATTTTCATTTTGGATGATCTGTCCATTGGTGAAAGTGGGGTGTTAAAGTCCCCTACTATGATTGTGTTACTGTCGATTTCCCCTTTCATGGTTGCTAGCATTTGCCTTATGTATTGAGGTGTCCCTATGTTGGGTGCACAAATATTTACAATTGTTATATCTTCTTCTTGGATTGATCCCTTGATCATTATGTAGTGTCCTTCTTTCTCTCCTGTAATAGTCTTTATTTTAAATCTATTTTGTCTGATATGAGAATTGCTACTCCAGCTTTCTTTTGATTTCCATTTGCACGGAATATCTTTTTCCATCCCCTCACTTTCAGTCTGTATGTGTCCCTAGGTCTGAAGTGGGTCTCTTGTAGACAGCATATATATGGGTCTTGTTTTTGTATCCATTCAGCCAGTCTATGTCTTTTGGTGGGAGCATTTAATCCATTTACATTTAAGGTAATTATCAATATGTGTGCTCCTATTACCATTTTCTTAATTGATTTGGGTTTGTTTTTGTCAGTCTTTCCCTTCTCTTGTGTTTCCTGCCTAGAGAAGTTCCTTTAGCATTTGTTGTAAACCTGGTTTGGTGGTGCTGAATTCTCTCAACTTTTGCTTGTCTGTAAAGATTTTAACTTCTCCATCAAATCTGAATGAGATCCTTGCTGGGTAGAGTAATTTTGGTTGTAGGTTTTTCCCTTTCATCACTTTAAATATGTCCTGCCACTCCCTTATGGCTTGCAGAGTTTCTGCTGAAAGATCAGCTGTTAACCTTATGGGGGTTCCCTTGTATGTTATTTGTTGCTTTTCCCTTGCTGCTTTTAATATTTTTTTCTTTCTTTTAATTTTTGATAGTTTGATTAATATGTGTCTTGGTGTGTTTCTCCTTTGATTTATCCTGTTTGGCACTCTCTGCGCTTCCTGGACTTGATTGACTATTTCCTTTCCTATGTTAGGGAAGTTTTCAATTCTAATCTTTCAAATATTTTCTCAGTCCCTTTCCTTTTCTCTTCTTCTTCTGGGACCCCTATAATTCGAATGTTGGTGCGTTTAATGTTGTCCCAGAGGTCTCTGAGACTGTCCTCAATTCTTTTCGTTCTTTCTTCTTTATTCTGCTCTGCGGTAGTTATTTCCACTATTTTATATTCCAGGTCATTTATCTGTTCTTCGGCCTCAGTTATTCTGCTATTGATTCCTTCTACAGAATTTTAAATTTCATTTATTGTGCTGTTCATCATTGTTTGTTTGCTCTTTAGTTCTGCTAGGTCCTTGTTAAACGTTTCTTGTATTTTCTCCATTCTATTTCCAAGATTTTGGATCATCTTTACTATCATTACTCTGAATTCTTTTTCAGGTAGACTGCCTATTTCCTCTTAATTTGTTTGGTCTGGTGGGTTCTTACCTTGCTCCTTCATGTGCTGCACATTTCTCTGTCTTCTCATTTTGCTTAACTTACTGTGTTTGGGGTCTCCTTTACGCAGGCTGCAGGTTTGTAGTTCCTGTTGTATTTGGTGTCTGCCCCCAGTGGGTAAGGTTGGTTCAGTGGGTTGTGTAGGCTTCCTGGTGGAGGGGGCTGGTGCCTGTGTTCTGGTGGGTGGAGCTGGATCTCATCTTTCTGGTGGGCAGGGCTGCGTCCGGTGGTGTGTTTTGGGGTGTCTGTGAACTTAGTATGATTTTAGGCAGCCTCTCTGCTAATGGGTGGGGTTGTGTTCCTGTCTTGCTAGTTGTTTGGCCTGGGGTGTCCAGCACTGTAGCTTGCTGGTCGTTGGGTGGAGCTGGGTCTTAGTGTTGAGATGGAGATCTCTAGGAGATGTCTCGCTGATTGATATTACGTTGGGCTGGGATGTCTCTGGTGGTCCAATGTCCTGAACTCGGCTCTCCCACCTCAGAGGCTCAGGTCTGACACCAGGCCGGAGCACCAAGACCCTGTCAGCCACATGGCCAGGTATGTGGGGATTTTCTTGCCTTTTCGGAAGTCTTAGGTCTTCTGCCAGCGTTCAGTAGGTGTTCGGTAGGAGTTGTTCCACATGTAGATGTATTTCTGATGTATTTTTGGGGAGGAAGGTGATCTCCACGTCTTACTCCTCTGCCATCTTGAAGGTATGGGCATCCATTTATGTGTTACCAAATACTTAAAATTCATGTGGTAACTTATTAATTTATAATATAATAACATTAAAAAAAAGTATATAATATGTGTATTTATATAAATCACTCTTCAGTGCTCCAAGAAGGAAGAGAAAGCATCAATCACTTGAATCTACATAGATTTAGGGCCTCATGATAACTAGTAGCTCCTATCTGTTTCACCTATACATGCCTTTGAACAGAAATAGTGATTTTTTCTTTAACATGGTAAAGTTGACTTGAGTGTTACTTGTCTCTCCATTTCTATCCATCCTTTGAAAGGCAGTCAAGTGGGCATAAGTGAATAGAACAATGAAGAAGAATGAAATGTTTTAGATAAATCACAACTTGAATAATTGAGGGTTGCTTACTAATCGATACAGAATCACAATATGTGGCCTCAAGTAAAGAAGAAAACAGTCAGGCATAACCCATTTTCAATAGGATAATCTCTGTACAAAAATGCCAAAAGAGAGAGCTAGAAAATGCATTTAGAGCTAGCTTGACTTCTGCTTTTCCTTCACAATATCTAATTATGCAAGTTAAAAACACAGCAGTATGGGTCTTCTAGGTGATAGAAAACATTTCATGCCGTGGCTGGTGGCATCAGTCAGGCCTCAGTGGACACAACGCACAGACAGTTTAAGGCCCAACCATATGAGGCTGTGGGATTCATTTTGGTTTCTTTAAAAGTAATGCTGTAGGGGTGTCAATCAGACGTTATCAAGAGGAAACGGAAAAAAGGCACTGATGCATAAATTTACCTAGCCTGAAATCCTTTCTTTTCAGGAAAAAACAAAGAAAGAAAGAAAGAAAGAAAGAAAAAGAAAAGTTGAGCTTTGCCTTACATTTGCATTGCACTGGTGGTTTACTTTTGTTGTACAATAAATATTTCATTTTAGCATATGTATGCATAGGAAAACAGTGAGAAAAAGGTGACTGAAATCAAAACCCCTCGCAACTGTGTGGGGCATGGAATGTAATCACCTTCACACAAAAACAGGAATTCAGAATGTCTTTGGTTGTTGTCAGTGTGCATGTCAGACACATATTCAAATGATTTTCCTCCGAAACTGTTTTAAAAGATATTTAAATATTACGATATTTTGTGAAGAGATCAGGGACCTAGCCTATTAAAAACTTTCTGTGGTTCAGTTTCACAGAGCAGAAATGTTTTTGTATTTAAAGCACTTGTCCAGCAGAATGTGTTCAATAAATGTAGAGCATCAAAGTAAATAAATGGTATTAGTTTAGACATTTCTAGAAGCCACATGACCGCTCAGGTGTGGGCTATCATATATAATATTTCAGCCTCAAATTATATACAATGATTATCAGTCCTTAAATCTGCCACTTTCTCCCCTCCGCTATGATTTCCTTACTTAGGTCGGGAGTTTCATTACTGCCCCTGTAACCAGGGTGGGGCCACATTTGATACATCTTTCTTGAACGCACCTTTTGCATCTGCCACTTCCTTTCCACTTCTTTGATGATTATTAAAACTTAAGCTTTAATTCTGCTACGGAGTTCATCTTTTGAAGCAATATCCATGCTCTGCCATAATTGTGGAGTAGAAAACATATAGTTTTCACCTTAGTAGTTAAAGGTCTCTACAAACCTGATTGAACCTCGTCTCTCAAAATCGCTGTACGAAAACCTTTAATCCAGGCAATCCAATTCCAAACAACCTTTTCTCCTTCCTGTCCCTGGAACTTGCTTACACAATTCTCCCCACCTGAAATACCCTCCTCCCTTCCCTCTACCTAGCCAAACTCTCCACATCTTAAGCTCCAAATTCACTGAGAAATCATTTCCCATAACTCCAGCCTTGGCCATCTTCTTATCCTCAAAATGCAATAGCAAGTCTACGTATTATTCAATCAACACTTCATCAGTCATTCATTGTGCTTTACCATTAGGACTGACTACATAATTGCAGGACTTAGTACAAAAAGAAAATGGGGGAACTCTAACTCAAATTTCTCAAAAAGTTTCAAGACAGCAACAACAGAACAATAAACCAAGCATGGGACCCTTCTAGGTGCATGGCCCCGTGAGACTGCATAGGTGGTGTACCCATGAAGGTGGCCCTGTGTGCCATGTTATATTGTCATTAGACATTTGAGATTATATAATATGCATTAGCTTCCCTATCTGGATCATAAATTGTTTCCGGAAAGAGTCGGGTACTTTGTTATTTTCCATAGCACCAATCATTATATCAACATTATAACTATACAATAACTCGTTTATTGTGTATTTAGATCATGCCTTGCTAATAAACATTATTATCATAGGTATTATAGTAAATCAAGCTTTGAAACACAGCTTGTTGAATAAAATTTACTTCAATAGGAATTTCCTACCCTGTCCCTCACAAGAATGACAATTATGCAAGATGTACACATAACGCATTGTAATTAAGCAGTGATTATGCCATTTTACACTTTTTAAAATCTAAATATATTTGAAATACACCAGTGTGTAAATTTAAGGCATGAAACGTGTTGAGTTGATGCATTTATATATTGTAATATGATTTTCATTGCAGGGATAGTCAGCACCTCTATCGTACCACATCATCATCATTTCTTTTTTTGTGGTTGGAATAATTAAGGTCTACTCTCTTAGCAAGTCAGATGACGATAATAGAATATTGTTGCCCATGTTCACTCTACAGTGCATCAGATCTCTAGGACTAGTTCTAAGAGATTATGCCACTTTAATTTTAAGGACATGTCAAAATCTTCTAGGCTTCATGTTATTTTTTGATGGTCTAACTTTTACTAGGTTCCAACACAATATGATGTGCCTTTAAAGGCTAATGATACTAGGTGTCTCACTTCAGTTACTTAAACTACAACCTACTTATCCACCAGTCACTTTAACTTTTAGAGAGTGACAGGAAACACCAAGGGAAGACAAGAGGAACCAGTGGGGGGGGGGGGGGGGGCGGGAAGGGGGGAGCAGGAAGAACACTCTCAGTTGGTTGGAACCTTCTGAAGCTTCCAAAAGAGACCAGAGATGCCACATTCCCCTTGCCTCTTCTCTTCTCGAGCACTTTCCCAGCGGAGGATGGAAGTGAATGAAGGATGCTTTGCAAAGCATAGTAGATATTCTCACTGGACAGTGTTCAACCCATGACACAATATGGTATCACTCTTGAAACTAATAAAAAAATAAATAGAATGACTTTCTCCCAAAGAGATTGACTGTTCATCTTCATTCAGCCTTTCAAAGTGCTTCACTTCAAGGTGACAGTGCTAAGCATGGCCCATAAATCCATCTCTGGCTTGCCTTTAGACAGTTATAGGATATGTTAGATTTCTTTGCTCTGAGCAGTGCTCTAGACTAACCCTTGCTAAAAGTATTACTGTAGATATTTCAGTACCTCCAACAAAAAATGTCATCTTTGAAGTTATTTTCCTGCAAAATTCAAACTACATTAATCTTACTTCCATAGGTATTTGAAGTTTGGGCTTCCCCGAGTTGAAACCATTTCTCATGATACTAAAATAAAAATCAAGCTCTGTAACTTAAATGCCTCAGTAGCAGTAGGAAACAGACCAAAAATAGCCTTAAAAATCACTTTTAAGCAGGGAAATGGCAATTGAGGAAGGAAAATCAAGGGGAAATATCTACCTCCACATCAGAAATGATATAAGAGTGTCTAAGTAGAGTTCTTGGTAATTCATGAGAAAGTTTAACTGTATCATACATTCTTTAGATATTGCTGAATTATCAGCTGATTTTATTTTGCAAGTGTTTTGAAAAAGTTCCTTTTAGTATAATGACTTACAAAATGTTTCACTGTAGAAAAATTTGCATAAAACTCATTTTAGATTCCCTTTGGTAATCAGGCACAAGAACCCATCACGTACTGTCTGGATGACAGAGGAACTACTTCTCATGATTTGAAAGGTTGAACTTGACTTGATGTTTTTTCCTCTATTTTGCTTCTGAGATGACCACATAGTTATGAAGCTTTATAATGACATTTTTTCCCCACATGTTCAGGTATTCTAAAAGCTACCTTTCTCTTGAAAAAGCATTTTTATAATTATTTATCAAAAATGAGATAGAGTAAAAATTTCTGCTCTGAATGCCATGAGAAATTGTAGGTAATCATGGGCGTTCAGAATGCAAGCTGCTCTTCTTGGGACATCAGACAATGAAATGTTAGATAAAGAGAGAGTTTTGAAAGTACAAGCATGTCGCTTTTATTGTAACAATGAAAACAGAAACAAAACAACCATTTTCATACGTACTGGGGGAAAAACTGACTAGAAAGTCGACGCAGCAATTCAGGAATCGGCACAGTGGAATTCAGTACAGACTAACTGTACTCAGATGCTTTCCTGAATTCAGATCAATATGGAATATAAAAATTGAAGTAAAGTCAAAGTCAAACATGAAATTGAAATAACATAAATTTGAAAATTAAAGGAACATGAGATGGAATACAGTAAAATGTAAATTATGTTGTAACTTACTAAATAGTAATAGTCGTTAATTTTACAAAGGAAATATCTGTATTAACAACTATTTGGGGAAAAGGGAAGGGACAATAGAATTGCCCCTTCAGAATTTTTGTTTATAAACAGAAAACTGCCTTCCTTATGAGTTGGGCAACTGATTTTAACCTCTAATTCTTCAATAACTACATTTAACAAAGGCCAGTCTGGTAACTGCTCCCTTATGTCTTTACATCAGCTCCTAACCCATGGAAATATGCATAAGATATATACATATTTTCAAAATTTATACCAAAAGACTGCCATCAGGCCAGAGATATCTATATAGATGAGTGGCAGCAGGAGGTCCTGGCCATCCCTCCACAGAGCCAGCAGCCCAAGTATAATTTCCCTGGACACAGAAAGTAAGCATCATGTTGGTCCGTAATCCTTTTCCACCGTTATCCTGATGAGTAATCTTGCCAGTTAACACACAGCAAGTATGCAGTTATTCTAACTGGTTCTAGATATTTTAACCAAAAGCTTCTTTGCCATAAATATCTTTGCCATGAGCGCTTTCACCGCAAATATTTTTGCTGCCTAACTAATTGGCTGTAAGGCGATTTTGCCGTAAAAGATAAAATAACTGGTTGACAGCTTGGCTTTCTCAAGCTGACAAATGATAATGATTTGCCCCACGAGTTGGTTTCTTATTTTGAAGCACACTACATTGGAGGAAAAAGATACCGAAGGCCTCGAAGGTACAGAGTTGAACCCACACTTCCCATAAAACGTCTGAACGTCCATCAATAGACGTGTGACAACGCGCCAAGAAACAACAGTGCAGAAGCTTTCACAACACAAGGCAAAGCTCAGTTACAAACATGCATCCTAGTATTTGGAAACTGATACCTCTCTTAAAGAAGGAACACATTTTAGTGAAAAAGAAAAAGTGCAATGCTAAACGAGGAGACAAATCAACAAGCAAAAACAATGTATGATACTATGAAGAAAAGACTTGGAAGACAAGTTCTTAGAAACAACTCACAAAATAAAATCTGAGGTCTGCAAAGTATTGCCATGAATCTATATACATTTTAAATGTATTCAAACATTTTGTATTTCACAATAAAAGACTTTTTAATTTCGCTATTTACTTTTCATGTTTTGCTATGTCCTTTTAAATGTCCCTCTTTTACTTTTTATTATTTTATCATTTACAGCAAAATTGCCTTACAGCCAATTAGTTACGTGGCAAAAATGTTTGCGGCAAAGATGTTTACAGCCACAGAAGCTTATGGTGAAAATACTGAACGTGATTCTAACCCCAAATGGTGATCCATTTTGGTTTGTAGCCGCATCTAAAGGCTTAAGGGCCCATTGGAAATGCCACCTTGAGCTCACTTGGGGTAGAATATACTAGCTCCCATAGTATACAGTATCTAGGCACTGTACTCAGTGCTTTCCCTCACAACAAATCTATGAAGTTTGAATCATTATCTCAGTCTTGCAGTGGAGGAAATTGAGGCCAAGCCTCTGGGAAATGGTAAAGTTACCATTTAAACATCAGTTTATTGACTTCAATGAGAAATAATGTTATATATAAGGGTTAGTATTCTGGTTCCACTATACTTGGTATAAACTCATAGACTAGCCTATGGACTTGAACACCATTTCTAACAAACTGTTCATGGAAAAAAAAATGCAGCCTCCAAAACAAGTTGAAATTTATTTTCATAATCATTTTTAGAATTTAAAAGCCATTGCCCAATGCATGGATGTGTAATACACAAAAAGTTTTATTTCCAAGTTAATTTCTGGAATGTGAGTTGCAGGTAAATGCCATGGTCTCTTTTTCCTGTCTGTATATATATATATTCATTTCACATTTTTTTTCTACTATATTTCTGGCCAGGAAAATGAAGCTTCCATTTTCTGGGCTTTCAATTATACATCAATATCCCCACATGAGATGCTGAATTTTAAGAACCCAAGGATTTCCATATTGGTCAGATTCATGGTTCATTCAATCTAGTTAAAGAATTATCTCCCTGTTACATGAAGCACCACTCTTGACCTGGCACTGCCTACCTTTCTTTCTCTCTTGGGAACCTTCTATTTCCTACTCTACATTTTTTTGGAAAAAAAAAAAAAAAAAAAAAAGAGTGGGAGGGTAGAGAAAGAGAAATCAAAATGCAGAGAAAGTAAAAGGACCAAGTTTGTGAAGACAGACAAAGGAACGATGAGAAAAGGTAAAAGAGGAAAATACTTAAGAAATGAGAAAAATGGATTGATCAAGTGTGGGGAAGAAATGACTATAGTCAATGACTTATTTTCTGCTTTCATTCATCCCAGAAATATTTCCTGGTTTTCCTCTCTATAACCACTTTTCTTACCGATGATACGTATTTAAAGACAAAGGTAAATAGTCCTTTTTCTAAAGAGCTTTATACATACAGCAGAAAACCTCAAGAAGGTTCTTAGACTTCCATTAGTCCTGAGGGAAGTTTTAAGTGTTTGCACTCCCATCGTTTTCTTCTACAGGCTTAGCAATAACTAATGAGTCTGACAGTATTTATCTACGAAACGTGCTGTCTTTGGAATCTCAGACGCGGCACCGCACACACTGCCCTCCTCAGCCCCTGAAGTTTGAGGCCCCTCATTAAAATGGAAGGTGACTGTAGCGTCATCTGTGGGGACATGTGGGTAGTGGAGGCTGGTAAAGTATAAGTTACTTATTGGTAAGAATTAAATTCTCAAATGCCATACTACTTAAACTCCACCCTCTCTTCTAGAGGATTCTACAGCATTTTAACTGGGAGCTTCATTTTTTTATGATTACCAGACTGCACTTGCTTGCATTCTGCACAAATCTGTGATTCTATCCAAATCAACCCTCCTACTTCTTTTTCTGTAACTCGAAGACTACCCTGATCCCCTCTCCCATCATATTCCTTCCTGCTTTCCTAGGGTGGCCCTCTGTTGGTTTCTCTTCTGGCTTTGCCAGAGACATCATTTGTAACCCTCTTCTCCTATTGTCAATTAAAAAAAAAAAAAGAGGTGTATCTTTACCTTTCATCTTAAATTTCTACCTACCACATGGGGCTCAATTATTTTGGTGAGCAGCGCCATCTCAGCGCCTGGAGAGACGCAAATTGCCTCAACAGTTAAAGAGCAGTAGATGGTGTTTTTGGCTTCTGCCAAGATTAAAAAGCCAGGTTGAGGTTGAATTACGCTACTGTCTGGCCAGGAATGCAGTTCTGGTCCTCGGATTCACTTGATCTGAAACAACTGCTCAAGCAATGCCTCTACATGATGACTCATAATGCAAATGCAAAATGTGACCTTTACAAATGGTCACCATATGGTCCATTTGCAAAGAAACACAATACAATAATCAAATGTGATTCCGAAGCGCTTCACCTGCCCTTTCTCAACAAAGTAATGAAGACGGCTAAGTCGCAGGAATACTTCTGAAAACCCCTCTTTCTCTCCCATCCCATTTGCTCCTGCAATATCCTCCTCAATACCTTAAGAAATTCAACTCCCTGAGTAGTTCCCCTTTTCCTCTAGATTCTGCAATCAGAATGGTCCCCCAAGTGACGTAGCAAGTACCTCCCTAGGGTAAGGAGGTAGAAAACACTGACGAAACAAGGATAGGTCTTCTTGTGCGAACAGAGAACAGCCAACCTAGGAAAAGCCTTCCTTGGCATTCTGGTCCCATCATACAAATCACTGCTAACTCGTACTTGTAGTCTATAATGCAGATACAAATACAGACCAGATACATCCAAGATGTCCAGTGGCTGTGTTTTATCCCATTATACATTGAGTTTTCCATTTTGTTACATGAAACAAAATAGTTCTCCCCAAAATGTTGACTTTCAAACAACCTAGGTAATTGCAAGTTGATTCTTCCCTCAGCTATGGAAATTAAGCAGATTTACTTTATTTGCAATGCTAGGGTTGTTCACATATATTATGCTATTTTACTATATTGGCATATAGACTACTTGCATGTTCCCAAACAGGTTATCTGATTCAAAATAATACCACTAGTGTAGATGCCTTGGGAAGGTCTAGATTGATCACGCATTAAGTATATTAGCCTATTAAATTACGAGAAACTTCAAATACAAAATATCAAATCAGATCAATCAAATTTTAAATAAAATCTGTTCCTCACCAACAAAAAATGTACTGATTTCAGTGCTCAAGTCACCACTTGACATTATTATGAAGAGAAAAAGTATGCTTTCAATATAATCACTTAGGAATTTTTTTTCCATATCTAACAAGGACCAAACATGTTTTACATGCATATGATAAAAACAAAATTAAAAAATTAATATAAATATCCACTGAGCTCAGAACTTTGATGTACGATTTCTTAATGATTTGAAATATTTTTCAATTTAACTATTTTAATCCAGTCATCTGCTGGTCACGTGAATGATCTGCTTGCCATCATATAGCTTTAAAGAAATTCAAATATAAATGAACGAATCACATAAACTGGGATCTGAGTGCACTATACACATAACTACAGACAGTATTTTCTATCAGCAGTGCGGGAGGATGAATAATTTGACAGAATCAAACATGAATTTCCCTATGTATCATTTTATGGGACCACTGTTGTGAGTGGAAAACCCATGGCAATCCAGGAAATTCTTATTACGGAAGAAAAGGCAGTAAGCTTTTCTTAAACATCAGAGGTAAACATGTGCTTTTCACAGACTCATGTTTGAGATTACTCCTCCTTCCATAATGCACCTGAATGTCTTCTTGCCCACCTCTGTAGGTGACTGAATTTTAAATAGAGATTGCTTAAAAATGCACAATTCATAATAAATCTTTGCAGTTATTTCCCTGAGAAATAACTATGAAATAAAGGTATGGTAAACCATAAACTATGTATCAAATTTATTTTACTTTTAAGTTTACCAATAGAGTTTATTCACATTATAACTAGTCAGTTTGAAAGTGTGACCATGCTCATTTTGTGCATGGAGACACTCAAGTGACTAGCTCTCCAACCCTAGGATGGGTTGAGAGACTGAAACCTACTATCAGCCAAAAGAAAAGAATTGGACGGTGTCCCCGTGGTGCCCTGGGCTGTGGTGGCAATGATAGTTTTATGGTGACAGTGGTGGCCAAAGCAAGTTCCCCAGAACTTCCTGTGCCAGGCGTAAATAGTTAAGATCGCATTATTTGGTTTAACGTACATGAACCTTTCTATAAAATACAAACCATCCCACCACCAGCGCCCCCCCGGGCTCGCAAACTGATAATGAATGATTATCCTCTTCTCCGTGTGTAGAAATAATCAAGGACCAACCCTACAGTTTGAAATCCTAAGGTTAAGTTTGTGTTTGTAAAGCGCCGTGTGCCTTGCTTCACACTCTGTGGAAGTTCATTTAATATTAATGGATGAACTGAGTATTTGCTGATGCTACTCTATGGATATTTTGTTAGTGAAGTGGTTACTTGGCCTGGTGATTTCCTCTCACACTTTGGATATTTAAATACACTCTTTAACCTGGTTTATGTGTGTAAAGTGAAATGTACTTAAATAAGCCCAAATATGATGAGATACTGAATTTTTTCCGTTTCCTTTGCATGCATAGTTTTCCTTCATTGATTCCATTAAAAACAAACAAAACAAACAAAAAAACCCTGCAATTGTAAGCATAGCACTGTTCTTAAGTCCCCATAGTTTAAAAATTATTTTTTAAACTTTTTCTTACATGGCAACTGCTTTCCCTGTGGTAACACCGATATTTGCAAAGCAAGGTCACTTTTAATGCCATAGAAGATGGAAGAAAAAAAACAAAAAAAACCCCCAAAAAAACAAGGGGGCTTTTTTTTGTCTTCACTGATTCTGCCAAACCGAGAGCAGACACTGACGTTACAAGAGAGAAAGGCTGTCACAGCCCCTTATTCCCAGCTCTGTCCTAGAAACAGCGAAAGGGAGAGAAACATTTTTTTCCTACCATGTATACAAAATATAATACAAAATATTAAAATATGTATATCCTTCAAGAGAGCAACACGATTGTTAACATTTGCTTTGAAAACAGCTTTCTGAAACATATGTAAAATACCAAGAGTCAAAAAAAGCCTTAGAAACTGAATCTACTTCTATAAAATTAATTAATCACTTTGAGGATTTAGCAGGAGGAAATGGCCATAAACATTTTATATGCTCAGCTGGTGGTAGAAGGAGGCTGAAATGACAATTTTGTTTAAAAAAATGGAAAGAGAGGGGAAGAGACTGAGATTCGGGATAAAGATATATATGTTTGGGACAAGCAGAAAGAACATTTTATATCTACATGTGGTCTACAGAGAAGAAGAAGAAGGAAAAGGTGAAAGATTAATGAGGAGGATTTTTTTTTTTTTTGCATTTTCTATCATCTATGTGAATTATTACCTAGATGCCTGATATGTCCTAAAAGAAAAACTGTGATGAATAAATAAACAGCTCTCGAAATCTTCAATAGGGTGCTTTACCTTGCAGGGAATATTATCATTGGCTTTTGATACAATTTCTGCTGCAGGGAAAGACTTTCAAAGCTCAGAACGCTGAAGCATTGCCAGGCGCTCAAAGACCCCCTGCAGAGCGCGTCAAACTAAGAAATCTCTCTGAACTTGTCGAATTAAAAGTCATCTCCCTGTCTCTGCAACCCCTGCATGAGCTGGGAAGCTCTGTTCTCATTTTTTTCGGCCCCTCCATGATAAACAAACGGAGCCTAGGGCATCTTTATTCTTTACAGCCATGCAATTAAAATTCTTTTAAAAAATGTAATTGAAGGCAATGAATTTCAAAAGGAACTTCCAATTAACAACGAGGGTGAACAGTTGGAGTGGGCCATATTCAATTGTGTTTCAAAGGTAAAAGCAAAACAGCTTGTTAAGAACCAGAGAAGTGTCCTTTTTCTATTTTTAATATTTTGATAGTACATCAAGAGTTTGTTCTAAACTTAAAACATCTCAGCAGGATTTACGGTTTCTGGAATGCTGTAAGCCTTAATTACTCAGACCGTAAAGCGGGGTACACTATTAAAATGTGAACAAAGCCGAATGAGATCCCTGTTTGCTGCAAATCATTATGTATCTATTGCCACACAAATTAAAGAAGTTTAATTTGTGTTTGCCTTTTTAGGCACCACACTGCCCATTCTCTTTCTTCCCCCTAAGGTGTGTTCATAGCACCAACACCATTGTAAGAATTTGGTACTGTGTCTGGTACTGAATTGATGGGTCATTACTATTACAAACAAATGCAGTAGCAAAGAGTTCCCAAGTCTTTTATTGATAAGCAAAAACGAGGAAAGCATTTTAAATGCTTTCAGAAAAGCAGAATGGGAGTGAATAACCAGTTTCAAGTGTCAAAGATAAAAAGTATTATTTTTAAAAAGGCTGAGAGTGTCACATGAAATCTCTGGGGAAGAATC
Organism: Balaenoptera musculus; assembly: GCF_009873245.2. NCBI lineage: Eukaryota > Metazoa > Chordata > Mammalia > Artiodactyla > Balaenopteridae > Balaenoptera > Balaenoptera musculus. The sequence continues at coordinate 1,535,198 of NC_045805.1, forward strand.
TCTGAGGATCATGCATTCCGTGGTCCACGTCTTTATAACAGAGTACTTACACTGGCCTTATTAATTGCCCTCTACGGTCTGAAATACAATCTTTGATGGTAGGTATGAGCAGGGGAGTGATGTTGAACAATCTGTCGTTACCCAATGAATCGGGCTTGAAGATGTGTGTCTGTGTGTGTGTGCGTGTGTGTGTGTGTGTGTGCGTGCGTGTGCGTGTACGTGCATGCGTGTGTGTGCGTGTGTATGTGTGTGTGTGGTGTGTGGTGTGTATGTGTATGTGTGTGTATGTGTATGTGTATGTGTGTATGTGTGTGTGTGGTGTGTGTGTATGTGTATGTGTGTATGTGTGTGAGGTGTGAGTGTGTGTATGTGTGTGTGTGTGTGTATGCGTGTGTGTATGTGTGTGGTGTGTGTGTGTATGTGTGTGTGTGGTGTGTGTGTATGCGCGTGTGTGTATGTGTGTGTGGTGTGTGTGTATGTGTGTGTGGTGTGTGTGTGTATGTGTGTGTGTGTATGCGTGTGTGTATGTGGTGTGTGTGTATGTGTGGTGTGTGTATGTGTGTGTGGTGTGTGTGTATGTGTGTGTATGTGTGGTGTGTGTATGTGTGTGTGGTGTGTGTGTGTGTGCGTGTGTGTGTGTGTGTAACTTTTTTAAAGCCTGCTTTGTTTGTAGGACTCATCCCCCTTCCCAAGTGAGGATTGCGGGTCAGGGCAGTGGGACAACCCTTGATTTAAGCCTGAGTATTTCACAGTACGTTGTTACCACGAACAGAAATAACACATTCAGGTCAATGGACACATTGGGTAGCACGAGTTTTAGTTACTCTGAACGCAAGGTGACGTTAAGGGAAGAACATACTCAAAGAGAGAGGAACGGGGCCTGGGAGCGAGGGTACAAGAGGAGGCCGAAAAAGCGGTGGGTCATCTGCACGGGGTCCCTGAAGTCACAGGCAGTTTGCGGAGAAGGAGCATCGAGCGTGTGAGACACTGAAAAGCAGGCGATGAGAATGAGACCAAGAAAAAGGTGGCGGAAACTACGGATTAGCAGCTTACCGCTTAAAGAGGAAAACATTTCACTGCAAGGGGTTAAAGAAAAAATGTTTTACAAAATGCAGACAGTGAGGAAATTATACTCATTGGTTTGGTATTTCTTAGTAAAGGGAAGAACAGTCATCTGGTTGATACAGAGGATGATGGAATCTAGTGGGAAGATTTTGTTTCTGATTCTGTTTTTAAACGTATTCAAAAATGGGAAGATGAAGGGCCTGGAGAGGGAGCCCAATCGACTCAAGGACCCAGGTGGGTAGACCCAGGGACCCAAAGCTAGCTTTGTAAAGAGGGAAGGTGTCTGTTGGTTTCATGTTAGCCTAATGTGAAAACAGTACATTAAACCAGAAAGAATACACATAGCTGACTCGCTTCGTTGTACAGCAGAAACTAACACAACATTGCAGAGCAACTCTACCCCAGTAAAAAAAGAAACACTGACTTAAGCAACTTCAGCACTATCTCAAGTAAAGTGTTCCATAAATGTGTCATAAATAAAATTGGTTTTAACTATACAATGAAATTTTGTTATTTTAATTGAGTTTTAAATAAAATCACTTGGTGAATTGGACCAAGGTAAATATTCAAGATAGGCAAGGAGATTTTCTTAACACACCAAAAAAATAAATATTGTCACATCATTCAAAGTCAATTATTGGCAACGGTTGAAATATTCCAATAATAGAACATAAATTAGTTAAAAATTTTCTTTCTTAGTGTTTGGGTTATTCCTTGTCCGTCATTTTATTTAAGCTTTGTCTTTGTGACATGGAACTAAACATTTAAAGTGTTACGAAAAATTGTTTTTAACTAAAAAAATTTTTTTAGAGAATAAAGTGTTGTGAGTTTCTCTTTCATTTTACAGAATCCAAACATGTTCAAACCACAACAAACTTATTTTTCTGCTTGGAAAAAATCAAATAAACATAATATCCAGATATCTATTTAAAGGAAGACTGTAATCTATTCAGAAGTCCTTGCTGATACACCACACATCTCAACCCGTTTCAGAAGACTTCCCCAGAAGCTTTCCTCTAGACACGTGTGTTCTTCAATCAGAACAAAGAGGGATCTCATTTTCTGATATTGCAGTAAAATGTAAGAGCAGCCCTCTAGGTTAAATTATGTGAAAATCGTTTCTTTGAAAAAGGATTCAGGGAGAATCAAGCAGAATTAGAATTGACTTGGATATCTGAGTCATAGTTCCAACATCCAGTGGATTATAAACAATTATCTCACTTGATTTTATTTACCCCCCTCCTCGGCCCCCTTTTTTTTTTTTAATGTCTGGGTTTGGAACAAGTTTGATTAGAACAAGTAACCATTATGACAGGCTCTGCTATGAGTCAAGGATGAGGAAGTAGCTATCATAGAAACAATTACAACATAGTCTACAGCTTATTTTGCGTTAAAGTTCTCAAATTATGTGCTTCAGTCATACTGCTGACACAGAACCGCTTGTCATCTACATGCGTGGTCTTTGTCAAGGTGTGTACGTATGCTGGGAGTGGGGATGGTAGTTGGTCAAGCAAAGATGAACTGTTTCATTACTATAGCAATAAGTTACTTTTTCTTAACAGTTTGACTCCCTCCAGAATGGAGTAGAAATTACTATTATCTTTCATTTCAACAAAAAAGTATGAAGCAACTATAACCTACTAAAAGCTCTGTGAAGCACTGGAAATGCAAAGACGGTTTCTCTTCTTAAATAACTTACCATTTAGCCTCGGACTAATTGTCTCTCTATTTCAATTTTTATGTCTGGAGTTGCGTGGTGGTTTATCATTAGTCTCGGGCACCTGGGCTTTGAACTACTTTCCACGTTTGAGAAAATTTCTATTTTACAAGTTTTGATGGAAGACACTCTCCACAGGAGCTTTTAAAAATATCACCCGCCCATGGCAGCCACGAGGGAGCACCGCTCAGACCTCCATTCGAGAGAGATCCCACCGCAGGATGCAGCGTAGCTGAAAGTTTCCAGCTGCTGCAGCCAGGGGATTCACACGGCGCCGACACTCAGGCCATGCTCTCCCGGGGCCGCTCACACCTGAAGCCTGACCACCAGCCCGAGCGGAACACGATAGCCTGGTTCTTCCTACCCAGCGGGGGATGCTTCAGAGAAGGGCCCTCCGCCCTGAAGCTCTCTATCAGCTCGGCTGGGACTGACTCAGAGCTACACCGTGGCCGGGGCCCCTTTCACCCACTCCTCCTGCCCACAACGCTTCTTCCCCTTTGTAGGTATCTGAAGGCCCTCTATCAGCTCGGCTGGGACCGACTCAGAGCTACACTGTGGCCGGGGCCCCTTTCACCCACTCCTCCTGCCCACAACTCTTCTTCCCCTTTGTAGGTGTCTGAAGGCCCTCCCTGCTCGCTCCTGCCTTCCCTCTCCGTTATTCTTCGCAGACATTTTCCTCAATCAGTCTTTAGTACACGTAAGTCCATTCTGCCATCTGTTTCCTGCAAGACCCAAACTGATAGAATGCCAATCCTCAAACTCGTGCTCGATACATAGGATTCTTCTCCCTCAGAGAAGGTCAGCGCATTTCACCAGGCTGGACCTCCCCAAGATGTCTACAAACAGAAGTAGGGTGTAGCCCCACGTACTTCCTATGATAAGATATTATGAAGAGCCAAAACCAATACATCTGTTTCAAATGCAAATAGTTGGCTGTAGTCCAGGCAAAATATGCAGAGCCAAAATCACATGCCATTGCAGTCTCTGGAATGTTTCCTTGACTGAAATAGCCATTCTTTTTTCCGAAATGCAGGAAGGAAAAGTGTAAAAAATGCCAGTACTGTAAATCAAGGAATAACAAGTCGCCGCTCATGGAACTTTTGCTTGTCTTTCATGTTACATGTAGTTGAACTATTCTATCATGTTACTCACTTGCTCAAATCTACTGGATTCCACGTGAAGAGAAGATAGAAACTGGAATGCTGAAAGACCCTTTTATTTCTCAAACTGTGGCTACATGTTGGTGTTTACTCGGGAGCATCAAATATTGATCTTTGTAGACAGGGTCATGAACATAATAACCACACTAGTCTACTAGTTTAATAGAGCAACAGTTGTTCACGAGTCTCATAGGTATTGTCTGGGCGCTGGAAAGGTTAAACAGCACTAATCTATACTCAAAATTCCCACAGCAAGTTTTTAAGGCAGTCTTCCGTTTGTCTATCCATTTATGCATTTGTGGGCACCATATAAGCAGCAGACAATATAAGAACCAATGGAACAGGTAACAGCCTTCAAGGTGAGCCTGTGGGTACGGGAGGGGCCAGAGGAACCTGTGTCACAGGGTCTTGAATAGGAACTCTCTTAACGTCTGTTAAGAAATGGTTAGAATCAGTGTTCCAAAGCATGATGAGACGTGATCACTGCACCAGGCAGCTCCTCCACTCGACTCCACGCACACTGTACGTGCAGATACACGGGTCAGAGTCCTGGGCCTCCTCCCGCATTTTGCAATTACTCTCTTGCCTGTTAGCCCCACAAGACTAGAGCGGTCCTATGGGATGGTGGAGGGTTCTGCACTCAAGAGGCCAGCTTCCTGATTGCAGGATTGTAGGTTTGGTCTGTGCTCTGCTCCAGCTAAATGGCCTGGATACTAAGGTCCCAACATGACTCTACTGACCAGTTCATCTACATGAGATCGACCCCTCTGTGAACTTTAAAGACATGTGGCTTGTGGCTCTCCCACTCAGGGTATCACGGCAGGTACGTAACATTTAGCCAGAAGCAGTAACACTAGGTATACAGGACTGCCCAGTACTGCTTCCGAAATACTGTAAACCTGCTGCCCCAACTTAATAACCTAGATTTCAGTGTCTAATGAAATCACTACTCTAATACTTCAATTTTTGTCTTACCAGTTCTAGCTTAAAGGCCTCTTAATTCACATTTCTAAATGCCCTTCAGAGATTGGCGTACTCAGAAATTTAGATAAAGGATTTCTTGGTGATCTTTGACATCTCGAGAATCTACCAGCAGGCCAACCCAAATCCCAGACCAAAAGGAAATAATTTGGACTCTTGAGACTTGTACACATGGGTTTGTATTCCATATCACAATCTAGGAAAGGAAGTAAAACATAAAGGTGTGCCTTGGGCAATTGCTTTCTTGTTATCCAGGGCAAAGCTGTGGGAATGTAGGTATGGGGCTGCCTTTCCATCTTTTTCTGTGCTCTAAAAGTCAATCAGTTAGCCATGAGGCCAGGAAGCATCTTTGGGGATTTGGGACTCCATGGCCTTCATATAGCGCACCATCAGGAGTCTGGGAATCGCTCACATTTGATTACCAACCATACAGGAAACAACACAAAACAAGACCACCCCCTGCTAAGGTAGCTTGTGTGGACAAGGTCTGGATCACAGGGTAGTGGGCTCATTGGCTAGGTGCTGTGGGGACCATCAGGCCAGGTTATTGAATAGAGCGTGGACTTTTTGAATCTACACCATGGAAAGACACCACTAACACACCTGCTGTACCCTCAGAAGACACACATGAGCTGCTTGAGTACTGTCAGACCCCTGGTATCTGTTTCATACGGCTGATGTGAGGATTAACTAAATGAGTTAACATAAATCATGAACCTAGAACAACGTATACCCTGTGATCAGGACTAAGCGTCAGTGTTCTTGACAGATTTTTGCCAAATTTATATCAGGGACATTCAAGGCTATTCCAAGGAAGCAGAGAGGCGTCCGTGGTCCTGAGCTAAGAGAGGAGATTATAGAGGGAGGCAAAAATAGGGACGCAGATAAGCAAAGGCGGACTGGAAGAGACCCCGTGAGGGTTTCTCTGCCCTTCATGTGGTTGAAGGGGAAGAGGGGAGGGAGTGAATCAGAAGGAGATTCGTGGAGCTAGGGTAATTCATGGAAAATTCATTCCCCAAGGACACATGAAGGTCAAATCGAATTTGCAAGGTAAGGGAAACCTACAGGCATTTCAGGGCAGTAGTGGTTCATATAGTCAAACGATTCTGAATTGTGGGGAAAGGTGATGGGGTTTGAATCAAACACTAGTCAGTGGGTGGTGACCAGGGAAAGGGTCCAGGCTTCTAGGGACTGAGGTCTGGCAAGGACTTGCAGTTTGTCAGAATACCAAGCAAGCAGGGCAGGGCCCTGCCTTATACCTAAAGCTTTTCTCTCTCCATGAATTCTTAGGATAATTAGAACTCTCAGTGTTTCACAGAGAGCCTCCTCTAGTAAGTATTGGTTAAAAGAGACAGATAGTTTTTCTTATGGAGCTGACCCAAATATCTTCTAATTGATTCTGTGTGTGTACATACATACGCATATGAGTATGGGCATAGTATCATGTTTTGATTTCAATCTCAAAATTCTGGTGATTATAGAACATAAGGCAGGAAATGTTATAGAGATGAATGTATCTTAAGACACATTGTAGCAATAATATATATGGAATCAGATAAACATAGGTTTGAATGCTATCATTTACTCCCTGAGTGAACTTAGAGAAGCTTGTATCACTTCTCCAGAGTTTCATCTGCGATACAGAGCTGATAATATCTATTTCATGGCTCATTGGAAAGACAAGTTAAAATAAGGTTCGCAAATTACTCATCACGGTGCCGTCGTCTAGTGACTCTTCTTCTTAATCTTGGTTTTATGACAATGTGCATAATCAATTAATTTATCCCCAAATTAAGGAATATTTACTATAGAATCCTGTTAGCCTTTCTATAGTATATGTGGATTCATCAGATATGGTGGAAATCATAAGGACTGCTATTAAGATATTTCTGCTAGACCAGGGTCAACATACTGTGGCCCATGGGCCACATCCAGCCTGCCTCACACTTTGGAAATAAAGCTTTGCTGGAACACCATTATACTCACTTGTTAACACGTTTTCTACGGCTGCATTTGCACTAAGCCGTAGAGGTGAGTGGTTATGCAAAATGGAGTATGGCTGGTGGCGAAGCCAAGAATATTTACCATCTTGCTCTCTACAGAAAAGTTTGCTGATCCCTCTTTTTGACTGTCAGTCCTTAGATTTGAACAAAAATCCACTGGTTGACAAAAATGATAAAAATTTATAATACAAACTATATGGCATAAATGCAGTTTAAATAATATTGGATGGATAATCCGTTAAAGAAAATAGTAAGCATTATATGAAAATGTATGATTTACCAGTTAAACATAATGTCATCCAAATATCAGGCTCAATATAACTATTGATACAATATTTAGAGGGATGGCCTGCAATTTGATTTTCCAACTCATCATAATAACTCAGTATTTCACTAAAAACAACACTATTGGAAAATTATAATTCAGAGGCGAAGAAATTCTGCAGCGTTACAAGGACATATTCTTCACTAGTGGTTCTCTATTTTCAAAGCTGCTCTAGAAGTAGCAGTTGCAGCACCACCCATCCCAGCTTCAGGAACTCATGCAGGGAGTAGGATCCATGCTCGTGATCAGCAGCAGCGGTCACAATTCCAGCAAAAGCAACAGTAGCGGCAATGGCCCCACCAGCGATGTCAGTGCGGAGTGTGGGCTCATGGGCTCTGAGCAATGCCACTTTCTCTTTCTACTTCGCCAGCCTGGAGAATGAGGGGAGCTGCTTCCTGCAATTTCTTATCTCTAGCTAACACCACATCCCGCCTTTTCTCCCCTAGCTTCTCTAACAAACACTCTGAAACAACACACATTTATTTCTCACAGCTCTGGAGGTTGAGAAATCCAAGATCTAGGCACCAGCACATTTGGTGTCTGGTAAGAGCCTGTTTCTTGGTTTGCAGACAGCTGTCTTCTCACTGTGTCCTCATATGGTGGAAGGGACGAGGTATGGGGTCTCTTTTATAAGGTCACTAATCCCATTCATGAGGGCTCCACCTTCATGACCCAATCACCTCTCAAAGGACCCACCTCCTTATACCATCACAATGAGGGTTAGGTTTCAGCATATGCAATTGGGGTCGGGCAGACACAAACCTTCGGTCTATAGCAGATACTAACTAATGGATGCTTTATTTTTCAAATAGCCTATAACTACAATAAATAATTTACAATACAGTCAAAGTGAAACTATATTCCCACCAGGCTAACATATACTAAATCTTCTGTGTGTTATTCCATTGTTTTCCACGTACATAGTGACAAAGGGCATGGCCTCTGGAGCCAAGCTGCCTGTCTTTTTTTAGTATGTAGGGATGTATGTATTTATTTATTTATGGCTGTGCCAGGTCTTAGTTGCAGCCCGCGGGATCTTTCGTTGTGGCCCACAGGCTCTTCAGTCGTGGCACGCAGGCTGAGTTGCCCCATGGCATGTAGGATCTTAGTTCCCCGACCAGGGATCGAACCCACACCCCCTGCACTGGAAGGTGGATTCTCAACCACTGGACCACCAGGGAAGTCCCAAGCTGCCTTGTCTTAAGCCCAGGTCCTCATCTAGCTAACTGGGTAACCACCATATGGTTCTTTTTTCTTATCTGTATAATGGGGGAAATAACAGCATCTATAGAGTTGCTGTGAAGATTAAATGGGTTAAATAAGCATGAAGTGCTAGTTGCTCCAGTTTACTGTCATTAACATATTGTTTTTGCATAACTGCAATCCATAGTATTGAATTTTGTATCTACATGGTTTTTAAATTGACATATACCTACTTTAAATTACATAATATACATTAGTTTACTATAATTAGCACTATAATAAACATCCTCACATATTTCTACAACAGGTTTACCAAAGAATGATCAGAAACGATACCATCCTGAAATCACAAACCCTGAATAGGATTACTGTAAAGATTTCAAAACTCAATGAAACAGGGTTCTATGTTATGCTTTCAGACTTCTTTTATCAAGTCTTCACTTCATTCAAAGCTATTAGGTTTAACGTGATTTGAGGACTTTATAAACACCCTGCATATTATCAATTCTGTTCACATTTGAGCCATTCTGAAGAGGGAAAACAACACTTCTGTTCCATTATTATAAATGTTAAAATGTATTATCTTTAAAATTGCAATTATCTGCCAAAAACAGTTTTTCACTACAATCAAGTCTAAGTGTTATTGGGCAAAACAACTATATTAACTATCTCTGTGGGGTTAAATAATTAGGGACAACTCCTTGTCCCTTATTCACGTTAGGCTTTTGAAGTGCTAAGCTGAAAAAAAGAAAAAAAAAAACCAACAGATGAGCTCTACTTTCTAAAAGCACAGATGAGAGGAAGAGAATGAATGGGTGATGAAACCTCAGGTCTCCACGGAAGGCCTGAGCAAGCTAGTGATTCAGTGATCATTTTGACAGAACTGAATAAACTGCCCAGAATCCTTTGTAATCCATGACTGAGAAAGGCAAGTTTTTTCTCTCCATTTTTTTTTTTTCTAGCTGCATTCATACTGTAGCTTCTAAGGTTAGAGTTCAACCTAGCCGGCCAGAAGGTGAATGCCATGTTTTCACAAAGATCAGAAATTCGTTCTACATGAACTTTTCTCTGTTTTGATGCACTGATCAAGAGCACATATGAACACAGAAATGACTTCCTCGCTGAGTCCGACGTTATGTCCCCCTCAGCCTTTAGAAAACAGCCCCTCTGTTCACCTGCCATTAGCACTGCCATGGGACCACTGGAGGTGTAAGTGGCCACTAGGAGAATCTTGCTTAGAACAGCTGAAATCACACCTCTGTGGCAATCAGGGTTATTAAACCACTGTGAGGCCAAATGCCTCCAGTCCTGACCTGGTGTTTCACATGGGAAACGAGTCAAAGTTGTTAAAGCATTTGAATCCCAACATTCAAAATTATAGATACAGACTCACTCTACTTGGACTCCAATAAAGAGGCAGAATTCAATCATCCACATGACTTGCTTTTTGTGAGCAAATACTTTCTATTCCCTATAAGCCCTAGGCTTTCCTTGGCATCAGTGCTACCATTAATTCAGTCATTATTTTAGTGACTGTACCCCTAGGATACCTGGGCTGCGGGAAACAGTATCAAACTAGGAGGTGCAATACCTGAATGCTTAGTACTAGTCCTGCTCTGGGTAGCCTTGGATAAATCCTTCAGGCTCTCTGGATCTTTGTTCATCTAAACATGAGAAATCCAGACCACCTGGCTTCAAATGTCTGTACCACGTACAGTATTTTATGAGTTTGTACAGAACATCTCTAACCATTTTATTCAGCAATTTCCCAACGTTTTCGTAATCCATTTTCACCCATAAGGTTACCTTAAGAGTTAAAGATATGACTGAATGAGGAATTAACAGAAGAGGGGAAATAGAGAACAGCTAAAGATTGCATTTAAAAGAAGTTGTAGCCCCACTTAAAACAAGCTAAGCTTAAAGGACCAGTCAAGAAGATGGCGACCGAGCTTGCAATAGGAGAGATGAGGTAGACTCCAAGAGCAAAGGGATAGGAAAATCGCACTTCATGGAACAGACAAGAGGAAGAATTTTAACTGGTGAGATCAAAGAATGAGAAGAAGACAATTTAAAGAGGGGGTGGTACAATTTTAAAAGACAACCCAATGAGTAATGAACATTATACTTCCAGATAGTACATTTTTCAATTATATATAAGAAGCCTCACATTTGAAAAAGTCAAATGCAATGCAGTCACCAGAAGTAAGGGAAACAGAGGGCTGTTTGACTTTTATTTGCTCCTGAAAATATATCAAAGATAAAAAGGCAGAACAAGAGGTGAGAATATTATTTCGTGCTTCCATTCCGTAAGTGTTCCTGAGAAGGTTCTTACTATTTGTAAGTTGAGTGAAATGCCATTTTACATGTCACTTTCCATTCTCCAGCACCTTCTGTAGAGAATCCGGGCACCAGTGAACAATGGTCTATCATAGAACTGGTCTCAACAGTGAATTTGTCCCAACATAATAATTTTTTATTTCTACTTCACCTCACATGAGACACGGTTTATAACAGTATTTGATGAACAACAGTAAAGCACTAGAAAATGATTTGTAAATAATATTGGAGAAGGGCTGGGAAGATCAGCGTTCTACTGTTAATTGTCATTCAGTAATTATGCAGTCTGGCAAATCACTGTGAATCATTTTCATTATATGTAAAATCTGCATTGCTTAATTCACAGAATCGCTGCCGCAATGAAGTGAGCTATTTATGCACAACTCTAGATTAAAAATTAACTTTCAGAATGTCCGAAGGCTGATGGGAAGGAATCAAAGAAGCAGTGAAGACACAAAACCTAGAGGATCTGGGCACCACACTTACGGTTCCTGATGAGGCTACAAGGAATGACATTCAGAGTACAAGATGCAGTGACTCGTTTTCTCTTGGCTGAAAGGTCTGGGGGAAGGAGACCAGACGAGGTTCAGGGAAGTTAGTGGATTTGGTGGCAGGTCTTCTGTTTCCACCAGAAAATGACTCTAATTGTAGGAGCTCGGGCTGCTGGCCACATGTGAGAGGTGTAGTACTCTGAAGATACAGAGGAGGACCTGAAAGGGAGGTCCAGATTCTTACGGAATTTTAAGTAATGTCAAAAAAATGCTTATTAAAGGAGACAAGAGTTTGAGGTATGTCTCCGAACACATCCCTGAATTCTTTCCTGGAACCTATCATTACTTTGTCACTTGAAGCTTGAAAAGTTCTCTCACACACATATGCATATACCTCTTCTTTTTAATCATGAAATGAAAACAATTCTAATTGATTCCTGCTTATTATATAATGTTATGATTGAAGGAAATAACTGAGAAGTTTTCTTGCAAGAAGAAGAAGGAAGTTCTGGAAATTAAAATTATATTCATAATCCTGTAAAACTAAGAGTATCAGGTTAGGAATTGCAGAGGGGATTCAAGAAGGCTCTGATTTGAGACCTGCCTCCCCTGCCTGGTAATAGGCTACCTAGGGGAGGATTTCCAGGAAGCCAACTCATGGTGAGGCAGATGCGCGAGGGAACGGGATTCTTCAGAGTAGAGACCGGTATGAAATAATTCAAAGGGGTAAAACACGGAAGTGATGGAAAAGGATGCATTTAAAAACCATCGAGAGCTGTGCACCACGTGGAGAATATAAGCAGATCGGTGCCTAACCACTGGTGGTCTGTTTGCATCTCTTTGGAACTCTTCTTTTTTGAGAGGCAATAAACAGTCCTGCACACAGATTTCTTAATATATTCCTTCTGAGGAATATTTACAATGGAGGGAAGTTTTCCTGGGTTATATTCAAGTCCCAGAATAGTGACAGTTTAAAAAAAGTAATACACATGCTTATTCCAAAAAAAAAAACCTCTGAAAACAGAAATAAACCTTGTAATAACTTGGAAATGATTTCAAACCAGCCTTAAAAGGTAAAGATAATGCTCTTTCTGCTGTCACACAAATACTTCTTTGCCATACTCACATTTGAGTGGTGTCTACCTTTAAAATGTTTCTATTTTCAATATAAAATACAAACTTCAAACTGTTTTCCTAACACTCAGATTGGGTTGTATTAACCTATTACGGAGAGCATACACCAGTCAATATGGGAACGAAGTTTTCTCTGAATATATTTATTCCTCCAAAATTCTGAAGACGTGAATATTAAATAAGATTAGAACTTTGAGAAAAACGCAAAGCAATCCCAACAGCCCAAGTGAATGTAAATAACGAATTAAAGCATCTTAGAAAATTGCTTTCTGCCTCAGTTAAATAGGAGAGGCCAAATACCTTTAACAATACGGAGGCATCTTGAAAGTTTATCATCATTCCTCATTGTTCTTCTAAGCACAGATGGGAAACTTTTCTGAAAAGGCAATTTCTTATCTGAAATTATGGAATAAAAGTGATGACAAGAATCAGGCCAACTTGCTACTAACTTTCCGTTGCTCTGGTCTACAGCTAATTTCTCTGGGAAGAACACTTTTCTCTTACTTTCTTACTGCATCAATTCTGAGTATTTTGAGGAGCCAATTAGTGAAGAAGCACCTAACAACTTAGAGGAAGAGAATTAATTGCTGGCAAATTACCTCCCGAATCTTTTAAGTTGATATAAATATCAAATGTTTAAGGAACAAACAGGTTGTACAGTGAGCAATAAACTTATGTTTTTTTGCCAAAAGCTGATAAAGTAAGGTGAAGAAAGGGGGGCATAGGTTTAGGGACAGATAGTTATTGACTAACCTCTTAAAGTTTTTATTTTTCATCCTTTTTTACCAAACATTTCTTGGAAGGGTGTTTACCAGATATTAAGAATATATGGCTCAATAGTTAGAGTGTCTAAATTGTTATTTAAAACATAACCTATGCTATAATATAATTGAGTTAGATAGCTTGTGGATAGAAACATATTTAAAAGAATAAAATTTGTTCAATACAGCATTATTTAAAAGCAATACATGTGCATTAATTACCTATAAAAAGGTTTAAAATTCTTCTGAATCTCTCATCCGAAGTCCTAATTTATACACATAAATGTCTAAATATATTTAGTAATGCTATAGGTAATAAACAACCTTGGTAGTACCGACTTTTATTAAATAAATTCCTTTAAAAATAATCATGTCTTCAGCTAATGTTGAACACAAAGTTGTTATTTATTAATATGGGAAAATATGAGATGATGTTTTTTAGGAAAAAATAAGGAAAATGATAATTATTTTTTTTCCCTCCCACTACTTGGCTCTTTTCACAATATCCCAAATTATAACCAGTTTTCTGTCTGTAGTGACTGGAAAATTCAGATCACTTTGGATCAAAGGAAGTTCATAAAGAGCTTCATAAACACATACTGAGTTCCTAATGTCAGGGTCTGCTAGGTGCTGGGGTACAGAAGGAAAAAGACACGGTTTCTGCTCTCAGTGGTAATACACCAGCTGGTAATAAACGACTGAAGTGTGTTACGTAAGAGCTTTACAAGAGAGGAAAGTATAGAACCACGTGGAGGAATGCCTTCTGCTTGGGCATGGAGGGAGAGGAGTGGGTATGTGAAAGCCAAAGCCACATTGGCCTTGAAGGATGAAAAGGGCTTTGCCAAGTGGACAGGGCAGTTAGGGCCCCAAACAGGAAAGTAGAACCTAGGTATACAGAATCAGTTAATACATACACGATTATTAGTAAGGTACCTGGACAATATCATAAAGGAAAAAGCAGAAGCCTCAAACAGGAGGATTCTCTGGCTATAAAGACATGAAATCATGCACATCACATGCGTAACAAACTATATAAAAATGAAGAAGGTAAAAGGGGGGGAGACAGGGAAACTGAAGGAGAGTCTAGGAGACGGCATTCCCATTTTTGCATTCAACTTCAATCTTTAGAAATTTTCATGTTGAGTTACAAAACACAAATCAGTATTAGACCAGAAGTAACAGAAGTGTAAATAAAATAAAGCACTCAGTGGCAAGACGGGAATAAAGACACAGACCTACTAGAGAATGGACTTGAGGATATGGGGAGGGGGTGGGGTGAGATGTGACAGGGTGAGAGAGTGTCATGGACATATATACACTACCAAATGTAAAATAGATAGCTAGTGGGAAGCAGCCGCATAGCACAGGGAGATCAGCTCGGTGCTTTGTGACCACCTGGAGGGGTGGGATGGGGAGGGTGGGAGGGAGGGAGATGCAAGAGGGAAGAGATATGGGAACATATTGTATATGTATAACTGATTCACTTTGTTATAAAGCAGAAGCTAACACATCATTGTAAGGCAATTATACTTCAATAAAGATGTTAAAAAAATAAAAAAATAAAGCACTCACTCAAAGCACTTCCACTGAAACAGATATAACTGCCTTCCCTTTTCATAATGTTTTCCAGTTCTTAATCATATATACACAATTTTTGGATGATTATATAAAAACATACAAACAATATCTTCTTTCTCAGTTAAGGATAGAATGATCATATATTAGCCTTATGTCTGCCATATATTCCTGAAAATATTTTTTTAATCTGTGGATATGCTATAAAGGTTTTAAATATTTTTAGAGGTTGTACATTGTTTAAGTAGATTTGCCAAAATTTACTTGGAGTCTGCCTGTTTAAGTTAAAGGCAGTATTTTGTTCTCATAAACAATGTGGCAATAAACCTGCTTATGCATTTTCCCTTTTGAATTAGTTCCTTATGAGTCCTTCTTGGAAGAGAATTAATAGGTCAAAATATGTAAATATTTTAGTAGCTATTGATAAATATTTTTGTATTGTCTCTATAAACCATGCATGTTTAAGCATCTCTCTCCCAGCTAGTGTCCAAATTATTTGAGGTGAGGGACCATGCTTTTTTATTCACGGACTCCAGGACATAGCACATTGCTTGGCACACCAAAGAGAAGCTCAATACTATTTGTTAAACTATTTAACAAATAATACTTGTTAAAATATTTGTGTCTGATTGGTATTTGCCACCAACTATGTATTCTCCCTCATTTTAAGGATCATAATTTGGATGTTAGCTGGTGTGTCATGAACCCACCTTGAAGATAACCTCTCTTAATTTACCAAGCAAGCTATGTGTAGCTAATGTGAAATTAAATCCTGGCCAGTGAGTACTGTACAAGATTTTCCAGGGAAGTTGCTTAAAGGATGACGACCTAGCTGGCAGATTGCCCTTTTGTCTTTCCTATAATCATCTTTCCTGATGCCTGGAATGTAGAGGTGTTAGCTAGAGCTCCAGCAGCCATTTTAGAAAAGGAGGTAACATTGAGGATAGACTCCAAGTACTAGGCTAACGAAACAAAAAGTAGAAGGAGCCTAGATCCCTAATAACCATGGAGTTGCCACACCCTCCCTTGAATCCCTGTCCTAGAACTTACATTACATAAAAAGAAGAAACATCTACCTCACTTAAGCCCATTTTACTTCAAGGATTGGTTGCTAAACAACTGAACTAAATAGCTAATGATAAAATAATATTAAATGAACTAAATGACTGATAAAAATAATGTCAATGGAAAGGAGTATATCATATGACCTCAATCTTGACTATATATATTTTTTAATTTTAGAATTTATTCATTGTATAAATTAGAAATGTCAACGCAGATTTTTAAATTTACATTTAATTTATTATTAGGAATGCTTATTTTACTAACCGTATTTAATATTTTTGTGAATTGACTATCCATCACTTGACAATGTACTTATTTGAATCAGAACTCTGTCATCTGTTTTCATGAACTTTTCATATGGGATACAAAATACAGTAAAACATAATCCATGCCACCACGTTAACTCTTCTCATCTGTCTTTGTCTATATTTGAGCTATTTATTGTTTTTATAACAATGTACATTAGTATATAATGTATTACTAATTTATCTTTGTAACTCTTCAGAGAAGATAAATTTATGACCCTACAGAGAATGACAAATATTCACATCTATTTATACTTGTTTCCCTAAAATTCGTTTTGAAATCCAAATCCACCTGAAATTGAATTTAGAGAATTGTGTCTTGGAATCAATTTTATTTACATTTAATTTTAAAGTGTCCTTGTATATTAAACATAGCAAATCACAGGAATGTGAATCCTGGTTCTAAATGACGCATTCCTTAACCTCATTATATGTCAACTTCCTCATGTGCAAAATTGACAGAATTTTAAGGAAAAACTGGGGTTAGAAATATAAAGTGTTGGAGATTGGTTCAAGATGGCAGAGTAGAAGGACATGCGCTCACTCCCTCTTGGGAGAGCACCAGAACCACAACTAACTGCTGAACAGTCATTGACAGGGAGACACTGGAACTCACGAAAAAAAAATACCCCACATCCAAAGATAAAGGAGAAGCCACAACGAGACAGTATGAGGGGTGCAATCACAATGAAATCAAATCCCATAACCTCTGGGTAGCTGACTCACAAACTGGAGAACATTTATACCACAGAAGTCCAACCACTGGATGAAGGTTCTGAGCCCCACGTCAGGCTTCCCAACCTGGGGGTCTGGCGATGGGAGGAGGAATTCCTAGAGAATCAGACTTTGAAGGCTAGCGTGATTTGATTGCAGGACTTCGACAGGACTGGGGAAACAGAGACTACACTCTTGGAGGGCACACGGAATAGTGTGCGCATCGGGACCCGGGGGAAGGAGCAGTGACCCCAGGGGGGACTGAACCAGACCTACCCGCTACTGTTGGAGGGTCTCCTGCAGAGGCGGGGGTGGCTGTGGCTCACCAAGGGACAAGGACACTGGCAGCTGAAGTTCTGGGAAGTACTCCTTGGCGAGAGCCCTCCCAGAGTCTGCCATTAGCCCCACCAAAAAGCCCCAAAGAGTAGGCTGCAGTGCTGGGTCGCCTGAGGTCAAACAACCAACAGGGAGGGAACTCAGCCCCATCCACCAGCAGACAAGTGGATTGAAGTTTTACTGAGCTCTACCCACCAGAGCAACACCCAGCTCTACCCACTACCAGTCCCTCCCATCAGGAAACCTGCACAAGCCTCGTAGATAGCTTCATCCACCAGAGGGCAGACAGCAGAAGCAAGAAGAACTACAATTCTGCAGCCTGTGGAATGAAAACCACATTCACAGAAAGACAGACAAAATGAAAAGGCAGAGGGCTATGTACCAGATGAAGGAACAAGATAAAACCTCAGAAAAGCAACTAAATGAAGTGGAGACAGGCAACCTTTCAGAAAAACAATTCAGAATAATGATAGTGAAGATGATCCAGGACCTCGGAAAAAGAATGGAGGCAAAGATTGAGAAGATGCAAGAAATGTTTAACAAAGACCTAGAAGAGTTAAAGAACAAACAAACAAAGATGACAATACAATAACTGAAATGAAAACTGCACTAGAAGGAATCAATAGCAGCATAACTGATGCAGAAGAACGGATAAGTGACCTGGAAGACAGAATGATGGATTTCACTGCCGTGGAACAGAATAAAGAAAAGAGAATGAAAAGAAACGCTGACAGCCTAAGAGACTTCTGGGACAACATTAAATGCAACAACATTTGCATTATAGGGGTCCCAGAAGGAGAAGAGAGAGAGAAAGGACCCGAGAAAATATCTGAAGAGATTATAGTCGAAAACTTCCCTAACATGGGAAAGGAAATAGCCACCCAAGTCCAGGAAGTGCAGAGAGTCCCAGGAAAGATAAACCCAAGGAGAAACACGCCTAGACACACAGTAATCAAACTGACAAAAATTAAAGACAAAGAAAAATTATTAAAAGCAACAAGGGAAAAACGACACACAACATACAAGGGAACTCCCATAAGGTTAATAGCTGATTTCTCAGCAGAAAACTCTACAAGCCAGAAGGGAGTGGCAAGATATATTTAAAGTGATGAAAGGGAAAAACCTACAGCCAACATTACTCTACCCTGCAAGGATCTCATTCAGATTTGAAGGAGAAATCAAAAGCTTTATAGACAAGCAAAAGCTAAGAGAATTCAGCACACCAAACCAGCTCTACAACAAATGCTAAAGGAACTTCTCTAACTGGGAAACACAAGAGAAGGAAATAACCTATAATAGCAAACTCAAAACAATTATGAAAATGGTAATAGGAACATACATATCAATAATTACCTTAAATGTAAATGGATTAAATGCTCCAACCAAAAGACACAGGCTCACTGAATGGATAGAGGAGCATGACCCATATATACGCTGTCTACAGGAGACCCACTTCAGACCTAGGGACACATACAGACTGAAAGTGAGGGGATGGAAAAAGATATTCCATGCAAATGGAAATCAAAAGAAAGCTGGAGTAGCAATCCTCATATCAGATAAAACAGACTTTAAAATAAAGAATGTTACAAGAGACAAGGAAGGACACTACATAATGATCTAGGGATCAGTCCAAGTAGAAGATATAACTATTATAAATATATATGCACCCAACATAGGAGCACCTCAATACATAAGGCAAATGCTAACAGCTATAAAAGAGGAAATCGACAGTAACACAATAATAGTGGGGGACTGTAACATCTCACTTACACCAATGGACAGATCATCCAGACAGAAAATTAATTAGGAAACACAAGCTTTAAATGACACAATAGACCAGATAGATTTCATTGATATTTACAGGACATTCCATCCGAAAACAGCAGATTACACTTTCTTCTCAAGTGCACATGGAACATTCTCCAGGATAGATCACATCTTGGGTCACAAATCAAGCTCAGTAAATTTAAGAAAACTGAAATCATATCAAGCATCTTTTCCAACTACAACACTATGAGATTAGCAATAAATTACAGGGAAAAAACCGTAAAAAACACAAACACATGGAGGCTAAACAATATGTTACTAAATAACCAAGAGATCACTGAAGAAATCAAAGACGAAATCAAAAAATACCTAGAGGAAAATGACAACAAAAACACGACAATCCAAAACCCATGGGATGCTGCAAAAGCAGTTCTAAGAGGGAAGTTTATAGCAATACAATCCTACCTCAAGAAACAAGAAAAATCTCAAATAAACAATCTAACCTTATACCTAAAGGAACTAGAGAAAGAAGAACAAACAAAACCCAAAGTAGGTAGAAGGAAAGAAATCATAAAGATCAGAGCAGAAATAAATGAAATAGAAACAAAGAAAACAATAGCAAAGATCAATAAAACTAAAAGCTGGTTATTTTAGAAGATAAAAAAAAATGATAAACTTTTAGCCAGACTCATCAAGAAAAAGAGGAAGAGGACGCAAATCAATAGAATTAAAAATGAAAAAGGAGACGTGATTATGGACACCACAGAAATACAAAGCATCATAAGAGGCTACTACAAGCAACTCTATGCTGATAAAATAGACAACTGGGAAGAAATGGACAAATTCTTAGAAAGGTATAACCTTCTAAGACTGACCCAGGAAGAAATAGAAAATATGAACAGACCAATCACAAGTAATGAAAATGAAACTGTAATTAAAAATCTTCCAACAAACAAAAGTCAAGGACCAGATGGCTTCACAGGTGAATTCTATCAAACATTTAGAGAAGAGCTAACAACCATCCTTCTCAAACTGTTCCAAAAAATTGCAGAGGAAGGAACACTGCCAAACTCATTCTATGAGGCTACCATCACCCTGATACCAAAACCAGACAAAGATATCACAAACAAAGAAAATTACAGACCAATATCACTGATGAATAAAGATGCAAAAATCCTCAACAAAATACTAGCAAACAAAATCCAACAACACAGTAAAAGGATCATACACCATGATCAAGTGGGATTTATCCCAAGGATGCAAGGATTCTTCAGTATACACAAATCAATCAATGTGATACACCATATTAACAAATTGAAGAATGAAAACCCTATGATCATCTCGATAGATGCAGAAAAAGTTTTTGACAAAATTCAACAGCCGTTTATGATAAAACCTCTCCAGAAAGTGGGCACAGAGGGAACCTACCTCAACATAATAAAGGCCATATATGACAAATCCACAGCCAACATCATTCCCAATGGTGAAAAACTGAAAGCATTTCCTCTAAGATGAGGAACAAGACAAGGATGTCCAATCTAGCCACAGTTATTCAACATAGTTTTGGAAGTCCTAGCCATGGCAATCAGAGAAGATAAAGAAATAAAAGGAATACAAATTGGAAAAGAAGAAGTAAAATTGTCATGTTTGCAGATGACATAATACTATACATAGAGAATCCTAAAGATGCCACCAGAAAACTACTAGAGCTAATCAATTAATTTGGTAAAGTTGCAGGATACAAAAGTAATGCACAGAAATCTCTTGCATTCCTATACACTAACAATGAAAGATCAGAAAGAGAAATTAAGGAAACAATCCCATTCACCATTGCAACCAAAAGAATAAAATACCTAGGAATAAACCTACCTAAGGATGTAAAAGACCTGTATTCAGAAAACTGTAAGACACTGATGAAAGAAATCAAAGATTGCACAAACAGATTGAGAGATATACCATGTTCTTGGATTGGAAGAATCAATATTGTGAAAATGACTATACTACCCAAAGCAATCCATAGATTCAATGCAATCCCTATCAAATTACCAATGGCATTTTTTACAGAACTAGAACAAAAAATCTTAAAATTTGTATGGAGACGCAAAAGACCCTGAATAGCCAAAGCAATTTTGAGGGAAAAGAAACGGAGCTGGAGGAATCAAACGCCCTGACTTCAGACTATACTACAAAGCTACAGTCATCAAGACAATATGGTACTGGCACAAAAACAGAAATATAGATCAATGGAACAGGATAGAAAGCCCAGGGATAAACCCACTATAAAACTCTTAGAGGAAAACATAGGAAGAACACTCTTTGACATACATCACAGCAAGATCTTTTTTGACCCACCTCTTTCAGTAATGGAAATAAAAGCAAAAATAAACAAATGGGACCTAATGAAACTTAAAAGCTTTTGCACAGCAAAGGAAACCATAAGATGAAAAGAGAACCCTCAGAATGGGAGAAAATATTTGCAAACGAATCAACGGACAAAAGATTAATTTCCAAAATATATAAACAGCCCACGTAGCTCAGTATTAAAAAAAACAAACAACCTAATCCAAAAATGGGCAGAAGACCTAAATAGACATTTCTCCAAAGAAGACATACAGATGGCTAAGAGGTACATGAAAAGCTGCTCAACACCACTAATTATTTGAGAAATGCAAATAAAAACTACAATGAGGTTATCACCTCACACCAGTTAGAATGGGCATCATCAGAAAATCTACAAACATCAAATGCTGGAGAGGCTGTGGAGAAAAGGGAACCCTCGTGCACTGTTGGTGGTAATGTAAATTGATACAGCCACTATGGAGAACAGTATGGAGGTTCCTTAAAGAACTAAAAATAGAACTACCATAAGACCCAGCAATCCCACTACTGGGCATATACCCTGAGAAAACCATAATTCAAAAAGACACAGGCACCCCAATGTTCACTGAAGCACTATTTACAATAGCCAGGTCATGGAAGCAACCTAAATGCCCATCGACAGAAGAATGGATAACGAAGATGTGGTACATATATACAATGGAATATTACTCAGCCATGAAAAGGAACGAAATTGGGCAATTTGTAGAGATGTGGATGGACCTAGAGACTGTCATACACAGTGAAGTAAGTCAGAAAGAGAAACACAAATATCGTATATTAACGCACATATGTGGAATCTAGGAAAAAGGTTCAGATGAACCGGTTTGCAGGGCAGAAATAGAGACAAAGATGTATGGACACCAAGGGGGGAAAGTGGCGGTGGTGTGGTGGGATGAACTGGGCGATTGGGATTGATGTACATACACTAATATGTATAAAATAGATAACTAATAAGAATCTGCTGTATAAAAAAATAAAATTTAATTTAAAAAAAAGATAAACTTTAAAAACAAAACCAAAAAAGAAATATAATGTGTTAGCATCATGCCCAGCCTGTACCATTTAATTCAATATATTAGCCCTCCTTCTACAAACTAAGGCTTTTAGCGCCTTCATAAAAAATAAGTTGAAGACAATTAGCTTAGCTCAATATTTATGCATTAAGTACTAAAATTTAAATACTAAAATTTCAAGTAAGGCTGTATTTCAAGACTTACTTCTTTAATTTGTACTTTTTTAGAGGAACATATGTCATGAACATTTTTTTTTGTCCAAATCAGATTATATGTTCTTTGTTTTCACAGAGGGAAGCAGGTGCCACTATGGTCATAGCAGTACAAGAAGGGAACAAATAGCTGAATAGTTAACACTCTTCTTACTAGGTATGTTTTTCCACTCTTTTCCAAAATATTTGGAGGTGATTAATGCCTATTCCTGGGAAACTGATAAAGTTTTCTGTACTCTGGGTTTAATGGAAACATTTACGTGGAGAAAGCTTCTGAGAGGTAAAACATTCATTTTCCTTTGCATTTAGTTCCCAAATGGAGACAAATAGCTTAAAAGCAATATTAACCTCAGTGTGCTTAGGCTATTTATCTTCATAAGAAACAGTCTGAAAACAAGGAAACAAAGCCCATAAAAATGATTTTATTTAATCACACAAGTATATCTCACCAAAAATCTTTAGTTATTTCCTTAGGGCTTAATTCTAACCTCAGTAACTCATGCACAAACTCTATGGATGTCAGTGGAAGCCGTGCACACGGAACTCTGGGCCAAATTTGGTTGTCATGGATGAATTAGCCAAAGAAGGCATTAGATCAATTTTTTAAAACATAAAGTGCTCTCATTCTGTAATCCTTTTCCATCTTTCCAAATTTATTGACCTAACCAGTAATAATTATTCAATCTCCACAACAGACATCAAACCACACTTTCATGCATGCATCGTAGAGTCAGTGGCCTTAGAACATTTACCTTTCCACAGAAATGTTAATAATCTTGCAGTAATATTTCATCCTAGCAAAAAGAGAGTATTGTGACATGCTTTGCGAGAAGGTCAGTTTCACTTCAGGAAAAATGCTAACGTTTTAAAAGTCAGCCATTAAATTGGAGTTATCATTGCATTTTTGTTATCTTATTACAGGACAGTAATCTGATTTCTCTAGTGCCACAGTTATTTAGGTAGGCTTAAAAATATTTATTCCAAGTCAAGATGTATAAGTGAAAAGATCTGAATCATTTTCTAAGTTCCAAAGAAACTGTGTTTAAGAAAATCTGCCTTTAAAAATGTTTATCCAGATATTTATGGCATGCGTATTTTTTCCTCGTAAGCTAGAAGTTCTTCAAATTTCATGCAACTTGTTAGAATAATACTGCTTCCCTCAGGGTCTAACCCCAGCTCTCTCCTTAGTGAGTAAATTTAATGTTAAATGTCTTGTGTACCTTGAGCTACACATCATGACTGGTCTTATACCAAGTCTCTGCACACTGAACACATCTAAACGGAGAGCATAGTGACTCATCCACTTTGCCTGAAGTCACTTACTGTCCTTTTCTCAAGTTCAGTGCAAGAGTCATCCACAGACATTTTGACGGATTCAGTTACACTCAAATTGTAGTGTGCCTTAAGAATCTTTCGCAGATGAAGGAAGATTCTTGGGCCCTGCCTGCCAACATTTTTAGTTCTGTGGTCTGGCGTGAACGCTGCATTTTTAATGAGCCCTCCTAGTGGTTCCGAGGCTATCCATCCACAGACTACACTTCGGATAAACACTGGCGTCAAGAAAGTGGAAGCTGAGTCTACAGTAAAGAACGTGGCGAGAATTACAGGGGCAGGAAAGCTATGTGTACGCCATCATCGTTCTGACAAACGCAGGGAAAGCTTAGCGTTACGGGGGCCTCGTAAGCGCACCGGGCTTATGTACAGCCCTCAGTAATCGGGAATTAAATCAAATGCTATTTTTTACTGACTTTGCTATGTCTCGCAACACTGCCACGCTGATGCTATCTGTTATGATTCTCATAACACGGTTATCCATGATTGTGATGGGCTAAATTACATGACCCCCAAATTCATATAATGAAATCTTAGCCCCCCAGTTCCTCAGAATGTAACCATATTTGGAGAGAGTCTTTAAAGAGAGTTTAATTAGTAATTACACCAGGGTAACGGTCATAAATGGAGACTGTCCCAGCAAACTGGGACGTCCATGAACCTCACTGTAAGACATATCTAGCTGGAGCATGAAGACATACTCAGGTTGCATTTCATGGCATTTGGCCTCACGAAAGAGAGCCAACCTGAAGATAAGGCAGCTTTCATACCTCCTCACTTCAAAAGCACGTGAGTCATACCTGTTATATTTTTCTGTGGATTGTACTTTTTATTAACATAAAAATACATTTGGGGGACTTCCAGTAATGGCAGCAGAGCGGAGTGGTCATGCAAACCCTTTTGCAGACAATGATGAAATTTGAAGAAGACTTTAAGTACTATTTAAAGGACCTGGGAAGCATGCAGAAGTGGATGGAGTCTTGATAACCTGCCACTAGAGGAGGGCGTTTATTGCTTTTTCGCCCAAACACGCATCCCAATTCCCAAGATTATGGGGTAGAAAACCGCAGCCTTACTCTCTTGGGCTGGAGTGGCAAAGAGAGTGCAGAGCTGGAAAAAGAGCAGAAAAGCATCAAAAACCAGACCGATGTCACTGAAGAGAGCACTCTTGAAAAGCTGCTGTGGAAAGGGCGAGGGCTGTGGGCTTCTCGCTGTCGTGACCAAGCCCGCTCCCTGAAACCTAAGGCAACAGAAAAAATGTAGCCTTACTCGCTCGATTAAAGGTGGCAAGGAGAATGCGGTATCAGAAGAGAAACTCAAAATTTACAGAGAAAATTCTGGAAGTGAAAAGAAAAGAGTAAGAACAGACGCCAAATCTGAATATAAATCTGCCCAAACCCTAGGCAGACTTCTTTTTTTTAATGAATTTTTGAATTTTATTTTTTTTATACAGCAGGTCCTTATTAGTTATCTATTTTATACGTATTAGTGTATATATATGTCAATCCCAATCTCCTAATTCATCCTAGGCACACTTCTAAGGTCTACATGGGCAGGGAAGACCCAGGGGGCTTGGGGCAGGGGTGCGGCAGGTAGATACCAGAGCGAAATTTCTCTCTAAAAGACTTTGCTGCGCTGGGATAAATTTTGTGAGTTTGCTGCTTTGGGAATGGAAGGCATTTCCTAACCCATGCTCAGCTTCGGTGGCAGAAAGCTGAAGTCTCACTGGGTTGAGGTGTCAGGAGCTAGAGGTGAAAACTGGTGGAACGGATGAAAATTGAGGAGGGCTTCCTAGAGGCCGGGAAGCTACAGAGAGCGTGAGCCAGGCACGTGAAGGTAAACTCCGCCCAAGCGCTTGAGCGACCAGCAGACTCTACAGCACAGGGCGCGCGCGGCGGGACCAGGCTGAAAATAGGGGCACTCTCTGAAGTTTGAGTCCAAACAACGTAACGGCCTTTTTAAGACGAAAAGTGAAACAAGAATCCTCTGCTGGAATGAAGAATACACAGCCAAGATCAAAATGAACACAAAACAAGGGGGACGCAGGGGTCCGCCTGGGTCCAGAGGACAGCTGAGGACAAGGAAGCCCTTCACCTGCCTTGGCTGCACTCAGTATGACAGCGCGAGAGAGAGCCCTGACCCTGGAGAAGAAGTGACAGGGTTTTATTCCCTGCTCCACAGCTTACTAGCTGTTCCAACGTTAGGAAGCTGCTTAACTTCTCTGTACCTGTTTTCTCATCTCTAAAATGGCAGTAATAACAGCACTTCCTGTTTCAGGCATTTGTGAGGATGAATGAGTTAATACACGCAATGCAGTTGAAAAAGGCACGTACCACGTTCACTATAATGCTCATGATAATATCAAAGACCATGATGATAACATAACACTCCCCCAACACCCACATGCAATCCTGGGGTGAAAGGGGAGGAGCTGGAGGGAGAGACCTTGCATTTATTAAAAACACTCTGAATTGCCTTTATGTTAAATTACACCATAAAAGAAGCACAGTATATAGTTACGTGGAAAAAAGTCTTATTTTGTTTCCTTGGACAACTCAACTTGTGGCCTTTAGATTTGTGCCGACTGCTGTTTACACACACACACACACATGCCTACATACAAACTCACACGTGCTATCAGCTCAT
Source organism: Balaenoptera musculus (assembly GCF_009873245.2). Taxonomy (NCBI): domain Eukaryota; kingdom Metazoa; phylum Chordata; class Mammalia; order Artiodactyla; family Balaenopteridae; genus Balaenoptera; species Balaenoptera musculus. Next base: position 1,561,719 of record NC_045805.1, read on the forward strand.
ACAGGGTATACTGGATTACACCTTGCTTTTTTCATTCTGACTATTTTATAAAGAGCCTAATGGTAATTTTGACTTTCTCTCTCTTTTTTTAATCTAAACATTCAGGAAGTTATTTTAAAATTTTTATCTTTTTAACAATTTTGTTTGTTTCCTTTCTAATATGACAGCATTCTGGGAAGAGAATGCCATTTATAAAATATATGGTAATAGTTTCAATTCAGTTTACTAACGATAAGGTTACATTTTTCATATCCATGTTTAATTTTTCTTCCTTGATCACACATGTACTCAAGCCCTCACGGATGCCTTCCATAGATGTCTTGTCTGCTAAATATAAGGGTGCAATGATGAATAAAACCCAGTTTCCATCCTTAAAAATCTCACAAGGCAATAGATATGCAGACAGACAAACGACATTTTAAATAAGAAGAAGTCATAGCAGCATTAGATGTAGGCAAAACGTGTGGCAATAGCATTAAGTATAGGATAATCAGTTCAAGAACTGGAAAGGTGGATCTATCAGGTTTGATGGAAGAAGTGCTGTTTAGGCAGTGTCTTAAAGCACCAGGGGTATTTTCTAAATAGAGGAGAAAGGAATTCTAGGAGCAGTGACGGTTATGTGTAAGTCACAGTAGTACAAAAAATATGCAACTTCAGGAATCTGTAAGTAATTCCAAATTTTTAAGCACAGGGGGAGTAAAACCAGGAGATGTGATGGGAAGACAGGATTCAGATTGTATTTTGATTTAATTGTATGTAATGAGAGCCTGAAATTAGGCCCTGGAGTGGAAATTGAGACAAGAAAATATATTTTAAGCATGTCTATACTAAGACTTAATAACCGGTCTGCTATGTCAGAGGAGAGAAGATGGTGTGGGTGTGGATTTGAGACCGTGGGAAAAGTAAAGTGTTCAAAGGAACTTGTTTATTCAGATTTTTTGGCTTCGGCTGCTAATCACTTTATTAATAAACTAAGTTTTTATGATAAAGTATAAGCTGAGGAGGGGGAAAATGAGTCTGTACTTGTACACGGTGACTTCAAAACTCCTGTGGGATACCTACGTGGTGCTGCCAGTTAGGAGGTCAGAAATGGAATTTGAAATTTGGGTTCAAAATAGAGTTATGGGCTAGACACCTGTGCTTGGAAAAGGGTGAGATTCTGAGAACTCGCTTATGTAGAGTGAGATGATCAGAGAGCTAGACAGAGCCTTACAAGGCCCAGCTATTTAAGAGATGGCAAAGAAGGAAAGTGGCAAGTGAAACCATATTAGGGTTTTCCAGAGAAATAGAACCAATAAGATGTTTGTAGGTATATCTGTGTATTATTCATATACACAAATGTATACATAGCTCTACCTATCTATCTATCTACCTATCTATCTCTCTATCTCTCTATTTATGTATCTATCTTTCTAGGTTTATTTTAAGGAATTGGCTCATGTTATTAGGGAAGCTGGCAAGTCCAAACACCCACAGGGTAGGCTGGCAGCCTAGAAACCCAGGGAAGAGTTTCACGTGGCATCCAAAGGCAGTCTGCTGGCAGAATTCCATTCTCCTAGGGAGAGGCCAGCCTGTGTTCTAGGAAGACCTTCAGCTGATCAGATGAGGCCCACCCACATTATGAAGGGTCATCTGCTTTACTCAAAGTCTACTGATTTAAATTTTAATCTCATCTAAAAATACCTTCACAGAAACATCTAGAATAATGTCTGACCAAATACCTACGTACTGTGGCCTCATCAAAGTAACACATAAAATGAACCATCACAGAAACTGAGGAGGATTCAGTAATGAAGAGAGTGAGAGAGAGAGAGAGATTGATTTCACTGGTAAGAGAGGAAAGAACTTCAAGAAAAAACAAGTGGTCTAGAGGTTTTAAGCAGGATGTGAACTAAAAATAGCCTCCTGGGTAAAGCAACAGGAAGGGTGCCATTCTGAGAGAGGAAATGGCCTTTGGCAGAAGCCAAAGAGCAAAGAGTTAAGATGTTAATGGGAGGTGAGAAACTGGAGACAACGTATGGCTTGTGAATAGAAGATATAGAATGATGGCCAAAGGGAGAACAAGGGTGAAAGGGATATGCTTTTTCTATAGGATGTGGAAAGAAAGAAAATAAACCTGCGATGGTTAATACCTTGGCTGACGACAGTAAAAGTGACTGTAGCCCAACACTTACCAGTCTAGGTGCAACTGCAATTTAACAGGGATTCACAGAAACGTGATAGTCTCGTCCTGAAGAGTGATCCTCTAATAGTAAAATTTCAGTGAGATTTGTGGGAGGAGGGAAGATTTTCAATGCCTTTTAATCTGACTCCCATCAAACAAAGTCACAAAGGGAGCTGCCTCTTTTGCAGGGCAGCTGGGGTGCAAAGTGGCCAGGAGAGTGCCTTGGCCACTTTTCACCATTTCCCCCAAACTATTTTTCATTATTGGTTAATACTATAATGGCTAACAAAGGGTATTTTAACATTCATAAGCAAATTCTTCTTCTATTAAAAATAATATTCTCATTTATTTCACAGCTCTTAGGAACTAACCTTTTGGGAAGGTCAACACAAAGTCGTGGAAAGAAAATAAAAATAAAATGTCTTAGTGACTGGGCACACACATTGCCATCAGCAGTGAGATCTGGACTCAGCTTCTGGCATCCAGGCCAGTATTCTTTCCTTCTGAAAAACCTATTCCAGTCTAAAATTAGGAACGAATACACATCATAGAAACATGATGCATAGGTAAGTCTATTTCCTATTATGACCAATTATTCTCATTTATGTCATAAAATAAGTCATATGCCCTATGTATGAAAGAAAGGTCACATGATCTATTATTTGTTATATAATACTGGCAGCTTCATGTGGTTCAAACTAAAAGTATTCCCACCTATGTATTGTTTTGTTTTCTTCAAAAAATTAATGCCCCTAAAAGAGGAAGAAAGTAAAGTCTGAGGTCCAGATTTTCATGCCATAAATGCATGGGAAGTATAAAAAAATCTTCCCTTGTAGGATCTCATAATGGATGTAAGTCAATTTTGGTCATTGCCACAAAATAAACTTCCAACTGCCAGCAACGCACATCTAATTTGAAGCCAGGAAGTAATCTCACTTGTTCCACTTGAGTTGGGCAACCTTGTGCTTTGCTGCATTTAAAGAACCTCCATTCAGTATAATGGGTTGGGGTCACTTCATCTAATGTATCTCATTATATCAAGGGAATATAATCATTTCGGCAGCTTGTTTTAGATTCAAGAATGAGGAATTTCAATGTACCAAGGAAACTAGTTCAAGTTGTTTTAGTATCTGATAAAATACTAGTTCATGAGCCTTCATTTTTTGAAATACCTGGATTTGGAAGAGAGTTCAAAATAAGATTCAATCCTGAAGAATTTATTACCAAAATCTGTCCTTCATCTGATTAAGCGATTTGGGGGGAAGGGAGATTTTAGCATTTTAGATACCCTAGCATTCTCTTCCCTAACACGGAACAACCAGCAGCAATTTATTTTCGGTATGGATTCTTTATGTCAATGGCCAACAGCCAACTCAGCTTTTTCTAAGGGATAGAATAGGGGCAAGGTAAAGGGCATTAACATTTGTACAGAAAGGACTCTGCGTGTGTGATTGTCATGTCATCCTTACAACACTCTCACGAGTTAGGTACAGCTAAGACTGAGCCATATAAACTTGCTTTGTAGGTCAAAAGTTGTATAATACTGGCAGTTTCATGTGGTTCAAACTAAAAGTATTCTCACCTTAACAATAAAGAAACTGAGGCTCACAGGGCTTAAATAATTTACTCAAGATCAAACAGCTGGTGTAATGCACTGTTATAAGTCAAACTTTGGTTTCTTTCCTCTGCCATTCACTTCCTTAGGAAAGTAAGATTAGAAAAATGAGACTTCTAGAAAATGTAGAGTTGCAAAGGTCTTAAAATCCACTGCTAGATTTTATTTTCATTTTATGCTTAGAAGTAGCCCAATCAGGTATATCAAAGGGACACAGAAGCCAAATGATAAAGCTCTCAGAGCCCAAAGCTGGAACAATTTGAGCAAGTAAATACACAAAGTAGCACTGGATTGTAAACCACAGTGTCAAATTTATACCCAGTAGTCCATATTGATATAAATAAATGATTGAATAAATAAATAGATGATGGAAAATAGACAAATTTCCCCTGCAAAATTCCAAACACTTTATGTGGGTCCTCTGACCTCAAGGAGGTGGAGCTAAGTCCCCAGTGCTTCAGTGAGAACTGTGCATAGTGACTTTCTTGCAAAGGGGTTAGTATGGAAAGGGGGAAAAGAAAGCAAGTTTACAGTCAAGAAGCCTGACAAACATTAATGATCAAGGTTAACATCAGTGGTGATAAGTCATGCTGATAATATATCCCCTTGATATGATGTGATGAGAATGGCACTTTACCTCTGGGATCTTCCTCACAAAAACTTATAAGCCCAGTCTAATCATGAGAAAAAATCAGACAAATCCCAACTGAAGGACATTCTACAGAATACCTGACTAGTATTTTTCAAAACTGTGAAGGTCATCAAAAACAAGGCAAGTCTGAGAAACTGTCAGAGCCAAGAGGAGCCTCAGAGGACACGACAACTGAAAGTGACGCAGTGTCTGGGATGGGATCCTGGGACAGAAAGGGGGATATTTGGTGTCTAGGATGGGATCCTGGGACAGAAAGGGGGATATTTGGTGTCTAGGATGGGATCCTGGGACAGAAAGGGGGATATTTGGTGTCTAGGATGGGATCCTGGGACAGAAAGGGGGATATTTGGTGTCTAGGACGGGATCCTGGGACAGAAAGGGGGATATTTGGTGTCTAGGATGGGATCCTGGAACAGAAAGGGGGATATTTGGTGTCTAGGATGGGATCCTGGAACAGAAAGGGGGATATTTGGTGTCTAGGATGGGATCCTGGAACAGAAAGGGGGATATTCGGTATAAAACTAAAATCAGAATGAAGCACGGAGGACAGTTGATAATAATGTATCAACAGTAGACGTTAACTGTGGCAAATGTACTACACTGCTAGGAGAAACTGAGTGTGGGGTGTAATAAGGATGATGTATTTTTACTAGCAACAGAAAAAAGTTGTAAGGACTCAAGCCAAATGGGAAAAGGTAATTCTGAATAGAATACGATTTTAAGCATCTCACATACGTTATTAGTTTATATATTTGTTGTAAAACTTAGACTTTATAACTCACAGTGATGTGAGCTTTTAAAAAAATCCCTGGTGAAAGCTACAGATACATGGAGGCACTTCCGAAGAACATAAAGACTGACTAAACCGTTAGCAATATACAAGTGCTTTATTACATCATAAAATAAAGTACTCAGAATAAATAACAATATGTTCACGCTATGAATTCCTTCAGTGAGCTTTTCCTAGTTCAAGGATGGTTCTGCTGACCAATCCATAGGCTGGTAAGAGAACTCAATACATGACACTGGGAGAAAAAGAAGTTCACTTAACAGTGACATTCAAGTGTTGCTTTAGTGCAGTTAGAGTCATTTAAAGCATGACCTGTTATTTAAAGAATTGGAATATTTTCTAATAAAATTCAAAGTAATACATGCACCTCAATGTTCACTGCAGCACTATTTACAATAACCAGGACATAGAACCAACCTAAATGTCCATCGACAGAGGAATGGATAAAGAAGATGTGGTCCATACATACAATGGAATATTACTCAGCCATAAAAAGAATGAAATAATGCCATTTGCAGTGACATGGATGGACCTAGAGATTGTCATACTGAGTGAAGTAAGTCAGAAAGAGAAAGACAAATATCATATGATATCACTAATATGTGGAATCTAAAAAGAATGGTACAAATGAACTTATTTACAAAACAGAAATAGAGTCACAGATGTAGAAAACAAACTTATGGTTACCAAGGGGGAAAAGGAGGGAGGGTAAATTGGGAGATTGGGATTGACATATACACGCTACTGTATACAAAACAGATAACTAATAAGAACCTACTGTATAGCACAGGGAACTCTACTCAATACTCTGTAATGACCTACATAGGAAAAGAATCTAAAAAAGAGTGGATATATGTATATGGATAACTGATTCACTTTGCTGTACAGCAGAAACTAATACAACATTGTAAATTGACTATGCTCTAATAAAAATTAATTTTAAAAAAGTAATCTTTCAAATATTGAAATAATACAACAGTGTTCTTGCCACAAGCATTTACAAAGACCATAGCTTCTATGTATTCATAGTCAAGGTTTATCTGCTCTCTGTGACCATTCCCGTGCCCTCCCAGTCCAGCACAGAAATCAAAACGTCTCTCGTCCCACGCTTACTTTATCAGGATTCCTGTTTCGTACACTGTATCTGAAATCGTTTTCAGACTGGTTAATCAATTCAGACGTAGTAAAGAACTTGAATACTTTCAACAACTGTACAAAGCACACTTGAGAACATGAGATATCTTCAAAAAACTCCAAAATAATTAGAATGCCCCATAAGACTTCCTGAAAACTCAGATGAAACTTGATTATATATAAAACCCCTTAATATACAAATGCTTAAAGTTTATCAAATGATGTTGCCAAAGTATGCCATGTATTACATTGCTAATATTCTTCTGGTTTAAAAAAAAAAAAAAAGCCAGGAGGAACTTATCTCAAATGTAACACATTCCCTTTTATATAACATCTTTAGAATGTAGTCATTTCATATCATCTATCACCTCTGTCACAATTTTCTTAAGATTTCTAACCTCTCAAACTTACTTCTCTTATTACAGACCACATGATTTATGAGTACCGCTAGCTCTAGAGACAGCTGTGAGATTAGCATTGTAACCCACTGCAGATCACCTCAGAAACAGTTTCTTCTGAAATGTACTGTCACATTGAAATGGAATTACAACACATTTTGGGGGCAATTCTGACATGTACTTTTAAACCTACTTGCTCAATTGCAGAGAAAAAAAAAAATATAGAAACGGGGAAAAACTGGGCTACATTTATTCGCTTTTACGTACTGTAAAATCATATATAAACTTTTAATCAAAAGTTTACTGTAATGAGATATACTTTCATTTATCTAGTGTCTTACATATTTTCTATGTGTATATACATAAATGATTACACAAGTCATTAAGAAATCCTCAGACAAGAGGATGGATTTTAATATCCCATTGGGAACATACTAAAATCCATCCTTTTGTGAATGATTTTGTGCCACAAGAATGTTTTAAATTTCAAGGAAAGGAAATTTTCTTTTTTTTTTCTTTTTTCTTTTTTTTAACATCTTTATTGGAGTATAATTGCTTTACAATGGTATGTTAGTTTCCACTGTATAGCAAAGTGAATCAGCTATACATATACATACATCCCCATATCCCCTCCCTCTTGCGTCTCCCTCCCACCCTCCCTATCCCACCCCTCTAGGTGGTCACAAAGCACCGAGCTGATCTCCCTGTGCTATGAGGCTGCTTCCCACTAGCTAGCTATTTTACATTTGGTAGTGTATATAAGTCCATGCCACTCTCTAGGAAATTTTCAAGTATAACAGTACACTCTGATTTGACATTGTGTTAAGGACCTGAGGAAGAAAATATGAGAATGCGTGGCTTGAAAAAATGTAAAGGCCAATATTCTGGGATAGAACTGTAATAGATTTATGGCAACTTCTTACCGCATTTTTCTCTTTACCTCCATGTTCAGTAGAGCAAACACCAACTAAAGGTGTCCAAATGGCATATCGTTATTAGACCTTTCCATTGCAAACCCAAAATAGAATGGCCAGCTCCGTCAGAAACGGCCCTAATATTTCTAGAAGAGACAGATGTTGGAGTGCAGGTGAGGAGTTCTTCACTGAAGATGAAGTAGCTCAGCTCAATAGTTTTCCCCACCAAACCCTGGCTGCCCTCCAAGCTGCTATCTTGTCTTTGCTACTCAAAGTGTGGTCCACAGACCAGTGGCATTAGCATCACTTGGGAGCATGCTATAAACAGAAAATCTCAGGCATCATCCCAGATAGGTTCCCAAGTGCTTGATATTCACGTGGAAATCTGAGAAGGACTGACTAGTACCATGGTTATCACCCTTGCCTGCTATGAGAATTAACTGGGGACATTTAAAAAATATTGTTGTCCAGGTTTTACCCTACACCAATTAAATCGGAATCTCCGGGTTTACAGCCGGCCATAGATACTTCGTAAAGCGTGGCTGAGTTAAAGTTGTCTGAGAACAGGACCCGGTGGAATTCATCTGTTCATTCCCACAGCGTCGGAAATACTTTCTTCCTAAGGAAGTGCTCAAAAAGCATTTAAAAAAAATTTACACTATGCTCCAAATTTATTTTACTCCAATCAAACTCCAGAAGTTATTCTGTCCTCTCTCTTCCCCCACCTACCTTCCCTGTTCCCGCCACAAATTCCTTCTGGTTTATATGCATACACATGCATCCTTTCCCTCTCTGAATGTTTAGAGGAAAGGATCTGGGGCCAAAGCCCTGAACTGGCCAGAAGGGTCTCCATCTCTAACCACAGTCATTTTGTTTTTCTCCACAGCCAATTCAAAATCTTGTTGTTTCACAGTGGTTTACTTGATTTGATGATGGAGGTGGGGATGGTTGATTTGCTTTAAAATCTACCATTGGGGTTCCTATGCCTGGATTAGATGCCTGGGTGCCCCTATGCAGAGTAGTGATAGAGCAGACTCTTAGGTCCCATGGATGGACATTTGCTTTACACATATCACGGTCCACCATATTGCTTACCCGTTCCCGCACTCCCACTCCTGGGAGAGTTTCACATAAATTACAATGTATCACATCTTGAGTGACAATAGGGGAGGATAAACTGTGTTACCTCATCAGCTACTGACTGTCTTGACCCCAAACATTCTCCACTGCTACCTACTCTCCTCAAGAGCAAATCTATTCAGAAAAACCCAAGCTGGTGGCCTTGAGGATTAGAAGCTGCTTCCTCTTCCTCGTCATCCAGGTCTGAACCAGTGGAGTGGCCTTTGGATATCACTGTAACCAATCTCACTGAAGGTGGAACATTTGATTTCTTCACCACCAGGCCTCCTTCCACTTTCAGAAATAATCCTCTTTCAATCTCCTACTTATTCAAATAAAAATACCATCTCATATTAACAACATCTTTCCCGAAGAAGCGCAAATCATTTTTTTAGATATTTCTTTAATCCTCACAGCATTCCTTGGAGGTAGGTAACGTCCATACGACAACTCTTCTCAACCAAGTCAGAATGATTATGCAAGGGTATTAGGTGCCCATAGGTATTACTGGACTGACTTTCATTTCCTCCAGAAATGTATTTACTGGGGACTGAAGCAGTGCATTTATTTGAAAAATATATATATGGGCTTAAGGATAAAAATTTGCCTTGGAATAATGACTGTGTTGTCCATAGTACTTTGACATTGATAAAGATACATAGCTTCTGGCAAGATGCAATATAGCTCATCTGGATACTGTGAGTATAAATTTCTAAGTTGGCAGTTATTATTTATCAGGTTGAAAATATTAAAGGTACAATTTATGGATTACATAAAAGAATATTTTTGGTATAGTAATTATATATATATTTTTAAATCATCTTTTTTTCAAACATGTTATGGTTATTACAAGGGAAAATAAATTTTTAAAAGTTTAGAGTATTTAGAGATAAGATTGTCCTGTGGTGGCCTAATAATATGATCTTTAGGCATAATACACATATTTACTAAGACTAAAGAAAAAGTTGTGAATTAAAATTGCATTACAAAACATTTGAACTGGATAAAGAAAAATGATTTATTAAGTACAATATTTTAAGCATATTCGAAATACGTTGTCAGGTTCAACCCGAAAGTTAGACTAAAGACGGCCTCCTTCCACTGGTAGAGTATAAAGCTAATAATAGGTAACACACATAGTGCTGACTATGGATTAATGTGGTTCTTAGCACATTAACTCATTTCTTTCCCCAAATAACAATTATCATCCTCATTTCCAGATAAGAAAACCCAAGACTCAGTTCCCATCACATCACTCATCTGAGGTGGTAAATTAGGATCTGAATCCATGCTCTCTAGCCATCAGATTATCATTCTTTGACCCTACTCTTCGGCTGATACATAAATACCTAAGATGTCAGCACATGTGTAAGAAGCATTTTTGTCTTGTTTTGTTTTAATGAGGAAATGTGAAGAGATTGGTATAAAGTGGGAAGAACTGCTAAAGTGGATTACGGGATATCTTTCCTTCCTTCTTGGGGAAGAAAGCTAGATAAATCCAATGTGCATCACACGCATAATTCAGTGTTGGCGACACCTTCTTCAGAGTTCCCTAGAGGCTGGCAATCCACCCCACACAGTTCCTACTGGCGTGCATACCTCAACCTCCCCTTGACCTCAGCAGTGGTATAACTACGTTCTCTAAAGGAGGACTGAAGGTTTGGATGGGCGCGAATGGACAGGATTAAAAACAACCTAACTTACAAAAATCCGAATTGTCTCCTGTGCTGTAGTCTGGAAGATGAAAATTTCCAGGAACTTTGATTTTGAATAGAAGGATTCATACTCTAAATGTCTCTTTCAAAATAATGGATCAGTTCACTTAAGGTTTAGGAAAAGCATAATTTACCAAATTTAATTTAAAAAAATATGTGCTGACTCACTTATGATTAAAATATAATTTACTTCCATGAAATTAAAATAATAGAAGTAGCTAACACTTTTTGAGCATTAACTATATGCCAGTTACTGTGTTGAGTTTTCATATGTATGATGTGATTTAATTTTAAAACATTACTATAAGTAAGCAAAATTATTATTCCCATAGTTCAGGTAAGATAACTGAGGCTGAGATAAAGGAAGTAAATATATCAAGTACACAGAAACAGTGTGTGATGGAGCCAGGATTCAAAGTAAGTTTTCCTGATTCCTAACTTACCAGAACTATATTATTTAATAAATGTTTATAAATTTCTGAAGTTAATGAATATTCAGTGTAAAGATACTTAAAAAGTAGCACTTCAAAAAACAGGTACTTATTTTCTAATCATAGCTAATATTTCCTTCATTCTGGAAAAAACTTCCCCTCCCTACGACTCCTTGATATGAAAAGGCTTCAGAACTCAACTCAGGCACCAACTCTTCATCGACTACCATAGTCCAATCTCACCCATGAATATAAATATTTAAAACAAAGTATTAATAAACTATTACAACAATTTAAAAAATAAATCCCACCCAAGATGGTTTTCTCTCTGAAATACAGAAATATATTAAAATAATGACATATAGACAATATACTGGTTTTATCCTACATAAATAAATTAAAGATGGGGAAAATATATCGTTATGTCGATAAATGCAGAAAGACATTCAATAAAATTCAATATGTATTCTTGACTAAATCTATTTTCAAAAACTATAAATAGAAGATATACTTAAGCTGATGAAGAATATTTACAAAAACTCTGTAGTGATATTATATTTAATTATAAAATGTTTAAAAGCATTCTTATTAGAGTCAGGACTGAGACAGTTTCTTGCATGGAATATTCTACTCAAAGCAGTAAGTCAAGTAAAAGAAATCAGTATAAGGACTAGAAAGAAAGAAATCAAACTGTCAGTTGTCTGAAGAAATAACTGTAACCCCAAAATACCTAAAATATCTGCTGGACAAAAATAGGAAAACTTCAAGAATAATAGGAGAAAATATACAATGATGGCTTTATGACTTGGGGTAGGGAAAGAATTCTTCTTTACAACACAAAATTCACAAATGATTAAAGGAAAGGACTGGTCCATTTGACTACATGAAAATGAACAATTCTGTTCACCAAAGGATAACAGAGATGAAGTGAAAAACCTAATCATAGTTTTGGGAGAAGGTATTTTCATTTGAAAACATATAACCATAAAACATATATATGAAATTTATGAGCAAAAATACAAACAACTCAAAATGAAAAAAATGGGAATAAAACATGAAGAAGCCCTTCTCTAAAGAGGAAATCCTAATGGCCTTAAATATTAGAGGAACATTACTAGTAATCATGGTATGCATATTAAAATCACAATGGCATGCATGCCATTTTGCATTCACCACATTAGGAAAAATTTAAGAGTCTGCCATAACAACTGCTGCTGAAGATGTTACCCAAGTGCACCCTGGAAACTGCTGTGAAAATGTTAATTTTCTAAAAACAAATTGTGAAAACAACTTGGCATTATCTTAGAAACTGTATGTGCTTATACCCTATGACTCAGCAATTCCATATTAGAAAAGCACCTGTATTGCTGTGTTTCATATATATTTATCACAATTCACAGTCAAAATGTAATACGTTACACACATATATAACAGGACTTGTAGGAAATAACTTATTTGTACTAAGTGTTATAATCTCTGATATCCTCTATTTTCTTCAAAATCACACACACAAAATAATAGGGGTTTTAACTCAGTGAACTGATTTCACGACCCACTAAAGGGTTACAGCTCACAGTTTGAAAAATACGGTCCAAGAGAAACTCCAGCGCATGTGGTCCAGGAGACAGATAAAAATGCTCATGGCTGTGTAGTTTTTAGTAGCAAAAGGTGGAAATAACTCAAATATCTATTAGAGGAGAACAACTAGGTATATTGGGCTATATTTAGAAAGTTAACAACAGCTACATACAGGGATACACCTTTAAGATTATTAAGTGAACAATGCAAATCATAGTAGGATACATGCATTCTAATTCCACATATATAAAGTTAGAAACATGTAAAACTAAGAACATACTATTATATCCACACATGGTAAAAATATTAAAAACACAGAAAATAAGAACATTTTTTACCTATGGGACTGGTGGAGAGATGTCTGTGATCAGGTGAGGGCAAACTAAAGGCTTCAAGGCATTGATTAGATTTTATCTCTTGGGTCAAGGGTACCCTAGTTTCCTTATTATGGTTTATAAATCCTCCCACATATGTTATATGTACTCTACTATGTGAGAAACATTTTTTTTTTAAATTGGAGTATAGTTGCTTTACACTGCTGTGTCAGTTTCTGCTGTACGGCAAAGTGAGTCAGCCATACGTATACGTATTTCCCCTCTTTTTTGGATTTCCTTCCCACTTAGGTCACCACAGAGCACCAAGTAGAGTTCCCTGTGCTGTACAGTAGGTTCTCATTACTTATCTATTTTATACATAGTAGTGTATATAAGTCAATCCCAATCTCCCAGTTCATTCCAGCACCCTCCTTCCCCCTTGGTATCCGTACATTTGTTCTCTACATCTGTGTCTATTTCTGCTTTGCAAATAAGAACATCTATACCACTTTTCTAGATTCCATATATATGCGTTAATGTACGATATTTATTTTTCTCTTTCTGACTTACTTCACTCTGTAAGACAGTCTCTAGGTCCATCCACATCTCTGCAAATGACCCAGTTTCGTTCCATTTTATGGCTGAGTAATACTCCATTGCATAAATGTACCACATCTTCTTTGCCCATTCTTCTGTTGATGGACATGTAGGTTGCTTCCTATGTGTGAAACATTTCATAATTTTTGAAGTGTATGTGGATGTACATATGCACGTGTAAACATGGGGGATTTGTTTAAAGAAAAGTATGGTATCAACTAGAATGAATATCAGGCATGTATGTTCTGGGGTTCTGATTAACAGTCACTGAAATAATTCTGGGTTAAGTTATAAACACCTAAGAATAAAACTGCTTTTGAAGTTTTACCTATTTTTGGTCAGTGAATTGTCATTTAGCTTAAAGAGATTTGTTCAATGTTTTTAAAAATATGTTAGCAGTGTTCTATCAAGAAATAGATGTCCAGTCTTAGCAATATCTTTCTAGATCTTTCTCCTCAGGCATGGAAAACAAAAGCAAAATTAAACAGATGAGATTTCATCAAACTGAAAAGCTTCTGCACAGCAAAGGAAACCATCAGTAAAACAAAAAGGCAACCTACTGAATGGGAGACGACACTTGCAAACGATGCATCTGATAAGGGGTTAATATCCAAAGTACACAGACAACTCAACAACAGCAAAATAACCTGATTAAAAAGTTGAGCAGAGAAGCTGAAAAGACATTTTTCCAAAGAAGATACACAGATGGCCAAGAGGCACATGAAAAGATGCTCAACATGATTAATTATTAAAGAAATGCAAATCGAAACCACATTAGATATCACCTCACACTTGTTAGAAGAGCTATTACGAAAAAGTCAAGAAATAGCAAGTGTTGGTGAGGATGCAGAGAAAAGGGAGCCCTAGTGCACTGCTGGTGGGAAGGAAAAGTGGGGCGGCCACTGTGCAAGACAATATGCACAGGCCTTCAAAAATTAAGATAGAACTACCATGCGATCCAGATATCCCACTTCTGGGTATTTGCCCAAAGACCACCAAAAAACTAATCTGAAAAGTTATCTGTTCCCCCATGTTCGCTGCAGCATTATTTACAATAGCCAAGATATGTAAACAACCTAAGTGCCCATCAAGAGATGAATGGATAAAGAAGATGCGGGGTATATATATATATATGTATATGTATATATATGTACATATACATACACACACACACAATGGAATATTATTCAGTCATAAAAGTGATGAAATTTTGCCATTTGGGGTAACATGGATAGACCTCGAGGGTATTACATTAAGTGAAATAAGTCAGAGAAAGACAAATACCATATGATTTCACTCATAAGTGGAACATAAAAAACTAATAAACAAGAACAAAACAAATGAACAAATCAAACCAAACAAAAACAAACATGTAGACACAGAGAACAAAGTGGTGGTTACCAGAGGGGAAGGGGTGGCAGTGAGGGAAGGGAAAAATAGGTAAAGGGGATCAAATGTATAGTGAGGAATGGAAAATAAATTTTTGGTGGTCAGCACATTATAGATTATACAGAAGTAGAAACATAATGTTGTATGCGTGAAACTTACATAATGTTATAAATCAATATTTACTCAATAACCAAAAAAAGAAATAGATGCAAAGAAATGTAGGACACTACTTTAGCAGACTATTATTTACTAATTGTAAATAAGTAGGAAAACTATTATATACACTATTGATATTTTCTTCTTGCCAATCTGTGATTACATTTCAGAAGTCTTGCTGTAAAAAAAAAATCGTACAAATGAACTTATTTACAAAACAGAAATAGAGTCACAGATGTAGAAAACAAACTTATGGTTACCAAGGGGGAAAGAGGGGGGAAGGATAAATTGGGAGATTGGGATTGACATATACACGCTACTACATATAAGATAGATAACTAATAAGAACCTACAGTACAGCACAGGGAACTCTATTCAGTAGTCTGTAATGACCTATATGGGAATAGAATCTAAAAAAGAGTGGATATATGTATAACTGATTCACTTTGCTGTACAGCAGAAAC
This sequence comes from Balaenoptera musculus, assembly GCF_009873245.2. Classification (NCBI taxonomy): domain Eukaryota; kingdom Metazoa; phylum Chordata; class Mammalia; order Artiodactyla; family Balaenopteridae; genus Balaenoptera; species Balaenoptera musculus. The sequence goes on from NC_045805.1 coordinate 1,577,149, forward strand.
TAACATGACATTGTAAATCAACCATACTCCAGTAAAAATTAATTTTTAAAAATCTATAAAAAGAAAGTCTTGCTGAACAATCATATGGTATGATCATAGTATAGGGCATATGATGTGTTTTCATAACTTTTTAAAAACTCATACAATTTTATAAATAAAACATTTAATTTGTGCAATTGTGACAGTCTCTTCAAACGCAATGCTTACTGCTGTGTAAACTGTACCAAGGGCAGCCCTTCAACAATGGAGTTTTATATAAGCCTCTTCTCTACCTCCTCATACTGCAGCAATGGTCTCTCTGCTTGGAAGCAACTGCTCTGGAGAATTTAACAAGCCAAGTAGGAGGAACAGTATTGCCTGCAGGTCTAAAGGTACTTGAATTTCAGCCTAACTTCGAGGAAGGTCAGGGAAATTTCAAGTTCTCTTTGGAGGACCAAGTGTTTTCTTATAGACCCAGAGTAGATCTGAGCGTATCAGCTTGAAAGCAATAGTTCTGAACCTTCTCGACTGCTCAGGAACTAACAAGACTGCTCTGCTTTCCGAAGTAACATAGCCTTCTCTTGAGGGCAGTCAGATCCCTCGAAGAGTGAGATCTGGCAACGCAAGTGATCCTAGCAAATGCACGTTTGCCTAGTATATGCCACTTCATGTTGATGATTTACAACTCATTCTTCCAGTTTTCTGTACCTCTAGACTTCTTTTTTTTTTTTTTTTAATCAATGCCTTTCTGCTTTGGGACAGATTTTAAGTACTAACTTTAAAATAACTGAAATAAGATATAATCTTTACACCTGATAATTGTATAATATGAGATCTACAGATGACAGAGTGGTGAGATTTTTGTTAACTGAGAAAAGTTTCCTTGATGTTCTCAGCTAACCTAATGACCTTTCCTGTGGAAGTAGGGGAGGTGAAAAGTCATCTTATCATTAGAGAGAAGCGTAAGAAATCCTAAGTACTTAGTGCTGTTGTTAATTAAGATTTTTGGGGGGATGGGATATTAGAGAATGAAAAATGAAGGGAATTGCTGAGTACCTAACAACAACGACAACAGTAATAATAATATTCACTAATTATCTACAAAAAGAAAAAATAACATGTCCATTAAAATTTCAAGTTCTGATCTCTCTATAGGTGTCTACTGAGGATGAATGATGAGGGCTGGTGGAAACCAGCTGCTGAAGCAAAGAGTGGAATGTATATGTGCAAGTAACCAGGAGGAGGGGATCCAGTGCAGCTCCATTTGAGATTTCAGGGCCAAGAGACAACACAACTAGAATTCACCATTCAGTACCATCACTGGCACTTGCCATGAACAAGATACTGTGGCAAAGCTCTGTGCCCATAAAGAGTGTAGCAGCGGAAACACTCTCAAGGCATAATTGTAACTCAAAGACTAACTACAGGCATGTGTCCAGCATATGATGGGAAGGATATTCAGACCGCAGAGGGGTAGCCAGAGGCAGTTACCAAGAGGGATGATGGACGCCCAAGCTGAGTTTTAAAGGAGAAGAAGCACCATAAGATCTTCCTCTTCGAAGATTCAGGCCCATGTTGGAAGAGGCTCGCCAGTGCGAACAGATAATACACACACCTGGCTTGGACGGGGCTCAGTTAAGAATCACCCACTGTCTCTGGCTTCTAGAATACTACTCTCTTCCTCCTTTGACTTTATGTCCAACGTTCTTGTTGCTTAGGCAGCTTGTACTCTAAGTTCACAGGAATGGGGGTTTTGTGAGTTATTCTGAATATATAGATAATTTCCACATAGTTTTTTCTTATATGTTTTCAACATTAATTGATTTTTTTTTTAATAATCCTGAACTCAGTTTGTTAGCAAGTTGAATACTCTGCCTGGATTTCAGTATAGCTAAGACTTCGTCACCAGTATGGTGGGTAGCAAAGGCTGGGGAAAGTACGTGTCGACTTAAGCAAAGTGGCCAGGCCACGGTCTTGCCAGCTGTGTGTAGAGACCACACCGCACAGGCCACCTCAGCCAATCAGAACTCTATGCAGCAATCTTCCACGTCCCCCTTCCATCCCGTGAGTGAGGACCCGCATGTTAGTTACTCCACCTAATACCGCCACGTTGCAGCAACTGTGAATCTACTTTGGAGAAGTGCCCTGGTTCCAGCCGGCACTTGTGGCTCATAAGAAGGGTATATTAATAAATTATAGATGTCTACTGAGTTTCTTTCAGTAGCAAAGGCAGCCTTAGTAGACCTGCCAGAGCAAAAGTATCACCCCTTCCTCACCTTCGATCCTGGGGAGAATTTCTGGTTCACAGAAAAATTCTTTCATTTCAACTAAACAAGATTGCTCCTCTGCTACTTACTGTAAAAGTAAGTTATCCAGTCTGGATTTAGAATCTGAAGCTGAGATAGGTGGAGTTTGCTCATCTGTTTAGGACTCTAGGAAACGTGGCCACTGAGCCTGTTCCAGTCCAGGCCGTACGAAAAGTAGACACAACTCCCATTGCTCCATGGAGAGCTGATTCCCATCACTAGGCAGGAAAATAAAAATGCTAATCACAGCGAGCAAAATTATGTTTTAAATTCTGTCCTTTATTCTTGGAGCAAAAATACAGTGATCACTTTGGTGGTAAAACACTTTGGCATTTCCTCTGTACTTGAAACTGAATGCATACAAATTTGTATCATTACATAGTGTATACTGAGTTTCAGAATTAAATGTTAATGCTCTGGAGCTTCTTTTTCAGAAGAAAGCAGATGTAATTTAAAAACTTTTTTCAGTAGAATATTTTTATTTTTTTTAATAGTTTAAGCCAGGTTTATCATGTATCATTGTAAGTGATTCTTAGATGTAATACTGAGGGCTATAAATATTCATGTAATTACCCATGGTATGAAAAAAAAAACTATTGCTATCTTATGATTATTTCAACATACCAACTCAATAAGCAAAATCCATTTTTTAACAATTTATCTTCAAGCTAATGAAAAATATCATCCATATTAAGTGAAAAATAAGAGTTGAAAATGCATGGAAAATGCCAGATAATTGAACTCGTGCTGTTTTGCCAGCTTTTCTCTCAGTCACATGAACGGGCAGCGTCTTAAATAACAGACGCCCAGGCTGCTGGTGTGTTTAAATAACACCAGCCTAACGCATCTGTCATGATAAAGAAGGGAAGGCAAAGGGCCTCAGAGCAGCCCTGCTCGCTTGGTACCACGTGGAGGGAGCAATGGAACGCTCACTTGAAACGTGAGCCTCTCAAAGCGCGGTTACGTCACCCGGCCGGGCAGCACGCACAGGACGCTACCTAACGCACACCCAGACGGCAGGTGCTGGGTAGACATCTGCGCTCAAAATGAGAATCACCAGACAAGGCTACGGTTAAATTGGCCCTTTTTCACTCTAGATATAGATTTAATGAATTCTGTAGGGACTGAGAGATTCACAAAATTCAAATTGAAGGGGGGGAAATAAAAAACACAAGTAGGAAAAAAGTGAAATAATTAAATCAACTAAAAACTACTGAAAATTCAGGGACCAGATAGTCACTGTTAGACAAGCTATCATTAGCTTTATACTGATGTTAATACATATATTAAATTTAAAAAAATAAAACTCTCTATTCTTACTAACCAATATTAATTAGTTAGTAATGCATAATTACTAATTTATACATTATGGGACATGAATCTGCTCTTACAGAACCATGAAGCATAACAGATCTCCCTCATGGAATATGTGTGAAATATATTCTCAAAATTACTTTGTTTTTCCATAACCATTCTCGCTGTTCAAAGGTCTTAGCTTCCCAGTTTTGATAAGGAAACTCATCGGTAGATGGTGTTTTAATTACAATAAAAGAAGAGATGCACGGCTGACGCATGCATATGCCTGCCTGTGAGAAATCATGTAAACAATGGAATAGTGGTTAGGGGTTGTGGATAAGCCCACATGTGCAAATAATATTTACAAGGGTAAAACGGCTGAGATGAGATGAGTGGGTCCTTCCCTTTTGCCTCCCTTCTCTGAATGTTCTAGATTTGTCCGGGGCTGAAAAGAATGGGAGACATTATTATAGACTGATTACCGAAAACAGGATGGATGGGAAATATTCAACTGCGGCACCCTTGTTCATTGCTCCCTGACTTGCCTCCGTATCACCTCCAGCTCTCACTGCAGGCAGAATCTCTTTGTCAAGGCCAAAGGCACATACTCGTGTGGACCAATGATCGAGTGCCTCTCACGGGGAACGGATTCTCCCAAATTAACCTGAAGTAAACTAAGAAGAATATTTGACTTTTTTTACATAGTGTTCCAAATGTTTCACTCCTTTTCCTCCTACACCTGATTCTTCTCCACCTAGATCCATTCTCTCTACAAGGCCATAGGTAGTCCTCAAATCTATGTTAGAGGCTCAACTCCAAAATCTGAGGAACAAATACAATTTTGCTGAGGATTCACATCCCTTGATCTTTGGTGGAGAGTCCTGAACCCAACAGAAGGGCACTTCCGGAACTGTTAGAACAGCACTGCCTCTTTGCTTATCTTCAGAGAAACCACCTGTCTTCCCTTTCATCAGCTGTTTCCTCATTGCTTTCACCTGAATGAAGATCAGTACCAGGGCTTCTCTGGTGGCGCAGTGGTTAAGAATCCACCTGCCAACGCAGGGGACACAGGTTCGGGCCCTGGTCCGGGAAGATCCCACATGCCGCGGAGCAACTAAGCCCATGCGCCACAACTACTGAGCCTGTGCTCTAGAGCCCGCGAGCCACAACTACTGAGCCCATGCGCCACAACTACTGAAGCCCACATGCCTAGAGCCCATGCTCCTCAACAAGAGAAGCCACCACAGTGAGAAGCCCGCGCACCGCAACGAAGAGTAGCCCCCGCTCACCACAACTAGAGAAAGCCCGCACGCAGCAACGAACACCCAACGCAGCCAAAAATAAATAAATAAATAAATAAAATAAATTAAAAAAAAAAAAGATCAGTACCAGTTGAAGTTTGGCAACTCACGACACAATACATACAGTGATTGTACTTAAAACAAAAGAAAGGGGGCTTCCCTGGTGGCGCAGTGGTTGAGAGTCTGCCTGCTAACGCAGGGGACACGGGTTCGCGCCCTGGTCTGGGAGGATCCCGCATGCCGCGGAGCAACTGGGCCCGTGAGCCACAACTGCTGAGCCTGTGCGTCTGGAGCCTGTGCTCCGCAACAAGAGAGGCCGCTACAGTGAGAGGCCCGCGCACCGCGATGAAGAGTGGCCCCCGCTTGCCGCAACTACAGAAAGCCCTAGCACAGAAACGAAGACCCAACATAGCAATCAATCAATCAATAAATAAATCTTAAAAAAAAAAAAACAAAAAAAACCAAAAGAAAGCAGCATAAAAAAGATGGAGATAGATATCGAGATATACAGATATAAATATGAAACAGATGCAAAGAGATGTTAGCAGTGATTCTTCTTGGATCAAAGAAAAGTAGGGGGTTCAGTTTTCTTCTGAATGCTTTGTGTATTTTTCTATGCGACGAATACGTTTCTTCTATAGGCAGGTGAGAGAGAATTGCATGTTATAGTTTACAAATGGGAGTGGAGGCTGGGAGGTGTAGATATTGTGGAGAAGATTTCCAGAGAAGTGGTTTCTAGATGAAAAAATACATACACAGGCACAAAGCCAGAAGAGTCAAATAAGAAACTAAGTTAAAGGGCAATCTCAGAACAAATGTATGGACACAAAGGGGGGAAAGCGGCAGGGCGGGGCAGTGGTGGGATGAATTGGGAGACTGGGATTGACATGTATACACTAATATGTATGAAATAGATAACTAATAAGAACCTGTTGTATAAAAAAATAAATTAAATTAAATTCAAAAAAAAAGGCAATCTCATTTTTGGACTCCTGTTCTTTCCATTTAATTTGTTTTGGAAATCTGCTCTAGAGTAAGAAGCATTTTTGCATTGAGAGTCCTAAGATCCAGGTCCAATTTCAATGTAATATGTGTATGCGGTGCCTGTGAGTAATAATATACATACACTAACCTCACGGGCATGGAGAGAAAATCAGTTGTACGCTTTTGTGCAGCATTTCAGCATTTGTAGAAAGGTGTAGGTAAACAAGGCATTATCGTTACAATTATGTGCTATAATTGCCGAGGCAGCTTACCATAGTGAAAAATGAAAGGTTTTGGCCTTGGATAAAACTGGGTTCAAATCCATGCTTTTCAAGCTTAATGTCTGAGTTTTTTTGGGGAAAATTTGTGATTCTGCTTAACCTGTTTTTTTTCAGCTCGGAAATGGGAATAGTAATAGGATTAAGTAGGAGAGATATATGTGAAGGGCCTACTTCACGGGTGCTCAAAATGGGCATAATTTTTATTATAGTTATTAGTTATTCTAGATATGAAGTAGCAGTGAATAATTAAAATCTTTTTCTTTTATCAAGATGGCATTTTGGTAGAATAATAGGTGGTTAGCAGACTCTGTGTACAGTAGGAAATGGTGTAGTCAGAAGTCACAGTGGCAACGCAGCTGTTGGGAGACATCATTTTTCCTACTTTTGTCTGTTTGACATTTTACTATTCTTCAGGGAGGAAACACTTCACAAAGGACTCCACTGTTCCTGGGAATGCAGTTTCTGGTGGTATTTTTTAGTAACTCAAAGATGAGGCACGTGTACAAAACCCACTATCAATAACAAGCTGGCACTGCACACAGAATCCTTCAAAATAAGACCTACAGTCTTCAGCTCCTGGGGGGTTTCTAATCGTGTGGCTCAATGTATACCTCATGATGCATGAAAAAGTAAAAGCACAGAACACAATTAGTGATTTTCCACTCGTGATTAAACACTCTTGGCCCCTTACGGAGCACGCCGAAACCTCTGGGCAAGGAATACCCTAGCTTAGCTTGTGGACACAGAAGCTTTCAGGGAGCTCCTAGGACGGCGGGATTGCAAGCTCACGAGACTATGGCCTTAGGTGGTGCTGGTGGTGTGTGTTCACTGACAACTTTCCCCACGGTCAGGAGACTCGCATACCATGAAAATAAGTTACCCTGCTTTATTATATGTAAGGCTCTGACCTACAATGTAGGAATAACAATAGCGCCATCATAGAAAATTAAAGGGTATAAATATATGTATTGTACTTAGCATATGTCTAACACATAGTGGGTGTTTCATAAATTTTGATTCCTTTTCTCCCCATTTCTCAATCTCTCCAGTACCCCAGCGTCTAATTATTAAGGTTCAGAGAATTTCAAGAGATCTCATGCTGGGTAATGTGCTTCTCATCGAGGACAAATAGTAATTTTTTAAACAAAATCCAGTTCTCTTTTGAACCTCTTAGCATCTTCCATCTTTTGTCTTACTGTAACATATTGATAACGGTCATTTTAATGTCCTTGCCTGCTAACTCCAGGATCTGGGTAATCTGTGGGTCTTTTTTTTTTTTAATATTGATCATTGGTCCAGGTGATGCTATTTTACTCCAGAGGAGGTTATGTTTTCCCTGCAGATGCACAGAACAGACACGTCGATCCCAAGGACTGCCTCATTCGGGGTGAGCTGCAGACTGAACTTAAATCCGTCCACAGCTGCTTCATCCCCACCCCTGAGAGGTGGCCTCTTAGGCTTTCAGATTGAGATTCCGGCAGATCCGTGTCCACTGAGCCCTGGAGATTAAGTTACGCCCTTCAGAGGTTTGATTTTATCCATTTAGCTTCCTACCCTACACAGCTTCGAATTTTGGCAAAGTCTTGGCAGGGAGCCTGGTGTATGTTTGCGGCAGGTCAGCTCAAGCGGGATCTCGTTTTCTAATCACTGCAAAACTGCAGGACAGCCCCTCAGCCTCCCATCCCACCTAGAACACTGTAAATATTTCCTGGAAAAAGCTGCCTTTGTGTTTGCAGGTTCTTTAGATTCCTATTCATCATGCCAACCCACTCAACCGGGAAAGCTCTATTGTTCTGTCTTGCCCCCGGCGGCTGTGTGGTTAGGCCAAGCCCTGTCCTTGAATCCACACAAGCCCTTAGGAAAGAAAATCGCTATCAACTTCGGCTCACCTCATAAAGGCTCTTCCTTTTTGGGATTTCATTTCCTCTAGTCCCTGTCGCTTCCATAGCTTTCCACTGTATTTAAAAACATGATTGCACTGCAATGCGTCCACTTACTTTCTAGTTGTTGCCATGGCTTAATATATCATATCCAGAAAAGGAAATCTCAAAGATAAATAATTTCAAATTTCAGTTAAGGTGCCATTTTTTTTAAACCATATAGTTGGAGCGCATAATTACAGTAATGGTTGGCTCATCTAGCAGCTCTCTGTACGGACTATCTCTGAAACCTGTTGTGTTCTTCCTATAGAAAGGGCAGCAGCAGATCTAGAACCGAGTTGCTTGAAGGAATGATAGACTGAATTTAGGGTTAGCTTCAGAGGATTATTCTTTTCGGGGTGAGCGTCTTAAGGGTAACCAGGAAGGACTTCAGAAGCTTAGACCCATGGGGTATTGAGTCAGGGTTACACCACAGCACAGCAGACTACTCAAGAGTTGAATTCAAGTTGAGCTGGTAATGATCTGTGATTAGTCAACCAGCAACCTTACATGTTAAATATATTCAAAGTCTCAGTTTTACTACCCACGGACACCGTAACTAAGCACTGAACTTTCAGGTACATTAAGTCTAGAAGTAGACTGATTTCCAAACAGAGGAGCACAGAAACAGCTGGGTGCGGGGGCTGGTTCTCCCAGAGCTCCACTGCTGCTCACTGATGAACTTGCGCCCTCCTGCTTTTTTATACAATAGGAACAACAATGGTACCTGCCTCTTGGGGTAATTTTGATCAGTACAGTCCCTCCCAAATAGCAAATTGTTATGTGTGCTTGCTGTCACTAATGTCACCAACATTATCATCGGCAAAAATTACAGTGAAATTGAGTCACCAGAATTTGAGTCACCAGTCTCACTTAACAGACTTGGGTTATGGCCTGCACTTCTCCATTTGCTAACTTTAGCAAATCCTTAAACTATATTATTTTATATTCCCACCAGAAAAATGCATATGATCATTTATTCTTATTTGTGCAATAAAATAATGGTCCTTTCTATAGTGGAAAATTGATACATTAGTCAAAATGCTATGGAACAAATTTGTTTTTCAAGGTGGTGATTTTTCTCTACCTAGCCCAATGAAATGTTCATTTACAGTGATGAGGGCACTAAAAACTATTGGCAGTATGAGTTATACACACGGGACATGGCAAAAGACCACACAGATTTCTTTAGTATTGAAAAATACCACCAACTATAGAGTCTGTCCTACTTTTAGGAAAACAAGAGCTATTGAAATGAGAATTGCTATTGCAGTCTCACTGGCAATATAGACTTGGATTACCCAATTGCTTTTTAGATATTTTAAGAAATAATTCATAAAAGTAAATTTGATGCCTAATACTGTCTCTTCGGTTCCTAAGACATATTCAAGGTACATGCTTTATTGAGTTGCTGAATGAGGAATTGTATCCTTCATTGTCCTTGAGTTCTGTAAATTCCAGTAGAAAAAGAAATACAGAGCAGTGAAAAGCCTATGTCTGGTACAGCGAATGGTTTATTCTAGTAATGTAACTGGATATCCAAAGGCAGGGAGGCATCATTTGTTGGCTTAGCAGGCAACAATGACACCTTCCAAGGACAAGTTACTTGCAGATGGAGTACGACAGATAGAAGATGTCTTTATCTTCGCTTTAACACACTGAGAGCAGCTCGGAGAACCAGGCATATGAACTGGTGCGTATATTATCTGGATCACAGGTGACTTTATTGGGTTCATAGGTATGTACCTGCGCAGCTGAGTGAAAAAACAATCTACTGAGTGGCCAGCTACTCTCGCTGGGGTGAAGCATTCATGCTCAGTTATTCTTAATTCAATTCACTTTAAGCATAACACTGAGAACTAAAACCATCTTCACTTACAAACCTCAACGTCTACATTAATATGAATTTACTTTCCAGGAATATCTTGCCTTGGATGATAACAATTTGTTCCAGGAACTTACTAAAATTAGATTGAATCCTGATGTCCACAGAGCTAAGATCACGATACTAAAGCAGAATGGAGGGAGTTATTGCACAAAGTCTTAAAACCTAAAAAAAAAAATCATTATAATGTAAACAAAAGTTCAGCTTGACTTTATAACTACTTAAAAATAAGCTAGAGAAATGGATTTCAACTCTGGCCCATATGAATTAAAAGTACCTATGATTAAATGACTTCAAGTCAGGAAACCTGTGTCAAAACATGAGTTACACCTAGAATCACAATTCACATTCCCACTGTTCTCATTAAAGGTCACTTTGCTTAAGAAAATTAAAGACGTGTCCATTAAGGGTAATGGTATCTAACTAATAATTTTAAAAGTTTCCAAAAAGTTTAGATTACTTAAAACAGACTCTTTTTTTTTATGTAAAATAACTTTAAAGTTATAAGTCAAAGAAAAACATCTCAACAAAGGTCTGGAACGTAAATGCGGTGATATTTTAAAGGTAGCTAAGAATTTAAGATGGAGGAAACAGAACTTATATTAAGAGTCCTGAAGGGAGTCTACACATTGAATAATCCACTTACCCGAATGTCCTCCCCTCTACAAAGAAGTCATGTTCTCTGCTGTGTGTCCCAATGCAGCAAGCTGGTGAGCCCATCAGTTAGCGATAGAGACTCAAAGAGAAAACTTCATCCCCAGGTTGCCAGGAAAATGACAAGTGCCATTATGTAAATAGTCACACTTTTCCACAGAGGGTGGTGAGAAACAAGTACACCATGGAGTTTTTAAAGAAAGAAAACAAAACAAAACAAACAAACAAAAACTAAGTGAGGGAAGAAGATATTCATAGTTCCCATTTGGAATGATTCTTTGAAATAATCGAAAACCATAGGAATATATAGGAATATATAAGCATCCTTGATAATATCCTTTGTCACTCATAGATAATTTCAGCTTTTCTTGTTACTGTCCCTTTCATAATAATAATAATAATAATAGTAAAAATTCACGGCCAAATGTGTTCATACATTTAACTCCAGTGACAAACACAGATAAACGAAATCCATGGTTAACAACAAAGCTTTGTATTATGCAACACTTCAACTTTCTAACTGTCCAAAAAGAGAAAACTGATTGAATTGGATTCCTCTTGTTCTCCTGTTCATTTTGTATTTCCAGGGCTAAAGAAGTGGCAGAAAAAGAGAGAGAGGAAGGGAGAGAGAGAAGGAGGGAGGGAAAAAGAAGGACAGAGAAAAAGACCGAAAGGGAAAGATCGATCCTGGCTGTTTAGATCCCCCATACCATAAACCAGAATAATTTTACATGTAAAATTATAATACGTCAAAATCCAGTACTCATGCAAAAGAAACTATATGCTTAGCAGAGAAAATCCCTTAGCCCATGTGTTTTTGAGCCTCAGTAAGCCATACCAATAGATAATTAGGTATGATTTTGAAAATTAATGGGTCAGAATCACATCCTTTGTAATTAGGTCACCTAAGATGAAAATCTGACTTTGTTCTTGTTCACTGTAACAGTAACCTTTTGCTCCCCCTAGATCCCAGAAGGCAACAGAATGATTCAACCTTACTAAAATTTCACCTCCAGTAATCCATTATACCTTAACTTACACATTAAGATTTTAAAGCCTCCATCTGGTGGACAGAACTTGACCCCTTTTGATTTATAGGCAACCTGTTTTCACAGGTAAGCACATTTCTTTTTCCTTGGACCACCTGGCTGAGGCGGGAACAGCTGAGGCAAGTCTGCTCTCTAGTGAGCGATTCCTGCACCACCAACATGCCATTCAGAGGCACGGATGTGGGGTGATCTACCGTCTGCGGAATTAGAGCTTAAGTTACTCTTGGAACCTAGAGGCTTATGAAATGACTCCATTTCAGATCCCTAATCCGGGGGGAGGTCTGAAACACAGGCTACGTCAGCAGCGGGGGACTCAGTCCCCTCGCCTGTGGGGGAGGGATGAGTGGTGCTCTTGGTGGTGGAGCGAGGGGTACGAGGAAAAGTTCCAGTTGTACCCAGAGGTTAAGAGAGATGCTGTCACAGGCCAGGGTTCCTCAGAGTGGGTCCTGCTAATCGCTCACATCAGCATCTGGAGCTGGGACAGAGAGAGTGTCTGCTGAATAATGCGGTTTCGCTATATTCTTCCTGTCATTCTGAAAGTGATTTTATATATATATATATATAATATATATATAATATAAATATATAAATAAATAAATAAATATATATATATTCTCCTTTCCTCCCTTCCTCACGGGATCAAAAAGTACCAGTTATATAAGGGCATGCGGGCATATAAGAGGAAGCACAGGGGATATTCAGGAAATTGGCTTTTTTTTTCTATTTTCAGTTGTGTGAATAATAAAGTGAGGACGTGATCTTGTGGAATAGGTGAACGGCGACAATGTTACACTTTCCCTGAACCCTGTATCTGGAAAAGAGCGAAGGTTAAGGTATCTCCCCATCCTTTTCTACTCCAAAGTACGCCACCCTTTCACGTTCCCCCCGATGGCCAGGCGACAGGATGCTCTGGTCTGGTGCATCCCCGCCTCCGCCCCTCCTCAGTGACTCACACAAGACTCATCTCCGTCCTTCCACGTGAGTCCCTTAGGACTCGTGGATGAGTCCCTTGCCTGCCCGCCTCTGTAAGCCCCCGCTCCCTGCCCTTCCTTGGAGACTTCCCTCATGAGTGAATGCTCTCCCTACTACAATAACTTGAAAAAAGGCACCTCCTTAATCGTCCGGTGCCTTTTGCGTCCTTCACAATAAACAGTATCCTCATCACGCCTGATCACTCTTAACAAACACCGATTTGGAAGAGAACATGCGGATGATAAATGTACAACAGCCAGAAATTCAACACGAACAGGAGGCAACCAGTACAGAGCACTGGTGAGCTAATGACTACTTTGCTGTGCGTTTAACGACGGAATGCATGACCAGACTTGCATTTTCTGGAAAGGCCACTTTGGCAAGAGCACTAAAGATGGTTTGAAGAGATGAGACCATACCTGACAGCCCACGGAGCAAGCTATTTGAATTTCTCAACTAAGACGATGAAGTTCCATTGAAGAGAAGGAGAGAGCCTTTAGAGAGATGCAGGAGTTAGAAACTCTGGCATTTTAGGAAATCATTGACTCTGGGAATGAAAATAAGGAAAAGCCAAAGATGACTAAGGTGCTTATCTTCTGAGCCACTGACTGAGCTGGAGCATGCAGGAGAGTATCAGGGTTAGTGGGATTGACTTATTTTTAAATTATCCACAACCAGATATGTAAAAATGATGTGATTTAATGTGACTTAGAGATATAGAGTATGATAAATTAAAATTTACAAAGTAAAATGAGTAAGCAAATTAAAATTTTAGGAACATAATTACAGGAAAAATAACACAAAGCCTAGAGTGAGGTTGATAAACAAAATGTACACTTCAGATCCTATACATTTGTCACACAGATGAGTTTTCCGGCAGCCAGTGCAAAGAAGGGAACAAAATCAGCTTGTGAGACCAATTTGTCTTCTCAAGAGAAGGATAATTACTTGGGAAACTAAGTATTGAATGACGGAGAGGTTTCTTTCAAACATGTTGAGTTTGAAGCTCTGAAGTAATTTAGACAGAATATTAGTTTAAAAAAAAACAGAATTTTTGTTTCAATTTAGCAGTTTAACAGGCTGACAACTTATAATTGCCAGGAGGATTGGATAAATGGAAGCCAGAATTCCTGTGTCATGACAAAAAGAAGAGGCTGGAAAAGGAATATATTTGAGTGCTGAGCTTATTTTTAAATTTGGTTTTACCAGTTTACAGTTGAAGCAGATAATTTTTGACACTTAAAAAATATCTAGATTTCTATCTGATTATGGTTTTCTTACCTCCAGGAAACTGCTGAATAAACTATTTAATATATAAATAAATAAAATCAGAGAATCAGAACTTTGGGTTTTCTCTTTATTTTGGTCCCTATTACTTTCAAGGGTTACAAAACAATGTAAAATGTGGATTTAATCAATTTTTTTGGCAAGAAGCATGTGTAGGAGCATTAATCATTTGAAAGTTTGTAGGTCCATTAATCATTTGAAAGTCTGAAGTTTTATGAACCTCAAAATAGCATATTATACTAAGAGGATTAAATATGTCATTATGAGAAAAGGGAAACTTTTATCGACAAATTGTCTAATGGAAGAACAGACAGAGTGAAGGTAAATTATTTTAACTTTTTTGATAGATTGTTATGTGGATCATATTCTCATCTATGAAATCCAATGGTTTTTAAAAATTAGAATGATCTTTCTCTTAATTACTTAAAAATTATTTGAGATAGAAGGAGGGACAGAGTAAGAAAGACAAGTTAACCGTTCTATATTGTATCCATGCTGTGTGCCAGGCAGGATGTAGGCAATTACATGGTTATTGGGGCTTTAAAGGAAGAAGTCCAAGTCATAAGGGTTCCACCATGTACAGATGAGGAAACACAAACTCAACTTCAAAGCCTGGCTTTAGGTTCAACTGTAAACAACTTTAAGAATTAGGATTGCAACTCATGTGTCCTAATCCCAGATCAGTGCTCTGGATTCTACTATGTTAGAAAAACATCAAAATGATTCATTTTCTTTATTTTCATCCCCCAATAACGAGATTGAGGATTTCACAGGAAAGAAAAAAATTTACCAATGCATGATAATGTTAAAATATCATCTTATCTTAAAATGTAAATATGACAAACAAAAATAAAAGCAAAGGAAGAGGTGACACTGATTATTTGACAAAATTTTACTGAGTGCCAGTCACCCTTTTTTAGACGAGAAGAGGATGGATGTATGAAGACATGACACTATCCCTGCACTCATTCTTTAGTTTGAAATTCAAATCATCCTAGGTATAAAAAAATCAAGGCAGTATGTTATCTTCCACCACGATTTTCTAAACCAAACTTACGCGTGTGAAACGGAGATGTGAACTTTCACAAACTCAGGTATTTCACTTGTTGTAAAATGTTTTTAACCTGAGAGGTGAGGGTTGTGCAGAGATTTAGAGCACAGATTCTGGGGTCGGTACTGTCTGAATTTACATCTCCTTTCCATCCTTTCCCAGTTGTCATCTTCAAGCTTTAAGATGTTCGCCTGGAACAGGAAGGTAAGACGAACACCTGCCTCTCAGTGTCCTTAAAAGCCTCAAATGAGATGGGATGGGGCAACTGCCAGCAATGTGCCCAGCACACAGTAGTCATTTTTTCTAATAAGCTACTGGTGGTTACACTACCATTAGCAGCAGTTTGTGAAGTCCAAATGGAAAAGTTGCAACCAGCTCCTATCTGCAATTAGAATAAACTCAGGAGTCTGGACTGCAAAATAGGTTTCTTTATCCCCTTCTGTCTTTGCCCACAACTTCATATATTTCTGTGGAACATAAGAATGAAGAAATGATATATATGCAATGTAACATTTAATATATGATAGGGAAAATATATGATATATAGATTATAAACATATATATTTTAAAATTTCTATTAAAGTCATATTGCCATTAATCTCCTAATCTGTCTTATCTTTCTGATTATTTTATAAACTCTTAGAGGACAGGTATTGAAATCATCTTATTTTGGGGCAGAATATTATAGCTCTACTTGGAACATCACGTACTTGAGCAGTTAATTTTTTTTGACTAGATATACATTCAGGTCGAGTTTTTTTTTTTTTTTTTTTAAGATATCAGCATGTGAAGACAGAGCAGATCAATGGCAGTGCTTAAATAGCAAAATCTTGAAAAGAAAAAGACAGACTGCCGGTGAATTCTTCAGGCATCACCTTCCTCCCACTTTCCTGCTGTTTCTCCTTCCTCCTTCTCTCTCCTCCATTTCAAGGACCTGCACACCCAGACACCAGTCTCATTACGTGTGTGACGTGTTTTTAGCTTTCGAGAAAACGTTGCCTTATTTGCAACCCACAACGGAGAAGAGAAAAACGTAAGAAAAACCGCAGCTCAGAAACTAAGTGGTCAGTCACCCAACCATCAAGTCGTGGGGGAGCAATTAAATTCCCCAGTAAGTGGAGAACAGTGTCATTCTTCACGCATTATTTTCTCTGAACACTAATGACCCACACTGAAGACTGCCTCTGTATTTTGAAGACAACCGGGTGCCTTGGATTAGTGATGTGATCTGCCTGTGTTTTCTCCATTACTCAAAAGAAGGGCGAGTCAGGTGCCAGCTGCGCTGCCCCACCCACGGCCTGTGTCACTGATTTCTGAGAGGGCGGCGTTCAAAGGCCAGCTGTAAATGAGCCGGAGTTCAATCACACCAACAGACAACAGTGACAGCCTCGGAATGATGTTGAAATTGTAAAGCTGTAACTTCTTGAAACTCTGTATTTTTTTCATACATCATAGATGTCCTAGAGCAGGATGAAATAATTTCCCAATTCAGGGTCAAAACAAGAAAAAGAAACAAGCAAAAAAACAAAAGTAAAAACAAAAGCAGGAAAAGTCTCTTCATGCCTTCACCTTTAGTCTTCTAGAACATATTTACTTAATGAACTGTTCACTCCTGCTAGGTTAAGTGCCAGGAAAAGATTCTAAAATGCTAGTAGAATAAATGCCATTCAAAATTAGATGCAATTCACTGCCAGTTTATGCAGAGAAACTGATTACCTAGTAGCTTCCTATTTGAAATGATCCCTGCGTCAGCTTCTACTCTATGCTGGCGAATAACTCAAAAATAAATATTTGATTGGGCTAACAGTTAATCTAGATTATTTAATGTTCTCTGCATGTTCGTTTGAAAATGTCTCTTTTTACCTTCTAAAAAGAATGTAACCATTTTATATACAAGCTGGAAAACAAAGAAAAAGGAAAAAAAATGTCCATAATCATTTCACCCTAAACTGATACAGATATGAACATATGATACAGTTATGTCTATATATCATTAGTTTTGCTTTGTTTGGTGGTCAAAATCATAGTGCACATTTAATAGTTGACATAAATGTATATAAGCTTTAATTCCTGCTTTTTCCCCTTTTAATAAGGACATCTTTCCTTGTTACTACATGGTCTTCAATAGTATCAGTGGCTGATGACTGACAGAGAACATCCAATAGATATAGCAATGTTTACCTAAGAATTCTCCCGCCATTGGATATGTGTTTCCAAATATTCCCTAAAGATACCAAGCAGTTATCCTTCACAATGTGTTTATGATGCCATTGTGATTATGGAAAAAACATTAGAAAACAACATATTTTTTATTTCTCCTTTATGAGAAATTTTTATGCAAGTCCATTTTATTTCTAAATTTTAAAAAATTGGGAGTTTGGGATTGCCATGTACACACTGCTATACTTAAAATAGATAACCAACAAGGACGTACTGTATAGCACAGGGAACTCTGCTCAGTATTTTGTAATAACCTAAATGGGATAAGTATTTGAAAAAGAATAGATATATGTATAACTGAATCACTTTGCTGTACACCTGAAACTAACACAACATTGTTAATCAACTATACTCCAATAGAAAATAAAAATTAAAAAAAATTTAAAAATAGAATTCCGTACATTACTATGACACATATGATATGTTTTTAGATTTACACTCAGAGTCACATGGATTCGACGGAGACTGGTGGAATAAATACCAACTCATACTTTCCAAAGAGAGTCTTTTCACCAATTATGTTTACTAATGTCCACCAGCAGATTAAGACGTCTGGCACCAGCTCGCCAGATAACCTCAAGTTACCTCCATTCCTTCCTTCAAAAATTCCACTGCAGCTCTATGGGAAAAGAATCTAAAAAAGAGTGGATATATGTATGTGTGTAACTGACTCACTTTGCTGTACACCTGAAACTAAGATAAGATTATAAATCAGCTATACTCCAAAAAAAATTAAAAGAAAACTTCCATTGCACACCCCTGGAATCCCTCCTTCTTGGAACACTTTGTAGGTGGCCGGCTATTTGTCAGAGTAAAAGCAAAGCAGCCAAGCCATGCCAGAGGTTATGCGGCGGCCTCATCCGCCTCCTACAGCCCTGTGCACGAGGAAAAGCCTCGGCACTAATTCTCTCCCCTAAAGTGTGATCAGCCTAAGAACTTCCCGTGGCTCCTCCCGTGACAACAGTGCATTCGAATCTCAGTGGAGAAAGAGAATGAACAGGAGATCAGAGTCGACATACCAAACCCCAACTGCCAGTAGAAAAGTGTACTTTTCAGATATAGGTACTTAGGGAAGTTTTTTTTCTCTACAAAATATGATTCCTAACAGGATAAAACAAAATCTTAAAACAGTTTCCCCGGTGAGGAATGACTTGGGGGAGAGAGATTACATCTATGTAGCATATATACTTGGAATAAATGTACAGTTGAGCGCAGATCTGATGAGGCTTCAGGCTTCTCGGGGGGTAGTTCCTGAATCTGGGACAAGAAGAGTGTGTCTAATCAAAATTCTGTAAGGTATTCCACCTTGCGGAGCGCTGCGCGGAAGGCCAGCTCTAGGCTACGTCTTTTCTTGGGTAAGGGCTGACAGGGAACCGGCTCTATTCTGGGAAAATCTTCTCTCCCCAGTCAGGCACCAGTGCCCTCCTTTCCTCTTTTCGTAATCCCCAGGTCAAAACTAAAATGTGAATGGCAGAAGACAGTTTAAAGTGTTACACCTCCCACGGGGAAGAGAATTTGAATAGGCCTCGGAGCTTTTAGCTAACGGGTGAAGTTCAGGGGAAGAAATCCCCAGTACCAGGAGATGCACTCTGCATGCTACGGCAGGTGCAGTGGGGCCCGGGAGAGCGCCAAGGCCTTCCCAGCTACCTGATCACACCCCTGACACACAGTCTTCCACTCTGTTTACATTGAAGGCCCAAATCTTGTAAGCACATGCTGTATGGCGACAATATATATATTTTTTGAGGCAGGTAGGGTAGGGAAGGGAGTCTTGTCAATGATTTAAAATTCCTTTGGCTTGTGGCAGAATCCACTCTACTCTCTTTGTCTTTTATCGGGTCTGATTCTTTAGGACTCAGATCTCCGTATGGATACTGCTTACTAGTCACATGTTAGGCAAGTCGGTTAATTTTTCCTAGCCCGACATATTTTTTGGGGGGGGAATAAAATATAAATAGTAGTTCCGAACTTCCATATTTGTTGCATGCATTAGAGGCAACATACATAAATTTCTTTGCATATTGCCTGGCACAAAGCAGGCACTCAATAAATAGTACCTCTTCTTTTTCCTTGGTTACATGCTTCTGAGGTATTAATGGTTTGGGGTCAGAGAACTTTAAAAGTCATAGCTATTAATACTTTTAGCTGGTGTGTCTGTCTGTGTGTGTCTTAGCATCAAGATGCATTTAATGTATTACTGTTTTTTTAGATCCCACATGTAAGTGATATCATATAATGTTTGTCTTTCTCTGACTCACTTCACTAAGTATGATCATCTCTAGGTCCATCCGTGTTGCTGCAAATGGCATTATTTCGTTCTTTTTTATGGCTGAGTACATGTACACACTACTCCATAAAATAATCAACGAGGGCCTACTGTACAGCACAGGGAACTCTACTCAATATTCTGTAATAACCTATATGGGAAAATAATCTGAAAAAGAATGGATATATGTATAACTGAGAATCCCTTGGCTGTACACCTAAAACTAACACAACATTGTAAATCAACTACACTACAATACATAATAAAATAAAAATTAAATTAAAAAAGATGCATTTAATGATGATATTCTGAAAAATCAAACGCAGAAACTGCTTGAAATGACGATTGCACCATTTTCTTTATTAGCCCTCGTCCCTGCGTCCGTCCATTTGAATAACCCGAGTTGTCTGTGTCCACATTAATGATTGTAACACTCCAGCGGTGTCTGAAAGAGATAACGGGCTATAGTAGCAAGAATTTATATGAAGGATAGGATCAGGATTTGTCTGAGCAGATTTTATCTTAAATATTTAAAGACTAAGCAGTAACCATTAATTTTAGCGTGAATCAAGAGACTGCATTTTAGCGTGCAAGTTCAAAAAATTATCTCTAAGTTCCGTAGGACTCTGAAGGGAAAACAAGACAGTAAACATCATGATTGTTTTCCATCCTCACTTAAACTAGTCCAGAGAGTATTGTATATATGGCACTTTTTAATGGTTTTCTGCATTCGTGGTCTTTTTTCAGCTCTTCCATTTCCCCAAATAGAGGCCAAATATGAATACAATCTTTAACTTAGAGTGAATGTTGGTAATATCTAGTATGACTAGAGCAGTAATTCCTAATCCCAAGTGTGTATCACGATCACCTGATCAGGGAGTCATTTAAAAATACAGATTCGTGACTACCACTCCAGATTATAAACTGTAATCTCTAAGGTGGGAAAAATGTACCTCTTCAAAAAAAAAAATCTTCACAGGTAATTCTTACTAGTAGCCAGCTGTGAACAGGTTGTAGGACACGTGATTACAAGGCACATGGCAGCTCCCTGTTGGTTCATGTGCAGACTAATAATCAAGAGGGACAGAAGAGGATGGGATTGACATCTGCTGCACGTGTACATTAGTCACGTGTGACACTAAACATTTCTTTCCCATTTAAACAGCATTACTGGAAATGAGTACCATGATATCTATTTTGCAGTTGGAAAACATGGCTTCAGGAGGTTAGTGATTCTGTCCAGTTGGGACATTTAAACATTTCATCAACGGTGGAGCCTGTATATGAACTCAGGTATATCTCAAGAGGCCATTCTTACTATAGGACCACACTGCCAAATATAAATGATGTGAATTCAGTGGATTAGACCTTGTTGAATCTCTTTTTCAACCTCTCCTTGGTTAACTGCGTTTCTCCTAGTGCAAAACGTATAGCCACAAATCAATGATTCCTCTTCTAACATATGAAAAATTTTCATGATGTGGAAGGTACTGGGAAAGCGGCAGAGAGTGATTTACAGAGCAACGAGGATAGAGTCCTGGCTTCAGGTAGCGTACGATCTAATCTATCTGGTTGTGATTGTGACAAATTCACAAAGAAAAAACAAAAAAAACAACAAAAAAACACAAAAGTCAGTGAAAAGCACTAAGCATGTGGCAAAGAAAATATTACACCTCATCAAATTTATCATTTCTCGTAGGATCTGCTATTATTAAGGATACATATTATTCTCTATCCCATTAAGAAAAAAAACCATACAATTTAAGTTTACCAGCATATTAGTCCTGCAAATGCAGGAATGGATCCTACCAGCATCTTGTTGCTTTGAAACGTCTTTCATCCATTCTCAGGGATTTGGTCCTGCTCCCGCATGGCTTGGCATGTGACAGCAATCCTTGTGCAAGCATCTCAATAATGTAACAACTCAGCTTCATCAACTCGTGGGTATTTTCCTTTCTTAGGTCCCATAAAGCACTCGACGGTTACTCTGAAATACTCGCTTCACTAATATCAAATTCATAGTCCTCTGCTCTGTTTCCACGCTTTCCGCATACATACCCAGTAACTTGTGTTTTAGGATGAAGCATAGTGTAGTCTTTTAAAGGCATTTTAAAAGGCAATTAACCTTAACATGTTTAGGGTTAACTAGGTACCTAACTCAACTGAAGAAATGAAAGGACTAACAGTTATGACCAAGCCAGCACACGCCCAGGCAGAGACCACGACCTTGTGACATCTGCCTCATCAATTTTAAGGTGCATCTGGATTTCACACACATAAAAAGGTGAAAAATCATACATCTAAAATCAATTTAAGATGGTAATTAAAGCCTAGTAAGGACTTCTGAATGGGATGTGGAGGGAAAGCACTGTAGAGGGGATACTTCTGAGTTCATCCGGGACACTGAGGTTAAATGGAGGCAGCAAGAAGCGAGAGAACTGCAGGGGAGAACTGCCAAAGCCAAGGGTGCAGTGGGGAGAAAACACGAGGACTGTCAGGCAGGCAATCCCCAGACAGAGAAAGCACGACACTTAAAACACGCCTGTATACTAGTGTCGGATGCTCTCAGTACTTTGCACAGAGGACCTGATGCTTTCTACTGGCTGTGTGATAAAGCACCAAATCTGTAGAACAAAATCCAAGACCTTCGTGAACTGGCCTCAGACTCCAATTTCTGCTTTCTCTCTCACTTAGCCCAGGGGTGCTTCATGCTTCACTATCTAGGGGAGCAAAATGTACCACCCCAAAATATCTCTTTGGCATGCAGATTATTTCCAGCTGAAAACAACCAAGGCGCAAAAGACTCAGGAAGAAATTTCACTTCCCCTCTAACTGCCTAAAGAATGTAGTTAGAGGACCTGTTCAGGAAGGGGTTTGTAACCATAGATCACTAGAGTATGAACTAGCTGTGTAGACGGAGGCGAACCCAGAAGAGTGTGTCTGTTAAAATTCCTCTCTGGGTCCCACTGTCTCTGCCCGGCCCAGCAAACGCTGACTTAACAAACATTTGCTTTTCCATCTCCATCTCAATTGCCCTCCTTCCCTTTGAGGTCCATCCCCCCGCCCTGCTCACCGCCCACCAACATCCTCTTTTGCTTTAGCTGAAGACCGTGATCAAGGTGAGGGTTTTGGCCATTTTGGCGAGTTACTCAGTTTTCTGGGGTCTCTCCCGTGTATACATGTTATTCAACTTCTGCTGGATTTTCTCCTGTTAATCTGTCTCATGTCAATTTATTCTCAGAGCAACCAGAAGAACCCAGCAGGGAGGAGACAAAAGTCTTCCTCCCTGACATGACCTCCCCGCATTGCCTGGAGCCCCCTTTTATCTGAACGTGGGTCCTTTGACTTGAATACATTGACCGTCATGCACAATGATGGCAGGAATGGACATTTCATGACCGGCAAACCCTTCCGTAAGGCAACTACACACAAACTGCCTGATGGTTTATGCTTGTCAGAGGCACAGGGGGGAGCAGGGGCCGCCCAGCTGTTGGGACTGCCTGTTAGATTGTGGTCAGCCTGAAGAAGAGCCATCCTATTACTGATTGCTTCATGCTCAAAGAGGGTGCAGAGCCATTAAAGGCTGCCAGTGGGACACAGGTGTTGAATTACTTTTCTCAGTGTGATAGTTCGTGCTTCTCCTCTATTGGGAAGACAACGAGGTAGTTATCTGGAGTGGGCGCCGTGTATGTTTATGTGGTGTTATTCAGGAGGTTAGACACGATCTCAGCCGACGTCATGGTGTGTCTCACTTTAGTGAAGCATTTCTTTGAAAAATTTCAGGCACCGTAATTGCATTTTAAAGATACACAATAAATTGCGATGAGGCTCTGTTTAGAAGGTATGCTGAGGTGTGAACTGACCATTTTGTTCCTTTCTCTTTCATCAATTGTTCCTTCAAACCCCACAGTCTTGGGAAGACAAAAAGACGCACCGCAATATCGAAGGCTGTAGGTTTATTACTATACATTATGAATAATTTAACGCCATAACAAAATAACACACTGATAAAAGCCAACAAGTAATATTCTATTCATAGCTGACTGGATAATCAAAGCCATTGAAGGTGCTTTTTCTAATACTAATTTAAAATTTGCATTATGGCTTTTTGCCATTATGGCTTTCGCCTTTCCAAACAATAACCCCCTATTTGATGAGGTACACTGTACACCCTTTAGAGACCTTTACAATTGGCCTCAAAAGTACACTTTCACTATATGCACCAGAAGGAAAATAATTCACATATAAAGAGTAGTTTTGCCCTAACTATTTCATCTTTTCCTTATTCTATTGGCCTAGTATTTGAAATTCTACTATCTACAGGTTTTCTGTAAAGTTCCCCAATGACTGTACTGACCACAGAAAAGAAACTATATAATACCATAATTTCATTAAAAAGTTAAAATTAGGTCAC
Source organism: Balaenoptera musculus (assembly GCF_009873245.2). Classification (NCBI taxonomy): domain Eukaryota; kingdom Metazoa; phylum Chordata; class Mammalia; order Artiodactyla; family Balaenopteridae; genus Balaenoptera; species Balaenoptera musculus. The sequence continues at coordinate 1,601,013 of NC_045805.1, forward strand.
TGAGAATTGGCAACCTTCAAATATATATTGGTTGTAAAACTGGTTGGCCACGCTGTGTAGACTGCAAACTGCTCTTGATTACACTTCCCACTGATGTACGGGGCACGTCCTTCTGCATGAAGTCTGTCTACTTGACTATGAGTAGATGGCTTTCCCAGTTGCTCTCGGATGTTTTACTTTGTCTTTAGAACCAGAGAAACACACTGTTTACAACCTTTGGTAACAGGATATAATCCTACTGAGGAAAACTGGACTAAGCTCTTTAGTCATCTTTGAACGAGTTCTTTAATCACTGGGCTGTGTTATGTTTAGTTTTGCTTTGGTTTGTTTTCTAATCCTTGCTGTCTGTAGTAGACAAAGGAGGAAAGCTCAAGGTCACTTTCAGTTCTTCGAGTGATTTAGATCCTGAGGAAGACATGATGCTTTTTTCTTAAGGACTCAGACAACACTTATTAGCACATTAACTACTCATAAGGGACTGATTTAAGTATTAGCCAAAAAAACAAAAGATATCCCATATTCTTTTCTCACACAGAGCATGTGCTTGATCAAGAACAGAATCACTGAGCTCTAATCATCAATCACACAAAACAAGTGTCAGAAAGGCTAAGAGACATTTTCTGAGAGAAGCCTCTTGGGGCTACTTTGCAGGTAGAGGAAGAATGGAGATTACAGGGGCAGCAGGTCTCCTAAGGACTGGGGTGTGGGTGCAAACTGCTCCCTGCTATCTGCCGCTTCTGCAAGCCTCACTCCCAGCTGGGAAGTGACTAGTACTTTCTAGTAGAGCCAGGCCTTTTTATTGATCTCCATACACTCTTATCCGAGGACTTAAATCTGCATGTCAGTCAGCTACAGCTTCATAGAACTATGCCATCTTTTAAGTAATCAAAGCGGAGAATCTCTGAAATCAGGTGATAAAATATACAAGTAATGAGATTGATTTCATTCTGTTTCTTTTGAAGCAGTTGAATCATAAAAGACTAAAGAAAGAAAACCCAAGCCTTTTCTGAAATGGCTCAGGCTGTGAGGCAAGCATTTTCATTTCTATTTAGACAGCAGCTTGAAAATATTTGAGGATACTTAATATAGAATAGACTTGCCCATAGAAGAAAGTATTTGGGTGTTATTCAATATGCTATCCAACAGACCAGCAAAAAAGTAATTACAATTATTCTTTTTCATTTTCCTTTTTCTTAAGAAAAGCTTCAAGTTAAATTTTATACTTAAATACAGATATTTAAACCCTTTGGATCAGTTTTCTATGACAATGAAATCCAAAGCTTATTTGTAAACCTTTAAATGTCTTATCAAATGACAACAGATGATAAAATATTTTTACCTCCATTTAACTCCTCAGAGTAAGAAATTAGAAATAGTTCATGCATTCAGAAAGTCCTTTTTGAACATCTGCTTTATACAAGGCCCCAGATTACTCCTGGAGGACAGAGCAAACAGGCAGAGGATCATTTCCTTCAAGTCTAGGAATTTATGATCTAACAAGGCTCTTCATGTTTTCATGTTACCCTTTTGTTGTCGTTGTTATTCTAAAAAACACAGTAAAATAGCAGAATTTACCTTCAGTAGGTTAAGTCTGACTAGGAGTGTTGTCTGCCGTATTATGGGAATGAAGGAGCAGTGACATTTATGAACACCTACTACGTGTCAGTCATAAGCTAGTGCTCTACAAGCATAGTCTCATTTTCAAAGAAATAGTTTCTTTTAAAACAATTTCAAATTTACCGAAACATTGAAATAACGGTACAAGTACACTGAGAGACTTTGTTCAAATGTCACTCAGTTTTCTGATGACACCCTTTGAGGCAAAAGGCCCTAATCCAGGATCACATACTGGACTCACCAGTCCTGACCGCTTAACCCCCTTCCATCTGGAACCACTCCTCAGTCTTTTCTTAACTTTCACGACTCTGACCTGTCTGAAGGTGACAGGTGAAACACTCTGTAGAATGTCCACCAGTGTAGGTCTGCCTAATGTTTTCCCACGATTGGATTCAAATGATGCACTTTGGCTGGTACAACACAGAAGTCGGGTTGTATACTCCTCACTGTTTCCTGTTGGTGGCACGTCATGTTTATTCGTCCCTTTACTGACAAACTCACTTAAAATAAACTTTATTTTCTGATTACAACAGGAATACATATTCCGTTCTAAAGTTCAAATGTTGCAAATACTACTAATGTGCAAAAGGAAAGTTAATTATGGCTTCCCTGCCCCATAACTACTCTAACAGATTGGCATAAAACCATCCTACGATTGTCGGCATATCTTAATATGCAGTGATCCTGCTTGTATGTTTCAGATTATTTCTCTTAATTCCCATAAATGACCGTACAAGGACTTTATTTTAACCACCATTTGCTAGAAAGGACATTTGCCCAAGGTCACACACAGGGAATTAGGATGTGAAAAGAGGACTTTCGACACCAAACCCCATGTTTCATTATTCATTGAGTTTTAAAGTACAGTGGGCATGAAAAGGCTTTATATGTCAAACCAAACATCTTTAATGTCTGTGAATGAAACAATTTTTTTGAATTAACAGGTACTGTTAACTATGGAAATAACATTGTCCAGTTGTGTGAGGAAAAGATTTCTCATCTTTACAGTATTGATCAGAGTACTTTTACATATATGACTGTTTGCGGAACCCTCTGGATGGCTTTCTGTTTATGTCTTCCCTTTCACTTTGTCTATATTATTTGCAGCCAAATATTTAAAATTTTATAGCCAGTATGTTCTGTTGAAAATAGTCCTGAGGTCAATGTTAAAGAAACCGGATCCTACTTCTAGTTTGTCACTGACCAGTTATGAGACCTGAGGTAGTTTTCTTAATTTCTCTGTGCCTCCATTTCTCTCCTGTAAAATCAGGAGAACATCTCTCCTTGCTTTTCCACGTACTATGAAAATCAGTACAATGGAGAAATCAGTATGTGAACAGATGGAAGCATCTGATTTCTCCTCCCCCTGCTTTTCTTCTTTCTCGTCTTTCTCCTCCACTTCTACCCCAATGACCTATGACCAACTGTGCCTTGCTGCTTGGGGTGCAGGGACCCTAACTCGCCATGATGGGACGATAACCCACTTTCTTCTCGGAAGGTTCTGGAGACCCATGTTAACTACCCCAACCTTTAAACCAAAATGTGTTACTCCTTGTCTTTCTCGTTCTCATAAAATGATGTTTAAATGCCTTGAGGACCCTGACCTTAGAAAAAGAAAGGCCTGGAATAGGGAAGGGGCGGCTGGCTGGCCAGGGAAGAGAATAACTTTCAATCCTGCCAGAAGGCTTGTTCAATAGTGAGATACAAGCTTAATCGAATCCTCAGTAGGTGACTTTGCTGAGTTAAACTTAGCATACATAAACCCCCCTTTCTTCCCACTCGTCTCTCCCTCTCCACTTCCTTTCACCACGCTCCTTCTCCCAGAAGGTTTCAGGTTTTTTTCTAGGAAGGCTCTGTTGCCTTTTCCCCTCCAACACCTGTCCTTCCTTCCGCAGAAGATGAAAATGAGTTATAAAATATCCTCAGTCAATACAAAGTGGCATGAAGTTTATACTTGTGCTTTTTGAAAGATGTTGCTTATCTTCTTGAGAGTGGATTCTTGGAAAAGGAGGGTGGTGAGCGCATGAAAGAAAGCCCTGTGTGCTTGAAAGGCACGGAGGGGCAGGGAGCAGATGGGACACACCTGAAAATGATACAAGAAGTTCTTGTACGGGTGGCCTTGATGATGATGCATCCATCCATCTCTGATTATGATATATACCCTCTACCTGCAAAGTTCCATAAATTCGGGCAAATCCAGTGTGTCCTTCAGCACTATTATGAAGATTAAATGACTGGTACATGTAAATGAATTATTTGACCCCAGAATTAAATAACTGATAAATGAATCCACCTTAAGTAATATTATAAGTAGTTTTTTTTTTTTTAAACATGTATTTTTTTTCAACATCCATTAAGAACCTTAGATCATTAGAGCAATATTTCTTAGTAAGTGAATCATTTAAGATTTAGGTCAATAATTTTATAATTTAAAAATATGGTGTATTAGTCTCATTTTTTTTCTTTTTTTTTTTTAAGTATTGCTGATCTGAGGGAAGGAGTATACCCAGCTAGGATCCATCCTGTTCAGATCGTAGCCTTATTAACCGGCCAGGAGAGCGTGACAGGACACGCATGGTATCTCGGCCTTGATTTCAAGTGTCTGCTTCAATTCTGGGGTAATTTCCAGACAATGTTTTTAGCTGCTCTGAAGTAAAGAGGCCTTTCATTATACCACCAGCGTGCGTCCTGCTTGAGAATGGGACTCCCATAGCAGCTGTGGACAGAAGCATGCCACTGTGTCTACTCACATCCAAATCTGCTTCTATTTTCAAGTCCTGGGGTTTCTTGAAGGTTCACTGAAATACGCTATCTGCATTTTACGAATCTCTTTGACCACCAAGCACCTCCCTGGCCTGTGCTCACCGACAGAAGATGGATTCTAATGTGTGTGCGGGCACTGGGAGTGCCCTGAGAGGCGACAGATGACAACTGGCCTGTCTGGGACATTTGCAGGAAATCCGTCAGTCTTCATCACGTGTCCTTTACACGTGCAGCAGAGGTCAGTCGTCATCACGTGTCCTTTACACATGCAGCAGAGGTCATAAATTAGAGGTAGGCTGCTAGAGCCAGCCTGCAGAGGCTTTCTGTTGGGCCCACACTGTATTTCTAAGTGTGTTTAATTAGTTGCTCACACTTAAAACTTAATAAGTCTCCTATAAAACTTATCTATTTGGAAGTTGCCAAGAGAGTAGATCTTCAAAGTTCTCATCCCAAGAAAAGAAAATCCGTAACTATGTACGGTGATGGATGTTACCTAGACTCATTGCGATCAATTCACAATATATACAAACATCGAATCATTATGTTGTACATCTAAAACGAATACAGGCAGACCTAGGAGATATTACGGGTCCAGTTCCAGACCACTGCAATAAAGTTAATATCGCAATAAAGTGAGACACACAAATTTTGTGGTTTCCCAGCGCATATAAAAGTTATGTTTACACTATACTGTGGTGTATTAAGTGGGCTGATGTCAAAAAAAAGAATGTACAGACCTTAATTAAAAAAAGGCTTTATTGCTAAAAATTGGGAACCATTATATAGAAATCCAGAGTTGCCACCAACTTTCAATTTGTAAAAAAAATGCGTATGTGAAGGGCAACAAAGTATGCCTGCATAATGTTGTATGTCAATTGTACCTCAACTAAAAAACAAAACAAAACAAAGCAAACAAAAAAAACAATCTGGGTTTCTGGCTTCTCGTAAAACAACAGAAGTGACCCAGCTGGTCCCACGTGCCCCTGCTGGGGGCCGAGCGGAGGCCCTATTACACAGCAGTGAAGAGCACGGACACTGGGTTCATTCCTGGTTCTGCGCTTAACTGTGTTCCCCAGGCAAGTTACTTCCCTTCTCCCTGCCTCAGCTTGCTTGACTTTAAAATGGGGATAATAATTGGACCACCTCATTCAGCTTGTTGTGGAGATCAAATAAATTCATACCTGTAAACTACACGGAAGAGTGCCTGACCCACAGTGATGAGTTAAGTACTAGCAAGTCCCTGTGTGCTTTAGCTGGGACATCCGCTTTCTTTCTTTATTTTAAGATTTTTTTGATGTGCACCATTTTTAAAGTCTTTACTGAATTTGTCACAATACTGCTTCTGTCTTATGATTTGGTTTTTGACTGTGAGGCATGTGGGATCTTAGCTCCCCGACCAGGGATTGAACCCTCACCCCCTGCCCTGGAAGGTGAAGTCTTAACCACTGGACCACAGGGACGTCCCTGGAACATCAGCCTTCTACTTTGCCCCCAAACCCATACACTCCATTTCATGGACTATTCTGTAACTTGCAGATGTTGGAATGTTTAACTCTTTGAATCATCACCATTTTTTTCCCGAAATGAAAGGGTGGGTACAGGCTAACTAGTCTCCATAGACTCTAACAAATAAATGATTCAAAAGTTTTAAAAAAACACAGTTTTTGTGAGAAAAAGGCAACATCCTATGAATTGTTAAAATATCTAAATTACCATTTGGAGAGGCAGATACAGATTTTATAATGAAGTTATATGCCAAAGACAGTCAGATTAAAGAATCTGAGACTCACGTTCCACCATCAATAAAAATAGCTTACGAGTGACAAGGCAAGCTTTTGTTTACCATTTTACTATTTTTAGATTTAGTGGTGGAACTCTGGGAGCAGAATGTAGATATTTGTCTTTTTTTAAAAATTAGATTTGATAGTAATAATGTTTCATGTTGAAAAGGACATAAAATTGATTTTCTGATAAGAGTTCAACTGCTCCAATTAAAAAACCATTAAAAGTGATTATGATAAGTAACCATAATACGTTTTCCAACCTTGTGGTTGCACAGGCTCTTTCTCACCAAAAGCAGTGGGCTAGACCCAGCCCTGGAGGAAGAGTCGGTGCTGCCACAAGGTATCTGAGCACTGCCCTTAACCCTTCCGGAAGCCCGCTGACTCGTCTATGCGACAGAGAACTCCCGAGCCACGGCATTTAGGAGGGGTAGCGGCGTCGTTAGATGAATTAAGGGAAACGTAATAAATTTTAATAAAGTGCGTAAGGCTAGCGGTTGGTTTTAGTGTTTTATACACCAAATCCAATAAAATAAACTAATTGAATTAATCATCTCAGGAGTTTGACATTTTTCAGTTTTTAATGATCCTTCAAGCCTTTGACCTCCTCTTAAATATCCAGCGTATCACGTTAAGTACATTGCATCTTATAAAAAACAATGTGCTAAGCAAAGGTGAGAGAACTCTTGTCAACCTCTCTTTCCAACAGTCCAGACTCTATTTTGTTCCTACGAATACACAAAGCTAATAGAAATTGATGCTGGATTTCACTGTGCTCCCCAAACCAGTAAAAACCAGTGTCAGTGAAACACTAGGCTTTCTACTGGTGAGATGCTGGGAAAAAAATCATCCCACTCATTATTCTGGACAGATAAGAATTCTCCTGGGAAGCCTGTAAAATTCTACTGCAAAGAATAAAGCTATAATATACTGTCAGCAACAATCTGCCTTGGACAAATTGTTAGGCAATGGACAACATGATCTAATAGTCCCTTTTATTTCTAATTTCTATGATTCTATTTTTTCAAGCCTTATACGGTTCTCTTAACCCATTTCCGTTACATACCGAGCCAGAATCCCCCCGTGTTTGAGCTGCTCTCCAGGGTATCAGGTACTTCTGGAAAACGCATTTAACACTTTGCTCCGTGGGTTAACTCTTTTAGGACTTACATGCTCTGAACAAAACCTCTGTGTTTACATGTAAAATATGATAATTCTTACGAGCTGATACAGAAAGTGCTTTTCTACAGGGTCAAGATGAGCAAAGAGCTGGAACTGGAGCTAAACTGTCCTCCTTATTTTTAGCTTTGACTAGTCACTGCACCTGAAATCCTGTTCGTCTATAGCAACACTGCTACTGCACGTCTCCCTACTACACAGATCTCGTTTAAAAACACTTAGGGTCTCCTAGCGTCTACAGGATAGAGACTAAACCCATTAAGACGGTAATGCCCACCACAATCCCTACACGCTGTGGAAGACGTAGTTTATAGCAACACTGCTACTGCACGTCTCCCTACTACACAGATCTCGTTTAAAAACACTTAGGGTCTCCTAGCGTCTACAGGATAGAGACTAAACCCATTAAGACGGTAATGCCCACCACAACCCCTACACGCTGTGGAAGAAGTAGTTTATAGCAACACTGCTACTGCACGTCTCCCTACTACACAGATCTCGTTTAAAAACACTTAGGGTCTCCTAGCGTCTACAGGATAGAGACTAAACCCATTAAGACGACAATGCCCACCACAATCTCTACACGCTGTGGAAGGAGTAGTTTATAGCAACACTGCTACTGCACGTCTCCCTACTACACAGATCTCGTTTAAAAACACTTAGGGTCTCCTAGCGTCTACAGGATAGAGACTAAACCCATTAAGACGGTAATGCCCACCACAATCCCTACACGCTGTGGAAGAAGTAGTTTATAGCAACACTGCTACTGCACGTCTCCCTACTACACAGATCTCGTTTAAAAACACTTAGGGTCTCCTAGCGTCTACAGGATAGAGACTAAACCCATTAAGACGACAATGCCCACCACAATCCCTACACGCTGTGGAAGACGTAGTTTATAGCAACACTGCTACTGCACATCTCCCTACTACACAGATCTCGTTTAAAAACACTTAGGGTCTCCTAGCGTCTACAGGATAGAGACTAAACCCATTAAGACGGTGATGCCCACCACGACCCCTACACGCTGTGGAAGAAGTAGTTTATAGAGCACCTGTCTCCATCAGGCACTGTTCCGGGCGCTGAAGATACAACAGTGAGACACAACAGACAGGGAGGCCAACCTCATGTGGCTTTTGTAAGTAAGTGAAATATAGAATATCCGGAGAGTGGTGAATGCAAAAGAGAAAAATAAAGAAGGAAACAGGGACAGGTGATGTACCAGGTGAAAGAAAGTTCACTTTAGCTCGGGGGACCAAGAAGCCTTCTTGCCATGATTGTACTTCTACTGTACTATTTTTATTTTTACCTGTGTGTTCCCCACTCAGAGGAAGAGGCACTGTCTTCTACAACTTTGTATTTCAAATGCCAGGTAATATTAATAAATATTAGTTAATTAAATGGTACATTATGATCTACACATCTTCTGCTCTTAAAACAGAATCTGAATCTACTTTCTAAGTTTAGCAAAGATAAAATCGGGGGCTCATTCTTGGGAGTTTGACTTTTACGAAACCCACAAAATACAAGTTCTAGGAAGGCAGGGATATTGCCTGTCCTATTCACAACAGAATCCCGAGGGTGTAGAACTAGGTCACAGTTGGGGCTCAACAATTTTTTCAATGAATGAATGAAACATTTGGACAGATGAAAATCCAGATGTGCTGTCAACAGAGAAGGAGATTACGGTAAGCTTCCCCTTGGCACTTATGTGCTGTGCTACCGACCACTTTACAGAATCTGAAGACAGGAAAGCATATATGTTATTTTGTCCTTCTGCCTCTGATAAGACAGAATATTCCTTTATTCCAAGGAGAAAACGGAACAGAAACTGCTACTCTAAAAATCTAGCATGTATGGAATACGCGTCTCATCGCAGATGTGCTAGAAAATGACTGACTTCTCGGCTTAAGTTAAAAAACAAAAACAAACAAAAAACCCCGCAGGCTCTTGTGACAATTAAAACGGCATTCCTCTACCTAATTACTTAGAATACAGAAGTCCCAGTGGAGGGAGAGGGGTCAGAACTCAACACTTCTAGTGGTCACCACTGCTCTGTTAAAAATTAATATCAGTGAATTTCAGATGGTTTCCTCTGGAGGAAATTTTCCATGGGATGATAACAGGAGGCAGTGAAGAGAGAGAAAGGAGACCGAGTACTTGCTGGGGGATGGGGAAAGGGGGTATCTTTCTTGTCTGTTTCACATGCTTGCCTAGTTCCGATTCTATTTAAATTGGCTACTGGCAAAAACAAATACTACAAACGGAAACATCCACTAGTATTTTACGCAGAACTTTCTGAATTGTACTTCTTAAAACCCAAAACAGCAAATGAAGTCTGAAAAAATAATGGTTAATACGTCCTTTAGTAAGAAAGAAGAATTGCAAGTCAGAAGAACTGGGTTCAAGACTCGGCTCTAACTTCACTAGTTATCTGTTCCTGGACCCAACATCCTCTTTGAAAACTACTTCTGTTTTCTACTCACTGGAGATAAAAATACAGTTATCAAGCATACATTATAGGACTTTGTGAAAATCAAGTAAGAAAGTGAGAGGTTAGTGAAAGAAAAGTGGGAAAATATTTATACAAATACTAGGTATGGGCCAAAGAATAAAGCAGACAGCTGTCTCTCATGCACTGATTATGCAGGAAGTAAAAAGGAGGAACATAAATTATATTTCTTTTTGCTGCCTATATATAATTTCCATTAGAATATCTGTTTTATAATAATTTAAAAGTTATGCACACTGCAGGCTAAGTTGATTGTTTCCCCCTGTAACAGTGTAGAATCTCTAGTCTCCCTGTCATTATGTAGAATTGGATTTTTTTTTTTGTTCCTTTAACATGGTTTTAGATACTGAATATATTTTCAAAGCAATTTTGGTTTTATGGATGATACTTTTTAAAAGACTACACAATCAAATGTTTGATAAAAATATCAAACTATAGTTGCTTCAATTCTTAAATTTAAAACTATAATTCTGCATAGAGCTCCTTGCAATAAAAAGAAAAATGATATGTATGATGGCTGTGTTAGCTGGCTGGTGGTGTGGTCACTATTTCCAACTTATACCCCTCCACAGCTTACTGGCTGAATTAGCATATATACCTTTACTATTTTAGGCTACTCTTAGCTAGAGAAGTAAAAGTGCAAATAACTTTATTGTTTGTTTCCTGAAAGTACAGACCAGGGCACAGTAGCCTCCGCAAATCTACAAGACACGCTTTGAAAACCTTGCCTTGTTGTGTCCACCAACCGTCAACCATCGGATCACCAAATTGCCCAATCTTAACCAAGCTCCTGCTCAAAAGTTTCCAAAATCTCATCAATATTTTGCCTTTCCTTTCCCTCTCCAAGATTCTTACTAAGATTCTGTAAATGTAGTGATCACGTAGTGCAACAAACAATAACCATGATTTTCCTCACCAATAGGTGATTTTTGTGAACTATATTCAGGGAATTGGAATTTGGAAAACTTGAAGAGATTTAAAAGGATTAGCAGCAGGCTTTTTTTTTTTTTTCAGTTTGAGGAATTATTCTAATATATTCAAACATCTTTCAAATTGAATTATGAGGGCAAGAAATTAAATTATTAACTACAGGAAGTGGGGTTTTTAATGTTTGACTTATACTTCTCAATACACTGAATCAATGTTCATCTTCATATACAAAAATACTTGATAAGCTAAAAGTCTGCACAGCAAAAGCAGCTAAATTACTTTGGCAAACCACACGACCCTTGGTGATAGTCTTTGGACTGTACTATGTTTGCAAACGCAATTGGTTTACGTTTTCTGAATTCTGCATTCAGCATTCATTATAATATGTGAGAATTTAATCCCGAGAAGCTTGGACTAAAACAAGAGTTTTTTCTGACTTTGTTGCACAAGTTTAACTCTTCTCACCTGAAATGGGTGTTACACATATAACAAATAGTGAACAGACTTTCATTATCTATCTATCAATCATTCACATTTATAAAGAATCCTTCATGTGTGTATTTTAAAGTGATGTACTAAAAAATGGAAATTATGCTTTCAGATAAAAGCAGTTCTAAAAATACATTAAATGTGGGTTTAAATTTAGATAATGTGGCAGTAGATTTCACTTAAAAGGGAGAGGATTTCAAAGTGAAGGACAGCAAAAGGAGGCCTACAGTCATACCAAATTTGTGTTTGACGGGTAATAAGACCCATCAAGTCTACGCGGAGAGGTCTTGAAACCTAAATCTTAATGAAAATGTGGCCATAACGACTATGGCTCTAGGACCACGTGATCTAGTTCCTGAGGTCAGGCATCTGGTATTTGAGTGTGGCTCGTGACTAACAACTTTATGAGAAGCCCTTTTTGTTTTTTTTTTAATTGAAGTGTAGTTGATTTACAATCTTGTGTCGTTTCTGCTGTACAGCAAAGTGATTTTAAGCTACCGTAAACTCTCTCTTGTTCCTGTAGTTTAGGGAGTGTTAATAGAGAAATCAGTCTCCCTCTACCTTCCAGCAAGGCTACGGGTAGTTTCTGCTCATTTAAACAAAAGAAGCAGAAGAATTCCCACCTAGGACTTCCAATTCTCAACCCTTCTTGATTCGATGGGTGGTCAGAGTTAAGAGGACAAAGGGTTTAAAGGATGGAGAGATGCCTGAGAGCACACGTGAGTATTGTAACAACAACTGATACAACTCCTAACTTGATATTGATGGAAATAATGTCTTACAGTCAGTAAACAGCTGACCACTGATTGTGAAACCAGTGGCATGTTTACTCCAAAAGCAGACTAATGAGAAGGTGTTGATAGACATTTTCAACCTTGCACAGAAAAAAAAAAAAAAAAAAATTTTAGTTCCAAGTAACTCCAAAAAAGTGGTACCAGAAAAAGTCATTTTAATTATCTAAATAGTATGTCAAGCAAAAATGTTTACCTAGACCCCAAATCACTAACTTCATTAGCTGCATGACAGAGGTCAAAAAGAAAATCAAAACCATTACTGAAATAAAAGAAAAACTAAACTTATTGTTCCCGTCTCTCCCCAGTGCCTTGAGTCACTATTCGTGTGCTAAGTTCCACCAAGCATAGTAACTATTTGGGGCCACGAAGGTGTTATTAATTCTACTACAGCAATAACATACTTTTTGAAAATTCTCATTTGCTATAGAACCATCCTGGCCTTAGAGGAGAACACGGTCCCACTGAGTTGAGATGACCATGATACCATTATTGGGGAAAAATATGACATTTTTCAGTGCCTTGAGTTTTAGATGTTGGTCAAAAGAGTAAAGATGGGGAAGCACCAGAAGAAGGAGAAACAGAGGCCAGGGTAGGTGAAATATTGTGCTTTTAGTCATCAGGCGAGTAGCACTGATGCCGCCTCTCATTCTCTGCATGTTAATATAATTGTAAAGCCTGACAAGATGCTCTCCTATTAGCGAGGCCGGCGCAGGATTGCCGTTGGATTGACAGCTGCAGATGTTCTTCTTGGGCTGGGTTCCAAGCCCACTCGAACACTGGAGTCTGCAGAATGCCTAGCAAGAGCATCACACGCCAGGATCTGACCATGTTTGAGTAACTGCTCTAAAACTGTTAGTGTCTGTGTTTACTTCATATTCAGAGAGGTTACCATTTCTAAAGTGTGTCTCTATTCGCATACGGTTTAATAGGCTCCCCCTATTTTGAAAAACTCACTTTAAATGTCAAACCTCTCAAGGAACTCCCATTTTTAGTAGTTCTACTGTTGAGTGAAACAAAAATATTGACTAAATATACTATATGGCAAACCTGTTTGAGGTGGATTTGCGTTTTATTTATCATAACACCTATATGCAATAAATGGAATTACATGGAGACAAGCTATTTATTTAGTTCCCAGAATATGCCTGGTGGGAGGGATCCATATGTGTACGAAATCTGACACTCCTCTAAATATCTACAACTCACAGGCTGGAAACAACAGGCCTCAAGGATAGTAAGTGCTGAAAATCAGATCCACCTGGCTTTCAAACCTCACTAGTGTGTTAAGTGGATAAACAGATAATCTACGCACAAGTATATATCACCTTGAGCAAGAGATTTAACTCTTACAACTTTAACTTGGTAATTTCAAATAGCGTTTTGGTGAGAATTAAACAATATAACAAGCAAAACATGTAGCATACTGCCTTGACACATTGTAAAGTATTCAGTGTCTCTTAGCTCTTATTCTTTCTTTTAAAACTTGAAATTTTTAGATTCTCAATACATCTGTGAAAAACCGGACTGACTCAAAGTTAGAGAATATTCACAGAAAGAGTCACAGGACTACTTTGTACAGTAAACGGTGTATAAAGTGTATTTATACACCATACATAGCGTGTTTGACATATTGCTTAATTTGCAGATTTCTCATACGTGTACCTATGGGTCAGAAGCCTGTCCTTTGCATCAGGGTGGATGTCTCTTGATAACCTAGATAAAGGATACTTAGCATCACTAAAGTATGACTTCAAACATGCTGGTGCTTACTAGTGACCTGAAAAGGTGCATGGCTTTGTGAATACGGGACCGTAATACTATAATAATCTGCTGGGATTATTATAATAAGATTTTTTTTGTTGGTTTAGAAGGGGAACATATACTGAAAATATCCCATCATGCAGTTGCACGAAACCATTCTGCTGGCCTTAGCGGACGCTTCACCTCCCTGCTGCCCACCGCGGGAGGAGAGATTTTTCTAGAAGCAGCACGTGGCTCAGCAGCAGACACCACAAGCCGTTGTGCTGGTAATTCTGAAGCTTCCTGCACGTTAGGACACTGCTGGTGGGCTGGACTGTCCAGGTAATTGTAAATGCCAAGACTTTATCTTCTAGTTTTCCTAAACACTTGATTTCTAGGGCAATCAACCTCTCTCTCCCTCTCTCTTTTTCTTTCTCTTTCCCAATATAGTGCCCTGGGCATGGTCCACCATGATAAATACATGGTCTTTCAAATGAATATCTTATATCTTGATCCTGCTGTGTCCACTTTTAATGCTTTACCCTGTACAACAGTGGAACAAATCTCAGAAAATGATTTCTAAAGATGTTTTTATATTATACATCCAGGAGGATAGCAAAATTCTACAAAGTTCTTACATACATGTATAGGACAAAAATCATGTTACTACATTTTCATTTAATTCATTTTATCACTTTGGTTTTGAGTATGCCTTATTTGGTAGCTTTGCTTTATTGTTCTACTAGTTCTTTGGGTACCTAATATTTAGTCATTATAAGAGTTGTCATTTACCAAGCACTTAACTTTGTGACAAATAGTAGGCCAAGCTCCATTTATGTATTAAAATTTCACAAAAGTGTCTAAGCTTAAGTATTATTTTTATTCCCATTTTACAGATAAAGACATTAAAGCTTAGAGGATTTCAGTAATCTGCCTAAGACCATTCGGTAAGTGTTAAGTCAGGATTTGAACCCAGAGCTATGTATCTAAATTACTTCTTGGTTTTAACTATTTTAGATATTTTCAATTGTACACATATGGCTTAAAACATGTTTTGGGGATGGTATGACAAACCTTACTTTCTACAGTATTTTCTGGACAGCCGTTGGAAAAAACCTGAATCCCAAGTCAGGAAATAAAAATGTATGGCAGAAATTGGTCAAAATATGTTGTCTCTATTTTCTCAATTCAGTAATTATAGAATTTTATTTCTTAAAGTAGAATGCTAAGATGTAGAAACCAGAAAAACAAAGATTCTATGCAACCCTATGTAACAGCCTAACTTCTGGAGGAAAGGTTGTATTTGAGTAAAAAACATTTGAAATAAGCGCTATTTAAAGGTGTTCTTTAAAGTGAAAGAATACCGTTTTCCATCTGAACCGAAAATAAATATAATAATAATAATAAGTTAATTGATTACCTAACTAACTTATGCAAAAACTAATCCACACGTCTTTGACTTCTTATGCTATTTTTTTTTATCCCAGAAGGTAATGGAAATGCCAAAACCATCTAAACTCTTGTGGCACCAACAGGGCTTCACCTGTACGAACACACTTTCTTTCGATGTTTTTTTCCCTCTTCTAATCTGAACTCAGGAGGACAGAGCCGGGTCTGTGGTAGGATTGCTGGGAACCGCTGATTGCAGAAAAATTAGGCAAGATTTTTAAATTGACAATGTTTAGATTGAGAGCTTCATTCCAAGCTTCCTTCTGTGTTTCTGTGCTCCGGTTTTAATTATCACTTCAAGTAAGTGTACTGGATATATACTTATCAACTCCTCATTTCCCCTGTGGACCACACTGTGGGTTACAAAATACAATTTCCATTTTGTCTGTGGATGGCCTAAATAAGGTACACACAGAACAACAAGGATGGGCTCCTTAATTGAGCAGGATAAGGGGCTCATATAACAGTGGCCCTGGGGTTTAGATTAGAGGAGAAAGAGAACTAGATTCCACCTCAGTGGAGTTGAATAATTTCTAAAAGATTTAGCACAAAAGAACTGGGCCATCCCACACTATGAACACTTTGAAAAATCTAACAATAACATATTAATTTTTCTCATATTCTTTAATACAGGGATCCGCGGCATACATGCAATTATATCTTATGATATTTTAAGCACAACTATCACAGGAACAAAACTGTAAAAGAAATGTTAAGGATATGAATATCATGGCAAGGCTGTATTAAATATATATTGGATTTCAAAATATATCACATGCATATCATGCATCATTGAATTCCCAACATTAGCCTCTCCACTGTGTAAGTACAGTAAACAGTATGATAGAATATCTTAATACAAAAATATATAAAAATAAAAAGATTTGAATAATTCATGCTTATTTTTAAAATGAATTTTCCCACCAGTGAGCTATATTATTTAGTTTCTTCATCATATTTCCTCCCAATATATGTGACCCCTTTCTATTCCAAGCCAACACATATTCCAAGCCATAGTTCTTATAATAATCATTACTGTCCTCAGCAGTGGCAACATTTAATGAGTACTTATTATCAGCTGAGTCTTAGGAATTCAGAAAGTTACACAGTAGAGTCAGGAGTTAGCATGTTAGCGGGACTGTCAATGTATGTGAAAAAGATAATGAGTCACACCAACCAATGGAAAAAGCATGTTGCTTTGTGAAGGTCATGAGACTTCACGGAGAAAACAGCCCTTGAGATGGACCTTGTATAGTTAGGAATTATATAAGAACATAAGAATGAAAAAAATACTTCACTCCTGAAGCACGACCGGAACAAAGGCATACTCTACATAAGCCACTTGACTCTGAAGTTTTACATGATGAGAGATGAGAGTTGAAGGAAAAAAACATTTTATGGGGGCTATCGATCTACGTATGGTATTTGTACTTTACAATGGAGGCAGTGAAGCCCACTGAAGGTTTTTGAGTAAAGGGCATGATAATGGCAAGTTTTATATTTGGAAATTTATTCATGGCCTGAATAGAAGAAGCTATAGAGACCAGCTGGGACAAAGGAGGACGTGTCTTAAATGACTTGGCATTTTCACGTACATATATGTTACATGTTTTGTTTCCACACTAAGGATCAGATCAAACTTATCTGCCTATACTTCTGGAAAGTAGGATAAATGACAGTGTAATACAAGGACACAGAGATATTCCAAGCACACTATAGATTCCACTGCCTAAAGAGAAGTAGACCTTGAGTGACAGAACATTCCAGATGACAGAAAAGATGTGAGAATGCCAGGAGAGCATTAGAGGAGACAGGATTTGAGCTGGTTCTGTACAGGTGTGTACGTCCTTAGTTCTTTATTACACAGTTTAAAGGGAAGTAGAAAACAACTTAAGTAATTTAAATTTGATTCTGATGCAATGATTTTCGTTGTTTATCTTCCCAGTGGATACAAATCAATTTGCACTCTCTGAACGGTGCTAGACAGTGCAGAGGATACACATACTGGTTGATAAAAACCAGTTTAACTATAATGTATTGTTGATAATTCAGACAGGCATTTGCATTTACTTAGTAAGAAACGATTGTATAATTTCAATTGTACCTCAGATGTTCTCCATGTATCTGTGGACAGATGCCAATTTTTAAACATCTACCACCAAACAACTATTCCATTACCATTAATTCTAACTACACTTAGTGAATATTAATTTACTCCGATAATAAATTAAGAGCAAGGCAAGAGCATAATATATAGTGAAGATAATATCAGTATGACCTCCAAACTGACCAAAACTTAGTAACTTAGGGCGGAACCCTCATGAATGAGATTAATGCCCTTATGGAAAGGCTCCAGTGAGATCCCGAGCCCCTTCCTCAGGGTACAAGGAGAAGTCTGCAACCCAGAAGAGGGCTCTTATTCGACCATGTGGACACTCTGGTCTCAGATTTCCAGCCTCCAGAACTGTGAGAAATACATTCCAGTTGTTTGTGAGCTACCCAGTCTCTGGAATTTTGTTACAGCAGCCCAAACGAACCAAGACAGCTGGTATTTACTGAATAAAGTGCTTATAATTTTCTTTGAGTCCTATCAGTCTGCACCTGTCTTCTTTGAACAACTCTTAAAAACTATAACTTTTACCATTGTTACCCCTCATGCAATTCGTAAGTTTCTCTGTTTATCCACTAATCAATAATTTTTCATCTACATCCAGAAGAGTTGGAAATCCTCCTAAACAATACGTTTACAATGATGTGGTGATGGTATTCAAATAAAGCATTCTGTGATTGGGTATTTAAAAAAAGAATGAAGAAAGGAAGAAAAAGATCCTTAGCAGAAAAATAAACAAAATACGTCTGTCAACATGCTAAGATTACATGTATATGTCCCCTTCCTCCCACATCTCATTCTCTCTATAGTAAAATCATCTCAGCACTCCACTCTACCCTCTGATGACAGTGAGGCTGCAGGACCCTTGCAGCCTTTCTACTGCAGCGCTGTTTCCAACACCACACCGCCCTGAAGCATCTGCCATGCCCTTAGGCACCTGCTGTAATTCCTAACCACGCTCCCCTCTCCCCTTTAAAGACGAGCTCCAACCCAGTAATCGGGCTAAAAGTAGGAAACACAACCACTGGAGAAATGCAGAACTATAACTTTAAGTCTATTAAATGGCAGACACTGCAGAAACCAGTGACACCTCAGCCTTTGGGTTCAGGTCAGTAAAATCACAAGGTCTGTTTTTCATGAAGTAGCTGCATTAGCAAACTGGCCAGAGCTTCTCTGAATTCTCATGCATTTTTTTAACCTCATGAAAACGTTTTCCAGTGACATGTCATTGTCTTTTATCTATCCACCCATGGGTTACAGACACACACATATCAGGCAGGTGAGATCTTCTGCCCTGACTCCCTCCGTCTCCACCAGGGCCAGCCTGGGAACCAGCAAACACAGAGATCTGAGCGAGGCACGGGCTTAGGGAGCTGAGCCCAAGCTTCCTGAGCGGCTCCTACAGGCACAAGCACGTGAGCTGCCTTTGCTTCTAGGAGGGAACGAGCAGCAAATGCATCGGCGGGAACCCTCTTGCCCACCGGGCGCTCAGCTAGGAGTCCCAGAATATCAGACACAATTATATTCAAATGTAAGTACAAAAAGTCATTTTGACTCGAATATAAATGATTCTAGCGGCCATGTTGTATCACCCACTCTACTGCTCCTCTTCATTAGCAGTGATAATTGAGCGATGGCTATGTGCACTTAAATGTTAATATGACTCACGGTGTATTTACCTATCTTGCTGTTCAGCACCTGCATAAAGGGATTGTTTCCTACAGGTCACTATCGTCATCACCTTCAGACACAAGCCACTCAAGCCACTGTGTCTGTAAGGTCTAGAGACAAACTATTACTGAATCTCGTGCCTAGCGCATCATTTTATCACTGTTGACCTGTGGGCACCCTGTCAGCCTTCATTAATAAGAAATAAGAAATGAATGCTACTGCATGAGAGAGAAGAAATGTAAACCGCTGCTCTTTCCTTTCGGAAATTGTGTATCATTTATATTCTTCTCACCCATCTTAACATTAGACCATGGGTTTCTTTTGTCCAGTCGTGAGATTTAAAGAGTAGAGTTTGTGATTTTTTTTTTCTGTGAAATTATTTTAAGTGCTACTGTAAAAAGGAGGAGCCAAAATAATCAGCCAGAGAGAGCTGAAATAGAGGAGAGAGAGTTGCTTTATCTAAAACAAACAAACAAACAAACAAAAAACATCCCTGTATCTGTCTAACAGTGTAATTCTACAAAGTACATTCCCAGCATCTGGCCTATCTTGCATTAAATCCACCCAAAAGTTATAAAATGTATAATTAATGATGCGACCCTATGTGTAGGGCACTGACACCCTCACTAACTTAAATCTATAACTTATAGGTAAACAGAGTAAGTTTTATGTATAATTACCATATGAGACCACTCAGAAGGAAAACATACAAAGAGTGAAATGGTACATTTTCTTTTCTGTCCTACTTTATATGTTGAGAATTTCAAAAAACACTAACTGCATTAACACTTGGAGAAAGTCATGCCTGATGGGACAGCTTTCTTTATGTTTATTAAAAGAAAAAGAGCCTTTGTTAACGTGCTTTCCCTATGACTTTAATTTCGTGTTGGCAGATCCCTACTCTCAGACCCCTGCAGACTTCCTGGTCCTGGAAAAAAGCTTTCTTCTTTGGTCCCCTGAGTAGGCTAGTGACAACTGAAAACACACAGGTAAAACTAACACAGAACAGTCGTTTCAGAGCCTATTTTCTGTGGTGGCAAAGGTGCGCAGGCAGGTTCCTACCTGCCGCTGGTTCCAAGGAGCCTTTTCTACAAAGCAACCCACCCCAACTCACGTGAAACACTAGAGGTTATCAGGGGATCCTTTGGGGAGTAACTTCGTCTTCACCTTGTTCCACTTCCCCTTCGTCTTTGGAAAGTAGCATTTACATTCCTCTGCTCACATTTACAACGAGGAAACACAGCTTACATAATGCAGAGAGTAAGTAAATTCTCATTTCTTTGGCAAAAGAAATCACCGGTCTCCTCAATTAAATTCAGAATGAAATGAAAAGCACTCAAACATCCGGATAAACACCAGAGAGCAGGGTGTTATGAAATCATTTAATGGAAAAGACAGAAAGAATAGTGCAGAGAGTGTGCCTTGCAACAGAACTACCCTTAAATATATTAGTGGCTTTGGAGATATATTGTGCTATTTAATATGCACACAATATCCTTGTGAGTGCAGGCGTCTCCCCATATTATGGTTGAAGAAACCCAGAACTGGGTTACCCACCTACATAGCTGGTAAGAAAAAGAGCCAGAATTCAAACTCAGGTCTGAGTTCAAAGCTCACATCCTTCCTATCATATCTAGAGTAGACTGAAAAATAACTAGCATGACAGATAGCATTGCTACCCAGCGAGAATATTTCTAGCTGCTAGAAAGTAGGACAAAAATCAAAACTGTATATTATAAAAATTCATATCTATAATTTAAAGAAAAATATCACTTTGTTGTTAGGAGAAAATTCAACTTTTTTCTCTTTATGGTAATTTAATTTTGATTCATAGTTATCAGACATCACCACTCCTCTAGTGTTAAGTAAACTCAGAAATCAAGAATTGGGAAGAGAACGTGAAGCTTAGGAAGAAGGCACAAACCCAAATGTTATCGCTCAGAAATTAAAAACAATCACAAAAGAATATGATGAAATTGTGACATTAAATAGTAGAAATAGTTGCTTGTTTATGCTTTTATTAATATCTCAAATGATGCAACATAGATGGTCCCAAACTCCGAAAGGTCCTTCCAGAGTTTCAGGGAGAAGTCTGATAAGGCTTTGCATCCCTGGACAGTCCTGGCGGACGTAAGGTTGTTCCCGAGTGCCTGCTACGGGCCAAGGGACTTTATTTTACATCACTGCACACACAGGTAGACCCCAAACAAATCAGCGAAGAATCCTCACTGCACATGCCGTCAATGCATAAGGTTAGGAATTAGAAGATGTAGATGACAAACCAAACCCTCCCACTTACTAGCAATGAGACCTCCGTCAAATCCATCTCCCCTGTAAGCCTCACTGGCGAATTGAGTACATGATTACACTAATCTCACACGCTTAGATAGTCATGAGGGGTTCAGAGAAGGTAAAACTCACGGGGACATTCTGTAATTGTCAACACCATTCAAATGCAATTATTATTATTGTCAGGGCTGTTCTGTAATTTCTGAAACGCCTGCTACAATAGTATTGCTAAAACAGCTGGCTACCAGGAGGAACACCTCTGTCCCCTAAGCAACTCCCACCCAGAACAGTTTTCCTCCACATCGAGTGGGTTTCCATGATGAGATGATTGCCCCGCATGGCTGGCAACTTAACACGATTACCGTGTTTTGAGAAATCAGTCATAAATAGATTTCTTACATAGGAGGTACCTAATGTGATGAAAGCATACACTACAGACTTGGGAGTGCAATAACATCCTGACTGCTAATAAAGCTTAAAAAACATCAGGTGGAAGGGGAGACATTTAGGTAAAAATATTTCAGGGTAAACAGATGGAAAAATCTAAAATAGCACCATTTTAATAATTACATAAATATTCTCTCATCAGATTTTGGAATGAGCTGGCTTCTGTAAAAAGCAAATCACCACCACCACCAACTCCGCTTGCTTTTCCCCTTTGTTCCTTTTCTAAAAAATAGCCTTTTTCTCTCCCTCTTATGAGGTCAAAAATCCTGAGTTCTCGCCACCAGCATCTTGGGGTTTAACCCCTTCTGATTGTCCTGCACCAACACTGCATTAAAGGGGTTGAAGTTAGGGAAGTTTTCTGTATTGAATCTACATAGTGTCTGTGTTTTTGACCCATTTCCTACCTCCCAGTGCCATCCAATAATGATACCTTTTTAAGCTGCTTAAAAGAGATTCTGAAATTGTAAACCTTTTTTTTTTTTTTCTTTCCTCTGAGCTAGCCAGAAAAGAGGAGAGTTCAGACTGAGCCATAGCTCCATCTTCTGGAAGTGTACATCACCAGCAACAACGAAAGACCCAGAGGCACCCAAGACACTTCCTCACTGAAGCACTCATGCTCAGTCTGTGTGCAAAAGACCTTTTATGTCTCACTCACGAAGCGAGATTATTCTTCACTCCATCAGAAGGAGAGGAACACACATCTTCGAAAATCTTCAGTTACTGAGGGAAATAACTTTGCTGGAACACAACTCAAAGTAAGCCCCTGGCTGGCGATAAACCCCTCTCATGCATGCAGGCTGGGTACACCGGAGAGCTAGCTTAGAGGCAGATGAAAGAGCCCTTTGTGACACACAGAGATCACAAATTATTTGATGAAATTCCCATTTTGGAAGAATTTTAAACTTCATTTAGTGCCACTTTCCATTTTAAATGTGAAATGACAACTTGTACCTCATACCTGGCTTCTGGTGACTATTTTCCATATTGTGTTTTGCTATCGAGCATCTGCTTTTCTATTTTCATGTTAGAAAAGTAAGGCTTGGCTATGCAAACGTGATTTCTAATTTTGCGTATTTACGTTTCTGTACCAAGCTGAAATGCATCTGCTGCCTCCCATGCTTCATTTTAAAACTCCGAAACAGTTCCTGTGCATACTGTCCATTCGTGCTTAAAAAAACAAGACAATGGATTTTACTGCTTCCAATCACTGATTCCATGTTTCTCTCCCTTTGAGGTAACTTGAGGCTATGTAAAGTCTGAGAGGCTCAAGTTATGTCCAAATATATAATCGAATCCCCTAGTCTTCTCATCTCGCACATCATTAACACTCTTCTTGGCACACTGGAACTTGGAAGGATATAAGCCGTGCTATTCAGTATGGATCAGCTGTTTATTCACAGATTATTTCAAAGGTTTGAGTAATCAAGGTCCGTGAGCCATTAAGACTTTTTTCTTTTACTCTCCTTAAATGTTTCTCTCTTTTTCCATTCTGAGCTCTCCAGGGAAGCTAGACACCCACCTTCCTATTTTCTGTATTCTTTAAAATTGTGCTAGAGATTGAGATCGTATGACATAATTGGTTTCTAATTTGGAAATAGAAAAAAAAAATCTATATAACTATTAAAGGTGAATGAACTGAAGCCAGCACTCTGGTATTAATAAAATCACCACAATACACAATAAAACACAAAGTCCAATTTATTAAATAGGATTGGGAATATGGCCCTTTGGCATAATGAATACTGTGAGAAAACTAAAAATCACCATATTTGGGTGAATTGGATGAAGGTAGTCAAAAGGCACAAACTTCCAATTAGAAGATAAATAAGTATTAGGAATGTAATATGCAACATGATTAACATAATTAACACTGCTGTGTGTTATATATAAAAACTGTTAAGAGAGCAAATCCCAAGAGTCTCATTACAAGGAAAAATACATATTTTTTTCTTGTTCTTTTATTTGGTATCTATATGAGCGAATGGGTGCTTGCTAAACTTGTGGTAATTGTTTCATGATGTATATAAGTCAAATCCCTATGCTGTAAAACCTTAAACTTACACAGTGCTGTATGTCACTTATATCAATAAAAGTGGAAGAAAAAAACCCTCCAAATCACCATATTCTTTTTAATTTTCAAGGAATTAAATATATAGAGACTACACTTAACATTAAAATTAGCTTGATCATGATATAATCTCACTTTTATGCTTCAGAAAGAATACTGAGGGCCTGCAGATGATTATGATAAACACCGAGTATCACTGTCAAGTACCAGAGAACTAGCAGACACAAGAGCTTACTCTAATGTTGCCCTGGAATCAGGATATATTCCTTTAAAAATATTTCAGGGTATCTGTTTCTGTGCTTCTTATGTGTCTCTTTTTCATAAAAGTGAAAGATAGAGAATGTGTGTGTAAATCTGACAATTTCATCGGGGCTACATGGATTTTGAATAAAACGAAAATGTGCTTCATGGTGAAAGTCTATACCTGAAGTCTCCCCATCTCGTATGTGGCTTTGCTTGATTAACGTGCTTCATTCAGTGGCCACAAAGGAGCTTGCATTTTAGAGGAGAGTTTTCTGTGGGCTTTTGGACGATTGGCTTGCAGCCAAAGCACTTATCCCGCTATTCAGGATATACTGTAGAAAACCATATAACTGCACCTAAGAGTCTTTAATTGCTAATTGTTCCTAATAACTGTTTAGTATATAATGCAAACAATAATACATGATGTCAATTTGAATTTCAAGGTTGTTATTCAATCCCAAGTTTCTGCTGTGTTATGTTCTCTTCCTGTGGTTAATGATGTCTGAAAAACCCTCCGTGGAAAAAACAGTCCTGGCTTGGGTAAGGGGCAAGGCCTGTATTAAAAGAATAACAATAAAAAGATAGAAAATAGAGGTTTGAGTGATATCCTACTATATGTCTGAATACAATATCGAGTACTGTACAGAGTGAAATGAATGGCAACTTTTGTGCTTCCAATTACACATCTCAGTAACCATTCAGAGATTAACCGCACTGTGGATTATCAGTGGAATTTGGAATCCTCTTCTTCATTGTCACCCGCATCCAAAGATGTTCCATTATGCTCTGGGAATCACTTTCTCTAGGTCTTATTCGTAAAGAATGGAGACAAGAAGCTTTCATTATTTCTGAGGAACTCTCTCACAGATAGATGCTCATTGATCCGTTCTCCTTTCTCCTCACACTGGCTTAAGCAAGAACATGGAAGCCTTCTTATAATAGGCAACGGAAAAAATGCAATGGGGCCAAGCTCTGGCTAGCTAATAGTCTTTCAAGTACTCCTCCCTCTGTTCTGTCTGCAATTTCAGTAAGATTTCCAGCACTTGGGGTTTAAATGTCCTCTAGCCCTTTAGAAGCTGGCATCTAATTGTTTCTTCATGTTGCCAAATGACTGAGTGTTTTCTTCATTGACTTGGTTTCTGCCCTATTCTGGAATAGACAGTAAGCAGGATAAGAGAGACTGGGGAAGTATAAAACTCACTAAGAGAGCAGATCTGGGAGTCAGGGAGTGAACAGGGGGAGAGTACAGGAAAGCCAAGTAAAAAACTGAAAAACTGTAGAATGGGCAAAAGAATGGGAAATAAGATTAGAGTGGAGTGTTGTTAGGGGAAAAAAAATCTGCTTGTGTTTGAAAAATATTAAATGGGAATATCTATTGACATGTGTGTGTGTTATCTATACATGGTGAGACATGCAGAACAATGTTCTATCCTTCCCTACCCCCTTTCGTCACAAAAAGCACAATAAACTGTTTGGTTCATCACTCCCGTTCCACGTTGCTCCTTATCTAATTTTGGTAGATCACAGAATGGCCACATCTTCCCTTTTCCTTGTTTGTGTGCCTTTTGCTTTGGGATTTAGAGGCTCCTCCCAACAACGTATAGATGTTACTTCTCTTCCCTTTGAATATGATCTGCCTTGTGACTCGCTTTAGCCCGTGCCATGTGGTGGAAGTGATGTGAAGCCTCTCTTCCTTGCTTATACTGGCCCTTTTAGAATCCTGCTCAGATGTTCCGTGAACAAGCTTGGCTAACCTGCTGGAGGATGAGATTCCACGCGGAATACAGGTGAGTCCCCCTAGCAGAGGTGATCCTAAACTAGCCAGCTCCCAGACAACCCGGCTGCACACGCAGGACGCATGAATGACTACAAGGAAAAGAAAAGAACTACCCAGCTGGGCTCTGCCCAAGTTCCTGCCCAGCACAATCAAGGGTTAAATAAATGTGTGTTAAGCCACTAAGTTTTGGGGTGCTTCATTATGCATCAAAGGCTAACTGTTGCAATAACCAACTTACATTTCTTGGGTAGCTTCATTTTTGTGTAGTGATAGTACATTAAGTATTAAACCTGTATTTGGAATTCACATTTTTCTTATAATCTTCTTATGTGAATCTCCCAAGAGCCTTACATGAACACCTGGATATATTAATCCTATTCGTGGTTCAAGATACAAGATGGTTTGAGAGATACTAATCTGTAATTCTTGCATTTAAAAAAAAAACAAAAACAACTTCAGTTAAGACAATGCCTATGGCACAGAATAAAGTCAATTATCCACTTATTTGTTCAATACAAATGCTCATTTCCTAAAATGCAAGGCCTTTTGATCTTGAATCCTAGCAGGTATTTTAAGACTTGGATTTTGGGGAAATGATACACTTGGGGGAAAAGAGTTCCTGATATGGGCAGTCAAGATACATGGGCTCCAACTCTCATGAGTTTCTTCCTCCTCTAATTCATCAAAGAAGCAAAACTTCTGAGAAAACTAGATTGTTCACCTACTATAATAGCACACAGATCTATCTGTCTGATCCGTGTTCTTCACAGCACCTGAATCATTTCAGGATTCAATACCTCCTCAAAAAATTATTAAATCTACCAACCTCAGGCAGTCAAGCAGTTTATTCATCATCAGAAAGCTTCTTGACTTCAGTGGCTCTGGTAATACACAGAGGTGGTAAAGACATTAGCTAATTCTGTGATGCACAATTAATTTAATTGTTTCTCCACGGTTAACATGGAAACTCCGCACAACTCAGAACTGCTGTGAAATAATGCGCT
Organism: Balaenoptera musculus; assembly: GCF_009873245.2. NCBI lineage: Eukaryota > Metazoa > Chordata > Mammalia > Artiodactyla > Balaenopteridae > Balaenoptera > Balaenoptera musculus. The sequence continues at coordinate 1,627,876 of NC_045805.1, forward strand.
ACAAGTTCCACCTGAGTCTCAGGAATTGCACCATATGCTTGTGAGCAGAAACTCGGTAGGGTCGCTTTCAGTTGAAAAAAAAAAAAGTAGCAAAATTGGTTCTGAATATAAAAAAGAGTATAAATGGATGAAATTGTACAAAATTCCAAAGGTTTCTGTTTCCATCAGGATTTAGGCAGGAAATAAATGGCATTATCATACGGAGTCATCGGGGAGAGGAAAGACAGTAGTTGGCAACCTGCGGGCAGGGGCTCCGTGCAAGGACTCGGAAATTAGGAGTAGCAGGGAGCACTGCTGACCCCCTAGGGAGGGGGCAGTTGCTAAGCCCCAAAAGAGCTGCTTGGAGAGGACCACCTAAGAGGAGCTATGGATTCCTTGGGCGGCCACCGGGAGGTGATCTGTCAGGAAAGGAAACAGTACATAGCCCGTCTCCACACTCTTTCCATCCTTTCATCTGTCAGTGCCACAAATTGGCTCAACTCAACAAGAAGCCCAGGGGAAGGGCACTCATTAATTATATTCATTCAATTCAGCCCCCTGAGACATCAAGCAGGGTGGAGGAGAGTGGAGAGTGGTCCAGAGGGACCGTGGAAGACGTCCAGCACAGTTCCTTCACAAAGAGTAAGAGCTGAAAAGACATTTTAATGAGCTTTTAATTCTCTGAGAATAGTGGCATATCTAGCTGAAGGAACTCCTATCATACATGGTTTTACTTAGAATTGTGTAGGGAAGAAAATTAAAAGATTGGAAATGACTGGAAACGTTAAAAACAGAGTAGGACGCAAATGGCTGTTTCCTCTCTAGTCCATTCTCAAAGCTCCTAGAATTGTACTTTCATGATCCCCTTTGGAGTTCACTGCCATTTTCCCCAACATCACCATCATTTTCTAAACTCGTAATTATTGGAGTAAAATAATTTATTTTTTCTGCTACAGAAATCTATAGAACTATCCAAATCCATGAAAAGGAATGAGTCAAACTCGTTCCTTCTGGTGTCGTGTTGGTTCTGCCTGTAACATGCTGCTAACCTCAGGCAAGTTGACAAACTGTTTTTTGGCCTAAATTTCTTCATCCATATAGTAGAGATAATAATAGTCCCTACCTCACAGGGTTGTTGTGAAGATTAAGAAAATTCTTACAGGTAAAGTGCTGAAAACTGTGCCTGGCACATAGTAAGTATCCCCAAAATGTTACCTAGTGGTATTAATAATGAGGGAACATTGATTCCAAATTTTACTATTTGATTAGTATTGATTTTCTTTCTTTTTTTTTTTTTTTTTTCCTATGATGATCCAATGAGGTCTCAGTGCATCTTACTTGGTAAGACTCGGAACCAGGCAACATGAACCACCTTCCCTAAACTCCTCACCAGGCTCCAGCCAGACAGGCAACACGCATAAGAAAGAAAGACAGATCTGTTTCATCTGGGGCTTTACAAGATTTTAAGAACAGATTTTACTACGTACCATGGTTTGGCAAGCAGGACAGAATGCTGCAGAGCCATGGGTGGAAGATGAGCTCCCCAGAGGCAGAGCTCACAGTGTGACTGATTCCTTTCTTTAAAGTAGCCACAAACAGTAAAAGGACACACCCATGTGTAAATCTCAGAATTAAAATATCTTGCCAATCAGAATGCAGGATCTGTGGATTTTAAACTGAGCACTTTGACCACACCCTGGGTGCCCAGACAACCCATCAGGGCTTCACCTCAAACCTCTCCTCGGGTCAATCTCCAAACCCAGCTCATTTGAGATGCTCTCTGACACCTTCAGACACTGACACCCTCCTTGATAAAAATAGATTATTAGCTTTCTTTGTCTGGAGGCAATCAAACACTCTAAGAAGTGCAAGAAATGTGCTAAAGACAGATAATCAGCTAATTGGAGCTTTCTGCACCAAGTAACAGAAGAAACTCAAAGAACACTGATTGTGGGAGAGGAATGAGGGAAAGTATACACGTACTTTATTGGAATTACAATTCTCCCTTCGAGGGCAGTTGTGAGGACAGTATCAACTTGGTTTTCGATCATCTATACTTCTCTCCAAAATCAGAGATAATTGAGAAATTCTCACGCAGGCACTGATGTGACTTTGTATGTTCTTTGTGAGTCTCCTTTTGAGCTGCAGACAACTGCTCCAAGATGGAAAACCACGAACCACCTTTGATCCCCGCTGATTTCTGTATTACACTTCACCATCTACCCCATCACAAAAAAATATTGCTGCCTTATGTCTACCGAATGAATTTGATGAAATCAAGGGGAGCTTTACTAGTACCACTGTCAGCGAAGGGTCTTTCGAATTATCTGAAATACAGAGAGCACAAAGAAGATAAACTTGTTCTGCCAGCTGGAAAGAAGGAATACGGGAAATCAAAGCAACAAACAACAAGCAACACGATGCACAGATATAACAGAAGAAGAGCGTGGAACAGAGAGATGGGTAAACGGGGGCCTGGGGGAAGCTGGAAATTTTGATGCCTTCGTATGTGCAGAAGGTCAGTCACCACTAATCCCTGCTGAGCAATAAGAATAGTTAAAGGCCTCCTTCCTCCTGTCGTGAGAAGAATAGCAGCAATGGCCCTCACTGATAGAGCACTTACGCTATGCCAGCCATTAGAGTGGTAACGGTCATCCTGAGCAATATAATTATTTAATCTTTTCAACAAATCTGCAAGGTAGATACTATTCTCACCCCATTCTACAGATAGAGAAACTGAGACACAGAGAGGGTAAATAACAGGTTAAGGTCAGACAATCCACTCCAGGATCTAAACTCTTAACCACACTTTATAGTATTCGTAAGAGGTATAATAATCCACTATGAACTCAGGGAGGGGCATTTCAGTGTTCTCTATGTATGTGACCACTAAGAGTGGGTGTTACAAAGAAAACACGCACACAAATAGGAGAAAGACACTTGAAGGCAGCAGATGGGATGCCGTATGTAAATGTGAGAGCAAGTGGGGACCATCACAAAGTTAACACACTAAGGCTTTCAAGAGGCTGCAACAAAATAAAGTTGGAGGGGAAAGCTTGGAAATTGTGAGTAACTGCGAGGAGACCAGTAAACCTGAAGGGAAGTGAACAAGAAGGAAAGAGCCAGAAGGAGAGACCAGAGAAGCCAGGAAGGGACCACCTATCCCAGGCCCTCTAGGAAGGGTGACCATATGTCCCAGATTCCTTGGGACAGTCATAAGTTATACTCGTCCTGTTGTACTTCTTAAAATTGTTCATTGTACTCTCAAGTATCCCAGACTGAACAATACATTATACGATCACCTTACCTCTATGGCACGTTAAAGACTTGGGACTCGGGTACCCTAAGTCGCTGAAGTGTTTTCTGGCGGGAAGGGGAGGGGGCAGGGAGGGGTAAAGATAGTCTAATATTTGACTTATAAAAGAACCACTTTGAACTGCAGTGGGACAAATAAACTAGGGTAGGGGCAATAGTGGATGAAGATATTCAGTGGTTCAGGTTTGTGAAGAGGGGATAGAGGAAACTAGTCTGAAAAATATTTAGGAGATAGAATCAATGGGGCTTAGTGAGACAGGAGAGAGGATTCTTTATTTCCTCAGCATTTCAGCCGCTGATTGCACTACTTGCCAATACTAGAAATATGGGGAAAGGAACAGGTTTGTGATACAATCCAGCAGTTCAGTTTTAGACATGTGGATGAGGTGCCAATAAGGCTGTTTACTCCCCATGACTGGAGATACTGATTACACATATTCTCTATATGCCCAAAACACAAAGGAGGTATCTAGCAAGTTGTACAGAGACATTAAAATGTCAACATCAAAATGCTAACTGAAACCATGGCAATGATGGAAATAATCCAAGTGGAGAGTTTGGAGTGAGATAGAAAGATGATCAAGACAAGGTCTGAAGAATTCCGATGTTTAATAATGGAGTAAAGGCAGTTAGACAAGGAACTTGAGGTCAAAGCTCCAGAGTGGAGGAAAGGAAGAGGAGATAACACGGAAATCCAAGGCATGGAGGAGGGAGTCAAGGGTGAGATATTTCTAAAAGGTCAAAAAAGATCATGACAAAAAATGAGCAAATCAATATCATGGAGCATTTCGTTGGGTGGTGGAAGCAAAGACAGATCAGGATGGTGTGAGGACGGAGTGCCAAGTGAGGACGAGGGGTGCCCTCAGCACGTTAAAGAGGATGACGGTGGGAAGAGAGCGAGACACAGGACTGCCTCCAGATGACGGTGGGAGGAGAGCGAGACACAGGACTGCCTCCAGAGCGAGACATGAGTCAACTGAAGACCTTCTAATAGACAGGAAGTTCATGCTTAAATGCCAAAGGGAAGAAGCCACTAGAAAGGGAAAAGGTGAAGATGTAGAAGAGATGGGATAATTGATAATGCAGTTACTGAGGTGTTTGGGCACACAAAGAATAGGGGGCTCCTGACCTTAAAAGCAATGCCTCCTCCGCTGTTAACATGAGAGAAGAAAGGATGCATGCTGAGGCGTCAGGCTTATGGATTTGGTGGTAGGGATTTGAGGTAGTTTCCCATATGCTTCCACTCCCAGGAAAAATGCTCTCTCTTGTAGCAGAATATTTGGTCGTAAGAAATAAAACAACCTCAACGGACTCACTTGGAGTGTCAGAAAGGGACACTTTGATAGAGACAATGCCAGACAGTGCGTGACTTGAGAGCAGGCATTTCATTTCACTCATCTCTGAATTCCCTAGGATGTAGCTCTGTGCCCTGCACATAGTAGAGTCTGAAATGAACGCTGATGAAATGGGATAGCCTACAAATAATCAACACGCAGCTTCCGTGTCTCAATCTAGAGGATCCTAAAAGTTCAACAGAGCAGAACAGAATTCTTGAAGCAACCAGGAAATTCACAAAGGGTTCTTGGGCATTCTTTGGCCTGGGCCTTCCAGACAGCTCTAAAGCAACCAGTCTAGGTTCCCCAGGAACTCCCCTGTGTTCTCCTGGCACCCCAAGCCCGCCTGCTCCAGGGCAATCACATTGCACCGCAGTTACCTGTCTGCACGTTCAATGTCCTTCAGCATCACTAGACTCTGAGTATTTTGACAGCAGGGACTGGACCTCAGTGTCATTAATAATATTCATGAGAATAACTATAATCTTCTCATCTGATTCTCTCAACAGCATTATAGGTAGTGAAATTATTCCCATTTTACACTTGAGGACGCTAAGGCTTATAGAGAGATTAAGTAACTTGCCTAAATTCATACAATTTATAAGTGAGCAAGTTTGGATTCCAATCCAGGACCGCCTGACTTCAGATTTTAAGGTCTCAATTACCAGCCCTTCCTTATCTGTCTTTTGTTTCCCCTTCCTTCCTTCCCTTCCTTCCCTTCTTTCCCTTCCTTCCTTCCTTCCTTCCCTTCCTTTCCTTCCCTTCCTTGTTCAATAACTAGCATAGTATCTGGCACAAAAGTGACATGATGACATTTATTGCATATTTGTTCCAAACACGACTGGATGACCGAAGTTCAAGACAGAATCGCGATCCCGAGGCCGTTACGTCACCTCCCACAGACAACGCAAACCAATGATCCAAGAATGTGCCGCTTTAAACGCCTTGAGAAGCACATCAAACTACATTCCTTTCTATAATGACATGCATTTGGCATAAGACTGATCCTTTCAGGTAACATTCTAGGAATGGATTTTATTTTATTTTTATTTATTTATTTTTTAATATTTTTGATGCGGATCATTTTTAAAGTCTTTGTTGAATTTGTTACAACATTGCTGCTGTTTTATGTTTTTGGTTTTCTGGCCACAAAGCATGTGGGATCGTAGCTCCCCGACCAGGGATCGAACCTGCACCCCCTGCATTGGAAGGTGAAGTCTTAACCACTGGACCGCCAGGGAAGTACCAAGAAATTGATTTTAAAGAGCCAGGTTTTGTACTCAGTGGCATGAAAAGGACAAAGTAAAAAGCACTAACACCAGCCTTTTTGGTATTCCTTCCACTAGTGATACTGATAGCAAAACCCAGGCACTTGGTGGTAATAATTCCTAATAATGGAATGCATCACCAAAGTAAAAAAGAAAGAAAAGAACTTTTCTTAAAAATGAAAGATAGAGAGTGTGCAGGATACGGACTTATCATAGCATGATCTTAGAGTTTGTTTCACACTTCTCTCCGTTTAATTTATGAAGAGAAAAATTACTGCGATAGATATAAGTTGGCAGTTGTGATCATTAACAGAGAGCTATTGCCCATGGGTACGCAATAAAATGTAGTACATATTGATTCCTTTTAACATTAACTATTTTGAGGTTGTGATTGAAAATTACTGTTGAATTGCAGATAACACTAGCTGTGCTCCACAAACAATAAATATTGTGAACTGGTTATAAAAGCAGTTATTATTATGTTTGTGTCATTAGATTTACTTTGCCGACATAAACAGTTCAAAACAACACACATTTATATGTCATTTAAGTACTATCTATTCAACTTAGTTTAACAAATAACACCGTACACCATGCTATATGCAAACGCCAGAATGCAGGCTTCTTTCAACTTGGCTGAACGACCATTGCTCTTCTGTTGAACTATTTTCATACCATTTCCAGGGCACGCTTTCAGAATTAACTTCTCTGTCTGTGAGAGCAACTGCTCCTCCAAAGGGGGGATACAGAGAAAGAAATAAAGCACAAAGAAGGAATGAAAGAAATGCGGGTTTATTGCCTATATATTCTGTGAAACAGATTGAATAAATTCAGAGTCAAGCAGCAGAATGCTTCCAAGCTGACAAAGTCTCCTCAGTCACTGGATGAGATCGACATTAGAAGCATCCGAACAGCTGTTTCTTCAGCAGCATCCACTTGAACAGGGCGGCCTGTGGGCAGCTCTCAGTGAGTCATTCTGAGGGCAAACCTCTCGGGGTGCTGCCCAGCCCTGCCAGCCCCACCCTGCGAGGTTCTGAGGCTTCAGCAGAGGCCACCTTTGTGGTGAATAGCCGGCATCTCTGCTAGGAAGATTTCATGGGGAAAACAACCTTACAGATCCAGCCTTTACACATGTTGACAAAGACACTAAATTCTCCTGTGCACAAAGTGAATGAAAAAGGCTTTCTTAGTGATTGTGAAAAGCCAACGCATATCTTAGCTCACATTTAGCCCTTTGACAGTAAAGAGATGCACTTATATGTTCATTTCACACCCCGATGGCCCTTGAGAGATGGCCTTAGTCTTCTGTTTTCCTCTCTGTAAAACTTCTAAGGGGATGATTTGGGACCAGAATCTTCTCCTCATCCTTGAACAGCCTGCCATGAGGTAGCTTGGGTACCTCCCAAAGTGGATTCTCATTTGAGAGACAACAATGTGTGATTCATATCACACATCAAACCCTGAGTGTTGACAATCTAAGGTGTGCTACAGCCGCCTTTGCTTGAGGAGGGGCCTCGATGATCAACGGCTCCCTAGGTGAGGAAATACCATACTTTCCTCTACAAAACCCCTCACTTCTGTTAGCGCTTGGCTTTTTAAAACACAGAAACGGGAAATTTGGACTCTTATGAATGAACACAAGTGGTAACGTGTGGATATAATCCATAATTAACACAATCTGAAAGACAATGCTGGGAAACGATGGAAAACATTTGCATAGATAGAATGGCAACAGGGATGTTATTGTTTCCAGTCAGAAAGGAAAGACCCTACTGAATTAAGAATTCAAATGTAAGCTCCACGAGGGCAAGATCTGGGCAACACCTCCAAGGCCCAGCATTGGACACATAACACTAAACACATAGCACATATTTGGAAAAAAGATATTGAAGAGAAAATCAGTTTTGTCTAATTTCGAAAAAAATATCAATTTGGCACTAAATTTTTGTCTTCTGCACATGCAATTTCTTGTTTATGAGCATTGCAACAAAAACATTCTTGTTTATGGTGTAAGCCTCACTCTGACTGGGTGCACGTGTACACTGACACGCGACTTACCGGCAGGAGTCGTCAACTTGAGGACCTGTTGGTGGTCGCTTCCTTCCTAGCAGCACGTTTTGTTTTCTTCTGTTCTGTTTTGAATCATGAAAATTACTCGGTCCTCATTTGCCCTCTGCCAGCTGCTTCATGGTGCTTGACTTTTGAGCTATTGCTGGCTTTCCTACATTATTACACAGTATGTTCACTGCGTCCTTGAAGCACTTCTTTTGTCCCTATTCAACCAGCATGCCCATCTTCAGTTGCCCACTTGGAAACTGCTTTGATAACCTGCTGTCAGCCATTCTCTTTACAAGACCAACCTACTGAAACTGAATTACCATAAGTATGCCTTTCCCACTAGTGTACTGAGAGTGCTCTGGGCCCTCATTAATGCAGATCATTTTGCCATTTAATTTTAAATATAGCATACAGGGAGAATTGCCTAGGAACTGGGTATCGTATCAACGACAGGCCTGACCAGAGCTCAAAGCAGCAGAATCCTCTGCAGTCAGCCAGGCCCTGAGTTCTCAATTAGAATTTCATGGAAGAAACCAGAATTGGTCCTATCACAGCCATTCTCTCCTTTTCTCTCTACTGGTGTTTTTCTATATATTCTAATTCTACTTTCTGTAACACCCTTCTGTCCTCTCTCACCTTACCATCCAACAGGGAAAAAGAGGGATGTGAAAGAAACTTCTAAACTGTCGTTATTACCCGTAGTTCCCTTATCAGTCTTCATTCAGACTGCAGATGCCCTAGGTTCTACCATTCTAGGAGAAGAATAAACTAATCTTCATAATCCTTCAATGCTCAGAAGGACTTAGCTTGGGTATGCTGCTTATGACAATCATTTTATTTCTTATTTCTATTTATTCAGATATCTATCTATCTTTATTTTATCTGTTTATTTTCTGTGTTATGTTGGACACCAGGTTGGGGAAGTGGGTCATAGGGTAACACTGAATACATTTAAAAAATATATAAGTAGATACAAAATTTTAAAAATGAGAGAGAGGAATGAATGGTAAAGCAATGGATCAGAATTCTGTTTTGGGAGAGAGAGAAGAATTAGAAAAGAGGAAATAAAAGTATCTTCGTTTCTAACTTCCACAATCACCTGCTAACCTGTAACAGCAGGCTTCTGGTCTTATTAAGAAGTTAAAGGTAAAAAGGAAAATAAAACAAAGATGATCTTGCTGCTTCTCAAATGGGGAACATGAAATCAAAGATTTGAGACGTCCACCCTCAAGAATGGTAGATGAAATTTTACACATTAAAAAAATTAAAAAGACAAAGCCATGGTTATCTAGCATCAGTGGAGAATGTCCTTCTAAATGAAAACTTTTCCAAATAATTGAAGGTAAAGCTTCTTTAAGCACAACCATTCTTTTCTTTTAACTACCTGTGATGGAAGTCTTCTTCAAGTGCAAGGACATGTCCCAATCTTCTTAAGCAGAGAACACTGAACATAACAGCCTTTCCTTTTTGCCCTGGGGTTATCACTAGGAATATCATCTAGTACATTTTGCTGTAATAGGACGATGGCCTCGGGGACTGCCTAGTGCACACACAACTGTCCGACCTGACACACAGGGAGTTCCGACTCCTGATCTTCAATAATTTTAATTTGATTTCACTTTTTAAAAATTTAGGCTTTTAGACATTATTTGTTATGACTATCAGATGGACCCTGCTTATAGCAAAGTCGCCCACTTGCAATTTGCTGTGGACTGGTAAACCACAGCTTCAGACTGTGTGTGTGAGTGTGTGTGTACTCACACACACACATAATACATATCATGTGTGTATATATGAATATGTGTATTTACATAAAAACACATATGTATATAAAATTTGGTTCTGCAACAGAGCCTGAAGGGCTCTTGTATTAATAAATGCACAGTCCTCAGTGAGCACTTCTGTGGTATATACTTACTCTAGTCAGAAAGCCTGTTGTCACTCTTTCTGATTCTTACCCGCGTTCCACAGCGAAGCTTCTCAACTGTAAAGGAGCACTAGATTCATCTAGGGAACCCTGCTAAAAATGCAGATTCTGATTCTGGGTAGGAGCCCGAGACTGCGTATTTCTAACAAGCTCCCAGGATCACATCTGAGAGGTAAGACCTGAGGTTCTTTTTGGCAGTTAGGTAAAGTGATCTAGATCAGGAAGCAGCAAACTACAGCCTGTGGGTCAAATCTAGCCTACCACCCATTTGTTTATGGCCTGTGAGCTAAGGATAGATTTTACATTTTTACATGTTTGGGAAAAGAAAACAGAGAGAAGAGGAAGATTTTGTGACACACGATCATGATATGGATTCTAAGTGTCCATCAGTGGAGTTTTGCTGGAACGCGACCACACTCGTGTAGCTGCTCCTCTGCTACCACAGGGTAGCTGCAGCAGAGACAGTATGGCCCAAAAGCCTGAAGTGCTTCCTCTCTAGCCCTTTACAGAAGTGCTTTACAACCCATGAGCCAGATGCCTGTACTTCATATTTGAACAGCACTTTGTAAGTTACAGAGGCCTTTTATTCCCTTTGGTCCTGATGCTGCGCTAGATGGCGCTGGTGAGGACCACGCGCAGCTGGCAGGACGCCCCCTGCTGGAGGACGCTCTGCGGGGAGCAGCCTGCTTCCACGTCACACGGGTAGCACAGAGGCTGGAAGACGCCCATCAAAGACGCCAAGCAACTAGTCCCGAACTACACGGCTGACAGGAAGAGATGCCAAGACAGAGCGCGAAGGCAGGCGCCTTTCCACCGCACTACAAGGTGATGTGCTGGTAGAATTCTTGTAATGACATTTCCAATTTTTGTTTTTCTTCAACTAAAGTGTTTCAAAAGTAATGTATTTCCAATTATTTCAATATAAATGATGATCTTTTATTCTGATGGTTAAAACATCTTTTAGAATGATAAAGTAGACCAAAAAACATCTCAACTAATATTTTCTTCTGAAGTTGTAATAGCCAAATCAAAATGAAAACAGCAGAATTCATATTCATTGAGAAACATCTATTCATCTTTTCAATTCACAGATTTACTGGCTTTTTTTCCAGACGCTTATTTGATGCAAAACAGATTCCATTAAAACCCTAAACTCCACTTCTTGGATTTAAAGGGCTGCTTTCAAAATAATAGTAAAGCTTGGGTTCATCACTGGTTATTGTTATTATGAAAGAGATTTTAGATCTACTGAAAATATTTGTTTAAATTATCCCCTAATTATTTAAAAATATTTCTTAATGGTTTATACGGTCTAATACAATATTTTCTCTTCCATTCTGTGATCTATATAATTTAATCATGATGGTTTCACAAATAAGAATGAACCATGGGAACAAAATCATTTCTTTATTAAATTTATGGAGGTAGTTTTGTCTTTATGTCAGCAAGGAATGTTCTGGATTTAGTTTCTTTCATTTCCCACCAGCAGAACTAAGAAAACAAGGGAATCCTTAGCTTCGGAAAGGAAGTATCGTAGGCAACACAAATCCTCCTTTATTTCATGCAAATCTCTCTGCTCTCTATAAGGTTTCACATCGGATTTATCCTCCATTGGATGACACGTTAAAATTTATTACACTGAAATGTGAATACAAAGAAAACGGAAATCAGAGCACAAAGAGACTAAAAGTTTGGCCAATCAAAATATATATTCTAAAAACCTACATTATTGGCAATGTGTTGACAGCCAAATTATTTGTTAGTGAAAATTTCTGTTGTTGGAATTGAGCTCTTTTGTTTTCAGCACCCTCCCATGGAAGAATGCGACAGCATTACCTTGAAGAACTAGTTTTTCACCTAAATGCTCAAATAGCTTGTGTGAAGCCTCTAGGACTTGCTTTTATGCAATAATATTCTCATGCTTGAGATGTTCTCGATATCTTGGTAGAGTCTGACCTGGGTAATAGGCATTGACAATTCTGAACCTCAAAATCTGCTAGTTTTTGACATAATTATGTTTCTAAAATATATATATATTTTTTGTTTCTTCATAATTAGCTTCCTGCTATTTTCCGAATTTGCTTCCTTATTCACTTCGTAGAGAAAATGAAGGGCCTACTGTCTGACTGCGGTCTCCCTTGGGCTTTCTCCATCACTCCTCTGCCAAAGTACTTCAGTTCCAGGGAGCTGTTTCCTCTGCCTGGAATTTTTCCATCCTTCTCTCTCTCTCATCCTCTCCCATCCTGGTCCAATCACTCTATGCCTCATGTGGTAAAGACTGACAAGTTGTTTACCAAAGCACTTCCTTTTTCCTTCTGGGCACACAGCTAGATTACATTCTTCAGCCCTCTGCCAATTAAGTGTCGCCATGTTACTAGGTTCTGGCCAGTGGAATACGGGCAGAAGTGATGTAGGTCATTTCCAGTCTTACCCACCCCATAGAAAGATGCAAGCCTACCCCTCTCTGCTTCCCTGCAAATGAATCTCCATCTATTTGTGATCTCTCCCCATCTGCTGGTTGAATGGAAATAACTCCTAGAACCTAAAGGAAGGCCCTGTTACAACATGGAAAGAGTCTGGGTCCTTATGTCACCATTCAGAAGAATGCTGCCCAGGAGAGATGCTCTTCCAAGGATTCCCATTTTGGACCACTGTGCAAATATAAATTATTGAGGTAAGAAAGACGGTGAGACTTTAGTCCCCCTTAGTGGCTTAAAAACAACAAACGTTATTATATCATAGTTTCTGTGGGTCAGGAATTCAGAGATGACTTAGCTGACTTCCTCTGGCTCAAAGCCTCTCATGAAATCGGAGTGAACCTACAGGTCAGGGCTGTGGACTTATGTGAAAGCTCCTCTTGGTGAAAGAGGGGAGCATCTGTTTCCAAGATCACGCACAAGGCTGTTGGAAGGTCTTGGTCTTTTGCTCAGTGAGCTTCTCCAAAGGGTTACCTCCTGACATGGCAGCTCACTTCCGCAATAGCAAACAATGGGACAGAGACAGAGATGGGGTGGGGGGGAGGGAGGAGAGTGTGATAGAGAGAGAGAGAGGGAAAGAGAGAGAGAGATCACCCAAGATGGAACCAGTCTTTTCAAAACCTAAGTCCATCCCAACAATATTCTATTTGTTAAAAGGGCTATGCAGGCTGTGAATTCTAAGGTAAGGGTCACTGGAAGCCATCCTGGGAAGCTGGCTCCTATGCTGTACATTTCCTGATGGTCCCTCTTTTTTGGAGCAGAATTATTCAGGACCTCTGTCCTACTGTGCTATGTAAACATGCTCAGAGACGCCATGTGTAAATGGAAGATTGTGTATTACACGAGAACACTTAGTCAAGAGTTCAAAGTGGCTGAAATTCAGCTCATCCTCCTGAGTCATAGACTCTCAAAGACACCGTACAGGCTAGAGATGGCCTTTGTGGTGAAGTCCTCACCAGACTCTGAACAAAGGAAAACAGTTTGCAGGAAGTGATTCACTCCTGTATGTCCGGTTCCCTATACTGCAAATTGCACTGGGTATCACCTCAGTAGATATTTGTTGATCAAAAATGAGTGAGTGCTTGAATGATGGATAAATTCTAGATATTTTAGATGGCTAGTTTGTGAATAAAAGTCTTATTTGGGAGGAATTTCAAGAAACTGGCTCCAGAAATGCTGGCAAATATCAAATACTGATTCATAGCTCCCAGATCAAAATGCACACGGCATTTCTAAATGTTTAAAGTTTCTCAGTGGTGTTTACATATATGAAACGATTAATTAATGGATATTCTGCTTATACTCTGACAGTAATTGTTGAGCTATAATTTGAAATCACAGAAATTATATTAAAGAAGAAAATTCCACAATAATGTGGACAATTTTCAGAGACATTTTTGCCTCTTATATATGCTTATTCAAGATAACATTCAGATCATAATATTTTCTAATTCATAACAGCTTCTATGAATGGATTTGACCTACTCCATGGATGATATACAGACTTTGGTCAACTGTAGCCATTTGAATTAACTCCACAGTGATATTAAGTATCTTGGTGAATAACTATTATTATGACTGAGTAAAAAAGTGTCAACTAGAAAACTGAATACATGGGCATATGTATAAAGATAGATTGTGCCTTTCTTTAGTATTCTCCCCATTGAATTCTCAGTATTCAAAAAAAATACTGAACTTCTGTAAAGATATTGATGTTTACAAAGGTCACAGAAAACAAACATCGATACATTGTTCTAATTATTGAAAATTTCCACTACCACAGATGCAAACTTAGAAAACTTTCTATATAACTAAATGTTAAAATATGTTACCACATTTATAGTGTAGCATATTAATAGCATTTTTAATTAAGGAAAATAGATGAAATTATTGCTAATGTTATTTTTATAAGAGCTTAATATTCCAAAACCTGTTTGATTTTATTTTAGTTGATGATTAATTTGTAAATATTCACCTATTCTTGAATATTGGGAAATTCCATTGTGAGAAATTTAGACAAAGACATTATCGTAGAAAGAGGTTAGAATTAGACAAAAATTGAGAAAAAATGCATCATTTGGGGAGAGGAAATACTACTAAAATAAAAAAGTCTCCCACACTCTAAATCCCTAAATTTATATTTACAATATCATCAATCTGATTCTAAGCAAATTTTTAAAACGATTTCCCTTTAATGTCATCCATATAATAAATAATAAATATTCTTGTAATTGCACTATTAAGGATCTTAACCACAATACTAATTACGAGGTTATTAATCTTAAGGGCAACATCTATGTATTTCTACCAAGATGGGAGGTGATATGAGGTAAATTGCCTTGGCTTTTTTTTTAAAAGATAAGCTTTTGAGATAATGACAGTAGTTCATTAATCTTTGATTCCAAGATGGCTGACACGTAAGACATGCTTATAAATATTTCCTGAATAAATGAGTGAATGAATGAAGAAGAGAAAAGGAATGGAAAGGAAGGGAAACGAGTGAGGGATTAAGTACGGAATCCAAACGTCTAGATCACGTAAGTTCTGTGAGCCAATCACCCCTGAGATGATTTGGACAAAGATTCCAATAGTTGGAGGGGTTTACTTCTTTTTTTTTTTTAACACTCACTCTTACCTAAAGGAAAAACAAAATAATTCTACTACCCCTAAAGAGTCAACTCCATCAGTTACCAGATAAGAAGCACGGTCTTCCAAACATTATGTATAGTGTATTAGACTGAACATTTTTCATACACATAAACTATATTTCCCATGAACATTATCGTCTCTCAGTACATTATGTATTTCTGAGGATCAATAAATAATGAAGAATAACAATAACAACAACATCAACAAAGCCCCTGGAGACTATGAGGCTTGCACTCAGGCGAAGGTTTGAGCAAACAGATGGTTTCTTCCTTGTGCCCTGAAAGCAAGCCTCGTGGCCTTCTATAGAGCCACTAACGGCAGTAAATCCCTAAGCAATTGGCCTTCCATCAAAAACTGTCTGTATCCGGTTCTCAGGGAGCTCACAGTGAGGGACGTTTGGCAAAGGTGTCTCAGTTGATCACTCCTGTAATGGGGCAATTACAAGCAGAGAGGTTGTCTGTGGTGTAACCCAAGCCCTCATTTCTACACAGCTGTGCAGACCATCAACTCAAATTGTACCAAGAAGTCAACTGGGAACCTATTCAGAATACGGGATATTTATTGGCTGCGGAAGAGGAAAGTCTATTTGTTCAACCACAGTGGAATTTACCTTTGTTGGCTCTGGGCGCGGACATTTGAGCACGTGCAAATCGCAGCACCCCTCCTGCCCAGCAGGCTGCTCTGGGCTCTCCTCTGACCTGACTCTCCTGGGCCCTGTCTGTCACTCCTGTCTCAGACCAGCCTGCTCCAGGGTTTCCCTTTGTCCAACCTCTGACTCCATCAGCTTGCACATGCAGACCTCTTAACTTCTGGGACTGCCCAAATGGGTTTTTCAGAATTTTGATGTTTAATCAATATATAAGGATAAAAGGATTGCAAGTGGCAGTGAAGGCCCCGCTGACATTAGATGGCATGATTTTTTATTCTTTTTTTTTTTTTTTTTTTTTACTTTCTTTGATAAACTTTGGCCACTTGGAAGTAAAACAGAGATTTGGTAGTGGGATTTTCCCAGTACCAGGGATTGGCACACTGGGTAAGCCAAGGAGACAAAAGGTTTAGGATGGTGTCTAATGCATCGTTGTGATGCCTGCCCACAGGTCGCAGACTATGGAAGGGGTCAAGGGTACGCAGAGCAAAAATGATGGTGTGGTAACAGATGGAGGCCCAAATAAAGACTGGGGTGAAGATAAAGATCAGGCTTGTGGGTAAGGGAGCCTGAGAGGTGCGGGCACAGACGGTCGTGATTAGAGAAGGAGAATCGAACGCTGAATTCTGGAAGGAACCTGGCTGTGAGTGGTGAGAAGTTCTAAATTCTCCTGCCTTTCTGCTCCTCTAATCCGTAATAAACAGTTGATATGGATCTCAGGCAGTGAAGCTGGGTGTAGCAGTGGGAAACAAAGAACATTTCCTTAATCTGCTTACACTGGAGGGGCTGCGAGGACAGAAGTAGAGAAAAGTCAGGATTCAGGTACGTGCAGAAAAAAGAAGCTACAAGACCACTTTCAACATAAGATTTTTAAAAAACATATGCATCTCTTATTAAATGTGTGCAACTATTTGGTTGAAACCAAACTGAGCATTACATTATTATTAGAAGTCACAGTGGAATCTACAAATGTTAATGACTTTTTATTTCTGAAAGAAAAATATCCAAGTCTTTAAAATCAGGTACTGGGGTGGAGGCAAAAAGAAGAGGTTATATAGGGAGAGCAGTAACAAAAAAAAGAGAGAGAGAGAAGAGAGGAAGAGAGAGCGAGAGAGATGAGTCGGAGGGGAAAAAAGGAAAATGTGATATGTGATGGGACAGAAAGACTTGGTCTTCTTTGTGTTGGGGTGTGTTCCTGGGGCCACATTAGCACTGCTGACTCTACTGTGAGTGTGAAATGTCTTAAGTTGTCTGGAGTCAGTCTAGAGCTTTGGGTCAATGAAGACCTGAATGTCTACAGCATTGGGGGGGACTTTAGGGCTCCCTTTAATGAATGGGGTGTCCATGGAGAGGGTGGAAATGAAATTGCAATTTTTTAAGTGGCCCACAATGAGAAGGGCAGCACACAGAAACAGATATGTTGGAGTGGAAGGCAGAAATGACCCAGAAATTGAGAGAGAAGAGGCCGGCATTCTCACCTCCTGATTTCTCATGGTGGTTGCAGCTAAGACAGATACGGGATCCCCTGAAAGACCAGACGCAGCAGCTCAACCGCCCGTCTCTGGAGTGGCAGAGTTCAGAGGGAGGCTGAGCTCAGAATGGGGACTGGGAGCAGAAGAATGTGTTGTACTTTTATCTTTGCTTTATCCTACTTGCTTAAGTCTTCTGAATCCTTTTAATCCCGATGGTTCTTTTTTTCTCCTAAGCCATCCCAACTTTCAAAAACATTTTTGCAGGATTTTATAGTTATTTTCTTCTTAGGACACTTAATAGAAATAAGACCTTTAATAAAAAATAATGATGTATTTAGTAGCAGTAGAAGTTCAATGGATATGATAAATGCTTTCAGATAATCTAAATAATATCAATGAATTAGGGCCCTATAGAAAGATGGTAAATGAATCTCTCAGTTAATTTTTGATAAAAAATGAAGCAAAGCGACAAAATCTAAGAACAACAACAAAAACATTATATTGGAAACATTTATTTCTCAAGTTAAATGAACCCTTATTTGAATAAAATAGTTAACTCAGACACATGTGCTGGGTATGACTTCAACTGCCTCACATTCTACCTTTGTTACTGGAACTGACTTCACACAATTAAGGTAAGGTTTTTTTCAAACAATCGATGCTGTACAGTAAAGAAAAGTACATTTTGATGCATTTCATATATATATAACAAATCTTGCTATTTTTCAGACTCTTCATATATAAGATATGAAAACCAAAATGATAATAAATGGAAAACCCTGGGATTATCTTAGAAATCTAAAAGACCTTAGAACTCAAGTTCATTCTCTTATTTTTACTGATAAGAAAATCTGGAATGAGAACTAGGGCCTACCAACTACCATGTAGTTGGCTGAATGCATAAGGCTGAAATCTGGGTCTCCTCGCCCCACAGTACAGGGTTATTTCCATTTTGCTATTGATACCAAGTAATTTATGGTCATCTGACCTTATCAAGGAGACAACAAAATACGTTTGATAAAACAAAGTGCACTAGTAGAGAACTGTAACTTTTTTCTGGAAAGTGATCACTCTTTTCAAATTCACCTCTCCACTCAGAATGGAAAGGAAAGAAGCATGGATCTGCTGTCTGTGCCTTTCTTAGGTTTTAGACATTCAATCAGGCACTGACGGTGTGAAAACATTATTCAGTTCAATCAGGGAGCCAATTTCTATCTTAATTCTTAAAAAATGTTCACAAAACAGGAGGGATCAATTCTAAGCTTACCTTTAATCACAAATGGGGGAAAAATAAGCTGATTCATTTCAGAAGCAATAATGAACACAATTATTAATAACATTTCTAATTTGAATTGAAATTTACAGGCTAATCTAGTCATCACTTATTGAAATTCTCTAACACTCACCCAGACACCGTGGGGCATGTTGACAAAGCATCAGTGATGATCAGAATTTCCTTAATTACTGAAAAGACGTGGTCTATATTCCTAACACTGAACTAGGATAAAAGCTGAAGAACAAATCTGTGATTAAAGTACTCCCTTAAAATAAATGTGGGTTTTGTCAACTTTTCTATCTTTACAGAATGTTGATAAGTAGTAAACATTCAATCCCTCCTGAAAGAAATCGTGCGTCCATGTGCTACTATATGAATTATAGCTGAAGAAAAGAAAAATCTGACCAAGTAAGAAGAAATCAGAGTTCTCAAGACTATATCCTGTTTGCAGGCACTAACATTATTCATATAGAGGTGTACTTTCACCAAATTTATAGAAATGATGCATCAATCCAAATAATTGATTAACCCCATGTTTCTTTTAATATACATAACTATTAATGTACTAACATCAGCGTGTACCTAAAAAAGAGCAAAAGAAAGAACATCTGGATTTTGAAGTGTTTAGAAAACAGAAGTATCTACATTTCTGCAAATCCCTTATGCTGCTTTAATTGGGCTTATTCATCTCCAGTTTTAATAATGTTGTGTTAATTGTGTTATAAAATTAATGTTGTTAAATAAGCTCACCTGTTTAATATTTATTGGTATTGCTTACAAGTGACAGAAACATAATTACAGATACAGACACAAATCTTGACAAGAAACCAAAATGCTCTGACGTCAAACCACCAGGAAGACGCTCAGGCATTGAGTGCAGCCTTCACATCTAACTCATCAGGAAGCTCCTCCGTGCTTTTCCTCCAGAAGAGATCCCAATTCCAGCCACTCCTCACCACTGAAACCAAGCAGGGCCCTGTGGACCTCTGCTGGGCACAAAAGAAGCCTTTTTTCCACGTCCCACATTTCCTGTTTGCAGGAAAAAGGCTTTCAGCCTCCTAGACCGCCCCTGAGTTCCAAAGGGCAGATTTAAATGGTTGCTCATGAGGGAAGTGAGGGAAAGCAGAGAGAAAGGAAAGACTGTCGAGAAACAACAGTGCAGCCTTGGAGCAGGGTCCAGGTTCCTGCGCAAGGAATACACAAAACAACCTGATACAGATCTCTGAGCTTCTCTACAGGAGCTAAGCCCCGCCCCCCCAGGTGGAAGATGGTCATTTCAGGCTGAGCACCAGCACACAGAACCCAGACTGGTTGGAACCAGAAGGCAGATGATTGAGATCCCCGGAACACCACCCTGGCACCTCCCCACCAGCCAATCAGAAGAAAGTCACACACCCTGCAGCTCTCCCCCCACATTCTCCTTATAAAAACCCTTCCCTGAAAACGATCTGGGAGTTCGGGCTCTGTGAGCTCGAACTGCTCTTTCTCCTTGCTTGGCCCCTCAATAAACCTTTCTCTGCTCCGAGCACTGACGGTTTGGTTTGTTCAGGCACGTGAACTTGTGTTCCACGTTACCTCTACCACCTCCAACCAGCTCAAACCACCATCATCTTTCACCCAGACTATTACCAGAGCTTCTTGCTCCTACTTTTGCCTCAAAAGCCGTTCTCCATGTAACAGAAGGGGTGAGAGCTGACTCATCCTAGTTTGTGAGTGTAGACTGTTAAATGATCCCTATTATGAGGGAATCTGTAAGCCAGTTGTCAATCACAGCAATTATTAAAAATTAAATTATGTATACAATTCATATTAAAAACGAAAGTAATCACTCAACACTCATCACTCATTCATGTAGTAGTATATTTTTCTATCATTTAAGCTCTTAGGATCATTTATATTTACTCTGCCTGCATGGTGCAAATCACTTAGAGCGGTAGGCTGCCGTGTGTTCCCAAATCCACAGTCAGTGACGTCACATTGATAGCTTCAAGTCAGCCATCATGCGGGAATTTATGTCATAGAAACTGGCAAATGCTGCAAATCAGGAGTTGACCTACTATTCTGTTCATCATCTAGACCTAACAAAGCTAATGAGGAAAATATTAATAATGCAGATTATGCTTAAAAGTGTGTTGAGTCTGTAGCCCCTATATTTTAAATAACAACAACACAGAAATTGAGGAATTAGTCTTCCAATATTTGGAAACCATTATCTGTTTCAGCAAATAAGTGGCTCACATAACTGATGAAAGAGTAAAGTTCCAACACGCATCTCTGTTATATCAGTTTCATCTTATTCATTATTGTAAATAAAAACATCAATCAACATTCAGGACAGAATGAAATGTTTTTTGAGCATCTATCATATTCCCAGAATATACTAGGGGCTCAAAAAAACACCTCTTGAATGAATTTATTAACATAGGTTGAAATTTTCTCAATTCCTTTCTTCTCTCCCTTCCTTGTGTCATTGTAACATAGGAACCAGGGTCAGTCCTATTTTTACAAATGCCGGAATCACCAAGCACACTTCGGCCAGCTACTTAAAGTCTTTTTCCATATACTGTTTCTATACTTCCTGCACAAAAACACCACCATCCCCCAACCATCACCTCAGGACATTTCTAGAAACTCAATTGAGGACTTTACTATAAAAGTTGAAGATGAAACTGAAAATAGATTTTTCCCCCCCCTGGGGCAACTACAACCTAAGAAGTTTGGGAGGACCTTCAAAATATGATGTTTGCATACTTTCTTTAACACTTAAAATTCGCAAATGCAAGTGTCTTGTGCAGGAGATTACTGTTAAATGGTGAATGCCAATTAAAGTTTAATGGTTAATCTTCACTAAATAAGTGCTTCATATACCATGCAAAATTATCTGCCATAGCATTAACAAAAACCGATTAGTTAACTAGCTAAACAGATTAAATACAGATTTTCACGTTTATGGGAAATGAGTAGGCCTTAACGTTAATAGTATGGAATATTCTTTTTGTTAAATTTTATGACTCCTCATCCGGTTTCATTTAAAATGTCAAAACTGTAATGGCAGTGACATTCATTTTATAATAGTGTTTGAAACATATGCAGTAAAAGGGGTTGTAATAATAATGCTACAAATTACATGCTTATTTTTCCAGATCATACCTAATAGACTGGAATATCGTTTTCCGTCACAGTTCACCAGAGTTAAATTTAAAGCATAATATTAAAGTCAAGGTTCCTTCACATCTAATTAGACATTAGAAACAAATGTGGCCAGGTCTGCATTCTGTTCAATATATGCAAATAATCCCTCAGAGGTAACGGAATCATTTAACAACATTAAAGGTAAAAGTAACCCGCTCTAAAGGTATACGATAAATCAGTACAGATACACCTTCAACATCGTGCAATGTGATATCTCAGTTGCTATAACACACACCGAAGCATAAATCGTACCCAGCTTGTCTCACACTGCAAAATATTCAGGACAAACATAGCATATTTTATGCTTAGAAGCTTAACTTCTGGAAATTATGCCAGCAAGCGAGGCAGTTCAACAAAGCACCTATCACTGGGGTATGGATTGCACCACTACAAATCATGGCAGACTCATTTATTTTCAGGAGCAGTAGGGAAACATTAAAAAGAATACATTTTGTTCATTCTTCAAAAATTCATATAAATAAGTCTTAGTCATAGACAGTATGTTACAGGGTGAGGACTGGTTTTTTTCTTTTTGTTTTTTTGCTTGTTTGTTTTCTAAACCCACTGTCACAAATGGTTGTGCTGTATTCATCCCCAGAAATGGATGGGGGAAAATATTTCCCTGATGTTCCATCATGTAAGATCATAGTTAGATTCTTCTCTACTTCTGTTTTTTTATCATCTTGGTAAAAATGAAATTGGGAAGTAAAGATGGATTTTATGACATTTGCTAGCCTGCCATATAGTTTGGCATGCTGACTATAGTTTTCCAAAGACTGATGATTGGCTCTCCATGGACCAATCAAATTCTTTCCCTGTCTTTAACAGCCCTCTTGCCATATTTAGAAAAAGAAGGCACTGGAGGCCTGCGATACATCATTACCTGAAAATGCCTGTCTTGAATATTCCTGTAGTATCCAAAATACGAAAAATGATTCTTTCTCTTAGCCACTACGTATATAGATACTGAAATCACCGTAATAAGCACTTGATATATAAATAGAAGTTTCTAGTGAATAAAAAACCTACCACACCTCCATCTGATAGATCAGACCTATTGAAAACAGAACTTTAGGTTTTGTTTATAAACTTCAAATACAATCACTTAAAAGTAAAGAGCTTAAATAGCGGTCATCCAGTCTCCTGGTACCAAGTCTTGAATGATGGTGTCAGCATTTTAACTCTGCTGTGAATCAGTCAGCTGCAGAGGAACTCTTTTCTAGATGCATTGCCATAAAATTGGGTCAACAGAAAGGTTTGGACATTCCAACTGACCATGATTTCTTTACAGCTGAGGACCAAAAAATTGTATTTCCTGGTATTTCTCTAGTAATAGTCCCCCCGCAGGGCAAATCCTGCCCACAGAATATCCCAGACTCTTCATTTCTGTTGTGCTTAGCACTGTTGGAAGCCATCCAGACGCTGCAACGCCATTACAAGGTCATGGGGCGCTCCAGTGCGGAACTGCAAGGCGGAACTGCACGTGGAAGGTGGACTACACTCCTGATAAAAGCAATACTTATAATTTCTATATATGTAAATTTAAGTGTGGCAGGATTTGCCCCAAGGAAAAATCTTAGATTTCCTAGATGAAGAAAAACTACCCTGACTCCCTCTTTGAGTACTGCATGGCAAGGCCCGGTGCCTAAAGAGGGACATTGGGAAACAGTGACTAGATCTGGACATAGGGAAATGTTTCTTTGGAAAACACCATCCTCCCTAGAGATATGGCCATATGAGGGTGTTTATGATGATAATAATAATTTATGGTTCAATATTAATGGTAGTTTAATGATATTTGATCAATTAACTGGTGATCAGATATGTTCTAGATTAGGGACAAATAGAAATGATTTGGAAAGTTATTCTTTAATAGATTACTGGGATCCTAATATTGTTTGTTGCTATATTAAATTGCCTTTGAGTAGCAATATTCAAAATAGAAATTGTAAAATATATTTTAGATATTTTAATGGCATTATAAAAAAGGAATGTCCATGTAGGAAAAGCTATGTGGGGGCTGGGGATATATAGAATATAAGAATATATTTAGACTTAGGTGTTAAGGTTGGTTAACCACCAAGAATAATTCTTAGAACATGTACTGTACGTAATGGTAACCTTGGAATTTATCTTATGAGAAAATCTAGAAACTAAAAGGTATGGCTTACGTAATCTTTTAAGGAAATCTTTGTGGGTTCAAAATGATTCATTCTTTCGACTCAAAACAATAGTACTACAATGTATGTTAATGATTTATATAATTCTACTATAATCTATATATGAATATATGAAATAAAAAAAGCACGAGATGGTGCTATTTTTACTTGGCTGAGTCCACGAGTCTCAGTCTCCTTCCTGTTGTTCATCGCCGATGCTGTCCATCCTTTTGGGGTATCCTGGATCCTGTTGGAGCTGGACTCCGACATAGCACCATGACAGACCCAGGATTAAAAGTAATGTTAGGCCCAGGAGGGCCAGCACCTTGCCTCTGTGAACCCTGGTGAACAGGAATTTGACACTTTACAGAGGAAAAGCTCCCACCACAGTTATAACTAGCTTAGTTTGAGAGAGAGACTTCTGCTACTAAAATTAACAGTAACTCCAATTATAATATACATTAATTTAAGGATCACCTTTACCATCTTTCATAGTATCTAATGGAAAAATGAAAGCTAAATTTGTATTTTGCCCACTGAACTGACTGAAGGAATTGTATAAAAGGAAAAAAACTGTAAATTGTACCTCCATGATTTTTGAAAAGGCTAATTATGGCTATTGCTCATCAGTAAGGTATTCCATACTAATGATGATTTGGGAAAAGAGTCTTTCATAAGGTGAAACAGAACTTTCCAAATCATTTCTGTCTCCGTTGGGTCTTGATTTTTGTTTTAGAACCACCAATGTACCAAATGAATTCATTTTAGGATTTATATTTCTCCTGGAAAATTACTGCTGGATGGATGTAGGAAATAAAAGTGCTATGGATAAGATTTAAAGAGAGAGCCACCCTTGCAAAAACTATTTTGTTCTGCATATCTAAGCACTTTCAACGTGCTAGCATTCTGGGACATTATCATTTCTCCACAAGACCGAGGCTACTGACATTAACATTTGCTCTCACGCCCGATGAGCTGGGCATGTGGGGAGTCTTAGAACCTATTTACGATTCCAGGATAATATACGGAAGTCCGGGTATAAGAGAGACAGTGAAAAAGGAGTGACTGTTTCCTAGTGAGCATGATGAGTAAAGCAGAAAGGAGTCTGAAGAAAAGACCTGCAACAGTTGCCCAAACTGCACCTGTGCAATCCATTCTGTGTAAAAGACCTGAATAAATACGCAATATTTTTCCCAAGGAAAGATAGTGTTTAGATGTTCATAAGAACGGAGAGACAATTATGGATAAGATGACATTGGTCAGACTACTAAAATACAGCAAATTCTGCAATATTCAAACAGTGTAAAAATCACAAAATCTCCTGGTTCCCATTCCAGCCCCACCAGTAACTGCCCATCGGGTATGACTTAGCACCAAGGAGAGGAAGTATGAGCTGAGACAAGTTCCATTATCTCTCTGGATATGTTTCTTTATTTTAAAAGCTACAGGAAAAGCCAAAATACGGTCTGAGGTCTTCTTTTGTTTTAACACTTGATTATTTTGGTCGGTAAGGGATCAGTAATTTAAGAAACTCTGGGCCTAAATCAGTAAGGGGCTTCAAAAGTCGGAGAATTCTGGGCCACAGGAATGTAGCCTCTTTAGATGATAAACGTTTTAAAGAATTTTAAAAGAGACTTGTACAAATTGCTTAGAAATACAAATAGATCAACTGTTAAAACAGGTAAAGAGTTGTTATTGGCTACTGACAAGAGCTGCTTTTGTTTCTGTTGTCTTTGTTGTTGTTTCTAACATTACCTTTGCATCCCTCTCTCGAGTGCATGCCAGGATCAGCAATCGGGAAAGTGTAGACAAACCCCACTGGAATTCCCAAACCATACTTCAGACTGTAGTTGCAACGTTTTTTCTCTGCAAAATCTTTTTCAGAGCAGATAACACGTGGGACAATGGATTGATTTTAAGTTGCAACTCTGTTTTCCAGGGCCTTCCCTCTGGCGGAGCAGCCGGAGGGCCCCAAGGAGGCGCGGAGGAAGGGATGACAAGAGGGGAACTCACACCTTTCATAATGGCTTGTGAACAATCAAGAGCTGCTGGTATTAGTGAAAGGTTATTGTTTGAATTAATCATACAAGTTTAAAACAACTTGGCATTTCAAAATGTTTCTAGGTAGGCGTGGTTTCCAAACCGCAACTGCCGGGGAGTGTAACCCTGGCGTGTTGGGAAGGGTGCGAGCCTGCGCCGCGCGGCGGGAAGGGTGCGAGCCTGCGCGCGCGGCGGGAAGGGTGCGAGCCTGCGTGCGCGCGCGGCGGGAAGGGTGCGAGCCTGCGTGCGCGCGCGGCGGGAAGGGTGCGAGCCTGCGTGCGCGCGCGGCGGGAAGGGTGCGAGCCTGCGTGCGCGCGCGGCGGGAAGGGTGCGAGCCTGCGTGCGCGCGCGGCGGGAAGGGTGCGAGCCTGCGTGCGCGCGCGGCGGGAAGGGTGCGAGCCTGCGTGCGCGCGCGGCGGGAAGGGTGCGAGCCTGCGCGCGCGGCGGGAAGGGTGCGAGCCTGCGCGCGCGGCGGGAAGGGTGCGAGTCTGCGCGCGTGCGCGGCGGGAAGGGAGGGCGGGGCCTGTCTGGAGGCAGCCTCTGTCATCCTCTAAGGGAGACTCGGCAGGGTCCCAGACACATGCAGGCAACCTCAGGAGCCCTCCTTCTTTGTGATCTGGGGAGAAAGGAGAGGAGGGAGGGAGAAGGGGAAGAGAAGATGGAGAAAGAAGAGAGGGGAGAGGGGAGAGACTGGGGAGGAGAGAAGAAAGGCAGACCTGAGATCTGCCTATAGCTCTGTGCTGACTGGTGATGCAAGCAAATCACTTCCCTTTGCTCTGTTTTGGTTCTCCTGCCTGTAGTAAAGATCTGATTTACTGCACAGAAGTACTGAGGGAATCAAATGAGGTAACGCGTGTGACAACAAAGGAACAATTCAGTAATACTAAAGAGTCTGAGAAAGAAGACGTAAGTAGGTAGGGTGAGTGAAATATACACGTGCCTTATCTCTCTTTGAGGCTGAAAAGTGGTTTATTGTATAATAAAAAACATTAATTGAGGACCTGCTGGGAACCAGACACTGGTCTAACCTATGTGCTAGCCAAGGTCTAGGGAATAAAAGATGGAGAAGACACAGTCGCAGACGTTCAGGACCTTATAGCTTAGTAGGAGAGACAAATACTTAAACCATTTTGATAAATTATGGAAACTGATATAATGGTCTGATATAAATTAACATAGAGGCACACAGGAAACCTCCGGCCTGGTCCTGGGGGCTTAAGCTTGAGCTGAGCCTTTCAGACCGTGTATGCAGAGGGCAATGGTCTTGCCCACAAAATACCCAGAGCACAGGCTCAGAGACGGTATGAAAGCGTGCTGTGTGCCTTGCTGCTGCTGAAGCACAATCAAATGCTAAATTCGACACAGACTCGGCACCCGGGGTCAGTGATGAATCACCAGGACTAGAACTGGGTGTGTTTAAAAGTGGGCTTGTGTGTTTGGGTCCCTAAACTAAATAAACCGGAGAATTAAAAGTCTACTTTTGATGCACTTCATTAGGCAGGGATATTAATGACAGGCAGGATGGTTATTTTTTCGGTTCGTGAACTTAATCACAAAATTTTGAGATGGAAGCAGAATTGCGTTAATGACTTTTTTGTACATTCTCCTTGATTTTAGTGTTTTTAGTAAAGGTACATTAATGGCACCAGCCCTCCAGTTTTTGTCTGATAAATCCATGAATCAGAAAAAAAAAGGTAATGGCAGTTTAATTGTCCTATATTTTAGAGTTGGTGGAGTCATGTATTTTTGTGAAGCAATTAATAATTTTTTAGAACATTTTAGTATGAAATAACTCTAAGACAGCAGTATTCAAATACATGTAACTTCAGTTGTTTTCCAAGGGACTGCAAGGGAATGAATTCACAGAAGATTTAAAACAACTGTACATTTCTGGGGCAGCATATATTTAAGGACAAATCATTTCTAGAACATTACTAACTATGTGTGTCTATGTGTGTTCCTGCAACATATCTTTTAAAAAGAAAAATATACTAATTGTCATATGTACTATAATATGAATAAGTAACCATTTAGCTAGTAATATAAAATGTATAAGCAAGCATGGTAAAAAAGGAAACACTGAAAAAACCTACTGCAGCAACATGGATTGGATCTAGAGATTATCATACTGAGTGAAGTCAGACAGAGAAAGACAAATACCATGATATCACTTATATGTGGAATCTAAAAAAATGATACAAATGAACTTATTTACAAAACAAAAACAGATTCACAGACATTGAAAACAAAACTTATGCTTACCAAAGGGAAAAAGGTGGGGAGGAGGGATAAATTAGGAATTTGGAAGTAATGTATACACACTTCTATATGTAAAATAAACAACGAGGACCTGCTACATAGCACAGGGAACTATAGTCAATATTTTTTAATAACCTATATGAGAAAAGAATCTGAAAAATAAAATATATGTATATATACGTATAACTGAATCACTTTGCTGTACACCTGAAACTAACACAACATTGTAAATCAACTATACTTCAATTAAAAATAAATAAATAGGGCTTCCCTGGTGGCACAGTGGTTGAGAGTCTGCCTGCCGATGCAGGGGACACGGGTTCGAGCCCTGGTCTGGGAGGATCCCACATGCCGCGGAGCGGCTGGGCCCGTGAGCCACACCTACTGCGCCTGCGCGTCTGGAGCCTGTGCTCCACAACAAGAGAGGCCGCGACAGTGAGAGGCCCGCGCACCGCGATGAAGAGTGGCCCCCGCTCGCCGCAACTAGAGAAAGCCCTTGCACAGAAACGAAGAGCCAACACAGCCATAAAAAAATAAATAAATAAATAAATAAATAATTAAAAAAAAAAAAAAAAATAAATAAATACCCCAAACTCTTGAAAGTGTCAAACATTTCTAAAACCAATTTGAGAAGTAACTTTTAAAAGGATTTTAAAGTTTAAAAACTTTCTCAGGAATATGTGCCACTGCTGGAGAAAGAATAAATATCCAATTATGCCCCTTTCCTCAAGTTCCACTGAGCTGGCTTCTTTCCTGCCTCTATAATATTTATCAATCAACACACATTTGCCGTGTATCTTAATCCCCCACAGCCGGAATGAACAACTTTGGCTAACAAAGCGGAGAAAGAAAAACAATTTAAATGACTCAGCTGATTATTTAAACAATTAAAAATTCTTTAATTTAAATCTGATGGTTGTTTTTGTTGAATACTCATAAATCCACACTTATGGTAAGATGGAGACCAATACTTCTGTGCCGAGTGGATGAAATAACTTTCTAATTTGTACAGTTCATAACCCCTTGCCCGCCCAGGCATAATGATATTCCAGACAGGAAAAATGATCAGAATATTATGATGTCAAGAGGTTTAGGCTGTCATCGTATCACAAAAATTACAATGTCTTCACTTGAAACCGTGTCTGTCACATGATTCTTGCCAGAGCTGTCCTCACTGGTACCACAGGGGTGAGGCTGGATACTTTTGATTTTGCCACAAATACTGCTTCCAGGAGGTTTTAAACATTGGCTTGGGGCTGGTACATCCTCTCCCAGGTGTCTCTTTGAAAGAAAGCCCTTTAGGAAGGAGCCTTTGTACGTTTAAGCACTGCTTTTGTTTTGCTTATAAAAGCAATAGCAGCAGCAGAAGTACCGCGCCGACATGACTATGTGGAATTACATGGAATCACCTGCAGAGGCCGGTGAGAAGCGTCCATCCACCTTCTGCTTGCTGACTGCACTGTGGCTGGGCCTGTGTATTTTTTCTGACTTGCAAATGGCCACGTAGGACCCCACAGGATATTGGCTGAATGGTTCTTGCACATGGCCTGAGAAAATGTTTCCTTAGCATTTTTCCCTGTATCGTCCATGATCTTCTTCTATTATTGTGTTGTATAATATGAGGAATAGACTTAAAGATACGGACTAAAGAATTAGGAGAAAAGATAATCATTACACACCTGCCCCACGCACATTTGACCCATAACTACAATTAACTGTCTTGAATGCTATAAGCTGTTACGTACATTATTCACCCTGTGCCTCTGGTTTTCATATCTGAAACAAAGAAAGAGGCCTATTAAAGTGTTCACGTAAACTTTGAAAGGCAGAAAGAGAAAAGCCACGAGAGCAGGTCTGTTCAGGGTTCACTGTTGTGCGATTAAATTCTATGTTAGTTGACAGTGGAAAGAAAACCTTTTCAGCTATGTGCCATGTGCCAAACAGAGAGTATAGGATATGATTCTTCCTCTCAATCATATTACAGTTCAGCAATGAATTAAGGTAAGTAGACATATCCAGTGAATTTTTAACCAGTACTCTATTACTCTCTCACATGGATCTAGCCAGAATCTTGTTTTTACTGAAATTGTTCCATCAATAAAATCACTAGGTCAAGCATCCCATTTTCTGATCACAATTTCCTCGACTTTACAGTTTAATTATTCAACTACTCCCATCATGACCATTCTTCAATGTATTCAAGGATCCAGCAGGCAAATATCACTACCTTCACCCTGTGTACTGCCTGCCCTCCTGACTTCACAGGTCTCTCTGTCCAGATTACATTCCATGGTCTAGTCAGTAAGTCTTCTGCCACTGACCTAACCTTCCTTGCTCCTCTTATCTTTGTCTGGCCATTCCTCAAACTTGGATGAACCCAAATATCCTTCTTCTCCATACTTGCCTCCAGGCAGCTGCGTTCAACTATAGAAAATAAAAATGAATTATTAAGAACTTATTAATAGGTCAGGATAACCGAACTCACCTGGATTGGTATTAAAATAAAGTCAGGATAACCAAACTTAACTACACTCTCATTGCTTCATGAGGATGTTATTCAACTCCTATGTCCGATCTTTCGGACTCTTTGCAAAGCTCTGATTACATTATCTTATTCTCTCATTACCCTCAGCAGATGTCAGGCCACCGAATTCTTGGAGAAAATAGGAAACATCAGACAGGAATTCACTCAAGTTCTCAGTATCAAAAATATATTTGCATTTGTAACCGTTTTTTCACTCATTTTCTTCCATAACAATAGAACAGATACACATCCTTCAGGTTAAAGTCACCTATACTCTGATTTCATTCCACTTCACCGTCTTAGGAGCTTTTGATTAGCGTCTGCTCTGTCCCCTGCATCTGAATCGTTTTTAATACAGTGAGCTTCCCGTCAACATGTAAAGACGCTTCTCTCTCCCTGAGCCTCACTCTCCTCCAACTCCAGCTATTACCCTCTTTCTTCTCCCCATTCATGGCAGTGCTGGTCTAGAAAGTTGTTTATACATATACTCACTAATTCTGTTTTGTCACCTTCCACTTATTCAATCCAGCTTCTGCCTTCATCACATAATTATAGGCTGTTACAAAGTGATCCAGAAATTCTCCTATTACTAAAATCAACAGTGGTGTCTCAGTCTTCATCTTATTTAGACTCTCAGCTGTTTGACAGTGTTGACCATTGCCTTTCTTTTGGACCCTTTCTCATCTGGAATCTTGCTTTCTTCTTCTTTGTTGGCCTGTATTTCTCATTCTCACTTATTGGCTTATTTTTCTCCATATGGATTATGCTCCTCAAATTTGTAGTTCTAAGTGCACACAGCCATCTTTAAAATGTATTCTCTTTGGGCAACTACACACTTGCCCATGGCTTAAAGTGCCACCTGTACCCAGATGACGCCAAACTTAAATTGCATACACAGCTTTTCCTCTGAGTTCCAAATCCATGTCCATACCCGTCTATTTGTCATGTCCACTTTCATATGAAAAACAAACCTCAAAACCAGCTTGCCCACAGTGGTCCTGATGATTTTCTCACCCACACCCGTCCTTCAGCAATTCCGCTCTCAGTGAATGTACTCCTTGTACTTATATGCTAGAAAAGTAGAAGCCAACACACACACCCAAATCCAATCCATCAAAAATAACTGTTGATTTTATCTCCTAAATGCCTCTCAAATCCATCCCCCCTCTTTCCACGGTCACCAGTAATCCCCAATCCTAACTGTATCCCTAATATGCTTTGTCTACTGTAATCCTTTTATGAGGTCTACATGCATTTACTGTGGCATATTTTAATGAACTTTCCACAATGCAGGTGAACAGATATTTTCAAAATACAAAGATAGCCTTCACTGGCTACCAATTTTTCTTCGTACAGAGAACTATATTCTTTACATAGCCCATGGGGCACTCAGTGATCTAGCTCCTGACTCCCATTTCAACATCAGAAAGAGCCCTTTCCCTCTTATTTTCCACTGGCTGGAAGACTGGACTTCGGTCCTCCAATTGTTTCTTCTCTTTTCTGTTTCCTGGGCTTTGTACTTGTTGTTTCCTCATCTGGATTATTTCCCTCCTCCCACCTTCCCCTAATTAACTCCTACTAAGTGTATGTTTAACATTGTCATTTGAAACTTATCTATCCGCTCTTCTGTATCCTGCTCTCCAAACTAGGTCAGATATCCTTGACTAGCCCAGGGCACCTTTCCATATGCAGTTATAAAGGTATGTGATATTTTTGATCAATATCTTTCTAACTCATTAAAATGTAAATTCTATGAATAGGGAGGCTGTAAATATTTTGTTCACTATTGTGACCCCAGTGTCTAGGCCTCGTGCAAAATATGGAGATAGGTATTTGTTGGACTAATGAATGGATGACATGACAGGAGTAGACTGATGTCGATTACTACATGCTGATGGAATCCTGTGCCATTTAATGTATATATTAAATATTATTGAGTGCTGTTTGTTTAATTTGATAAGAAATTCTCATACATATTTGACATGGCCCTTGAGTGAATTTTTTGTATCCCTAACTTCCCAGAGATTAGCACTGAATTTACTTCACAGGGGGTGCTCACTAAATATTTGTTAACAAATGGCAATAGGCAGAAGAGAAGGTAGTTGCACATATTAAAAACCCACAATAACTCAATGCACAGTTGGTTAAATATGCAGAGGTGGGAGTGATGTTAGAAAGACAAAAAGTCACTGCTCTTTTCTTCAGCACAATGAAAGTGAACAAACAGATGGCTTAACATCTTCACGTTTATTAGCTGTTTCATCCTAATCATCTTGAGTCAACGTTGCTATTCTCCAATATGTTAAAAGAAAAATAAATAAGTTTAAATAAGTGGCGTTTTTGTTTTTGTTTTTGTTTTGAGAGAGAGAGAGAGAGAGAGGATGAATTCTTGACATAAGGGTCTGTTTACTATGTGGTGTTGTGTAGGATCTCTTTCTCTGAAGACTGTTAAGAATTGATGACAGTTTAAGTAGAGCTCTGCCGGGAGCAATGGGAACTAATTGGATGACCCCCCTTCTACTGACCAGTTTCCACTGTGAAGAGTGCGACAGGAAGTCTCCCCGGAGAGGGCCCACAGCAACTAGGACAAAATAGTCACCCGTCCAGAAACTTCAATAATCACATGTCATGAAATGCATTCCGAAGATGAGTTTGCTATTTATCACAAATATTTGAAGGACCTGGAACTGTTTACATTTTATATAATCTCATTATTTTTATAGCCTGCATTAAGTTACCATTAGAATTGTGCCCATCCCAGCCCCTTAGTTGGATATAAATCAGTCAACTATTCATGGAGTGGCCACAGGGTGTTTGACAAGGCATTAGATGCCTGGAATTAGTTGCTCCTTCAGGATTGATCCATTAGTAAGACAGATAAAACCAGTGAAAATAAACTCTTCGTTGACATACAGGCAAAACTAGTACATACAGAGAAGTGCAATTATCGGGGAGGTGAACATGCAATTCTGTGAGCACCATGAACAATAGGAAATATTTGTGGAAAAAGCAATGAAGAAGACGCTTGGAAGCTGTACAGAGAGGAAATGATATGTTTGTCAGATAGAAGGGGGAATTTATGTGAAGCTCCTGGAAAGGCTTGGAAGACATTTCCAAGAGTGGGAAGGAAGATTGTATAAGCAGACAACAAGACGATGGATGAGATTACTGGGAATAGAAGGTGCAGATTTGGTTTATTTGCATTCAGGAAATAAATTGATCCTTTGGGATGTCTGTCTGGGTTCTTTAACATATGCATATGGTATGCTTGGCAAGGTTACAGCCATTGTTCCCAGGAGCACTGTTCCATTCGGCACTGCCTATATCAGAGCTTCTGTGATGGCATAAGAGCAGATTCAGTACAGTCCAAGACCTAAGATTATCACTTAGTTCAGCTATATTCTGTACTAGCTGTGTGACTTCAGGTAAGTGACTTCAATTCTCCAGGCTTCAGTCTCTTCATCCATAAAAAGAAGGTGTAGGATCAGACAGAGGTTCTCAACAGAAGCAGTAATGCCCCAAGGGACTTTTGAAAATGTGTGGATAAGCAACTTTTGGTGTTACAATGTTTGAATGCACTACAATCACCCACTGGGTGAAAGCTAGGAGTGATAACACCCGGCAATGCACAGGACATGGCAGATGGAAGGAAGAGAAGTCTCCCATTGTGTAGAGCTATGGAGTGTAAAGTTTCAGCAGGGAATTCCTGTTTGCAATTATCGAACCCTATCACCTAACTCCCTTTAATTATGAACACAGGATATTTTTGGCTAAGTTTTAATAGTCATAAATTTTTCCAGCAGTGCAAAACCACATAATGAAAGACTGCACTCTCTTTTGTTTAGAATTTTACTAAAACTTATTCCTCATAATAGAAAATCATATCACCAATGATAATTTGTGTTAATACACTTATAAGATTGCATTTATAACTGTGCATTCACTGTGCCCCTATGTGTAGGTGCAAGACGAAATGAGTTTACAATGTCTTCTATTATAGAGACACATGAGTATTTATTTGTGTGTAGACATATGTATTCTTCTATTACAAATTACTTTTATCTCTTCTTTATATAACTGCATAATGTTAATTTTTTAAAATGATGATTATACACAAGTTATATTTTCCGTGAATTGCATTTCACAGAGTTTTTATAATAAACTATTCGGTGTAAAAGGGAGCTTTGAGTCTAATAGGGCTGAGAACCAATGGACTAGACAATCTCAAATATCTTTAAGCTCTCAAATCCATGGGTTTATAAGTTTTACTTTGATCTGCAAGGAAGGAGAAACTCTTAAATGATTTTCACTAGTGATATTCAGTTCAATGTCTAAATTCTAGAGTACGAGAAAGAATGACTGAAACAGACTCTATTTATTTTACTATCTTTCCACTTAGTTCAACTGAGATAGGAGACTGATGGATAATCAGCAGATCAACACGAGTTGAGAACTCACTGCACCAGGTACTGGTAAGAACTCTAAAGAAAGAAATGAGAAAGTATGTGTTGCCCTAATGACAACACTGAGACAGAGACTTCATTCACAGACAACAGATTTCATTTTCATTAAAGAAGGAAGAACTGTACTGTGTGTTAAGAAGTTAAATTTTTTCCTGTTATACTAAAATTCCGTTCAAGATTAGAAGAGGAAATAGGACACCGAAGCATACTGACCTCTCAGAGCACGTGTCACATTTCATCACTTTCACTACCTTGACATCTGGCTAATTCCCCTCTCCTTTGCTTTCTGTACACACATACATCCACACCAATCACTAAAGTAATTAAGTCAGGCAAGCCCACACCACCTCTATGGGGAGGATGTTCAAAGGTTTTCTAAATATGATGGCATACAAATATTTTAGTAGTATAATCAATACGTTCCATTCTATAGGGCTTTCTAATTTGCACGTCACTCCTTAAGAGTAAAGCGCAATAAAATTGGGCTTTTAACAGTCAAATGCCTCTATTTTTGTTTCATATTTCACCTCTGAAATATGATGATCTACTAAAACAAAACCTACGGGGCAGAAAGGCATTTTCCCGTTTTGCAAATCAAGCAGCAGCATGAATGTCTGCCGGGATCTCTAGGAGCTCTGTACAGAGCTGGGCATTTCTCATCCCTCTATTAATGTGACCTTCAAGTGACAGAACTGGTTCAAGAATAACACATTCTGATGGTACTTGTAAAAGTAATGGAGCTGCTGTCAGAAACACCCAGGATGACAATGAAACCTGAATACATAGTAGGTACTACGCGGGCGAGAATAGGAGCTAATGTTTTCACTGTAAGTGTTTCCGCCTAATTAGTATTTAACTCACAAGTTTCTTTGACATCCAGTTTCAAGTGATTAAAAAAAAAAAAGTATAATTGGTCCAGTGGAGCCACTATAATTGAAAGAAAGGTGTAACAGCCTAATAATGCTGGTGGATGCCATACTGACAGATTCATTTATTCACTCAGATATATTTATCAACTATCTACGCAAAACACCGTGAGTTGCTAAGGTAGACAAAACAGGGGCTAAAGCTTTATTTACACTCAAAAGGAGCTACTGGTTGAGTCTAAGGAGCTAAAAATATTCCGAGGAATGTCTGCTTAGTGTCCTATTTCACACCACACGTTAGTCCACTGAAGAGGGAAAGATAACTTCAGTTTTTGGAATGATTGTAGAAGGCTTCTTGGAAGACGTGCCATTTGAACTAGACCACGAGAGATGCATAATGATCCCAGCAAATGGCACTCCAGCCAGGTGGAACTGCATAAAGTCAAGAACTCCAAAATGTTCTCTGGGGAATAAGGAAGAGTTCTATTCAACTCTCGGGTAGAGTTGTATTAGAAAAGAAGACCAGAAGTCAGGTTGATGACACTGCAGAGATGGATAACGAAAGGATAACAAATTTGGGTTATATTTAATAGGTAACTAAAAACCAATAAAGCATGTGCCCTAAGAAGATATTTTAAAAGACGAATTAGCAGGGTAAACATGACATTTCGGTTCTTAAGTCTGTGCTCTGGGACTGATAACTTTTAATAATCCTGTGTCATCCTGTCACATTCTAATCATTCCCCAATGCTGGGTAAACCCAACTATGATCTCTCCCTGTTCCGGGTCCCTGCAAAAGGGATATTGTTGCTTTGGAAAGGAGTCTATTATTACCTGAGAGCTTGAGCTGATCAAAGAACATTCTGAGCAAAACTCAACACTTGATTCTACCTTGGCACTCACAGCTGATTGGACCCAGCATAGCAAGTTCACCGGCCTGCCCTAGGACCTCTGAGTGGCCAGCAGTTAGAGCTCTGCCTCACAGGGTCCAGAAAGACCAGATGGACTGATGAAGTTCTCTCCTCAACCGGTTTCAAAAGGAGACGCATAGATAATGGACAGCAGAGAGAAGAGAAGCCAGAAAAGAGAGACGGTGTCGGCAGAAATGAGGAAGGGGCAGGATATCTAAATAAGCAGAAATCACGAGGCAAAGAGAAAGAGAAGAGAGAAACAGGAAGAGTAACAGAGGCAGAGTGTGAAGAAAAGGGTTAACCTAGCAGGCCTGACTGCTGCCCTTCGCGAGACTGCTCACAAGTTTAGCCCTTGGTTGGCACCGAGGAACTTGGATTTTGAGAGGGCGCCCACCAGCCAAACTCACAGAGTGGCCCGCTGGGCCTGAACTGTTTGTGCAAACATTCTAGGATATGCTGAACACCTGCTTTCCTTCTGGGAGTCTGGATCCTTGGACTGTTCCAGGCAGTGGCTGTCTATGGGAGCCTGCTCCAAGGAAAGCCACAGCGCTAAGTCTCCCCGAGCTTCCCTGGCAGACAGGGTTTCACACATGCTGTTGGGACTCCTTGCTGGGATCATCCAGAGTGTCCTGTGTGACTCCGCCATGAGAGAATGCCTGGAAGCTTGTGCCCGGTTTCCTTCAGACTTCACCCTGTACTTTGCCTTTACTGCTTTTGCACTGTATCCTTCTGCTATAACAAATCATGGCTATGAGGCTATGAGTATGACTTTGGTTGAGTCTTGTAAGTGCCAGTGAAACACTGAATTTGGGGTTGGTCTGGGGGACCCTGACACACAGAGCTCTGTTATAAGTTGACAGGGAAGCCCATTCATTTACTCATGTTTGTAGGCGAGGAAAAAAGCATAATAAAAACAGATCTGGATGCCAACGATTGGTGCTTGGTGCTCGGTGGTGATAAAGTATTGCTTGAGATTTGAGGTATCCTGAATAATTCTGAATGACTTTCAGTTTTACTGCGGACTCCACAAAGATTCATTATATCCCCACACTCCTTTATCTACAGGAACCCCCTGTTACTTAAAGTTAAGTCAAACAAGGCTCTAATTGTTTCCTAAAAGAGCCAAACAATTGCCAAAGCAAATCATATAGTCAGGTAAAGTGATTAAGTGACCAGTGGATGGTTTCCAGCCTCAATAAAGCCTTGGAGCTGCCCACAATGCTGTTGGTTTGTTTGTTGGTTGGTTTTGTCTTTATTCAGCAGCCTTTTGTTTTATCATGAAATGTCTTCTAACTTCAAGCTTCAACTCATCTTAGTTCTCCTGCGATTCTCTGCTGAGCAACTTAATGTCTTTGAAGAAAATGAAATCCATTAAAGGCGTGACTTCCACCTCCAAACCTACCTGCAGGGACCCTACTCTGTCTCACCTCCAGTTCCAGAGGAACAACTGTCTCTTTTCCTGCACACGTGAAATTGGGGATGTAATTTCCACACCGTCTCTATCTTTCTCTTTTGTCCAAGTCCCGGTTCTCTCCATCATCCCCTCATCCCTAATATCGTTCATCTCCAGTTTTCACAATGTCTTTCCTCTCTGTACA
Organism: Balaenoptera musculus; assembly: GCF_009873245.2. NCBI lineage: Eukaryota > Metazoa > Chordata > Mammalia > Artiodactyla > Balaenopteridae > Balaenoptera > Balaenoptera musculus. The sequence continues at coordinate 1,666,289 of NC_045805.1, forward strand.
CACAACATTCAAGGCTCTTTCACCCTGAAATAACAAATCAATACAAACAAAAAGAAATCGCTTCCTGTGACATAGCTATCACCTTGCAGAAATTTTGCAAGGTGGTGCACGCTTAGTCTTCACTTACTAAAATCATACTCATTTCTTGGTTTCCATCCTACAACCTTATTCAAAGACCTGTTCACTGCAAAACTCCATGTCCTCTTTCAGTCCTGGTCAAGCTTGTACCTGCCTGCATGACCACTTTAATTTTTGAAATTTTCTTCTCCCATCTGTTCTCAAACTCCCTTTTTTCCCTGCATTTTCTCTGCCTTTTCTCATGTCCTCAGTAACTTCCTCTGCCTCTGCAGCTTGCCTTGCTAACACTGAGGGCTCTGCCTACATATGAGGCATCTTCCTGTGTGCTCTCCGTTTCCTCCCAGAGGTCCTATACCACCCTCCTCTAATGGCTCCCAGACCTGCATCTCTCCAGCTCACCTGTCCTCCCATGCGCCAGACCCGTCCTCCCAACGACTCCCTGAATATTTCCACTGTGATGAGAACTTCAAGTCAACATGCCTGCAATTAGATCCAGTATTTTCTCCCTAAGATGTGTTCCTACTCTTTTACTTATGATCTGATGAATAATATAATGTCTACATTCTTTGAAGCCAGAAGATTAGAATACAGAATATATTAGAATAGTAGAATATAGAATAGTAGAATATTCTCAACCTCTTTCTCTCCTTCACACAACCATGATCCCTAAATTCTATCATCGCACTTGTTCAATCCCAAAAAGCTCTCTCAAACTTGCTACTTTCTTCTTTCCATATATCTACCATCCTTAATGTCCCCTGACCTACGGTGCAATCTAGGAAATGGCATGAAGCTTCTTCCTTCTTGCTCCTTGGGCTGCGCTCCCCACTGTAGCCCCCCTCACGACGGGGTCATCCGAGCCAGCACACTAACGAACTATCCACGAGCTCGGGCTGCTCCCCACACTAATAACCCCCCTCCCGACGTCATCGAAGCCAGCACACTAACGAACTACCTCATGAGCCTCGGGCTGTTCCCACACTTAACCCCCCTCCAGGACGTCATCCGAGCAGCACACTAACGAACTACCCATGAGCTCGGGCTGCGTCCCTACTCTACCACCCCCTCCCACGACGTCATCCGAGCCAGCACTACCCATGAGCTCGGGCTGTCTCCCCACTCTAACCCCCCTCCACGACGTCATCCGAGCCCAGCACACTAACGAACTACCCATGACCTCGGGCTGCTCCCCACTCTAAACCCCCCTCCACGACGTCATCCGAGCCAGCACACTAACGAACTACCCATGAGCTCGGGCTGTTCCCCACACTAACCCCCCCTCCATGACGTCATCCGAGCCAGCACACTAACGAACTACCCATGAGCTCGGGCTGTTCCCCACACTAACCCCCCTCCACGACGTCATCCGAGCCAGCACACTAACGAACTACCCATGAGCTCGGGCTGCTCCGCACACTAACCCCCCTCCACGACGTCATCCGAGCCAGCACACTAACGAACTACCCATGAGCTCGGGCTGCTCCCCACACTAACCCCCCTCCACGACGTCATCCGAGCCAGCACACTAACGAACTACCCACGAGCTCGGGCTGCTCCCCACTCTAACCCCCCTCCACGACGTCATCCGAGCCAGCACACTAACGAACTACCCATGAGCTCGGGCTGTTCCCCACACTAACCCCCTCCACGACGTCATCCGAGCCAGCACACTAACGAACTACCCACGAGCTCGGGCTGCTCCCCACACTCTTCCCCTCCACGACGTCATCCGAGCCAGCACACTAACGAACTACCCATGAGCTCGGGCTGCTCCCCCACTCTAACCCCCCTCCATGACGTCATCCGAGCCAGCACACTAACGAACTACCCACGAGCTCGGGCTGCTCCCCACTCTAACCCCCTCCACGACGTCATCCGAGCCAGCACACTAACGAACTACCCACGAGCTCGGGCTGGTCCCCACTCTAACCCCCCCTCCACGACGTCATCCGAGCCAGCACACTAACGAACTACCCACGAGCTCGGGCTGCTCCCCACTCTACCCCCCTCCACGACGTCATCCGAGCCAGCACACTAACGAACTACCCACGAGCTCGGGCTGCTCCCCACACTAACCCCCCTCCACGACGTCATCCGAGCCAGCACACTAACGAACTACCCATGAGCTCGGGCTGCTCCCCACACTAACCCCCTCCATGACGTCATCCGAGCCAGCACACTAACGAACTACCCATGAGCTCGGGCTGCTCCCCACCCTAACCCCCTCCACGACGTCATCCGAGCCAGCACACTAACGAACTACCCATGAGCTCGGGCTGCTCCCCACTCTAACCCCCTCCACGACGTCATCCGAGCCAGCACACTAACGAACTACCCATGAGCTCGGGCTGTTCCCCACACTAACCCCCTCCACGACGTCATCCGAGCCAGCACACTAACGAACTACCCACGAGCTCGGGCTGCTCCCCACTCTAACCCCCCTCCACGACGTCATCCGAGCCAGCACACTAACGAACTACCCATGACCTCGGGCTGCTCCCCACTCTAACCCCCCTCCACGACGTCATCCGAGCCAGCACACTAACGAACTACCCATGAGCTCGGGCTGTTCCCCACACTAACCCCCCTCCATGACGTCATCCGAGCCAGCACACTAACGAACTACCCATGAGCTCGGGCTGTTCCCCACACTAACCCCCCTCCACGACGTCATCCGAGCCAGCACACTAACGAACTACCCATGAGCTCGGGCTGCTCCGCACACTAACCCCCCTCCACGACGTCATCCGAGCCAGCACACTAACGAACTACCCATGAGCTCGTGCTGCTCCCCACACTAACCCCCCTCCACGACGTCATCCGAGCCAGCACACTAACGAACTACCCACGAGCTCGGGCTGCTCCCCACTCTAACCCCCTCCACGACGTCATCCGAGCCAGCACACTAACGAACTACCCATGAGCTCGGGCTGCTCCCCCAACACTAACCCCCTCCACGACGTCATCCGAGCCAGCACACTAACGAACTACCCATGAGCTCGGGCTGCTCCCCACACTAACCCCCCTCCACGACGTCATCCGAGCCAGCACACTAACGAACTACCCATGAGCTCGGGCTGTTCCCCACACTAACCCCCTCCACGACGTCATCCGAGCCAGCACACTAACGAACTACCCACGAGCTCGGGCTGCTCCCCACTCTAACCCCCCCCTCCACGACGTCATCCGAGCCAGCACACTAACGAACTACCCATGACCTCGGGCTGCTCCCCACTCTAACCCCCTCCACGACGTCATCCGAGCCAGCACACTAACGAACTACCCATGAGCTCGGGCTGTTCCCCACACTAACCCCCCTCCACGACGTCATCCGAGCCAGCACACTAACGAACTACCCATGAGCTCGGGCTGGTCCCCGCTCTAACCCCCCTCCACGACGTCATCCGAGCCAGCACACTAACGAACTACCCACGAGGCTCGGCTGCTCCCCAACCCTAACCCCCCTGCACGACGTCATCCGAGCCAGCACACTAACGAACTACCCACGAGCTCGGGCTGCTCCCCACACTAACCCCCCTGCACGACGTCATCCGAGCCAGCACACTAACGAACTACCCATGAGCTCGGGCTGCTCCCACACTCTAACCCCCCTCCACGACGTCATCCGAGCCAGCACACTAACGAACTACCCATGAGCTCGGGCTGCTCCCCACTCTAACCCCCCTCCACGACGTCATCCGAGCCAGCACACTAACGAACTACCCATGAGCTCGGGCTGCTCCTCACTCTAACCCCCTCCATGACGTCATCCGAGCCAGCACACTAACGAACTACCCACGAGCTCGGGCTGCTCCCCACACTAACCCCCTCCACGACGTCATCCGAGCCAGCACACTAACGAAACTACTACCATGAGCTCGGGCTGCTCCCCACACTAACCCCCCTCCACGACGTCATCCGAGCCAGCACACTAACGAACTACCCATGAGCTCGGGCTCCTCCCCACACTAACCCCCTCCACGACGTCATCCGAGCCAGCACACTAACGAACTACCCACGAGCTCGGGCTGCTCCCCACACTAACCCCCTCCACGACGTCATCCGAGCCAGCACACTAACGAACTACCCATGAGCTCGGGCTGGCCCCCGCTCTAACCCCCCTCCACGACGTCATCCGAGCCAGCACACTAACGAACTACCCACGAGCTCGGGCTGCTCCCCACACTAACCCCCTCCACGACGTCATCCGAGCCAGCACACTAACGAACTACCCATGAGCTCGGGCTGCTCCCCACACTAACCCCCCCTCCACGACGTCATCCGAGCCAGCACACTAACGAACTACCCATGAGCTCGGGCTGGTCCCCGCTCTAACCCCCCCTCCACGACGTCATCCGAGCCAGCACACTAACGAACTACCCACGAGCTCGGGCTGCTCCCCACTCTAACCCCCCCTCCACGACGTCATCCGAGCCAGCACACTAACGAACTACCCATGAGCTCGGGCTGCTTCCCACTCTAGCCCCCCCTCCACGACGTCATCCGAGCCAGCACACTAACGAACTACCCACGAGCTCGGGCTGCTCCCCACACTAACCCCCCTCCACGACGTCATCCGAGCCAGCACACTAACGAACTACCCACGAGCTCGGGCTGCTCCCCACTCTAACCCCCCTCCACGACGTCATCCGAGCCAGCACACTAACGAACTACCCATGAGCTCGGGCTGCTCCGCACACTAACCCCCCCTCCACGACGTCATCCGAGCCAGCACACTAACGAACTACCCATGAGCTCGGGCTGTTCCCCACACTAACCCCCCTCCACGACGTCATCCGAGCCAGCACACTAACGAACTACCCATGAGCTCGGGCTGCTCCCCACTCTAACCCCCTCCATGACGTCATCCGAGCCAGCACACTAACGAACTACCCACGAGCTCGGGCTGCTCCCCACTCTAACCCCCCCTCCACGACGTCATCCGAGCCAGCACACTAACGAACTACCCATGAGCTCGGGCTGCTTCCCACTCTAGCCCCCCCCTCCACGACGTCATCCGAGCCAGCACACTAACGAACTACCCACGAGCTCGGGCTGCTCCCCACACTAACCCCCTCCACGACGTCATCCGAGCCAGCACACTAACGAACTACCCATGAGCTCGGGCTGCTCCCCACCCTAACCCCCCTCCACGACGTCATCCGAGCCAGCACACTAACGAACTACCCATGAGCTCGGGCTGCTCCCCACCCTAACCCCCTCCACGACGTCATCCGAGCCAGCACACTAACGAACTACCCACGAGCTCGGGCTGCTCCCCACTCTAACCCCCCTCCACGACGTCATCCGAGCCAGCACACTAACGAACTACCCACGAGCTCGGAGTGCTCCCCACACTAACCCCCCTCCACGACGTCATCCGAGCCAGCACACTAACGAACTACCCACGAGCTCGGGCTGCTCCCCACACTAACCCCCCTCCACGACGTCATCCGAGCCAGCACACTAACGAACTACCCACGAGCTCGGGCTGCTCCCCACACTAACCCCCCTCCACGACGTCATCCGAGCCAGCACACTAACGAACTACCCATGAGCTCGGGCTGCTCCCCACTCTAACCCCCCTCCACGACGTCATCCGAGCCAGCACACTAACGAACTACCCACGAGCTCGGGCTGCTCCCCACTCTAACCCCCCTCCATGACGTCATCCGAGCCAGCACACTAACGAACTACCCATGAGCTCGGGCTGCTCCCCACACTAACCCCCTCCATGACGTCATCCGAGCCAGCACACTAACGAACTACCCATGAGCTCGGGCTGCTCCCCACTCTAACCCCCTCCATGACGTCATCCGAGCCAGCACACTAACGAACTACCCATGAGCTCGGGCTGCTCCCCACTCTAACCCCCCTCCACGACGTCATCCGAGCCAGCACACTAACGAACTACCCACGAGCTCGGGCTGCTCCCCACTCTAACCCCCTCCACGACGTCATCCGAGCCAGCACACTAACGAACTACCCATGAGCTCGGGCTGCTCCGCACACTAACCCCCCCTCCACGACGTCATCCGAGCCAGCACACTAACGAACTACCCATGAGCTCGGGCTGCTCCCCACTCTAACCCCCCTCCACGACGTCATCCGAGCCAGCACACTAACGAACTACCCACGAGCTCGGGCTGCTCCCCACTCTAACCCCCTCCACGACGTCATCCGAGCCAGCACACTAACGAACTACCCATGAGCTCGGGCTGCTCCGCACACTAACCCCCCCTCCATGACGTCATCCGAGCCAGCACACTAACGAACTACCCACGAGCTCGGGCTGCTCCCCACTCTAACCCCCTCCATGACGTCATCCGAGCCAGCACACTAACGAACTACCCACGAGCTCGGGCTGCTCCCCACTCTAACCCCCCTCCACGACGTCATCCGAGCCAGCACACTAACGAACTACCCATGAGCTCGGGCTTTGGAACCAGATCGCCTAGGCTTGCATCCTGACTCGGCTAGGCTACTGTCTTGCTATGTAGCCTTGGGCAAATCATGTACCTACTCTGTGCCTATCTTGATTGGTAGAGAAGAATACTAATAATAGCTAAGAAGATTAAATGAGTTAACATATGTGAAGCACCTACAAATGTATCTGACGTTTAGTAAGTGATGAATAAATGTTATTTTATAATCATATATATATATCATATTTTTTCTTTATCTGAAAAACTATTAAATCTCTTTTGATACCAAACAAATGTGCAACATCTCAGTGACGCTTACTGCAACCATCCCTAGAAGAGTAACCGCTTCCTTCTCGGGGGTCTTAAAGCTGATGATTTCTTTTGTCGTCGTGGAATATGCCATGCCATATACCACATCACAGGTCTGCTGCAGAGGAATACAGGCTCTTGATCAGATTTAGATCAGTATTCCCAGAATGAATGAATGTGTGTGTGAATACTTTGATGTAAGCCATTTTATCACGGTCCAAATTAAACATGATTACATTTTTTCTGAAGTACCTGTGATAGATGAAAGTATCAAAAGGCAATATAAGATCAAAGAAACAAATATCAAGTCCACATGCAGAAATACCAGTGAGTATTTAGAATGAAAACACGGGCCTTCTCTAAATCTTCTGGAATTTATTCTATTAAGTAAGGGAAGTTCTAAAACTGTTAGAACAGCAGCTGAACTACTCATATAAATAAACACTTAGGACTTCCCTGGTGGCACAGTGGTTAAGAACTCTGGCTCTGAGATTTAATTTGGTGTTGCGGTACAGAGGCCGGATTCAGATTCGGTATTAGTAGGAGAGCAGGCTTCTCTGAAGAGGCAAGAAGAAAAAGAGTAGAAGAAATGCCAGAGGTGTGGTAACACCAGGGACATCAATCTGGCACCAAGTGAGAAATACTACAAAGTATACCGAGAGCATCACAGCATACGATTCACCTTGGAGCGCCCATAATTGGTGACTGAAAGAAAATTCACTGAACATTATCTGTAGTGACACTCCCCAAACTTGGGGGTAGGGGCGTAGATCGGCTAAAAGACAAACATGTTTGAAATATTTTGGGGTTGCATCTTAAAGCACTAGACTGACAAGGGACAATTTCACTGAAGATAGAACAGGCTTTGATATTCAAGCATAGCGTTCAAGATAACACCCCGCTGACTGAAGGCAGGCAGGCATTCAAAGCGCAAACTCCCAACATGAAATGCTCACGGGGCGGTCAGCACCGGCCTCCGCGGGGCAGCTCCACTCACTTGGTCTTGCAAATTCACAGTCAGCGCCTCCAAGCAGTAAACTCATTAAAGCCAGGAAACTGCTTACTTAGTTGGAAGTGGCAAACAGTTCTAAAAATACATGTTTGAACTACATGGATTCCAAACAAATGTATCACAATCAGAACCGTTAACAGCACACCTATAATGACTAGAAAATTAATTCACGATAATAATGTGTCAAACTGTATGTTTCTTAACTTGTTCCCCCCACTTCTAAGAAAGAACCCACTTGTTTTAAAGCACGTTCCATTTCTGCCCAGCGTCACCCCCAATCGCTGTGTCGTTTTAACAGCGTGCTGACTTTTTCCCAGCCTACTTTGTCCTCTTCTCCATTGTCCAAAAATGGCTGTAGATTATTATACAACGTATAATAACGTAACAAGCGTAGATTATGACACAACAGGGATGCTCTCGCGCGTCTGAGGGACCCAGTACAGTCAGGTCTAACTGTGATGTGTTAACATTACCCAAGTGCAACACTTTTTAAAAATGTGTATACAAACATTCACATTGATGCTTCATTACGGGCTGTTCTGCCAGAAAAATATCACACGTTATTCAGATATTAAAGTTGTGTTATTCCCGTGGACATTGATTTTACGAAGTTAAAAAGCGCAGGAAGAGTGAAATAACGAAATGCTATAACCACACAGTCTCCCCACAGCTAAGGCCCCCTGGCCTTGCTCCTCCACCGCGCACACCTTTCCGAGGAGCTCAGCCTCCCCAGCACTCTCTCCACTGAATCTGAAGGAGCAAATGTAGCCAATGAGATACAGATTCAAGTAGCTCCTGGCACACAAATAATGACCGACAGCCACCTCAAGGAGAGCAGACAAGAGTGTCCTAAATGCTAAGGCTAACAGAAGCCCGGCATACATACAATTAGTCTGTCCAAGTCAGAAATTCCCGGTAAGTTCAGAAAACACAGTTCTCTCTTAGTGGACTCCTAAGTTTTTCTAGAATCTAGGCTACCTTCTCTACCTCCTTCCAGGGTCACCACTGGGAAGGAGAACATGGCCAAAGGGAAGGGTGGGAAGGCATGAGGCTGGGATGACTCGCTTCTCCTTCCCATCCTCAGAGACGCTTCCTGGGAATGCTGGCTGGTATAGTCTCCGACCTGTTCTGCAAGTGTCCCTTAGTAGACAGCACCAAGCAGCAGTCACAGTATCAGTCAGCACAACGTCAAGGCCCAGTTGACTATATCCACATCACGTTAATACATGACCTTCAACATTAAACCTTAAAGCAGCTTGTGTAACATTTCAGGTGTTGAATTTTAATTGGGGTGGTGCACTGAATACACAGCAACCGCAATGATTCACCTGAACATAGCATAGTTTTTGTGTTTGTTTGAAATACTCTTCTCACTGGGTTCTAAATAGTTAATTAAGTATGCATATTAATTATTACCAAAGTATAATAATGTTCCTAAAAGGGCATCTATTGTCCACATAAATATCAAAGAAATTTTTTTATGATCAGCATGGTTTCAGTGAAAACCAAGTGAATTAACGTCATTGGTAGGTAGATCAAAGAAGAAAATGTGTCTCTCACTATCTGAAGTTTTCTCACCTGAATTCATTTAGTATGTAACTTACAATAACAGTATTCATAATACATTGTTATTTATTGGAATGTTTTTAGGAGTATGATTGTCATAAACTTTTAGAGGGTTATTTCTTGACACTGACGCTCAGAGAACACATGTATACACCAAATGCGTAAAATCCCCAAGGAAGTCTCAGCAAATATAAAGAACTGCTTAGGAAAAATATATTCCCCTTAGAATTATTTTTATGTTTTATGTAAAGAGGTAAAAAATAAACAGTGGAACTTTTTAGCAGCTCTCAATTTTAGGAAAAGGTCATAAATTTACTTACAAGGAATCTAGAAGTCAAAAGAATGAAGTTCCATCACCAGCCTGCAAATGAACAACAACAAAACCTAAGACAGTATTACTTTACTCAGGCCACTTAATTGAACAAGACGGAAAAAAAAACCAAAACATGATTATATGATTTATGATTCAATGATATAAATTTATAGCATTGGCCACAGTAAATAATAATGGTAACAATAATAGTAATGTCACAATCCTTTTCTCCAAAGATTAAACTGGAGCATACCATAAATCTTTTTTTTTTTTTAAGTGCTATTCTTCCACATGCTAAGTAGGTCGAGCTGTTAGTTTGTTTACATGCATGCTAAGGAAAACAACCAGAAGATTAATACAATAATTGAGAATAAAACAGTGGAATTGTACTCTGAACTAGCACCAACATATATTCACAAACCCAATTAAGATCACAGGAAAAAAAAGATTTTCTATGTCACTGAGGTTTTCCAACAAGTTTTCACAAATCATTGCACCTAGATATGAATACGAGCTAATCTACAGCCTCTCAAGCACCACTGATGCAGCGTTTGTAGTCTGGGTTGCAGGAAGCCAATGGGGTGCTGCACTGATGTGAGCTCTGCTGTTCTGACACTCCACCCAGATGCTCCAATTTTGCTTCAGTGCACTCAGAGCTGAGTCTGAATCCTCAAAGCACGGGTAAAAAGAGTTATGGTCAAGGCAGGGTTAGAGGCGCAGTGAACCAGCATCACCTGCGCCGACTTGCAATCCTAAAACTGGTGTGAAAACAGCATGGTGGTCTTGACTGGACGCTCATATGGCCAAGGGCAAAATGGGGCAGACAGATAGGAATTCAAGTGTTTCTCTTTCTTGCTCTCCTCATCATTTCTCTTCTATACCATGATGGCTCACTGTACAATAATTTTATGATAAAAGATATAAATTTGATGGAAGGATCTGTATTATTTATAGCAGATAATCTATTGGGATGTTGTCTGTCAGGTGCTTAAATGTGTCGGTGCTTATATGTATAATGTTAACAGCCTCAGGGTGACCTACATATATTATCAGAAGATTTAACACTGGGTTTTGTTAAATTCCTTGTCTCTTTTATCCAGGGAAGTTACTATGAAGACGATACACAAAGCACAAGCACAGATCTTTAATCTAGGAGGAGTCGCCAACAATAAGATGAGTTTCAGCGTGGACAGCAGCTTTTGTGCAAGCTGCATGTCAGGATACTTGACAGAGTTAAGTGATACAATTGAAAGTTAAATAATAGAAGGGCGAGGCATTAAGGGGCAAAGAAAAGACAGAAAATTCGTGTTTTCAGATGTGAGGAGGAGGAGAGTCATCTGAGTGGGGAGACATGAAAACCCTCTACAGTTAACGGGAGCTGAAGAGAAATTGATTTAGAAAGCACAGAGGCATAATCATGGTGTTGAATAGCACATTCAATAATGAGTCTGATTCTTGGAAATGCTGAGCTAAGGGTGGAGCCAATAACTCTGAGAATGACACACGCCATAATTTCTGCAGAAATAGAGCCACTCCCTATCCCCATCGAGAAAAGTCTACACGACACAGTCTCAGAAGCTATGTTGAGTAGTAAAACTGAGGCTAGAGGGGAATTTAGAAGTCTGAGGGATACATCAAAGTGATGGAATTTCGAGAGAACCCTGAAAGCAATGGAAACACGCCACAAATCAGGCTCAACAGTAACATTCGAATGTGCGGATAATACTGTCGCCTATCTTTAGGGGAAGGCAGCTGGATATAGCTCCGTATTTTGCAAAGACGTCAATTAAAAAGTCCCTGAGAGAGGGAGAAGATCAATAGAAGAACTCACGGTATAGCTCATTTGAAACTATTACAGAAATAAGGAAATGGTGTTGATTTAGCGACAGCCTATGTTCTAACAAACATCAGGTGGGAAGTGAATGTGTGTCTCTGTGGAATCACTTTTGATACCAAAATCTTTGCTTTCACAGTCAAGCATAACAATGTTCTGAAGCAGTAACCCAACGTAAGACGCAGGTGACGGGGGCCATGCTATGCACACCGAGGCTGCTTCCCACAGTCCTGGCGCCTGGCAGGAGGCAGGACGGGCATGAACAGCCACGAGACTCTCAGCTACGGGCCAGAACACAGCATCAGCCCCTCCACGATCTGTCCTTGGGTTTCGCGTTCTCACAAAGTGTACTTCTGAGTTCTCATCACCCCTTCTCAATGCCTCTCTCTTTTCTGGCTTCCCCTGTTCCATGACTTCTGTAGACGTTTCTACCAACCTGTCGACATAACTGGGCTGATGAGCCTCGTTAGAATAAACCTTAGCTCTGCTCACTGAATTCTATACTTTGGTGTGCCACAAAGTTAGGTACTGTGTCCTGATTTTGTTCATCCCTTCTCACTCGCCCGAATCCTCTACCCACCCCCTTCTCCACCACACACCCATATATACATATACCTCTTCTCCTCTGACCAGTTTGCTAAGCCATATAGCTATGTATACATGTACACATATATTCCTTGAGTCTAAACTATTCCAGAATCGCACTTTAAATTTTTATTATTCTAGAATGAGGCACTTGGAGATTACTCTATCTAAGTTTATATTTTGTTCCAGAATTATATTGTCTAACCTTTCGGCATGTAAGAATTGATTCAGTGGGAACGCTTGGGAAATACAGAAAAGAGCACAATCTATCTGGGGTCTGTTATTTGTCTCAATTGCTTAGATTGTTTCCATTTTTTAAAATTAACAGAACCGTGTCCGGCATCTGCCGCATCCAGCTCTGACAAACAGGGAGACCTGACTGAGAGAAGCTGGCATGTGGGCCGGAAACGGAATGCATCAGGGGTGACTCTGCTTCACTTCGATATCTGGGGTCTGTTATTTGTCTCAGTTGCTTAGATTGTTTCCATTTTTAAAAATTAACAGAACCGTGTCCGGCATCTGCCGCATCCAGCTCTGACAAACAGGGAGACCTGACTGAGAGAAGCTGGCATGTGGGCCGGATACTGAATGCATCAGGGGTGACTCTGCTTCACTTCGGTGGCAGGATGCCCTTCCCAGCTTGACTCCCCACGTTAGGCGCCTGTAACTTCTTTGCCTTAATCTTCAATTTTCGGTCATCTTTCTCAGACTCCAGTCTCCTCTGCCACCCTTCCCTACTCTTGGCCTCCATGGCCCATCATTCAGCAACTGCACTGCACCCATCTGGTGAATTTCCTGTTCACTTATTCACTCACCTTACTGTACACTTCTGAATTAGGCATGGGGGCGGGGTGATAAAAAAGCATATTCATACTCTCCTTTTATAATATATAATGAGGTTACAATCAAATTGTTAATCCCAGGATGTCTTCTCATGAAAAGTTTTTAAAAAATCATAGCAGACTATAATTAAACTCCAAATGAATAATATAGAGCTGTAAAAGTTAAGAGAAAGTAGGGATCGTTGTGATTTACAGTAATTCATTCATTCATTCGATGCATACTACATCAGGCACTGTACTAATGCTGGGAATGCTAAAGCTATTAAAAAAAGACTAGACCACATATAGTTTTCAGTTGGAGGGAGACAAGTATAATGTTAGATATCAATGAATGAAGAAAAAAGTAATGCAGTTGAAAGAAATAAAAAGAAAAAATAATGCAGGTGAGGGAGAACTTTCAATTTTAGATGAAATGGCTACAAAGGTTCTCATGGAGAAGACAAGATTTGAATAAAGACCTACACAAAGTGAGAGACTGAGTCATGTGAATATCTGGGCTAAGAGCACAAAAACACCTTGAGCTGGGCATGTCTGGAGTGTTAAAATAAGAAACCTAGGTGTTGAGCAAAGGGGAGACGAGTAGAAGATGAGGTTGGAGAGTACTGGGGCCAAGATCATGAAGGGACTTGTGGGCCATAGTAAGGATGAGGCCTTTTACTCAAAACCAGATGTCTTTGGAGGGTTTTAAGCAGAAAAGTGACATGATGTGACTCCCATTTTGACAGGATTGCTCTGGGTGGTGTGTTAAGAATAACCTGACCGAGGGGAAGGAAGGACAGAAGCAAGGAGGCCAGTCAGAGGCTGTGCTGTTGGTCCAGGAAAGCCGACGGCAGCCGGCTTGGTAGCCATGGAATGATCAGATGCTTTCAGATTTGGGGGCTATTCTGAAGGGGAACCTGAATATTTGACTGACCAATTGGATACAGGATGAGAGAAAAAGAGATGCTGAGGAGGAAGCCAGAATTTCTGGCCTAAGCAATTAGAAAACCAGACAGGTGGAAATATCTTTAACGAGGCAGGGGTGAGGATTTTTCAGCTTCTTCTTTGCCACGTAAAGTGTGTTAACTAGATATCCAAGTGAAGGTGCCAACTAGGCAGCTGGACGTACCAGTGTGGATTGTGAGAATAGACTCAGGACTGAAACATCTGGGAATCATCAGCGTGTAGAACCCATGATACTGGACAAAGTCAACGAGAGGGAATGTAGACTGAAAAGAACGGAGGTCCAGAGACGGCACGGAGTGAGCATTGCAGCATCTGAAGGTGAGAAAATGAGCAGGAAGAAGCGAAACGGTCTAAGCAAGACCTTCTGGAGAAGCAGGAGGAACAGCGTGCCCCGCGGCGTCCTGGCAGCAAAGCGAAGGAAGTGTCTTAGAGCCATGGCACGGCCTCATTGTGCCTCTAAAACCTCTTTTCCCGCATCGCCTGTTCTAGTCTCTTTTCCATTTCTTTGTGCCCCGCAAAATGCCAAAGTGATTCACCAGCCTCTGCTTTTTTTCCTGCGCTTCCTGAAGAGGATTCACGGATGGTGGCGAAACCACACCTGGGTGTCAGGCTACCAGTTCTGACACAGGCTTCAGCTATCCCTAGGGTGTTATTTAACTTCTCTCTGCTTTAATTTCCTCATCTTCAAAACAGGTACAATAATAGTAACTATTTGGGCAGGGAATGACAACTAAATGACAATATATGTGTATATAACTTAAAACGTTGCCTACACATGGCAAACGTTACGTAATTACACACAACTCACAGGGTTTCTTCTCTCCGCCTTGCTTCACTCAAACCCACCCAGACTCACCTCCTGCAGTTAGTCAATTCTGTTCTTTCATTTCTCTAAAATCATTAGAAAGACACGATCCCGGATCTGAGCTGCATGTTATTTTATGTAGACTAATCTTTCTTTCTACCCACCCATCTCTACTTGTGAAACGCCTGTGCAGAGACACACCTCTCCAATGCTTCAGTGTTTCTGTAACGCCTTTGTGCTGTCTCACTTTATGTATTTGGCATAAAGCACTAACGAGGGAAGATTCTTTCCTAAGGAGGACGCTATCAATCCACAGACGTTCAGACCAGGGATGAGGGCTCTGCTGCCGGCTTAACCTGGGCTCAGGAACCACCACGCCTTCCGACGCAGAGGGCACGTCGGTCATCCTGAGGGAGCTGGGCCCCGGCCCTGGGGGAGGCTGGCCATGAGGAAGGGGACGGCAGCAAGTGGGCGGGACGCACACAAGCCTGCCCCGAGCAACCCTGGCCTGGAAGTGGGGCGGGTGGTCTAGGCCGGGAGCGGGCCCAGCAGCGGAGGCCAAGGTCTGGGCAGGTGCAGAAAGCCGTCCCAAGACCCGTGGGCTACGCGCCTCAGCAGCAACTGGGTTTGGGTTTGCGTCATCCTAATGGACAGTGCCAGCTGTCCTCACAAGTCAGCACTGCTGGAAGCGGTAGTTACTTGCTCTAGACGAATGACATGGGAAAGAAGCTGGCCACAAGGCATTTATAATCTGCGTCTCCTTTACCTACTGCACCGTAATACACACTGTAAGAGGCAGCTACAAACACAGCAAAGCGTTTGACCAACCCTGTCCTTTCGATGCTTATATATTTGCCTTACTATCCTAACCTGAGAGATGAGGTTATAAGAACATATTCTAATTGCTTTACCAGCTCATATTGAGAGAAATAATACTTATGAAAAAAATTCACAGAATGTGGGGCTTCCCTGGTGGCGCAGTGGTTGAGAATCTGCCTGCTAATGCAGGAGACACGGGTTCGAGCCCTGGTCTGGGAAGATCCCACATGCCGCGGAGCAACTGGGCCCGTGAGCCACAGCTGCTGAGCCTGCGCGTCTGGAGCCTGTGCTCCGCAACAAGAGAGGCCGCGATGGTGAGAGGCCCGCGCACCGCGATGAAGAGTGGTCCCCACTTGCCGCAACTATAGAAAGCCCTCGCACAGAAACGAAGACCCAACACAGCCATAAATAAATAAATAAATAAATTTAAAAAATTCACAGAATGTGGTATTGCAGGGGTGGGCTTCACTGGTATAACCAGCTGGAAGGAACAGTATTAAGAGCTATTTTTGACTTGGGGCAGATCACTTGACCTGAATGCATGTTTTTTTCTTTATTAACTCTCTGCAAATGAGTTTTATACATACAACCCGAGGGGTTTTGTGAAGTTTATCAAGGTAATATTTATAAACTGCCCTAAAATCCCTAGCTGAAAGAGAAAATGTCATGCAGTGTTACTTGTCTAAAACTGAGACCTTTTGCAAGCCTTAATTATAATTTTAAATTCCCTTATATCAAGTAATGTGAATCAATCAATTATAATGAGCAACGACTATGGGCACATGGTAAGTTCTTTAGGGCCAAGGAGTGAGTCACTCATTTCTTTTTTCTTCTTCCACAGCATACACTCTGAAAATTGTTGTTGTTGATGATGGTAATACTACTGCTGGTTAGTAGTAATAATAATAATACTCTAATTGTCTAGATCATGGCATACACCACTCATCTTTCTGGGAATTATTCAACAAGAGGTTTACTGATTGGGTTCAAGGCATAGGTCAGCATCAAAAATAAAGTTAGCATTAAACTTGGCTCCATTTAAAGATGCCAGGATCCAAAGGTGGAACACAGATAGTAAGATTAGGAGTTGGAAAGTCACAGAGTACTTGGGCAGAGGTCAGAAACCATCACAGACCCAGGGCAGTAATTTAATCTGTCTGTCTGTCTGTCTATTATTTTTTAACAACTTGGGGTGCCAGATGCCTATCTTGATGATCCTTCCCTTTATATAGAATCCGCAGGAGGTTTAAGTTTCCCCGCCCTTGCTAATCAAGTCTATTCTTCTTACTGAACAGAATGATCTTACTCGTTTAAGATTTGGTAGTATCCCGTTGAAAAGAGTCCTGGTGGGACTGTGGTATTTTGGAGCGATGTTCTACAATCGTCAGGGACACAAATCATCTTCTATAGATTCATGCCTGGACATCCAGCACCTCGTACATTTCATGACACTTGCAAGAATAAACGCACGTGGACAAGTTCTGACATCCTTTGCCACCTCTGCCTTGTCGGTAGGATCAGGCCACGCAGAGAGGGATGGTTTTCCTCTCAGTCCTTCTTAACGTCTCCATGTTTGCTATCTTCTGGCATGACCAATACTTTAAGCCACTCTGTTTAGTTCTGATATTCATTAATGTATTCATTTATATTTTTCCAGTTTAATTGAGATACAGTTGACGTAAAACATTGTGTAAGTTTAACATGTACAGCGTGTTGATTTGATACACACGCACATACTGCAAAATGATTATCACAGTAAAGTTAGTTAACACATGGATCCATCACCTCGCATAACTAACAGTTTCGGTGTGTGCACTCGTGTGTGTGGTGAAAACACAGAACATCTACTGTCTTAGCAACTTCCGAGAATATAAGGCTATATTATTAACTATAATCACCATACTGTACATTAGACCCTCTAGAACTTATTCATCTTATAACTAGAAGTTTCTGCCCTTTGACCAACATCTCCCCATTTCTCCCACACTCTGGCAACCACCATCCTACTCTCTGTTTCTATGAGTTCGATGTTTTCGATTCCACATATAAGTGACATCGAATAGTATTTGTCTTTCTCTGACTTACTTCACTTAGCATAATGCCCTTAAGGTCCATCCATATTGTCACAAATGGCAGGATCTCCTTCTTGTTTATGGCTGAGTAATATTTCATTATATATATATATAATGTATTATATACACACACTAATATATATATATCTATAGGTATATATGTATGTATATACATATATATGCACATTTATACACACACATATATACATACATATATGCACACACACACACATATATATATATATATATATATCACATTTTCTTTTCATTCATTGATGGACACTCAGATTGTTTCCATGTTGTCTTGGCTATTGTGAATAATGCTGCAATGAACATGGGAGTGCAGATATCTTTTCGAGATAGTGAGTTCATTTCCTTTGGTTATATACCCAGAAGTGGGATTGCTGGATCATGCAGTAGTTCTACTTTTAATTTTTGAGGAAACTCCATACTGTTTTCCACAGCGGCTGGACCATTGTACGCTCCCACCAACAGGGCACGAAGATTCTTTTTTCCTTACATCCTCGCCAGCACTTGCTATTTCTTATCTTTTTTATAATGGCCGTTCTAACAGGTGTGAGGTGGTATCTCAGCTGGGTTTTGATTTGCATTTCCCCGATGATGAGTGATGTGGAGCACCTACTCATGTACCTATTTGTCATTCATATGTCTTCTTTGGAAAAATGTCTATTCAGGTCCTCTGCCCATTTTTTAAGTGGATTGTTTTTGTTTCGTTTTACTTGGTATTGAGTTGTATGAGTTATTTATATATTTTGGATATTAACCCTTATCTGATATATACTTTGCAAAAATTTTCTCCTGTTCCACAGGCTGCCTCTTCATTCTGTTGATCATTTCTACTGCTGTGCAGGAATTTCCAACATTGTGTCGTAGAATGGGCATATAATTTACTGTCTATACCTAGACACTCGTAAGAGCGCAAAGGGGTATTAGCGTCACTTGTACCAGGGCAATAGACATCCTGTCCTGGGCCCAACAATTATGTATGGTTACCGTAATTACATGACGTTAGACGGCAGGGGAGAGCGTGCCTTTTGCTACTGTCTCCCATGCTTAATCAAAGTGGACTTTACTTATGGTAAAATCCAAGTAAAGCCCAAGGGACCTTTACTTCTCACCTTGTCTACTCCAGTAGTGTATATTCTGCTTCACCTGCAGACCATTCTTCAGAGATTATTTTAATCCCAGGTCACAGCAACATTCCTACTTGAAACCATCACATTTAGAGTACAATAAAAAAGTGATTACTATTGTTTACAAGGTTTTACCTGACCTGACCCCGGCCGCATTTCTCTCAAACTTCCTTCCTTTTCCTCCACGACAGGCAAGCCGGGGTGAAGCCAGCACACCAAGCAAGCATCAGCCTTGGTGCCTTTGCTCTCCGTAATCCCCCTTGCGTTTGCGTAGCTCACACCTCTGACTTTGTTTATTTCTTTGGTCAAACATCGCCTCTTCAGAGAGCCCACGTCAAATCATTCTATCTAGAAGTTAAATCTCTCACTTCCTCTCCTGCTTTGTTTTTCTTCATAGCACTTATTCACTTCTGATGTAACATTATGTGTATTTGTTTATTTTCTGTCTTCTAAACAGGCCACAAACCCCATCAAGGTAGGGACTTCTTTTTCTACTCTATGACTCATTTTAAATAAGTTCTGGCATACATCAGGCATCCAATTCCTATTTATTGGGTGAATATATAAATAAATGAATATGTATAAGGGTATACATATTAGGTCAAATCTCAGATTGAAAAATTCAGAAACAAAATCTAGCATTAAAATCTCTTCCTCATTCAATCTTTCACCCTCTCAACGGGGACAAGGTGAGAAAAAGATCAAACAAGGAGCTAAAGTGTTAAGCCAGTAAATGCTAAAGACTGAAGGCAAGAAAGGAGAGAGTGTACTGTTTATCTTATTTTAATGTAAAGCTTTAAAGAATCTGAGATTGTCCTCACCGAATGCATTGTTTGTTGTAAAGACTAGAAATGCCTGCTTTTCAACCCTGATTAAAAGATGGGCTTTCTGCCATGCCCCAAAGATCGCCGAATTAGTTCTATGTTGGCTAATGGAAGGCAAGGCGGTCCATAAGCAAGGGCCTGCTTTGGAAGACTCCCTGCCTCTGGTTCCCTGTAGGTGGGTGCTGGGAAATGCCGGCAGCAGTACCCCAGCTGATCTCAATTGCCCCGAAGTTGCCCAGTGAGGAAGGCTGATCTCTAAGCAGTGAAGGCCCGACCATTTAGCGCTTTATAGACCACAGACGCAATTGCACTCAGAAGCAGAGAGGCAGGCGGTACTGACTGCAGCGCTCTGACGGAAGACGTTCCCTGCAGCTCAAGGCACACGGCAGCCACTCGACGACCCCCGGTTCTGCCCTAGCTGTCACTTCTGGATTTCTCCCAAGGGAGAGCAAGTCGCTTAATCCAACACCAGTATGGAGTTGCACAAAACCCAGCATCACTTTCTAAGTTAGAAGTGTACTTAGTTCAGGACTAGCCTTTTGATGGGAACCACGGAGTTTTATACCATTCAAAAATTATTTTTAATCGGGATGCCTTCCTGCCAAACAGTAAAGTTATTAATAATGCTGTACATCTTCCAAATAAGTTTTGACAAGTTTGTTTTTTGAAGAAAAGCCGAAAAACCAGAAACGTGGTTGGTAATGTTTGAACAGAGCTTTCAAAAGACCTTTACAGACAGTTTTTACTATGAACTCAGAAGTTTCCTTTTTCAAATTTCAGAAAGTACATCATAATTTGCTGATTAATATGTGATTCTTATAGTTTGCCTGTATTTTTTTATCTGTACTAGTCTATAAGTTAATGAACACCACTTGGTGCTGTGGAGGAATAAATGTGAATACAACAGTTCAGAAAAAGCGAATCACTTTCCCTTTCATCTTGGGAAAGTTTAAAAATGTGCCCTTCAAAAATGGGTAGACAATAAGGGCCTGTTATCATCCAAACGTGATGACCGATTCCTCACATTTGAGAATATCAGGATCTAAATGTAGTCGTGACATATTCCATGCACCTTATGCTTTCCGTTATAAGCTGCCTATGTATATATTATCATACGTGGTCTTCACAACAGTCTTGGAGTTCTTTTCCTCAGTTTGCAAAGGAGGCTACAGAGACTCAGGGAGTTTAAGTAATTTGGCTAACAGACACAAAATGAGTGGCAGAGTTGGAACTGGGGTGCAAATCACCTGTCTTAACCTTCTCACTGCTCTGTGTCACCTCCTTACCACTGTTCATTGTGGCTCTGTGCCTTTTTCCCCAGCACTTCTGCATGTGCAAGTTTCCTACGATGGAGCGATGCTGTGTCATGTAGACCACAGCTTTGATCTTATAATTCATTTAAAAATGGCCTCAAATCCCAATATCAGAACACAGAGAAATTAACCTGTCCAAAGATACACAACACTGAGTCTTTTAAAAACTCTGAACTATTAAGAATACTTTCTAAATACGTAAGTGCCTATCTCTAAAATTAATGAAATCAGACATCTTATTAAGGCATGAGGGATAAGATTACCCTCAGCATAGTTCAACACAAGTGAACTTCAATTGCAGCAGACTCAGATGGCTTAAGCAAGTGGATTCTTACTTTGTGTATGATACCTGGATATATCATTACGACATCTGCATCTGAATTTTCTGGACACATTGATTTAGAGCATGATAGTCTAGAGCTGCACTGTCCCATATGGGAGTCAGAAAACACAAGTTCCTATTAAGCGCTTGAAATGTGGCCTGTGTGAACCGGGATGTGCTGGGAATGTAAAACGTACACCAGATTTGAAGACTTCATACAAAAGAAGAATGTGAAATATCTCATTAATCACTTTTATATTGATTACACGTTGAAATGATATTTTAGATGTATTGAGTAATATGCATTACGAAAATTAATTTCACTTGTTTCTTCTTGTTTTTCAAAAAGTGGCTACTAGAGATAATTGAAATCTACACATGGGACTTAGAGTATATTTCTACAGGACAATGTTGGTCCAGAGCATAGTGGAGATACCTAAGACATGACTGTTGTCCTTGCTAGAGGATGAGACAAGGCTTATGTATACGAAACAGAGGTGGAAGGACATACCTGTTTAAGTAACAAGTGATTGGAAAAAGAACATAGCATCTCCGAGAAAGCTCAAAGAAGGGGAAACTCAGTGTGGTCTGCAATACATGGGGAAGGTCTGACGTTAAGGGTTGCACGTGACTCTTTGGGTGAGCTTGATGAGGAAAATGGACAGGACAATGCCACTGTCAATGTCCAGCGAAGGAGAGGAAGGGAGATTAAGAGACGGCAGAAGGACAGTGAAAACCCTGACTTCTTCATGAGCAGAGAATGGATAATCACTAATAAGAAAGGAGGTATAGGTATTTTTTTTTCTGATTTTTTTTCTTAAACTCTCTATTAATCCAATGCTGGCAAGTCAAATACATAACATTTTAGGAAGCCATCTGATACATGATTTTTTTGTTCCTTAAAAGAAATAACGTTTGGTCGCCACAACTGGAGTTTTCTCTGTCTCTTTCTCTTTTCTAAATTCAATTTGCCCCTTTATTTCTACAAAATCACCCATTCTGAAACAGCTTTGCAAATGATTACAGGCTTTCAATGTTACACGGCTCATTGCTCTATGCATTTGTCAAAATTTCTGCAAGTAGAGAGATAACCTAAGGACATAAAAATTAACACATGTAAATTAATCACTGATTCTAGTTTTGGCTATGAAATCAATACTAAAAATAAGTCAAATTTTAAGCTTCAATTAAAAAAGACATACCCAGAAGAGGTATAACTGATAATCTGGCTTGTTTCAATAAGAACACGTGCTGAAACCATACGTCAAAGAGAACACCAGAAACACAATCCGTGAGAAATGTTTTGTTTTTAAATCTGAAATCAAAATGGTAGCGTTAAAGCTATGTTTTATTCTAGTCTGAGAGAGTTGTCTCATTTATATGAAACACCGAAATAATGAAGTTGTTTCTGGGTTATTGGCCCCTTAATCTTGTATATTAATTCAGGTAATGCACCACTACTACTATCTTCCATTTAATTATTTTTATTTATGTACCATTAAGCTCCATTTTCATTACGTTTGGAGTACAAAAAAAGGCCAAACCCAGGGTATTTGGGCAGAGCCATCACTTCATTTACAATCCTCAGAAGACCCTTTTCTTGGTAGAGAATACCAATGACGGTCCTTGACATTCTGTAAAAGCATTTTTTACTTCTTTAATTAGGAGTTTCAGGCAGGACCTTCTGCTTGAAGCCTTAACATTTTCAGATACTTCTGCCTCACTTCTCAGCCGATTCTTCCCAAGTTGGTGCTGAATACATTCTTGCTTTGCAAGAAAGCTGCTTTCAGGCCCTTTCATATTCTGCTATAATCTCTCGGTAATTACAAAGTCTCTCTCTGCGACAATGGGCAAATCCAGGAGGAATTCGGAAGCTAGGCCTCACATGTAAAGTTGTATTTGGACATCTCGGCTCAATTTGCACCCCCCGGCGCCTACAACTTAGAAAACAGTCCTGTCAGAAATGCAAAAAACCAGAGGAGCACAAAGGTTACAATGACAATAACTTTGTGTCAGTGCAAAACACTGGTTAAATAAAGCAGGACACAGCAACTTTCAATGAAATATTTCATTTAATAGTGGGTAAATCCTAACCATAGAAGGTGCAGTTACTAGGATAGCAAATTCCAAACTACTTAACACTCCACATATGACAATTTCTCACCCTTACATGTTTCAAACCATGGGGAATTTGTACACCTCTTCCCCCTCTTTGCTTTACTACAATTATTTGTACACTTTTCCTCTTATTCTTTCTTTTCCCTTTCAGTCACTGATATAAAGGCCACATTAGAAATTCTTTAATGACACAAACTCAAGAACATCAACATAATATTTGTGTAGTTATCTTATGTTTGGCTATTTGCAAATTATATTACTAAGCATCGGTAATTGGCCATAATTATTAAGTTAGAGTTTTATAACGTGCTTTTTTCTTTTTCTTGTTTTTTTTTTTTGGTCATACATTGCAACAAAATATACAGTTTGCAGAAATTCATTACATTACGATTTGGGGAATTTTTAAGTCCTCGTTCACCAAAATAATGTAAAATGCCTCTGGTTTTGTTCTAAAGGCAAATCCATAATACATTTCCTGCAGTTACCTGGACATCTCTTATTGAGACTGTAATAGGCAGGTAGTAAAAGACGTATGGCTCTTGCTCTTTTATACTAAGGTAAGCTTAAATTGGTCCAGTAATATAATAGAGGAATTGTCCAAATCAAGAAAGTAGAAAGCTAAGAAACGCTACTTCACATTTTTTGCATATGCATTTTTTTAAATTTTCACTTAGACTGTGAGGTTTTGAGGAGCTTATTAATGTTCTTTTCTGCCCCATCGTGCCCAGCGCCCGTGCACCGAGCATCACCTATGACAGCTACCCGCTTCCCAATTTCTAGTAACACCAGGAATTTCATGTCACTTCTAGATCAACTGAAAGTACATACAGAAAAATAACAAAATCATACTTATTAAAGACAGCACATAGGCAGTCAGAAATAAGTATTCTTGAGGGGCCTCTAGAGTGTTTTGCTTCTGTTTCACTGTAGGATGAAGTAAACACAGGGATTTTCAAACAGAGCAAGCACTGAGACATAACCCAACTTCCTCCTGTGATCCCGAGAATTTCTGACAGGTAAGTGGCATGTCAATAATCCTAACAATATTGAACTACATGGACGCGTATAGGGTTAGGGCACTGGACCTCATTTGGTCCAGAATCCCAGGGGACCAGAGCAGATTTTTTTTTTTTTTTAAGCAACCACAAAATAAGACTGCAGGATGGATGCTGTAAGTCTTAGGCTGACGATCCTCTGGCATTTATCCAGGTCGTAGATTCTGAGATTAAAGGAGACCTAAAGTATAGCCTCTATATGAAGGGGGAGACAGGAAAAGCCAAGTGACATCCCTTTAGTCAGTTATGTCCACTTTCACCAGATGTGAAGAAAACGATAAAAACTTGAGGATTAAATCTCAAGCAAGCACAGAGCTGGAGAAAGTGTTAAAAGCCATGATTAAGCTTGGAGAAACAGAATATAAATTGCAAAGAAAAATGACTCACTGTAAGCATTTATATACTCAACCCAATGGGCTTTTCAATAAACCATTCAAGAGGGGGAAAATGTACAAAAATATATTTCCACTGGCAAAAGCTTGTTAAATCTCCTAAAGCAAGTTTTTGCTTTACCCCCTGCTTCCAAAGTACTCAGCTCAATCTTATAAATTGGTTGAGGTAGGGGAAAAAATCAGTTCCTTAGGTCCTTGTAAACATTTCACTTTTATTTTTAGAAAAAAGAGATTATTTTTCAAAAACTGCAGGTGTGAGGAAACTAATATTGAAAGTCTCCCGTGAACTGTTTTACACCTTACCCCATCAGAGTGCCCTTGGAATAAAACAAATTGGATGAAAAACATTAAGTCTTGTAGCTTCAGATACTCAAAAGCTTATTACAGCTGAAAATGAGTAAAATATTACAGCCACCAGGCCTATTACAATAGAGAACAGATCTACGTTAGGCTCAAATGTAAAAGTAACCTCATTATAGCCTCCAGAAGCAAGCCAACCTGTTCTCTGTTCTTCTGCACGGGCTCCCTACACTTTGAACCTACACTTTAAAATAGAGTCTCAGTTTTCAGTTTAAATTACTAGTTAGAAGAGAACAATCAAAGTGTTTACTTGCGAGACAAAAAAAATCTTAAATACAGAAAAGAACTGAATTTTATTCAATATTTCCATTCATAGGTAAAGAACACAATCTCTCCCAAAATGCTACTGAATTTTAGTTTCGACATTCAACACCACTCTTATACACTTAACACTCCCAGACAGGCACTGAGATATGCTCTTAGTTTACCAGAAGTACAAAACACATCTCTAGTGCAAGGTTTTATGGGGAACTCATGTACAAACAACATTTTTTTTTTCAGATTGACTAAAAGGTAAAAAGTGATTGAAATCTGTATACAAATATGGATTGGGGTATTTAGGACAGGCTAGGCTCCCGGCTGAAATACAACTTTAGGATCCTTTTTCTAACTTCTACAGAGAAGTCACCTCTGACTCCACAAGGAGAATTCTCAGGTTTCAAAAAGAAATGTCTTCCTTTGATACATTCGCTACACAAACACACACGCACACACAAACAGACGCTTTGTCAAATAAGTATATGAATGATAATAAAGACAGATCAAATCATTTGCTCCTGAGGTTTGCCCAGCATTGTGGTGGGTACTATGAGAAAAATAAAAGTAGTAAAGAACCACCCTCAAGATTAGACCTTATAAAGAAGGCCAAAGTTAGTGGATTCCTAACTTAGCTCTTGCTTTCTCGTATTTATGAGGATCTTCCTTCCTTTCCTCTTTCTTGAGTTCTTATGGGATTGAAGTTTGTTACTAAGCCTACTCTAAATGTATTCCAATAACAAAGTAACATTGATTTTTTTCAGTCTCCTTTATAAAGCTTATTTTCCAATAATTCAGTTTTTTAGAACATTTGCTTTCTGGGCTCTTTCCAGGTTTTCAAATTGTTTCTGCATGGAAACATAAGCTCAGCTCTTGGACCGACATGAACAACAGTGCAAATAATTTTCTAATTGCAGCATGTTATATCCCGCATGTTACTAAAGATAAAGAATGTTGAAATTGGGAGTAAATTCTAAATATTTCATGTTGAGATGAGGAAACTGATGCTTAAAGGGACTAAGTGATGGTCCCAAAGCAATTGACAGAACTGAGAACACAATGAAGAGTTTCAGAATTCCAGGTCACGTTTCTTCTGCTATATGACACCCCCATTTATGGTAACATTTCAAATAAAGGCAGCATATAATTTTTTTATCATTGGGTAATTTGTTTATGAAATTGCATTTCCAATAAGCAAATATTCTCTCCATCTGCTGGGGTAGAGGTGATGTGCCCTCTGTTAACGTTTTTCCTGATGCAGTCAAAGCCATTTCTCTGAAATATTTGAAAGCAATCAAAAGAAAGTAGGTCTTTACCCATTAGCATTCCATGAAAACCAAAAGGAATATAGAACTGTAATCACCATGCATCATTTCTTACAGATTTTAGTAAACTAACAACATCTACAAACTTGCTTAGCACCCAAACTCACCCACATCAGTGACTAAGTCATTAAGGGTCCTGGAGCTGCACCTTGTATATTCCAGTCTCATATGGTAATGGAAATCTTTGGATCCCTTTGACTATTTCACCATTCCCTAATAAAAGAAGTCATCTGTAAAACATTATGCATTTGCCTATTTATTTTTAAAAATTTGCTTAATATCTACTCATGTCAAGTGCCTGATTTACTCCCAGGAATTGAGAAATAGGAGAGTGACTGGGAAAGTGAGGGAAGCTGTCCCCATTGATATGGATCTCAGGGGACCTGCCTGGGCTTGGAAGAGCAAGACAGTGTCCAAGGTCAGAGCCAGAGACTTGTGTCTCCACATCTCAGCAAAGACTTCAAGTGGAATTGGGATATTGAGCCAGGAGTCAAGGGGTTGGAAATCAATGGAAGAGTGGCTTGTAACAGCAAAGAGAAGGGTATGTGAGCAAATCCATAGACAAATAAACCTGTGGTGAGTCTTTCCTGTGTTCCTGGGGCAGGCTGGTGGGGCACTGGACCCATTTAAAGGCTCTGAGTGGGCCACTAGGGAAACAAACATGAATAAGACACTGCCTGCTGTTTAGTGGTCGAGGGAGGATCCTGTGGGGAAACAGTCCATAACAGATCACTGGGATCACTGAAGTAAGTGCTAGTAGACACAGTACAATAATACGGACGCACAGAAGAACAGTGAAAAATTGTGCCCAGGGGTCTGTATGAGTCTCCTACTGATGCTGTAACAAATTACCACGTATTTAGAGGCCTAAAACAACACCAAATTTTTTTTTTATCTTACAGTTCTGAAGTTTAGATCAGAAATGTGTCGTCTTGTGCTAAAATAAGTGTGTTAATAGGGCTGCACTGTTTCTGGAGACTCTCACAGACAGTCTGTGTCCATGCCTTGGTTTGTTTCCATCATTGTGGCCAGCAACGGCTATTCGAGGCTTTCTAATATCATATCACTCTAAGAAACTCCCACCTCCCTCCTTCACTTATAAGGACCCTTGTGACTGCCCTGGGCCCAAGCAGATAATCCAGAATAATCTCCCCGAGTCAGGATCCTTAATCTCGTCACATCCAATTAAACTGAGTTAAATTACGTGTAGTCACTTGGTCCCTTTGTAAAGTAACATATTCACAGGTTCGAGGGATTGGATGTGGACATCTTTGGGGCTGGGGGCATTATACTGTCTACCGCAGTGTCAAAGGAGATTAAGGTGACCTGGGAAGATTTCACATGAGCTGATAATGGTGGAGTCTTGCAGGATGAGTAGATTTCCAAAGAGGCAGTGAATATGGGGTTGGGGAGGGAGGGAGGGAGGGGGGGAGTGAGGGAGGGAGGGAGGGAGGGTGGAGTCCAGGCAGAGAGAGCCCTCGAAAAATCAGAGTCAGAAGTCTTTCATCCGTTGCTTCCTTGTTAAATATACAATCTGCTACATAAGCAAACTGCTCTGACATTTCTAGGCATTGTGCTCACTACCAGCATCTGCTACTCTCCTGGACATTTTCACAGATTAATATCATATTTCCATAACTAGCTAAATACTAGGGCTAAGCCAGCTGATCTATTCAAAAGGTTCATTCTTTTCCCTCTCCTCTCTTTAAAAACGAATACAATATTTTCTCTTATTTAGAGTCCAAACATCTTTTCACCATTCAAACAGACGGAATACTATAATTACAAATAGCACTGAAATACAATCTGCCTTCCCCTTAAATCAACAAAGATCTCCATCATCTGGTCCTGTTGATTTGCATACACTATTTACACACTACTTAGACTATATCTATTTATATATATTTTTTATTTACAAAGTAATCACCTCCCTCAATAGTTTACTTTGAGTTTTAAACCTTCCATAGGGCCAAATGGATTGGATGCAATCTATTTTTATTTGCTTTTCACCCAAAGAGGCTGGGTGAAGAGTACATGAAAATGAATCAAAAGCAGAATTAACAGGAAGAGCAGGGAACAAGACTTGGTAACCCCATGGTCACCCTTAAAGATGATCAACAACTAACTGTCAACACAGTGCTGCCTCTGGTTACCCAGCCGAGGTCTGGGGACATTCTAGCCAACCCCATGCACCAGCAGCATACATGTCTGCCAAAGATCAGCCTAAAACAGAGACATCATGGAGTCTGGGAAGTATAATCAAAGTTGCCACTACTGCATAACTCAAAACCAGTAACCATGCTCCAGTCCAAAACTGACTGGAGATGTCTAGATGGTTCCAGGCTAGGGCTGCCTTACTTTTTCCAAGAATGTTCAGCAGGATGTCTGAATCTGAGAGTCACACAGAGTTTTCTTATAATTTATGGGTCTCAGATCAATCTAGATAATTGCAATGTTCCCCTAAGAGACTTAATATTTTGTAGTAGACTTAAGACTGTCTATTCTTAAATATCCCTCAGGTATGAGCAAGCCACAAATTTAACTAAACCTCAAAGGTAATGTGACTAACCTCAAAGGAAGTATCATGACACAATGCAATTGGGGGTGATGTCCAAATCTTTCCTTTTAACCATTATTTTTCACAGACTTGTTTGATTTTTTTGTTATGGAAAACATTTACTTTATATATATATATATATATATACACACACACACACACACACACACACATATATAATTTAAGAATATTTTTATGTTGCCTTTCTATAACAACATTTCTGTTTCTTTCGTGTTTTTGTCCCCTTACATACGTCCCTACCCTCTTGTGCTATTTCTTTGGATCTTTCCTTGGTGACCTAGCCTAATTTCCAAGGATAGTTGCATTCCCACTTGCTTTTCAGATTTCATATTGCCCTGATTTTTGCAAAGTTTGTATTTTTCTATTGTTTTAGTCTTTTCTACGCTTCAGGGATTTTGGCTATAGTAAAAGTTTCCCTTAAAAAAGCAACCATGCCATAAGGATTTATTTAACAAGTCATCTGGAAAATATTGTAAAATATATCCTATGATCGTTTACATCTTGCTATTCATGACAGTGTCCATGGATGTTTGAGGAACTCTAGGCATTAAAGCAACAACTAATGTTTAAATAATGCCTGTTCTGTGCCAAGCTCTGTGAGGAGAGCCAGGGATGTAAGGAGGAGATGAGAGGGAGCGATTTAAGTATGTGTAGGATATGGTTCCTGCCACGAAGAAAAAAGTCCAGAAAGGACACAGATATGCAAATAGTTATAATGCAATGTGATAGGTGCTTTTACAAATGTATGAACTAACTCCTCTGGGAGCACAGATAAAGGAGCAATTAATTCAGCCTGAAGGAGTTCAGGGAAGCTTCAGATAAGAGGTCACGTTTCAACTGGGCCTTGAAAGAACAGTAGGACTTCATCAGGGTCTTAAGGATATCTAAGAGATAGAAGGGAAAGAGGAAACGTACATAACAGGTAGAAAGACCAGCATGAACAAGGGTTCATCAAAGTTCATGGCTCAGTCCCTGGCACATGTTCAATTGCAATAAATAGTTTTGAATGAATGACTATGAATGAATAAATATTCAAAGAATTGGCCACAAACTTACTATTCTTTTATGGTTTAAAGTATGGGCATTTAGGAGAAGAAGAGGGCACAATCGTGGCTGATGGCGTACTACTCAAACGGGTGATTAAGCTGGAGCTCCTCTGCCACAGTTACCATGACTGGACATGGAGATGGACGTCCTCCAACGAAATCTCATGCTTTTTCCTTTTTGACAAGTAATGAGTGGGAGGCACAATGCCAAGGAACGGCAACCTTAGTATTCCTCTGCTTAGCACCGGAGCTTCTTCCCGGACTAACAGGCAGCTCCCAGGCAGTGATTTAAGCACTGGATTTATAGCCAGATAGTTAATAACGTGCTAAAGAGGAAGGGGTGGGCGGAACATGCCAGGTAGTCCCAACAGCAAATAAAAAGTCTTCTGAGAGAAGGAGCCTGGCTGGACTGCAGAGAACAGAGGAGAAGACAGTCATGGAGGGCCTGGAAAAAGAGCCGGACACCAGGCTCTGTAAGACCCTGGAGAATAAGTTGAAAATATGGGTCTAGGAGGGATGAGAAAATTCGAAGTGATTTAGGTAGGCTTGTAATATGAGAAAGTTTGAGTTTCAAAATAAATATCACTCTGCTTCAGGAAGGCCTGTGGATTGGGGAACGTGTATGTGGGTTGGTATCTGCGTAGATACTGAGACAGGAGCCTCTGGTGCTCGTTCAAGCAAGAGGAGAGGGTAGCGTGGATTAGGTGATGGCAGTGGAGGAGAAATGGACAGATCTGAGCGAGATTTAGAAGGTAAAACAGAAAATTGTAAAACACCTATTACAAATTTAAGTATTTACTACATATTTGTGAAAACATTCAAATCCTTCCCGTTAGGGTATTCATTGATTCCTTCACCTTTTCAACACATATTTACTCAGCAGCAATTATGGCCAAGGCACGGAGGACACAGCTGAAGCCAGATAAACAAGATCCCTGATCTACTGGAACTTATATTTTGGCGAGTGGACAAATGATAAACAAATAACTGTATGGACAGAATAATTTCAGACAGAGCCGTAAAGTGGGGCAGCAGGAAACTCCTTTAGATCCAGTGGACAGGGAAGGCGTGTTGGAGGAGAAGAAATCTGAGGCCACTTGAGTACAAGAAGCCAAGCATCAGGGAAAGAACCACATATACCCTCATCTTTGGGTGAGATTTCCTGCCACTCTCTTTATCATCTTGCTTGATCTCTCTCTTTTTTGAAGATTCAGAAGATTTTTTAAACACGCCTATATTCTCAAGAGTTTTGGTCTACATATAACTCCTCAGTGTCATGGCAATGAAACTACTAGGGTTAGTGATCCCTCCCTCAGAGGATGTTTTGCTACCTTCTGCCTCAGTAACAGATGGGACACCTATTAGCCTTAAATAAAAATCAAAAGAATAACGTAAATTAAATAATTCTCTATCCCACCACACAAATCCTTTTAAAAGCTGTTTGTTGAAACAGATTTGGGTTTGAAACAGATTGGTTTCATTATCTATTTCCTTTTTTAAAGAAACTGAATAAGAGCTCAGCATACATTTAACTGCTGATTAATCATTTGAACCCCTTGAATTTAATAATATAAAGAGTTGTTATTTATGGAAATACCAGATGTCTGGAGAAGTAGTTCTCCAAAGGGTTATATATATTTTTTAACGTCTGTCAACTTTTAGTAATTTGTTTTGAGTTACTTATTTTAAGTCTTTTAAAAAAGTATTCTAGGTTGAAATCTTGAAAACACGTTGCATATTAGGGGTTCATAATGATTAGAATTCTTATAATTTGGAAATAAGCAAAAGATAGATGCATAAGTTAGTCTTTTTATACACCTATATCTGTGCAGATATATTTTTATATACACGGAAACCATTTTTATTTAGTAAATACCATAGAGTATCTTAGAATACAATCGTATTGCTTGGGCTACTTCTATTATGTTCTCTGTAATGTTCATTCTAATTTCCCATGTTCTTGTAGAGAAAGAATCTGAAACCTTGAGGGAAAAGGAAAACATACAAATGCTATTAAGGTTCACATTTTTGAGCGGCAGGAAGTCAGCAGTAAGTGTCAGAGATTGATCAGAATTGTGTTCTATATATAAACAATTGCCATCAGGTGTGCCCTGCTACGAGGTCATTCGTGCACCCCAGCAGTAATTCGAGCAATTTAGAATTTCAGGCAGCCTAGAGAGGGAATAAATTATTGAAGAGTTTAACTTCAAGTGTAAAATGTATCTTTATGGCAGATTTCTCAAAGAAACAGATTCTGTCCTTTCACATTAAATTAGATTTGTTAGTTGAATCAAAATTTTTTTAATAATTTACACACACACACAAAAATATGTTGCTGTGCCATTAGTTTTGCAGAAGTGGGAGATGGCCCAAAAGTGAAGAATAGATATACATCTATATTTGGTATTTCCTACCCACAATAATCTGTAAAATTAAAAAAAAAAAAAGAGCTTATTACTGAAGAGAAGTTGAGTTTTATCCAAACTTTGCTATTATTTTTCACACACTTAAAACCAAAGCCAATAAATAGAGACACAGGTACTAAGAATATGGTATGGGTACTAAATTCTTATTTCCAGACTGATACTCTAAATCATACTTATTTCTAGACTGCTCCTCTAAATTTTTATCTATTATTGAAAAAATAGTTAAGAATTCAATGTAGAATCCAGAATCTCAGATTACATTTTTATTAGCTTGGAATCCACGTTAATCAATTGGCGCGTTCTTCACGTCAGAGAATTCACCTATGGCAGATTCATACACAATTTTTTTTTCCCGTGATGTTAGAGCTCCAGAGTTTTAGATTACATAACTACATTTCTAAACCTCCTTTGATAACGTGGACACATGACAAAGTTATGGTTACTGGGATACGAGTGGAAGTGGTCTGGTCTCACTGCCTGCACTCCTAAACAGAATGGGCTTGGCCTGAACTGGCTCATTCCCACTGCCTGGGATGCAGATGCTTTGTCTGAAGCTGTGACAGCCATCCTGAGCACAGAGGCAAAAGCCTTAAGTTCTTATTGGCTCTTGCTTGCTACACGAGAGACTGATGAACTCATTCAAAGCAGTCTGTTTTGGGATCTACTTAGTCTATAACCTCGTACACACTTCTATATCATCATCATCCATTTAACTCTTTCTAGTATTTTCCAACTTCAAAAATCTTACTCTTCATTTTATAGTTTATAAAATGCTCACTTTGATTAGGAATTCATTTTAAAGCACTTAATATGAATCATTAAGTTTGTTCTAATTTTTAGAGACTTGTGTACCTCAAATGCAAATGAATGCTCTATTATTTTAAAATTGAAATGCCCTCTTGCTAGGTAAAATTTTGAATGAATATGGAAATGCTAAAAGTACACATACAGCTCGTTGTATGACTGAAATGCAGCTTTTCAAGACAGTGTTTTTGACTTTTGCTTTACCAGTAAGTAATCATAGGACAGTTATGAAACCATGAGCCATCTCTAAGGGCTCTTCTGGTGACTACAAGCCCACAGGTGAAAGTTGGAACTAATCGGGGAAGGAACAAGATTGAGCAAGAAGAGGTGTGATCATGATCCGAAAGTAAATATAAACAATTCACATTTGCAAAATGTTACAGTACAATTTATAGCTTTTGGAAATCAAACTGCACTCTAGATAACAAAAACTCACTTCCCTTATTCGCTTTTAAGATTGAAAACTCTATGAGGGCAGTAGCCACTTCTATTTCATTTACCTCTGTATTCCTGACGCTTAACACAGAGTTTAGGTTAAAGAAACTTAGTAATGTTTGTTGAATGATGGAATTCATACCACTTATTTAATATAATATTTGATGCTGGAATTCATCCTGTCTCTCTCTGTTCTGCAGATTGGCATCAAAAGAGAATATGAGAGTACAGAAGCGTAACACGAACATTCTGATGCTTAAAAAGTGATGCCTAAGCTGAATTTGAAAGAATGAATAGGAGGGGAGAAGGAAAGAAGATGATTCTGTGGATGAAATAGGTTGTAAAAAATTAGCCAAGCATGGGACGTGGACCAGTGAGGACCATACTAGTTGACCCTAGGAAGATACAGGATCTGCAAAGTTAAGTAAAAAGATAATCTAATGACCCTACAATTCCACTCGTAGGTAAATCCCCCTCCCTCACAAACGGAAAACAGGTATTCAAACAAGTATATGTACATGTGTGTTTACAGCAACATTATTCACAAGAGCCAAAAGGTGGAAATAACCCAAATGGTCATGAAAGAATAAATGGATCAAATCGTGGTATGAACATGTGGTATACTCCGTACATATATAATGGAATACTTAGCCATAGAAAAGAATAAAGTACTGATGCATACTATAACACGGATGAAAACTTGAAAACATGATGTTAAGTGAAATAAGCCAGACACAAAAGGTCATATATTGTACGATTCCACTTATATGAAAGATTCAGAATGATCAATCCATAGGAAAATAACACAGATTGGTGGTTACCAGGGGCTTCCAAGAATGGAGAGAAACTGCTTAATAGGTAAGGGGTTTTACTTTGGAGTGATGGAAACACTTGAAACAAGATAGATATGGTGGTTGCATAACATTGTGACTCTAGTAAATGCCGCTCAATTGTTCTTTTTTTTTTTTTTTTTAACATAATTGTTCATTTTAAAGTGGTTAATGATATGTTATACGAATTTCACTTCAAAAAATCGTTTTAAAATAACCTATGCCTTAGAGTTTCATCAATCTCTTTTGAAGAATTGTTTCATCAGCATCACAGCAATTCTACCATTGTGCCTGTATCTTATTTATGTTTCCCGAGTATATTTACATTAGAGTTACAATAATCAGTTCCTTCTAAGTCTAGGCACAGATTTTCTCAGTGAAAACATTAAGTTCCTTAAAGTATGAGATTGAAAAAAAAAAAAAAAATCCCAGTACTGTTAGTAAGAGGTAGCTGAATAAGATGGAGATAATGAACACGTGCGGTCCCTCTCCTGGAGACCAAGCTGGTGGACAGCGTGGCCAGTACCCAGCGGAGGCCTGAGCAGGGCCCGCTGCAGCTTAGGTGCTGCCCCTCCTGTGAGCAGAGCCCCTGTTCCCTCCTGCACCACACAGGGGACGGTGTCCTCTACCCCTGGGTCCTGCAAAGGCTGCCTCTCGCTGTTACGCACACAGAGGAACTGGAAGACCCTGGTCACTCTCAAAGAAAGAGGCAGCTCATGACTTTTCACCCCGTGCGCAGATGCAGGTGCGGGTCAAGGGGAGCTCCGCTGCGCGTGAGACGCAGTGTCGACGCCCCCCACTCCCTGAGGGGGAGTCAGAGAAGCGGGCGCTGGTAAGGTTTACGTTTTCAGTAAAGCTGTCAAAATGCATTCAGCATAATGGGAAAAGGGAAGTGATGTTCATAAGGGGAAGCTTAAAAATAAACAACTCTATGTGCCATTAACACAATTACGCAATTACTAACAGTTTTACCGGATCCTAATAATGTGCAATGGGAAAAGGCAAGCTGGTTATTAAAGGAAACTGTATATATAAATTATCTCTGAATCACTTGTGATTGAGAAGAGTGATATCTGGTGGGGTGTTCCAATTATCAAAGCTGCTCTGTATACTGCTCAGACAATTATCCACACAATTGTTTTACGAGAGGACTGACTTGCAGAGTCCACATTGCAAATGTAATAATGAAAACAATGATAACAGGTCACATGGCTTGAATGGTCACCATATCAAATGCTTTAACCTCATAAAGTTGAATTGCGTAAACATCCTTTTCTAGTATAACATAGGGGTTAAGCACACAGGCACTGGAATCAGACAGCTTATGGTCCCATCCAAGCTCCAAACTTACTTAATCTCTATGCCTCAACTTGCTCATCTGTAAAATGGGAATAACAATTCTACATTCCTCATAGGGTTCTTGTGAAGATTAAATGAGCTAATACACGGAAAGCACTTAGGACGGTACCTGGCACACAGCAAGCACCATATAAGGAGTGCTCACCATTCCTTGGTAGAAGTCCCATCAATGAATTTGCTAAATGTTGCCCGGCAGAACAGAAGTAAATCAATTTAGGTGTGGGAAGTTTTGAGACACCAAGAGTTTCTGCATCTATCCTTTGCCCTGCACGGTCACAGTGGCACTGAAATTGCTGCTTTTGGCGGTGCCCCTGGTATGACCCGGCCCTTCTCATGCCTCACTGCTAAAGTGCACCAGGCAGCACACACAAAGAGTGATAAAGGAGTCACCTTAGATTAAAAGGGTACTGACCAAAACAACTCCCCCAAAAGCAGAACCCCCCACGGTTTTGATGAGGCGTATTGCCTTCAATTGCAGATGTCACTTCCACAAATTCTCATTTTGGCGTCTGCCCCACGCATGCTACGTGAAAGCAGTGCTGCACATGTGCTGGCTGTTAACGTGACATTCTTTGGGGACTGCTTCCCACGAATTAGGTGAGAACTTATCTCTGTAAAAGAATGTCTGTCACTGACAATTACGGTGACACCCCGCCAATGCCCACAGTGCGAATACAGAACGTCAACATGTATTTCTCAAGTTTTATGATTCGAGGAGGAAACATCAGGCTTGGATGGAAAAACACCAGCTCGGCCTTCCAACTGCTGCACTCGTGCTCCCATTAGTTGGCAGAAGTCACATTCGGATAAAGAGGTGAACAAGCTACAATCCACTGCCGCAAAATGGGTCACGGCTTTAATGAAAGAGGTCCTTGTTCCTAATGGATTTGGATCCCAAATCAAATAATGTAGCATTAGAGACTTTTTGCTTTTGGACTTAACAGTCTTTTTTGTTGCTTCTGAAAGGCTTGCTTTTGTGCAGAGCTGCTCAACTGAATCTCTTTGTCAGGAAGATAACCAGACACTTAGGCTCACACACCAGCTTTCTGCAAACTTTTCTATGGAATATTTTAGCATATAGAAGCGACCTTAAACTGTGTGCTTAAGGTTTTGAGTTGACTATAAAAGCCAAAACTCAAAGTGATATTTAGTTTACGGTTATTCACAGTGACAATTTCTTATGTGTTTCCTGAAAGCTTGATATGAACCTTGGCCTTTAGAATTTGAGGTTAATATTTTTAAGTCATAGCCCTGGTAACAAATATTTTAAATAAAACCATCAGCATCCCGTGACATTTGACATTTCCCTTGCAATTTCTTATACAATTTTTTAAAGCTATAATGTGGCACGTGTAATGTACCAAATAAATGTTTACTTACTGTAAAACTAAGATGATATGTGCAAAAATATTTTGGAAGGCATTATGAATTTTAATAATATTACTTTTAATGTTCATTAATGCAAACCTGTGAAACTCTGGCTAAATCAGTGGATTAGGAAAGCATCCAAGCTGAAATCATGGTCATTAAGTTTCAGGTCTAGTAAAAAAATTTAAAAACTGTTCTGCCTTGTTTTTTCTCTTTCTGGTTCTGGCAAATGTAGCAATCAGCTCTGCTGAGCTAAGAGATGAGGGATGAGTCACTCTTTTTCCTCTACTGGCCCCCAGTTCTTGGCAAGTATTATGATCATGCCAGTAGCTTGCTTCATGGAAGGTACAAGATAAAACAATTTCCTCAGCTACCATCAAAGGCTGTCTGCAGGGTATGGGATAATGGCAGAAGCCTTATCCTAGGATCATTTTGCCAATTCTACTCCCACTCAGGCAGTAAATCCCAGCTAGGAGCAACTACAAGCAGCTCATCGTTATTGAGCGCTTTCTATATGCTAAATGCTTGGCTTGTGTTATTTCATCTAATCCTTGCACAATTAGCAACTCCACTCCACTTCCACAGTGAAAGCAGGCTAGACTCCAGCTATCAGCGGCCGATATTTATTGAGTACTTACTTTGTGCTAAGCGTGTTACTTGCATTATCTCATTTAATCTTTGCACCAACCCTATGGTCTTGTAATCATAGATTATTTTAGCTCACTGTAATTTACTGGGAGACCACGGTCCCTTGTCTTCGCTTCTCTACCTCGTGTAAATCTGATGCATCCTCGACTGCAACTTGAAAATGAGATGACGAAAGAGAAGGAAACGAAAAAGAAATTAAAGAAGGAGGGGAGGGGAGAAGAAAGAAGGAAGAAAACTAATTTACTGGTTTGCCTACTAGGTGAGAGGGCTCAGGCTTCATTTCTCTTAATTTTCTCTGTAACTTTCAAGTTAGGTATATTTATTTTTCCCATGTTGAAAATGAGAAC
Source organism: Balaenoptera musculus (assembly GCF_009873245.2). Classification (NCBI taxonomy): domain Eukaryota; kingdom Metazoa; phylum Chordata; class Mammalia; order Artiodactyla; family Balaenopteridae; genus Balaenoptera; species Balaenoptera musculus. The sequence goes on from NC_045805.1 coordinate 1,704,853, forward strand.
GTTGAGGCTTGGCAAGGTTAACTAATTCTGGCAAGTCAGTATGACCTGCAAGTGAGCTGTCAAACACTGGAAACCCATGTTCAAATCCTCAAGTTCACAGGCCAGGCAGACCCGTGCTGCCATGGCCTGACGCCTGTGCAAACAAGCTGAGCCACAGAGCAGCCCGGAAGGGCGGGCTCCCGGCTGGTTCCTCGAGACCCTGTGCTGTGGATGAGCAACAGGGAGAAGACGAACCTTTCGCCTAGTGGGACACAGCATTCCTAGAAGCAGGTAGCTGCCCATCGTATGATAAATTATCGTGCAAGAACCAAAGCACGGGTTTTGCTTAGCGTTGCTGACCGGCTCCGTCTCCCGGGCCTGAGAGGGAGTGGGCAGCATTCTGACTCCTAATGCCTGATGTAACTGCGGTCTCCTTCGCCTCTACCCGTGCCGTTCACTTTAAAATTGTTACCTTTGTACCTATCTTAACGATTTAAGATGTCTCTCTTTTCCTTTGAGGAACACAGGGAGTGGTCAGTGGAATGTGAAGAGAGTTACAGAATACGAATGAATGTATCACACCGTCTTTGGCTATTCAGTTTAACTGCTTTCCCTGGGCTTTGAGCATCTCAAGGGCAGGGACTTATTTTATGTACTGATGAATCCCCAGGACTCTTCACAGGGCCTGGTCGACCCCATAAGTGTTTGCTGGATGATCTAACACTACTCAGGTTTAACAGAAATACCGCATATATGAAAAGACCGAGAACCGCTATTTGAGCGACAGCCAAGACGTGCTAGAAAAAATACTATGTCCTCAGACATTCTGGTTCATGCCTCGGGCGGAACTTTCCACCTACTTTTCTCCCCACTTTCTCTGATGCTGCCTCCTATGACTGAGACTCTAAGAGGGTGAACTTTGAGTCAGATCTGCCCTTGACACGCTGGCACTGGGTATTCCAGTGGCTAGCGTGGCTCACTGCAGCCTTCGTTCCATGACTCGAAGGCCAACTCGTCAGTCACTTAAAATCAGGCATCTGTTTTTATTTTACACCCAAATCATAAAAGATGGCTTAACTTGGAGCAAGCGCATCATGCTGTCTACATAATCATCTCAGGAGATTTGAAGCACCATAGGAAGCTGATAAATTGTTTTTAAAGCTAAGCAAAGGCACAGTCTAATGCAGACTGAACTGATTCAGTTAAAACATCCACCATGAAACACTTGAAAAGGTGACTGTGTCCTGCCCCTAAAGCCCTGAATAGCTGCCCTTAGTAGTAGGTTAAAATGAGAAACTGTTAAAAGTAAGCAGTATGCTTATGAAGGCTAAGGAATATTTGAAAGCAGTATTTAAATATTTTAAAAATATGTCTGATTTCACTTTCTCTTTAGAGTTACTGAGGCGCAAGAGAAGACTAAGAATATTCACCCGGCCATGTATATTTTCCTTCAAACATGTCATTTCAGACGTCTTTCACAATGTATCTGGAATATGGAAAGCAATCCTACGGAGGTATTGTGTGTCACAGCTCATTGACATGTTTATGTTTGTAAAGTCAATCAGATCAAGGCAACTATGAGGATTGCTTTGGGTTTTTTTATTTTTTCCTTGTTTGAGTGAATGGAGTCTAAAATGTTTTACCAGAAACAAAAATAAAAGAAACATGTAATGCATTTGGCCTATTACTTTATCCTTAATTTTTTTTTTTCTTTTTAAGGAGAGAAATCTAGAGGATAATTTAGGTTATCATGTTCAAAAACACTGGAATAAATGGCCAACCTGCTACAATACAAATATACTGATACACATTTTAGAAACTGGCTTCCAAGGCCAAGTTTTCACCCTACATGCCATAAACTTCCGGGAAGTCCAGAGCTACTAGAACCTCAGGTGTCTCTTCTAAAACAGTGGCAAGAAGTACAGCTCTCCACTTCCTAGAATGGTTATAAGGATCCAATGATATAAATAGGATACACAAAATCACTTTAAAAAAAAAGTGTTCTATAGATAAATATTTAGTAACAATGTAACAATTGTAATTATTAATTAAAACAAGTTATTGTCTTGGAAATGCTTCTCCATTTATCATATTCTTAGTCTCTACGCTCTGGAAAGAGAAATGCATGTTTGAAAGGACGTTTTTAGAAAACCGTACTGAAATTAAATGTATCTTATGGCAGAAACGGGTGAATGTTAAGCTGATCAAAAGCAGGCTTTCTTTTAAAATTAGAATCTCAAAGGAATAGATTTTTACAATAGTTATAATTCTTAGTGAAGATATGAATTTAATAATATAGGGGACAAAAGAAAGGAAGAATATCTGAATCACTAGGCAGGAGAACTAGGAGAAGAGCCTGCTGTAAAACCATGTAAAATGGAGACTTGTCTCCAGGCAGTAAAGAGTCCTATCAAAGTATACCTTATGAAAGTTTCCCAAAGTTCTATTTCTTAACTTTCTTTAAACATCTTCTGATATATCAATTCCAGCAATATTTTGGCAGCCTAAAATTACACCATTCTGACCTTGACATTAGTATTCAACAGCACTGAAGAAAGAATGACAGCTTCTCCATCCTAGTGGGTGATCTTGCAAGCTTTTACCCTCATGACTATGGAGTTTCTGTCAAATGTGCTTCCAGCCGAATGATCACATTCTTTTGAATTATGAAGTGGCTGCAAACTGTACTAATTGGGTCTGCAACGATGTCACTGATAAGGATTAAGCAGCCTTGATTGTCTTAAAGTCACAAACCTATGTCATTTTGTTATACATGTATATTCCACTTAGCCTAATCCATAACTGTAGTCATGCAGAATTGCTTTGTTTAATTAAAATCGTCATTAAAGACCTTAAGATGAATTAGAGGCAAATCATAAAGAGATGAATGGAATAGCTGAGAGCAACTCTAATGAAAGGTTAAATATCCTGATTATTTTTTTCATTATTGATGAAGTGTGAACAATATGCTTGGGAGTGAAGAAAAGAGTGAATAAGGTTCTACCTCTGCCCAGAAGAACGGAGCTACAAATGCAGCAGAACAAAAAGCACATGTCAAGCCACAGAAACCCTAAGAGATCATGACCTGAACTAATGTAGCTGTTTCCTTTGGTGCATTACAAAGACTTTTCTATATTTAAAGACTCTTTAAACAGTAAGCTCCCAAAAGGCAGGGAAAGGACTTAGAAGAGTCTGTGTCATTTGTACTATGACTGTGTACAGTACAGTGGCATTGGTACCCTGGGTGCTTATTAATTACTATCTGAAGTAAACATAATAGGCACTGTGAGATTCTAGAAGACTATAATGAACTTCTACATAAAGTTCAGAGATCTTTAACCACAGAATTATACTGATACTTTAAATGGGTAGCATTTGAATAAAGTAGTTAAACTTGGTAAATGTATCAATAAGGTTACGTTAATTTTACACACACACACCAGGGTATAAGCAGCTCCCATGGATTCACAGTCTCACTACACTTGGTCTTTTCAACCTTCGTAACTTTTGCTTCCTGATGGACGTGTAATGGTACCCTATTTGCGTTTTCCTGGTTACACACGAGCTGAGCATCTTATATGCAATTATGGATCACTCCTCGTTTCTCTCTCATGGATTATCTGTTCTTATTTATTATCTATGTACTGGGTCGTCTTTTTCTTCTTGATGTTTAGGAGCGCCTGTGTACACTGGAAATTAATTTATTGTTGACCAGATGGGTGGTTTGTGCCCCGGTGTATGGCTTACATTTTTTACTTTTTTAAAACATACTTTTGTCATGTGAAGGCATTTTATTTTAATATAATAATATCTACCAGTATTGTTTGTTAGCAGTCTGGGTTAGTTCTCCCTCTTTAATAAGGAAATTAACACTTAACCTAATGCCATAAAGACATGCTGCTGTATTTTCTAAAAGTTTTATGGTCCGATTTTTCGTGTTTGTTTTTAATGTACCTAGAATATACTTTTGTACCGGAGGGAAGGGGCTAGCTTTAGTTTGTTTTTTCACATTTTTAGCTGTGGTAGTTACCACAGGTGTTCACATGTTCTAGCTGTCTTCCTTCTGAGCTCCCAGGAGGAGTGCTCTCTCCCAACCTCTTTGGCGCTAGATGTGCCCAGGTGACCTGCTTTGGCTAACGGACTTCAAGCAGACGGATGTGCACATACATTCAAGGTGATGCAACTGGATCCAGAAAGCAGGCAGGGAAGACATGGTCTAAGATAGAATACTGTCCTATCATCCTGAAAGCACAAGTGGGCAGCCTCCTGCTTTGCCCACTGAGAATAATGATTCATGTGATCATTATCTTTTTTGAAGCTTCAGAGGTAATACAGGGAGGTCAGGAATTGATTATTTAGTATAAAGCAATAATTGCAAATTAACTTGGCAAGAGTATCTTATTTGCAAAAAACAAAAAAAGGAAATAGGCGAACAAATATTTTTACTATCTTTTCCACCTTCGTCTTCATTGTTAGCTAATGCAAAAAGAATCTGTTAGCTCTCTAGAAAAGTAACAGCACATTCTGCCATTCTACCTTGGAATACAAGTTTCCATTCATAGATCCATTTCCTTTCTTCCAGTAGAGAAGGTTAAACAAATCCAGTCAGAATTTTACATAGTGAGAGGTGGGACCTGAAAGTGTTAATGAAAGTACTAGAGATTATAGATTCTGATTTTATGTCATCTAAATGGTATTTTTATCTCTATTAGGTTTTTAGAAATAATTCTTCCCACGTCAAAATAAATCAAATAAATTTTCCTTGCTTATGTGATTTCTTACAGAACGAAAGACACTGCATATAAACATCTCTCTTTTCACTTCAAAGGTTCATAGCAGTCAGATTATTTTTAAAGCTTACAAGTTGTTAAATAATAAGACATATTTATGAGAAATTGAAATAAGAACAGCTGAAATACAAGTCAATAAAAGATGAAAGAACTTTCTAGTGATTAAATTAAAAGGTGAAGGGATTAAACTCATCCTAAGAACCAGTTAATGGTGTTGATTGTGCAGGTCTCATTATTCCATGAATTATTAATTCATTTTCAAATAATAAAAGTGTGAGACAATTAATTTTTACAAAATGTTTGATGACATTATTAGAGGAACTGTGGATCAATATTATTATCACTTTATTTATTCAATGTGATTACAGCTTTTCTTAAACCTATTTACTTGGAAAATACTTTTGAAAATAACTTTTAGAGTAAGTTTTTATGTATTGGTCTGTGTTCGATGAGAAATAAGCATGAGTCCTGAAAATCATCAATATGGCCATATGAATACCAAGCAAAATTAATTTCACCACCAACTATGTCAGCCTGAATTTGACTTGCAAGTATTTTTTGTGTTAATGTTTCACCTATAAAAGTTTTTCAGTGGACTAATAAACCTAGGAAAAATATTTTATACTGCTATACTATTTTTAGGTTTACAAAGTGCTTTCTCGGGTGTTCCTATATTTAATCCAGGCAACATCTTTTGAGGTAGGAAAGAAGATAGGGTACTCTCTCTTTATGAATGAGAAACTGAGGTTCACTGAATTGTGCTATGATCCAGAGCTGATAAAGTGGATTCGAGATGAGAGCCCATTTTTTCTTATTCCTTGTGCAGTGCTTATGCCAGATGCTTATGCTTATGCAAGCATCTCATACTTCTTCAAGCAGCTTTACCTTGGAGCTCAGACTGCTGTGCACGTTGCTACAATGATTTAACACGAGGGTATGTAAATGTGTGTGTATGTATGTAAGTATGCATGTATATATTTCCTTCACCTAAGAGAACTGCGACCAAAACAGAGTATCATATTAAATATTTATAGCATGATTTTGCATGTTTTAAAGCATTTTATAGTAACTCATTAAGACTTCAAAGTCATCAGCAAACACACGAAAAACCTAACAGGATGAATTGTTAACTAGAAGAAAGTCAGGGTTAAAAGTTAAATTTTACTTTGGGTTCTTGCTTGAATATACTCTCTTGTCTTACTGAAATATGGATTGGAAAGAGACTTGTCCTTTTATCCCATAGTATAAAGTTTATACTTTGGGACATGCAGAAAGTAACCTTTATTTTTCCACAGGGTAAAAATGAGTCCAGGAATCTTCACGTTGAGCCAAAGTCCCTTTGAGTTAATAATTACTATTTGTGTTTCTACCAGGAAAAGGTAAAACAAACAAAAAGAATTTTAAATCTGAATGATCAGAAAGGCTTAATATAGCACCAAATCATCCCTTGCTAAGAGATCCCAGATGGTTAGGGGAACAGGGGCTGCCAAGGAAGCCGGGTAAAGTGTACTGTCCTGAAAGTAACCACAGTTAATATCAATAGCATGACAAAGACATTGCTTTTACTAAAAATTCTAATTTTCTGCAAGGTTTACATTGCTCTACAATGTGGTCTTTCTTAACTACAACCTCCACTTGTGCTGGAATCATTCTGATCATGATAAACATCAATTTCACCGCTTCTCATGTTCTTTCATTTATGTTAAATGATTAGAAATACAAATTATATTCAGCTCCTATAGCTGTATAGTTGCATAGGTTATAAGATTCACTTAAATTATGCAACTAGTCTTCACATAATAAAAGCTTCTTTCTTTAAAAAATAATCAGCATTGAATTTTCCTCCTTAGATCTCAAGGAGTCAACTCGATAACTGGATAATTTGCTAATGATATAATTGCACCTTTAAAATTTTTGATCATATCTGAAATCATTAAATGATGCTTTTAACACATGATTTTAAAAACTGACCCCTTCAGAGACTGTACTGATATGGGAAATGAGTCAGATACACCGATCATTGAAACTACACAGGGAAGACTCTATCATCGTACTGATGGAAATGCAAAAAGCTTAAGACCTATGTTAGAGATTTCCAATTTATAAATATATTTCTTGGGACTTCCCTGGTGGTCCAGTGGTTTAGAGTTCTCCTTCCAGGGCAGGGAGTGTGGGTTCGATCCCTGGTCGGGGAACTAAGATCCCACATGCTTCGCAGCCAAAAAACCAAAACAAAAAACAGAAGCAATGTTGAAACAAATTCAACAAAGACTTTAAAATTGGTCCACATCAAAAAAAAAAAAAAAATCTTTAAAAACAACAACAAAAAATAGAATATATGAATATATTTCTTAACGTTTATTTTTAAATGAAATAGTGTAAAATCTCTTTTGTATCTCAGTCATCAAAGAATGTCAATTACATTTCAAAGAAGTGAAAACAAACTGAATATATTCAATTCAAAAAAAAAAAAGAACAACTGTGATTAGTGTAAGTAATGACTTTTATGGTTCTCACCCAGTGAAACATTAAGGATTTGACATTTTAGGAATAATGCAGGCTTTCAGGAGTAATGCCGATTCATTAATTTGGTTAGCACGCGGGCCCGCTTAAAAGGCACCCTACCTGCTCTGACGGTGGCTCAGTCCTGCCCACTAAAGTCCGCACAAGACTCGGTTTGGGGTGACAGGAGGACTCTCCTCACCATGCTTGTTTCCCTCCTCAGCACAAATGTTTGTAACCTTATTACCACTGGCATTTGCTCTTCATTAGGTGGTAACTGTAACGCCAGTCAGAGGCTTGTTTCAATTATTTTTAGTGCAGTTTTTCCAAGGTCAAGTTGTTGTGATGAGTGGGTAAGAAATGTTGGACCAATCTGAACACTACTGAGAGGGCTGCCACATTCAGAGGTAAAACTAACTAGGATCCCGTTCATGCTACTTCATCACAGTGACACAAGCACACTCCCTAACACACATCTCTAATTTCTGTTTTCTGAGGAAACGAAGAGCTTCCTACTTGCTAAGAGGCACGCTGTTCCAGCAGAAGGCCAGTGGGAGAGAAGAACTAACACGGAGAAAAAGGAAAAAAGAGAATCCAACTGGCAGTCCGGATAGAACAACGGGAAATGGAATTAATGGAGGTTTTTGAACCAGAGGAGATGTTTCAAGGGACAAGAAGGTCATATAGGAAAGGACAGGCGATGAAGAGGTGCAAGGAGGTGGAAAGGCATCACCAGGGAAGTGAGAAAGGAAGATGCTCCCGGAAGCCACACCCTGGAGAGAGCTGATGGAAGGAGAAGCCGAGGAGCAGACAGGACCAGTAACCGACTGCCATTCCGTCGTTTTCATCAGGAAGAACTCGCCAGGGTGGGAGCAACACAGGCTGTACAAGCAGAGCCTGGCAACTTCATGATTTCTTTTTATTTAAAGAGTAGTTCCAAATTCCTTCTGGATGAATGGAAATTTTATCACGCGTTTTGGCAGAAAGTTTAAACCACAGAGTAAATGCATTGCAAGTTCATTAACAGACTACTTCAAGGGAACTCCTCTACCAGCTTTGGGACTATGAGAAAAAAAATCATAGAAATATATTTTTCCTTTTCTGTTTCTGGGAAAACAGTTTTTAGAAAATGTTTTATAAGAAACTTCTGAGTAAAGGAGAAAGGAAAAAATAAAGCACATGTCTGTGGCTACATAAAAACTGATTCAACTAATAACTTTTTGAGGGAGAACCAGATCAGTGGAGTTACAGGGGTTCAGAGCATGGGTTACACTATAGTTAGAGACAGAACTTGGCCTCATCAATTTCTAGTTGTGTGACATTAGGTCAGTTAAACCGCTAGCTGCTAGTAGCTCAAATGTAAAATGAGGATAATAACATGCATCGTTTAGATCCTGTAAGAAGGAAATAAGTAAATACCAGTACTCAGCTCTAAGTAATACTTAATAGTATCTATTAGTCATTAATAACCTTACAATCTAAATCATGTGATTTAGCATCAATTTTGTTTCCTATCAGCACCAATAATGAGCAGATTCAGTGTGTGTGTGTGTCTGTGTGTGTATGCACACATATAATAAAATGTATAGTGATAACTCAAAGAATTCTTAGTCTCTTATCCTGAAAATGCCATTGCCCTGAGTGGGGCTCGGCCATGTATTTCCACATCCTGATTGAATGTATCGTCCTTTCCTTTCAATTACTAAAATACTAAAAATCCCCTGCTAAAGTCTTCCATTATCAGTTTTCAGAGCAATATTAAAGGCTACAGTGCCAGATGCTAAGCAAGTTCTCTGTATGAGGAGAGTAAATTTAAATAGCACAATATGGATAGGACAGATAAAAGGGAGAACGCTGCCGCAGGCCATCTTAATTCACCTTTTCCTTTGATTTAAACACTTGAGTCAGAAAGTAGAAGATGGAATGGTTGGGAAATTCCTAGTTCTAATGTCACCCACTTACAAAGCCCACATACCAACATTCCTGCATGAAACTGCAGAATTCTTTACGGGCGCTACCCCGAACTGGTGACTAGAATTTGGATTCCCGTCATTTCACTTGCTGAGGTGGTTTGGATAAAACCCAGGGGTTTCTGCCGGGCAGCATGGATTATTTCGTGAACATAACTGCTTTCCCAGTGGCCTCCTACAGCCCACTCAGTTGACCGGCAGGTGCCCTGTCTGTTAAACTTATGAGTCTACCATATTACCTGACATCGGTGTTGGATACATAGTAGGGATTTAATATGTTCATAACACTAAACCATGCCATTGTTGGGCTTGCAAAGTAAATCGCCACACATGAGTCTTGGTTAATTTTTAGTATCTTGGTGGAAAATTGCCCTAGTGCATAAGACACAATGAAATAAGTTGAGAAAATCTGATATGAATTATAAGGAGTCTTCTACATCTCGAATGGAAAAATGAAGCATATTGGTAGGATCTAGAAGGGAGCCCAAGGAGAGTGTGGAAAAGAAAACAAAACTTTAGCGTAAGAGACACAAGAACGCATAGAAAGAGTATGTGTAGTGTCGTCATCCTGAGTTAACCCAAGCTTCTGGGTAGTTAGGCTGAGAGCATCCATTAAAAACAATGCCAACAACAAAAATCTAAACCACCTACATTCTTTTCTCGAGACGTAAGAAGGAGAATCAGGACACCAGAGTGCATCAGGAAAAAGAACGTATGACATATTTTACGATAGAATTCCAGACTCCGACACAGCATCTACCTAAGCAACGGAGACGTTCTCCAGGGCCACGTCCCCCCACCCGCCCCCCCCCCGCGTGCTGGCTTGTTCCTAATCGAGGGTGGGGCCCCCATCGCCCTACAGAGCCGAGTGACGATGGCGGCTGTGGCCATGACGTCCCACTTTCATCCCGTCACAGATCATCTTTAGAAGCCAGGCATGTCAGTCCTCTAAACTGAGGAGGTAAGTAGTGATTAAGGCTAAGTGGATCTTGTTAATTCAGCAATGCTTTAAAATAATTGAACATGAATAAATGGCAAATTATAATCAAAGTCCTTTGGGAGTACATCTGAAAGCCCCATAATGCCACAGTAGTTCATCATGACTAATACTATTACAATTAATATTAAATGATAAAATAATGACTGGCTTCTTATTCTGAATTTTCATGCTAGGGAAGCGATTCCCTGGCATCTGACATTGGAGTAAGGGGTGGGGACAAAGGACGTGGAAAATGGAAGCAATCACTTCATAGCATAGTTTTTTTAAACTCAGCGTTTCCCTGCTGAATTGCTTTGTTGGCCTATTCAGTAGTTGGACCAGGATGTTCTCCATTATGCTATGATGTTTAAAAAAAACAGAGACAATGGTAAGAGTCTCCTGAAGTGAATTCTAAAGTTTTAATACCCAACGTGTGCAGGAGGCAATGACAAGTTTGCTTTAAGAGCTTCTGAGATGTAAGGAGTGACCTTTGAGTTTCCAAGAAGGCCTGATAATTGAATGTAGACACGGCATATTGGAAAATAAGGTACTTGTAAGGCAGGAACCGCATTCAACCAGCCCTTGTAATTGAGGGGCACAGTTTACTTAAGATTGTGAGCCCTGCCTCAAAGAACCTCAATAATCATAAGCAGTGGGGGGATTAGCACTTTCCATGGCGAGGGCAGTGTGATTCTTACAGCAGGTCACTCAGAACGGGAATAAAGAAACACGCTGCAGCCGAAGCCGGGCGTGTTCCCATGACACGACTCCCGGAAGATGGGTGGCAACATCAAATTCCCGAACATGGAATTCAGATTTGTGAGAGTATTTTTAGCCTATTTTAGAGGCTGATGGTAATCCAGCAAACAGCTGGTAGAAAAGAGAAGCGGAGGAGCACAGAATAAAAAGCTAAAGTGAAAAAACAACAAACGCACAGGTGAAGCTGAGTGGGGACGGGTGAAGTGGGTGGCGGCAGGGAGGTCTGAAGCCTGCTTGGGCTTCTGTCTTTCGAAGGGGCTGATGCTCTTTGGCTGTATGAGAGTGAAGATGCCTTAAGTTCTTCACAGGAGGAACTGACAGTCTGCAATGATTTGTTTGTTTGATGACTACAATTTACCACTTCGCCGCGAGGCACGTATGACCATATGACACATTTAGGTCAACAGAAGTCAGCCCTCTGTTCAAATACAGTTCACTGTCCTTCTGTGAACCACGGCAATGGATCTTCCCCATTCAGCGATTCTAAACCTCGAGATATTAACAGGAGTTTCAGTCAAGTGTCTCATATTCCATCCACATCTGTTTTGCTGAATGTCCTTTTATTTTACCTTTACTACGGTGTGTCAAATGGTCCAGCTTTCATTGGAACAGAATGGCTGCCGGTGCACGCAGGTTCACTTTAAAACAACTGAAATAAAGCTACAATCTCTGTTTTGCAATTTCATAAAACAATTGCATGCCATCTGCAAGTCCCATTTATCTGGCTTCTGGAAAAAAAAAATTTTCCCCTAAAGATAAAGAATGAAATGTGGTAGATTTTACAAGAGTATAAACTCTGCTTTGTAACTAGACTGGGTGAGAAGCTTTATAAAGGACAATCTGAACTTTAGCTTATATTTTTTCTTGAGTGCCCCCTTCAGCTCCAGAGGTAATCACTATGACCCCAGATCATTGCTCCAGATTCTCCTGATTGTCTAAACTCCAGTGTCTTTACCAGTTTTTATGGATCTTTGACCTCCTCGGCAGTGTCCTCAGTTAACTGGACCATAGTTTTGAGCTGTTAGCTTGACACCATGGGTGGCTGTGCTTTTAAGAAACACAATGTCCTTAAAAAACTAAAAATAGAACTACCATATGACCCAGCAATCCCACTACTGGGCATATACCCTGAGAAAACCATAATTCAAAGAGAGTCATGTACCACAATGTTCACTGCAGCTCTATTTACAATAGCCAGGTCATGGAAGCTACCTAAGTGTCCATCGACAGATGAACGGATAAAGAAGATGTGGCACATATATACAATGGACTATTACTCAGCCATAAAAAGAAACAAAATTGAGTTATTTGTAGTGAGGTGGATGGACCTAGAGTCTGTCATACAGAGTGAAGTAAGTCAGAAAGAGAAAAACAAATACCGTATGCTAACACATATATATGGAATCTAAAAAAAAAAAAATGGTTCTGAAGAACCCAGGGGCAGGGCAGGAATAAAGATGCAGACATAGAGAATGGACTTGAGGACACGGGGAGGGGGAAGGGTAGCTGGAACAAAGTGACAGAGTGGCATGGACATATATACACTACCAAATGTAATATAGATAGCTAGTGGGAAGCAGCCGCATAGCACAGGGAGATCAGCTCGGTGCTTTGTGACCACCTAGAGGGGTGGGATAGGGAGGGTGGGAGGGAGACGCAAGAGGGAGGGGATATGGGGATATATGTACACGTATAGCTGATTTACTTTGTTATACAGCAGAAAATAACACAACATTGTAAAGCAATTATACTCCAATAAAGGTGTTAAGAAAAAAAAAGAAACACGATGTCATGTTCCTTTCAGGTACAGCTGTGAATTCATATTCTGCCCTAGTAAAACCTCAGGAGAAACCCATCTCAGAAAACACTATGCACAGAATGGCTAGCTAAGTAATGAAATTTCCACCGTCATCGATGGAGTATAACCCTTTCTAAGAGCTCAGCTGAAATAAAAATAAAATGCCAAACATACACAGCATTGAAAATCATATCTTTACACTAAATTTCAAAGGCAGATAATGAGAAATAAAGACTTACAATCTCTAACATGTTACACTGTTTCAGCATATTGGAAAATGTTCCAAAGCATGGTTATGTGTTTTTAGCATAATTTTACTAAATAATTACTAATTAGAATCCCCTTCTGTACTTATATGAAATTAATAGATATTGTTCAGATAAAATATTAAGATGTTTAGAGGAGAGAGATAGTAAAGCAGTCCAACAAAAGTCAGACCAGTTCATATTTTAGTAAATATCTATAAATGAATAATTACATTCAATATTGCCTACAGTGGACCAAAACTCCACCTATCATGGCCAGAAAGGAAGAGCTCCAGCCCTGGGCAAAAGGTGTATGCACTGGTCACAAATAACACAGAAAATGTGGAACTTAATAAATCAAGCATTCTTTCTAGAATGCCGAGATAACCAATTATAAAGCCAAATTCTTTCTATGTAATGCAGCCACATCAAAACAACTTCTTCTATGCAATTTTCTTTATACTCCAACTTATTCCTTCTACCCTGTGGTAGAAATATGGATTATCAACAGGCTTTCTTCCTCCTTTCCTTCCGTCCTTCCTTCGCCCCTCTCTGCGCCCCCCCCCCTTTCTTCCGCAGACACCGACAGACAAGCTAACCCATCACTATTACTGTCCAGATGAGAACTACAGGCCAACGGGGCTAGCATCTTACTCAGCATTCCACAGGCAATGAGGTTCAGACACTGAATCTGCAGCTTCTGCCTTCCGGCACACAGTTTTCTCGTTTCTACCGCACCATCTAATACCTTTAATTTCTCACAGGTTCTTCCGTGTTTATTACTAGAAGAAACACTCTAAGCTACACTTTGTGCCATTAGTTATTCAAGCATTTTCCTCCAACTTCCCTTTGACGTGCCTTCCCAACCACACAGCTTCCGAGGAAACTCTGCCAGGGGTGGGTATCTGCGGAAAGGGTGGTAAGCAGATGTTGATTCCAATTATCCATCTAATCATTATTTCAATAAGTATTTATTGATCACCTACTTTGTAGCAGGCACTGTTCTAAACATTGGGTTTAGCACAACATACAAAAACCATCATCATGGATCACAGGTCCGCACAGGGATACAACACACAAACTGATGGAGAGATGGAGAGATAGATAGATAGATAAAGAAAGAAAAGGGAGAGAGAAAGAAAGAAAGTCAAATTAACTGTTGGTAACTTGATAGCTCTAGGGAGAAAAATAAAGCCAGGCAAGGGATTTAGGGAGAAAGGCTACTGTTTTATACAGGTGCTCAGAGAAGGCCTCAGGGATAGGGATTATTTGAAAAGATGACTGAAGAAAAAGAGAAAGGTCATGCAAAGATCTGGGGGAAGGATGCTCTAGGCAAAAGGAAACAAACACCCTGAGGCTGAGATGTGCTTAGCCTGTTCTAAGATGTCAGTAAGGTAGGAGGCAAGAGAATTAAAGGAAGAATTATAGGGAATTTGGAGGGAAATATATGTTGGAGAGAAGAGGTATGTGAGCACAGGTAGGTCTTTTAGAGCCTTAAGGATCTTAGTAAAGACTTCAGTTCTCTCTGATTATTGTGGATGAGATTGCAGAAATCCAAAAGAAGAAGAAAAGGCTACTGCAATCCAGCAAAAGCTGACAGTAGCTTGGGCAAGAAAGGTAGAGATGGCAATCTCTAGAAGGTACGACACTGAATCCATTTTGAAGGTAGAGCCAACAGGGGTGGCTGGTGGCATGGATTTGGCGTGGGAGTGAGAAGAATCAAAGAGATGCCTATAGCCCTCCCACTGGGTATGTCAAGTAGACCACTGGATATATGAATGCAGGGCTCGGGGGAGAGGTTTACTCTAAAGACGTAAAGTTGGGACTCATCAAGTTTAAAGGTAATTGAAAGCCATGAGGCTGGATACCATCACCCAGAAAGTCTCAGGCTAGAGAAGACATCCAAGGCTAAGCTCTGGGACACCCCACAGTGTAGGCACCAGGGAGACGAGGAGGAGACAGCGAAGTAAACAGAGGAGGGCCTGTGGGGGGAGGAAAAGCATGGATGAGTGGCGTGCAGGGTACCAAGCGGAAAACATTAAGAAAAGGAGAACCTGACCGCCCGTGTCAAATGTCACTGACAGAGTAAGAGGAGAACTGTGAGATGCTGTCAGTTTGCCCAGGGGTTAGTGAGCTCGTCCGGAGGGGTTTGGCGCAGTGGCGGCATCAAACCTGCTGTTCTAGGTGCTCAGCAGAAAAGGGGAGCACAGGCGTCAGAAGCAAGTGTGGGACGGCTTCTGACGTGGTCCACGGGGGTGGCCGAGGAAGGCTTCTTCCAGGAGGTAAGAGTAAACCGGGCCCTAAACTTGGAACCGAACTCTGACAGGTAAATAGCCTGAGAGGAGCAGCGCTTCAGATAAACTGAACTGCCTGGAAAAAAAAAAAAATTACTGGTGGGAAGTGAAAAACTCGCTAGAACGATGACACCTAGATTAACACAGAGATAACAGAGATAAAAAGAAAGTATGGACTAAGGTGGTGACAACTGAAATACATAATGGAAAGCGAGAACTGGGCAGACTGTTCTGGAGGCTGGCTTCACAGGAGCTGTTAACCTCCTGGACCTACACAGCGCGAGAGGGGGAGGTGAGTGGAGTTTCTGGTGGTGTCGTTACTGAGGCAACAAACAGGACCTTCTCAACGGTGAATCTGGGATAAGAATTAGGTTTCTGTGCCGCTAACAAGGTTTGCGCCATTCATTCGTTCCCTCGTTTTCACTCTTACCTGTTTAGCTGCAGTAATCCACAGTTTCAGTTACACTGATAACGATTTCAGTCTTAGCCTATTGCGTCTGAGGGATCGTCAAGAAATCGTCAAGCACGTGTCCAAAGAACATATAGAAAAGGACCTAAGGAGAACTTCTAAGAGTGGCCAAAACTTAGAGATAAATGATTGAGGATGGAGCAGAGAAGGATCTACTTAGCTCCTGGCTGGGGAAGAGGAGCTAGTCACGGTGGAGCCTTTCCGGAGCTCTAGAGGGGTTTACGCCTGGCAGCTGGAAACAGCCCGTGAGCCTCTGGTGGCTCTTGGCCGCGTCTGCCTTCCGAGGTCTGCCCTCGGTGCCAGTGTACACAGAGCTGCCAGCTCCCCGAGAAGCAAAGCCCTGGTCCCTCCACGGACACGTCTATGGAGCCGGAGCTCCTACACGCTTGACAGAGACTTAGGCCAAGTGTTTGTAAAGGACAAAGACGCTTTCCCATCCTCCTGTGTCATTCACTTCTCAGTGTGTTTGAATCTACGCCAGATCCTTCCGCTCACTCGAGTGGGGAACGGGTCCTTGGCGGCAGGATGCCTGGAACACGGCAGATGCCCAACAGACATCTGCAGTCCCCCGGCCAGGGTGCTCAGAGGGCATGCATACTGAGATCAGAGAAGTCTGCTACTTCCCCATATCCTTGCTGTAGGAGGCTGGAAATAAATGAACAAAAAACCAAAAGCAAATAGAAAGAGACAACGCCCTACTTCCACATGCAAAGCTTTCTAGAAAATACATGTGAAAGGCAAACAACAGAGAAGTAGATCCACAGGCCAGAATAAGTCCTTTTTCAGTAAAGTTAAATACTAATTTGATCTCGCCTCTAGATGTAATTTCAATCCAGTATTTTGTGTGTCCTTGCCAATGTTTTTTTCCCCGTCCCTGCCTCTATTCACATTGTTGCCCACATTAGGTCCAATGACAGGCTAAGTCTAAGAACGTACCCCCGTCAGCGCACCGAACATCTGTCTTCGTTTCGATCACATCGTGTTTATGAAAGAGCTGCCCCTATTGCTAGTATCCACCTCTGCTTATTTCAGCATTCCATTCCGACTTCTTAAGAAGGACAAAATGTCAACAAGTAACACGCTGGCACTGCCGTCTAGCTGAGTACGGGTGAGCTGGTAAAATGGGGCTGGGGGCTGGCAGGAGGGAGCCACTGATAGGTGAGTAAGTGTTCATCGGCTCACGAACAAAATTCCAAACGTGCGCAAGAAGTGCAGCTGGGGCAGAGGGCAGGGGGGAGGCTAATGTGTGCAGGTGCTTCTGAAGGTAAAACATGAAGATTTCGGTGTACCTGTGAAATACATTTTAACTTTATAAATCTTATCGTACAGTTGTAAGACTGAGGCAAGGTACTAACGTCTGTTGCATACTGAACTGCGTAGTAGGCGTTGTACATGATGGATATATACTTCATATATAAATATATATTACATAGCAGAATATATATACTTATGATTTTTTCAAATGAGAAAACTGAGGTTCAAAGGTATTCATAACCTGCTCAAGGTCACACAGACCATCCCTGGTGAATGTGAGGGATCAGTGGTCTGTCAGAGGCACTGCCGACTGCAGCGTATTTTGGGGGATCTATAACATAACCCAAAGCAGCAAGAGTTTGTCACAGGAGTTCTTGTCTTCAGGCTCTGTGATCTTTGGGATTTTGTCATGCTGTAGCGATTTCCTGGCAGGGAAGAACAATTAGGTTTCCGTGAAATACCCTGGCATCTGTCCATCCCCCACGAACGGAGCATGACATAACCCTCCCCACAGCCGTCACCGAAGACATACTGGGTTCAAGGCTAATATGTTATTTTAATAGTGAATTCTGGAAGCCTACCAAGAGCAGTCATCATTTGAATTTGGCATGATTTCACTGATGCTTGTTGCTCATAATTTCATTATTCTCCAGATGTTGACATATTTCTCTGTGATGCCAATTTTTCTTTTGCCAATTATCTCTGTCAGAATTGTAAGGCGATGATCGTTTGGGCTGCTGGTTTGCACATTTCTTCTATTAAAATGTAAGCTCCACGAGGGGAGGGACCTGTGCTTGTCTTGCTTAGCGATTATCCCTTCAGAGTCCTAAAATGGTGCCTGACAGAGAGTATGTCCCATAGATACCAGCTGAGGAAATAAATAAGTGAAAATTGTACCCTCAGTTTTACAGTTGTGTGGGAGCTATTAAAGTGGAATACTTCGAAATATTCTGGATTATTAGATGATTAAAAAGAAGTCAGTTCTCATGTTTCTACCCGTAGATCATCTAGCGGAATCTTAGGTTCTCAGAGTGGTGGATCCTTTGGATCTTAACCCCGGGCAGTTCCCAGGCCCATCATGTGTGCTGGGCTCCAAGAAAGCAAAACATTTTTTTAAGTCACCATATTAATATGAAACGACTGATGCTAAAAATTGTCCTATATATTTTCAATTAAAAATTGTACTCCGAATAATCCACTTTTTCTTTTCTATATCACCTCTCCAGCCTGTGTGCCTCATTAACTGACAATCTGTTATCTCTATTTTTAATCACCACATAAGAGATGGAATTAATTTTTCATAAGTCTTCTTTTATTTCCTTGGCTAAACACATACTTTTTAAAATGATTTTAAAATATGGTTCCTGTTAGTCATTTTTCTGTCTTTAGTGCTGAATTTTCAGTGGACATTTTGGAGGCCTAGGAGGCATTGTTGTTCTTCTTGTTCAATTTTAAAACCATCCTTTTCCCTTCCATACAAGCAACTGCAGCTCGTACGATACTGGACATAAAGTGTTTAAGAAGGACTGTTCAGAACGACCGCTGCCTGGGTATGATACTATGTAAAGTGTCACGGTGCTGTGCAAACAGGATATTCATTTTCAATTCAGACTCCGAGCCAGAAGAGACCTTTCCCTGCCTCATTCATAGAGCGTGCACTCAGATTCAGCCAGCAGAGGAAGGATGTAGCCACTGGCGTGGAGGACACCAAGCCCATGTCTGACCCCGGATTAGAGGACTGGGTCACAGAGCAACGCGGGTGCTAATAAGTTTAACAAGTCAATCTTCAGACTCGTGGCCTCTTCTATGGACAAGCCTATAAGCAGAGAGCTAAGTGTCCTGAATCAAGAAGTCGTCATCTCAGAACACTTCTTCGGTCTCAGATTGGAGCAAGGATGCAGAACAGAAACTCTTCTGTGCTTCCTTCCTGAGGAGGAACTGAAGGTGATGAAATAACCCAACGGCATCCTTTCGGTTCTATGTGTACTGGTCCCAATGTTAAACATTACGGGCTCGGTTATTACTGACACAAATCTATTTGGAGTATGAAGTTTGCAATGAGATAACCTCCGCGAGCATCACATATAAATATTTAGATGCAGTTGGAGGAGCCCTACTGCATTCACTGTATCAAGATGACTTGCCCAGAATAGTCAAATCTACACAGGCAAAGGTTTTCTGAGCATCTTCTTCCAGACCAAGACATCTCAAACCTCAATACACATAGGAACCACCTGGGGATCCAGTGAAATGCAGCTTAGGACTCAGTAGGTCCTGGTTGGGGCTTCATTCGGCATTTCTAATAAGCTCCCAGGGGATGCAGATACTTCCAGCACATGGACCACACCTTGAATGGCTCTGGATTATGCGATCTTGTGAACAAGTGTCATACAAAAAGGATGACGCTGATTAGAACTTCGTGTGAATTTTTACTTTATCAGGGAATGACGCCTCTCAAGCCACCCGTGAATACTCATCATTACAAGCTTTTGGGGTTCTTTAATCTTTTTTTTGGAGTGGGAGTCCCCCATCTCCTCTATTCTGAGGCTAACTCTTCACTCGGTAGCACCTGAGAAGGTTTTTGTTCACACTGACTGGCGGTGTGTCATTGTGCTTTTCAAATAAATTCAGATACCTTTGGTCTTGAGGGGACAAAGGCAGTCACGTGACTTGGAATTCCTGGGGGTATCTTGAAGATGGCTGTTCTGTCGCTCAAGGAAGGAAAAGCAGAATAACATATGGCTATACTGCCGGGCTGCCCGTGCCATCTCCGGAGTTGCCAGACCGCGTTGTAAGGTGCGGCAGATGGCCGGAGCAGCGGGGCGTGCCACACGCCGCACTCCAGCGCCCCTCGACAAGGCGCTCGCTCAGGTAGCAGCGGCAGAGCTCAAGAATGTGCTTACGGCCCTTCACAAAGACAAATTATCCGGCAACTCTTCAGATGGCGCCATCAGAATCATCGTACGGGGCGGATGATTTACCTCTGCTATGCACTGGCAAGTCCACCTTGTATCGGGGTAGGGGGGTGAAAAAACACTTGTCAAAAGTCTTCCACATGTGAATTTTCTTTCCTGAGCTTGGGCGAAAAGTGCTCTTCTCTGATGAGCTCATCCCTTACAACAGAGAGAATGAGTTCCGTCCCCATCACCGGTGCGGCCGCCCCTCTCTCTCTGGTCTCATCTAATGTCCCCTAGAAGCCTCCTGTTCTGGCTTCTAGAAGAGATTGGAAGCATCTTCCGTCTTCTCTTCTGACTCACCTTTTCTGGCCACCATGTTCTTCCTCTGAGGTTGGGTACCTTTCCATCACACTTCGTCCTGCCTTTGAAGTATTTAAATTCTACTCATCCTTTAAGGGACATCTCACACATTAACCCCTCCTAAAGTTCTTAGTCTTTCCAACCTAAAGTATACGGCCTTCCTCTACCCTTCTCGTCAATCATTTGGTAGGTAAGTAACTGTTTATGATAATTATTTTATTTTTTTTCCTATTTAATTTTTCAAACGGGCATGATTCCTCTCCTTATTTAACCTATCAGCACCTTAAAAGCAGCAAATGTTCTCAGAATTTTAAAATCTATGAGAGTGGATAAATACATTTTTTACTTAGGTTTTGAAGTCGATCATGGAGTAAATATAGACAACAGTCCTCCACCCAAAGGCCCAGGTCACTAAGCCTCAGTTAGAACTTCAGAGCTCGTGAGCACCACGCCAAAGACAGTAGAGATGCCAAGGCTGGGGCCTGTGTCCTCTCTGGCCACAACAGTGAAACAAGGACAAAGTCCTTCTCCCTTCAACTCCCAGCAGCTCCAGCGGTTTGCTTCTTCTTGTTCTTCAGGGCGGAGTGTACCGGGTTATCTGTGTTTACTCCTGAGGGGAGTTGATTCTGCTCCCTCGAATGTCTTACTTCCCTCCTGATTACCCAGGAGACTTCCTCTTCTAGAAGTTCCATAACCTGGTTCTTGATTTGTGTAGTGTGCATTTGGTTAAAAAAAAAAAAAATTGTTAGTTGCCACAATAACCTCACAGAAAAAGCCATTATTTTGTTTTGAATCAAATTTGAAACCCTTCCTTGGAAGGAGCCTCCGCTTGGTTCAAGCCAATTGGCTTAACATCTTCATCACCCAGTCATTGCACACAAGCCGTTTCCAAGCTGTGCCATATTCTTGGAATGCTCTCTCTTCCTGTCTGCCAAGTTATCGCTCTTCCATCATCCAAATAACACATGCAATCCCACCTTCTCTTCACAGTCTTCCAGAACTATTTGGAAAAGGTCTAATAGCTTCTCCCTGCACCATCCGGTGTGAGCATTAGCCACTTAAGGCTCCCTCACTCCTTACTGCTCTACGAGTGTACGCATTCTTGAAATGGACACCAAGCGCACACCCTGTTTTGCATTGTTCTGTAGTCTTCATGTTTTTGCCCTTGTATGTGCTGTCTTTAAATTCAGATATTTTTAGTCTCATGATCTACTGTTTGCAGATTCTCCAGAAATAAGACTCCAGCTAAAGCCCTCTGCACAGTGCTGAGAATAATATCATGTGGAAACAGACACTTAATACATCAGGAGATTTCTCAGGTTTGCTTTTTTTAATGTACAAAGAATATGGAACATATTTAATATTTCACAAATCCACCAGGACCTGCCAGAAGAACTCTTTTAGCCTAGGGCAAGGATGGTGATTTCCATGGGGGTTCATTTCTCAGATGGCAGTGCAGGAGCTGCCGTTGGTGGTGACTGCAGGCAGTACAGAGGGGAATTAGTAAGATGCCCTCAGCGCTGAAGGACAAGATCCTGAAAGCTCATTCTCTGAGAGGGGAAACTAGTAGGAATGTTGAATGGCTCAGAGCTGCAAGCTATCAAAACTTCCCTTCTTTCTGAGAAGCGGAAGAACCACGCTGCTAGAAAGAATCGGGAAGTCACCTTAGACTTGGCAGGTGCCTCACGCTGAACGGGTGCTCGGTGTGGATTTACCAAATGGAAGAAGGAACTGACTATTTAAAGCAACAACCCCATGGCTGCATTCCAGCCAATCTATCTGAGGAAATAACTTGCCGACTGAATGTTCTGAAAGGTTACAAAATGGACTCAGGAGGAACAGGAAGTGTCCGTGTTTATCCAGCAATGATTAAAAAAGAAGCATCCGGAGATCCTGGAGAAGATGGCGGAAGAGTAAGACGCGGAGATCACCTTCCTTCCCACAGATACAGTAGAAATACATCTACACGTGGAACTGCTCCTACAGAACACCCACTGAACGCTGGCAGAAAACGTCAGACCTCCCAAAAGGCAAGAAACTCCCCCCGTACTTGGGTAGGGCAAAAGAAAAAAGAAATAACAGAGACAAAAGAATAGGGACGGCACCTGCACCAGTGGGAGGGAGCCGTGAAGGAGGAAAGGTTTCCAGGCACTAGGAAGCCCCTTCGCGGGCAGAGACTGCGGGTGGCAGAGGGGGGAAGCTTCGGAGCCACGGAGGAGAGCGCAGCCACAGGGGTGTGGAGGGCAAAGCGGAGAGATTCCCGCACTTCCCGCACGGAGGCTCGGCGCTGACCAGCACTCACCAGCCCGAGAGGCTTGTCTGCTCAGCCGCCGGGGCGGGCGGGGCTGGGAGCTGAGGTTCGGGCTTCGGTCGGATCGCAGGGAGAGGACTGGGGTTGGCGGCGTGAACACAGCCTGAAGGGGTTAGTGCGCCACAGCTAGCTGGGAGGGAGTCCGGGAAAAAGTCTGCAGCTGCCGAAGAGGCAAGAGACTTTTTCTTCCCTGTTTCCTGGTGCGCGAGGAGAGGGGATTCAGAGCGCCGCCTAAACGAACTTCAGAGACGGGCGCGAGCCGCGGCTATCAGCGCGGACCCCACAGCAACAGGGGCGCAGAGGGAAAAACGGAGAGACTCCCGCACAGAGGCTCAGCGCCGAGCAGCGCTCACCAGCCCGAGAGGCTTGTCTGCTCCCCCGCCGGGGCGGGCGGGGCTGGGAGCTGAGGCTCGGGCTGCGGTCGGATCGCAGGGAGAGGACTGGGGTTGGCGGCGTGAACACAGCCTGAAGGGGTTGGCGCACCACAGCTGGCTGGGAGGGAGTCCGGGAAAAGGTCTGCAGCTGCCGAAGAGGCAAGAGACTTTTTCTTGCCTCTTTGTTTCACGGCGGGCAAGGAGAGGGGATTCAGAGCGCCGCCTAAACGAGCTCCAGAGACGGGCGCGAGCCGTGGCCATCAGCGCGGACCCCAGAGATGGGCGTGAGACACTAAGGCTGCTGCTGCCGCCTCCAGAAAGCCTGTGTGCGAGCCCAGGTCACTCTCCACACGGCCCCTCCTGGGAGCCTGTGCAGCCCGCCACGGCCAGGCTCTCGTGATCCGGGACAACTTCCCCGGGAGCACGCACGGCGCGCCTCGGGCTGCTGCAACATCACGACGCCTCTGATGCCGCAGGCTCGCCCCGCCTCCTCCGTACCGCTCCCTCCCCCCGCCTGAGTGAGCCAGAGCCCCCGAAGCAGCTGCTCCTTTAACCCCGTCCTGTCTGGGCGGGAACAGACGCCCTCAGGCGACCTACACGCAGAGGCGGGTCCAAATCCAAAGCTGAGCCCCGGGAGCTGTGCGAACAAAGAAGAGGAGGGGAAATCTCTCCCAGCAGCCTCAGAAGCAGCGGATTAAAACTCCACAAACAACTTGATGTGCCTGCATCTGTTGAATACCTGAATAGACAACGAATCATCCCAAATTCAGGAGGTGGACTTTGGGAGCAGGATATATTAATTTTTCCCCTTTTCCTTTTTTTTGTGAGTGTATATGTATATGCTTCTGGGGGAGATTTTGTCTGTATAGCTTTGCTTTATAATAGCTTTATTTTACTTCACTATATTATAGCCTCTTTTCTTTCTCCCCTCCCTCCCTCCCTCCCTCCCTCCCTCCCTCCCTTCCTTCCTTCCTTTCTTTCTTCCATTTTTTTCTCCCTTTTACTCTGAGCCGTGTGGACGAAAGGCTCTTGGTGCTTCAGCCAGGCATCAGGGCCGTACCTCGGAGGTGGGAGAGCCAACTTCAGGACACTGGTCCACAAGAGACCTCCCAGCTCCACGTAATACCAAACGGCAAAAATCTCTCAGAGATCTCCATCTCAACATCAAGACCCAGCTCCACTCAACGACCAGCAAGCTACAGTGCTGGACACCCCATGCCAAACAACTAGCAAGACAGGAACACAGCCCCATCCATTAGCAGAGAGGCTGCCTAAAATCATACTAAGTTCATGGACACCCCAAAACACACCACCGGACGCAGCCCTGCCCACCAGAAAGATGAGATCCAGCTCCACCCACCAGAACACAGGCACCAGCCCCCTCCACCAGGAAGCCTACACAACCCACTGAACCAACCTTACCCACTGGGGACAGATACCAAAAACAACGGGAACTACGAACCTGCAGCCTGTGAAAAGGAGACCCCAAACACAGTAAGATAAGCAAAATGAGACAACAGAAAAACACACAGCAGATGAAGGAGCAGGGTCAAAACACACTAGACTTAACAAATGAAGAGGAAATAGGTAGTCTACCTGAAAAAGAATTCAGAATAATGATAGTAAGGATGATACAAAATCTTGGAAATAGAATAGACAAAATGCAAGAAACATTTAACAAGGACGTAGAAGAACTAAAGAGGAACCAAGCAACGATGAAAAACACAATAAATGAAATTAAAAATACTCTAGATGGGATCAATAGCAGAATAACTGAGGCAGAAGAAAGGATAAGTGACCTGGAAGATAAAATGGTGGAAATAACTACTGCAGAGCAGGATAAAGAAAAAAGAATGAAAAGAACTGAGAACAGTCTCAGAGACCTCTGGGACAACATTAAACGCACCAACATTCGAATTATAGGGGTCCCAGAAGAAGAAGAGAAAAAGAAAGGGACTGAGAAAATATTTGAAGAGATTATAGTTGAAAACTTCCCTAATATGGGAAAGGAAATAGTTAATCAAGTCCAGGAAGCACAGAGAGTCCCATACAGGATAAACCCAAGGAGAAACACGCCAAGACACATATTAATCAAACTGTCAAAAATTAAATATAAGGAAAACATATTAAAGGCAGCAAGGGAAAAAAAAACAAATAACACACAAGGGAATCCCCATAAGGTTAACATCTGATCTCTCAGCAGAAACTCTGCAAGCCAGAAGGGAGTGGCAGGATATACTTAAAGTGATGAAGGAGAAGAACCTACAACCAAGATTACTCTACCCAGCAAGGATCTCATTCAGATGTGATGGAGAAATTAAAACCTTTACAGACAAGCAAAAGCTGAGAGAGTTCAGCACCACCAAACCAGCTTTACAACAAATGCTAAAGGAACTTCTCTAGGCAAGAAACACAAGAGAAGGAAAACATCTACAATAACAAACCCAAAACATTTAAGAAAATGGGAATAGGAACATACATATCGATAATTACCCTGAATGTAAATGGATTAAATGCTCCCACCAAAAGACACAGGCTGGCTGAATGGATACAAAAACAAGACCCATATATATGCTGTCTACAAGAGACCCACTTCAGACCTAGAGACACATACAGACTGAAAGTGAGGGGATGGAAAAAGATATTCCATGCAAATGGAAATCAAAAGAAAGCTGGAGTAGCAATTCTCATATCAGACAAAATAGACTTTAAAATAAAGACTATTACAAGAGACAAAGAAGGACACTATATAATGATCAAGGGATCGATCCAAGAGGAAGCTATAACAATTGTAAATATTTATGCACCCAACATAGGAGCACCTCAATACATAAGGCAAATACTAACAGCCATAAAAGGGGAAATCGACAGCAACACAATCATAGTAGGGGACTTTAACACCCCACTTTCACCAATGGACAGATCATCCAAAATGAAAATAAATAAGGAAACACAAGCTTTAAATGATACATTAAACAAGATGGACTTAATTGATATTTATAGGACATTCCACCCAAAAACAACAGAATACACATTTTTCTCAAGTGCGCATGGAACATTCTCCAGGATAGATCATATCTTGGGTCACAAATCAAGCCTTGGTAAATTTAAGAAAATTGAAATCGTATCAAGTATCTTTTCCGACCACAACGCTATGAGACTAGATATCAATTACAGGAAAAGATCTGTAAAAAATACAAACACATGGAGGCTACACAATACACTACTTAATAATGAAGTGATCACTGAAGAAATCAAAGGGGAAATCAAAAAATACCTAGAAACAAATGACAATGGAGATACGACGACCCAAAACCTATGGGATGCAGCAAAAGCAGTGCTAAGAGGGAAGTTTATAGCAATACAAGCCTACCTCAAGAAACAGGAAACATCTCGAATAAACAACCTAACCTTGCACCTAAAGCAATTAGAGAAAGAAGAACAAAAAAACCCCAAAGCTAGCAGAAGGAAAGAAATTATAAAGATCAGGTCAGAAATAAATGAAAAAGAAATGAAGGAAGCAATAGCAAAAATCAATGAAACTAAAAGCTGGTTCTTTGAGAAGATAAACAAAATTGATAAACCATTAGAAAGACTCATCAAGAAAAAAAGGGAGAAGACTCAAATCAATAGAATTAGAAATGAAAAAGGAGAAGTAACCACTGACACTGCAGAAATACAAAAGATCATGAGAGATTACTACAAGCAACTATATGCCAATAAAATGGACAACCTGGAAGAAATGGACAGATTCTTAGAAATGCAAACTGCCGAGACTGAACCAGGAAGAAATAGAAAATATGAACAGACCAATCACAAGCACTGAAATTGAAACTGTGATTAAAAACCTTCCAACAAACAAAAGCCCAGGACCAGATGGCTTCACAGGTGAATTCTATCAAACATTTAGAGAAGAGCTAACACCTATCCTTCTCAAACTCTTCCAAAATATGGCAGAGGGAGGAACACTCCCAAACTCATTCTATGAGGCCACCATCACCCTGATACCAAAACCAGACAAAGATGTCACAAAGAAAGAAAACTACAGGCCAATATCACTGATGAACATAGATGCAAAAATCCTCAACAAAATACTAGCAAACAGAATCCAACAGCACATTAAAAGGATCATACACCATGATCAAGTGGGGTTTATCCCAGGAATGCAAGGATTCTTCAATATACACAAATCAATCAATGTGATACACCATATTAACAAATTGAAGGAGAAAAACCATATGATCATCTCAATAGATGCAGAGAAAGCTTTCGACAAAATTCAACACCCATTTATGATAAAAGCCCTGCAGAAAGTAGGCATAGAGGGAACTTTCCTCAACATAATAAAGGCCATATATGACAAACCCACAGCCAACATTGTCCTCAATGGTGAAAAACTGAAACCATTTCCACTAAGATCAGGAACAAGACAAGGTTGCCCACTCTCACCACTATTATTCAACATAGTTTTGGAAGTGTTAGCCACAGCAATCAGAGAAGACAAAGAAATAAAAGGAATCCAAATCGGAAAAGAAGAAGTAAGCTGTCACTGTTTGCAGATGACATGATACTATACATAGAGAATCCTAAAGATGCTACCAGAAAACTCCTAGAGCTAATCAATGAATTTGGTAAAGTAGCAGGATACAAAATTAATGCACAGAAATCTCTTGCATTTCTATACACTAATGACGAAAAATCTGAAAGTGAAAGTAAGAAAACACTCCCGTTTACCATTGCAACAAAAAGAATAAAATATCTAGGAATAAACCTACCTAAGGAGACAAAAGACCTGTATGCAGAAAATTATAAGACACTGATGAAAGAAATTAAAGATGATACAAATAGATGGAGAGATATACCATGTTCTTGGATTGGAAGAATCAACATTGTGAAAATGACTCTACTACCCAAAGCAATCTACAGATTCAATGCAATCCCTATCCAACTACCACTGGCATTTTTCACAGAACTAGAACAAAAAATTTCACAATTTGTATGGAAACACAAAAGACCCCGAATAGCCAAAGCAATCTTGAGAACGAAAAATGGAGCTGGGGGAATCAGGCTCCCTGACTTCAGACTATATTACAAAGCCTCAGTAATCAAGACAGTTTGGTACTGGCACAAAAACAGAAATATAGATCATGGAACAGGATAGAAAGCCCAGAGATAAACCCACACACATATGGTCACCTTATCTTTGATAAAGGAGGCAAGCATATACAGTGGAGAAAAGACAGCCTCTTCAATAAGTGGTGCTGGGAAAATTGGACAGGTACATGTAAAAGTATGAAATTAGAACACTCCCTGACACCATGCACAAAAATAAACTCAAATGGATTAAAGACCTAAGTGTAAGGCAGACACTATCAAACTCTTAGAGGAAAACATAGGCAGAACACTCTATGACATACATCACAGCAAGATTCTTTTTGACCCAGCTCCCAGAGAAATGGAAATAAGAACACAAATAAACAAATGGGACCTAATGGAACTTAAAAGCTTTTGCACAGCAAAGGAAACCATAAACAAGACCAAAAGACAACCATCAGAATGGGAGAAAATATTTGCAAATGAAGCAACTGACAAAGGATTAATCTCCAAGATTTACAAGCAGCTCATGCAGCTCAATAACAAAAAAACGAACAACCCAATCCAAAAATGGGCAGAAGACCTAAATAGACATTTCTCCAAAGAAGATATACAGATGGCCTACAGACACATGAAAGAATGCTCAACATCATTAATCATTAGAGAAATGCAATCAAACTACAATGAGATATCATCTCACACCGGTCAGAATGGCCATCATCAAAAATCTAGAAACATAAATGCTGGAGAGGGTGTGGAGGAAAGGGAACACTCTTGCACTGTTGGTGGGAATGTAAATTGATACAGCCACTATGGAGAACAGTATGGAGGTTCCTTAAAAAACTACAAATAGAACTACCATACGACCCAGCAATCCCACTACTGGGCATATACCCTGAGAAAACCATAGGTCAAAAAGTGTCATGTACCACAATGTTCATTGCAGCTCTATTTACAATAGCCAGGACATGGAAGCAACCTAAATGTCCATCGACAGATGAATGGATAAAGAAGATGTGGCACATATATACAATGGAATATTACTCAGCCATAAAAAAGAAATGAAATGGAGGTATTTGTAATGAGGTGGATGGAGTTAGAGTCTGTCATACAGAGTGAAGTAAGTCAGAAAGAGAAAAACAAATACAGTATGCTAACACATATATACGGAATCTAAGGGGAAAAAAAAAAAAAAAAAGGCCATGAAGAACCTAGTGGCAAGACGGGAATAAAGACACAGACCTACTAGAGAATGGACTTGAGGATATGGGGAGGGGGTGGGGTGAGATGTGACAGGGTGAGAGAGTGGCATGGACATATATACACTACCAAATGTAAAACAGATAGCTAGTGGGAAGCAGCCGCATAGCACAGGGAGATCAGCTCGGTGCTTTGTGACCACCTAGAGGAGTGGGATGGGGAGGGTGGGAGGGAGGGAGATGCAAGAGGGAAGAGAAATGGGAACATATTGTATATGTATAACTGATTCACTTTGTTATAAAGCAGAAGCTAACACACCATTGTAAGGCAATTATACTTCAATAAAGATGTTTAAAAAAAAAAAAAAAAAAAAGAAAGAAGCATCCTCTGACTCAGAGTAGGTCGGGCTACATAATTTGCAGGGCCCAGAACAAAAGTAAAGTGCAGAGGCCCCTTGTTCAAAAATTATAAGCATTTCAAGATGGCGGCAGCAGAGCAAGAACCAATCCCAAGTGTGGGACCCTTCTAAGCACAGGGCCCTGTGGGACGGCCCAGGATTTACGCCATGGAGACATCCCTGTCCAGCAGACATGCTTAGTGTGCCTGCAAATTGTGAGCACACATAGGTCACTGGACTAATCCAGAATCTGGACAAAATAACCCTCTTCACAACAAACCTTTGCGTAAACAAGATACATTCTGGTTGCAAACTTAATTTTCTAAATACCTTTATACCGTCAAGAGTAAACTCTGGGAGAGAAGAGCTCAATTTCATTTAATCTGGTGCCTCTTTCTGCTTCTGTATCAATCATCTGAGACTTTAATTAGCATATAAACTCTGTCTCTGTCTCTTCGTTCTCTTCGTAGTTGGAAGATCTTGTGTGAAAACCCTTGAGTTTCCCTTTCCTCCGTTTATTTCATCTGTAAAATGGGGATAACTTCATCTCTTGGGTTAATTAGCGTTTCCTGAGGTCATATACGTGAATTCTCTGACATCTGCTAGTCACTTCCTTTCCTTTTTTCTTTGCCTCCTTTTTGGCTCCACAGTTCCTCAAACTCACAGCGCTGCACATGAGTCTGCCAGCTGGTACTGGGTGAGCAACCAAGTTTCGGGGTGTGCAGTGCCGAGGGCCTGCTCTACACCCGGATTATCAGTCCGGGAGGGGCATACCTCCGCAGTCAGCTGGCCCACTGCCTCTCTCTGACACCCCTCAGCTGCAACAAAACCTACTAGGAGAGTCTGCAGAAAGTCTCCTGGGGAAGACGAAGATGGGAGAAAAGAACAAGAGCCCCAGATATATCTGTCCCATTTCTCATTCTACGGGTACTACCCAGTTCAGTCTCCTAACAAGCTATTTCATCCCAGGGAGGAGGTCCGGATAAAAGAGTGATGGGGATCGGGTGAGGACAGGGAGAAAGAGAGATGGAGAACAGATTCAGCACTTTGACAGGCTGGACGCAAAGATGCTCTAGTCTGTTTGATCAAAGTAGGGGAAAAAGCGCTTTTGTCAAACCGTCTGCTTTATGTACAGGTGATGCCACTCTCGCACGTCATTTGCCTCTTTGCATTAATGCACTGTGT
Source organism: Balaenoptera musculus (assembly GCF_009873245.2). Taxonomy (NCBI): domain Eukaryota; kingdom Metazoa; phylum Chordata; class Mammalia; order Artiodactyla; family Balaenopteridae; genus Balaenoptera; species Balaenoptera musculus. Next base: position 1,735,710 of record NC_045805.1, read on the forward strand.
CTACGTATCTTATTCACTGTTGGATGATCAGGGTCCAAAGCATTTTGTTTTTTCTGCTACAGATTTATTTAAATTTGCTGAACTCGTAAGCCATCAGCTTACAGAAACTACTATAATCTCTTCTTCTTTACTCACAGCCAAAGACACGTATCACACAAAGAATAACCAAAGTATGAGGAGGATTAGGAGAATCTGGTGTCGCAGCGAACAAAGAGCAGCCAGCGTGGTGCTTTACAAATAATGGCTCTTCCGTCTCGTGGGCCCGGAGAAATAACTTTTCCACCACATAATACATGCATTAGCCTTTCCGACCGCATCACTCCTACCTTAACTTAGACACAGCCTCACAGACGAGCACATCTGCCTGGCGGCTTTTTAACCTTCCCCTCCCGGTGCTCCAAAGTTACTGCGTGAGCGCCACCTGGTGGGAAAGCTGTGAGTTGCTCAACGTAACTTTAAAATGTAGAGAATCTTAGGTTGAAACTCCCACTACCCAAGGACTTGCTGATGGGCGAATATGCTTCGGAAGGCCAACCATACACACCTAAAAGTCAATCCTATTCGTTAATTGCTAACTAACTATAGCAGCTGCCATTTCTGCACATCTTGCTTTTGCTCACTGAAATGTTCTTGTTCTCCCTCTGTTCCTTCCAAACGATTCTCCCCTGTGTTCCTAACTCCTTCCAGACAGAGCTTATCATTTAGTTTCTCTAGAAAGCCTCCCTTGGTCCTATATCAGTCAAGGTCCCCAGGGAAACAGATGGCACGCTAAAACTGGATGATTTGAGGAGAGTTTAATTGAAAAGCCGTTGACAAAGAGGTAGGCGGGGTATAGGGAACCCACAAAAGATGGTGCAGAACCCTCATACAGCTACAGAGGTCTCTACTTCCCCCTAGTCCTGAAGGCACAAGGAGGCAGTGGGCTGTGCAGGAGGGGAGGGTGACACAGGTGTGACCTCTGCAGAGGCACTGCACTTTCCCATATCCTATAGGTGCCCCTCGAAGGCCAAGGCCAACAGCAGACCAGAGAGCAAGGGAGCCCATCCAAGCTCATCTCGGGGAGATATGGGGAAGGGGAGGAAGGGTGTTGGTAAGATGTGGAGTGACCCAACAGAAGACACGTGTGACTGCCCACAGCCTCCTCAGTCCTGGCACCTACTGAACAAGAGCACACCTATAGACAGAAGACTGGAATGTGACACATGGAGAGGTAAACGTTACAGGGAAGGACTGAATGACGGAACAAATCAAGACTGCCCACTATTTATAACTTACTTCTGCTTCTCAGACTGACATCCGCCCACGTGAAACCCCATTTCAGCACTCTGGCTCTTCAGAGATGTGTTAGCGGTCTGTTCATAGCAGCTCTGCTTCCGGTTCTGCTAGGAGGGGCCCGGAGTCAGTCATCACTGAGGACAGACTAGAAGCTTGAGGAGTCAGTCTGATAAATTATTGTTAATTAATATCTGCCATATCTGGTCTCTCAGTTTCTGAAGGGTAGGCTCAGACTTCTAGAGTCCTCTCTCTCTCCCTCTCTCTATCCATCCGTCCATCCATCTATCCACCTGCTTTACCTGTCTGTCTGTCTGTCTGTCTGTCTGTCTGTCTATCTATCTATCTATCTATCTATCTATCATTTTTGAGATCAACATATCTTTGGAAGGTGCACAGGATATTTAGGTAGGAGAAAGTATCAACAGCTTTAAATTCCAAATCATGAATGTGCACGTGGTCTTCCGGAAGGGTTTCACTTGCAGATCGGTACATTTGTCCCGAAGAGAGGGGGACTTGCTAAATTAACATGTGGTGTCACAGATATGCTGATCTATGGGAAAGGGTGAAGTTAGAAGAAAGGGGTGATATCAAAGCTTTGGAAAAAGCCATTGTTGACATTCACATATTTCTCAGAGCAGCTCATGTATTTTTTGTTTCTTTTTGTCTGCGTTGGGTCTTTGTTGCTGTACGCAGGCTTTCTCTAGTTGCAGCGAGCAGGGGCTACTCTTCTCACTGCGGTGGCTTCTCCTGTTGCGAAGCACGGGCTCTAGGCACACGGGCCTCAGTAGTTGCAGCACGCGGCCTCAGTAGTTGTGGCTCGCGGGCTCTAGAGCACAGGCTCAGTAGTTGTGGCGCACGGGCTTAGTTGTTCCGAGTCATGTGGGATCCTCCCAGACCAGGGATCAAACTGGTGTCCCCTGCATTGGCAGGTGGATTCTCAACCACTGTGCCACCAGGGAAGCCCCAGCTCATGTATTTTTGACAGGACAGTGCAGTAACCTGAACAATGGAATTTGATCAAAACTAAGGTCTGTCTTCAAACAAAAATATATCCTATCAATTACTCATATCTGTAAATCTTCCAGAAGACCTTACAAAATCGCATTCTTTTTCTGTCACTTGGTTGATCTAGTTTCGACGAACAGCCCCATGATTATCATCAGAATAACAAATACTATTATACACATTCTAATTTTTGTATGATCATCAAAAATCCCTAGCTATGAAATAACACAATGCATAAAACAACTCAGAAACCATTAGGCTATACTTTAATTATTTCATAAATGATGAGATTTTTTAAGTCAGGAAGAAATTTTGCAGAATACTAATTCATACCTCTCAATTTTACAGGTGAATAAAATGGGATCAGGGTTTCAGTCACATACCCAAAGACAGGGGCTAATTAGCTGCAAATTTAAAACCACAATCCACATCTTAGGAGCCCTCTACCCAGTGCTGAGAAGGTTAGAGCAAAGTGAACGTTTACTACGTGACGGGGTGATTTTACAAAAACAAAACGTGTAGTTGTTGTTGTTACTGTTGTTCTGCAGTAGAATAAACAGGAAGACTGAAATCATCCTCTTTCACCCCTATCTTTTCACCCCTCCTTCTTATCCAATATAGCGAGAAAGTAAAAATACATACTTTTTGGTTTTGTGGTTCAGAGGCAGAGGAGAATTCTAGAGTAAATGTGTGGACTCTACAAACAGACCTCTATTGAGAGATGGTTGATTCCTAACAGACTGGAAACTGGGTAAAGGGGACACAATGGGAGGACGGGAGTGAGGGAGATGTGTATGCATGTGTGCTGGAGCCACAGGTGTTCTGGGGTCCTTGAGGGTCAAGACCTGCTCCCATTCTTGAACCTACACTTCCGATACCAAGACCTCAGGGGAGGGATGGCACTGCAAGTCCCGAGTTCTTCATCTGCAGCGTCAACCAAGGGCAGACCAAAATTATTATTATTATTTTTAATTCCAGAAGCTTCCAAAAAGCAAAATTTGAATTTACCGCTCCCCAGAAACTAGTTACATAGCACTCACATTGTATTTACATGTATTTACATTGTATTACCTATTATAAGTAAGCTAGAGATGATTTAAAATATATGGGAGGATGTGCACAGGTTATGTGAAAACACTACTTCTTTTCATATGAGGGACTTGAGCATCCGAGGATTTTGGTATCTGCAGGGGTCCTGGAACCAATCCCCCGAGGATATCAAGGGAGGACTGACGCTACAGTGAACCGGGGAGCCTTGTCGAAGTTCTCATTACTGATCTTGGCATGGGTGGTCCGATTCTGCTAGTAAAACTAGCTTCCTGGGCAAGTATCAAAAAGCCACCACACACCTAGTCTGTGTCTTTTGCTCTTTTTCTGGCCTGTGTAAGCCCCGGAGTTGTAATACAAAGGGCAGGAGAGGGCACCCCAAATTGACCGAGGTTGGACTTCTTGTCAACCTTGATGACACCAGGCTTACAGTGGATTTAATCTGACTTAGAAAAATGAAGGTGACGTTTCTTGCACTCTGAGTACCACGGAGCAAGTAGCACCTGTTGTTAAGTGTAAATTGTCTGTTGCTATCATCTAATCATTATTTTGATGGGTGAGGGGTGACAGCCAAGTACCTAGTAGATCTTTATATCCACCAACTTTTTTGAAAGAAAGCACGTTTTGAAAGGATAATGTTTCTTACTGGACCATTTTTTTGGTCTACCTAAAAAAAGAAAAAAAAACGGATTTTTACAATTGTTTTTGTAGTGACATAAGTTCTTCAGGGCATAGGGCTTGTGCACTGAATTGCAGCCCAGCATGAAATTTTATAGCTGAATTACAAACTCCTGCCAATAAAAGTTTACAACAGAACAGCCTGGCTTTTCTGGCTTTAGGACAGGGGTGGAGAAAATATACACGCTGTAACAGATACGATTATCCTGGAAATATGATATTAATGGCTGCACAATTTGAGAAAAAGAATTAAAATGTCAGAATGAAGTTAATTAGAAATACTTGAGAGATATGTCACGTACACCTTTATTTACTTTATACAAATGTAAACTCAGAACGATTTGACAGCCTCTTTCAATTTCATAATTAAATTAGAAGATTTGAGAATTCGCAGGTTTTAAAATGAAACTTCTATTGACTTTACATTATCCTTGTTGAGAAGGTAATAGAAATGAATAAATTAAATCACTCAACATACCACGGTATTGTATCATTAACTTCCCTCCCGAAGACCACTCTTTGCCTATTGAATACATTACACTACAGTTACCCATGTAATAATGTATGACCCATGCAGTAATACTCCAAAGAAGCAGAAGGGTGTACATTTTTTTAACACAGAAATAATATAACTGGCTATAACCTATTTTTTATTTTTTGGTTCGGTTTATGGGGGACCCCAGACAATTGAATAGAGCTGTTAGGTAAAATACATTTGCCAAATTGGTATAAATAAATAAATAAATAAAAAGTAAGGTGCTCTGATTTTTGTTTTTTGTGTTTTTTTTAATGAAAACCTTGACTCTAGCACAGACTCTTCACGGGCACCCTCTAAACAGAGCTGTGTTTTAACACAGTGTGTTTAACATCCAGAGCACAGAGGAACTGTGACTTGGACTACAGAGTAGGGAGAACACCGGGGACACACAGACGGTGACTCCACTGTGGGCTCTGCCGTTCACAGCGGTGGGACCTGGGGAGCCGCCTAAGGGCCGGGGGCCTCAGTCTCCCCTCCGGCACGATGGGGATCACCGCCCACCATAACAGAGACAAGCCTGGACTCAGCGTCTCAGCTAAGAGAGTACTTAGGCCACCAAAGGGATGTTGGGAGGATTTGCATAGGGTGTTACAGTAAAGCACTTTGTAGACAAAAAGCACAGAGGGGTATATTAGCATTGTTTTTCCTTAGGGAAGGCCCACCTCTACTGTGAACTGTAATAACCAGAATAATTTGTTTCAGGGATGAAATGGAAATCGTTACCACTATCAACAAAGGATGTGTCTCCCCTACGTTCCACTGGACAAAGTCTTGTTTTCTCAGGCTGGTGAGGGCACGCAATCATGCAGTCACCCCTTTGTTCAGTGGTCACCAGGGATTTAGCCTTTCCTCCGGGTCAAACACTGAGCTAATCGCTGGAGATTCTGACAGAAATCTTGACTCTCCAGGAGCTTACAGCCTCAGGTGGGAGGAAACCAGGCCAGCAGACAGACACGCCTCAGAGTTACTTACAGTGTGAAACAAGAACACTTGGGATGGTATCTGATGAAAAAGCGGGAAGGAAGAACAGAAGACTTCTTAGAGGAGGTGACACTTGTTTAATCCTTGCAGGTTCGGTGATGAGGGACCCCTGGGCAGAGGAAAGAGTGTTCAGGGAACCATACGTGGTGACCTCTCCTCCAGGGGTGCGGGGAGGGGCTGGAGAGAGTCACCTCAGGAACTACAGTCACATCAAAGAGTTACTTTTGCTCAAGGCGATGTGATCAGTACAACAATTAGACTGCATTCCAGGAAGAGAACTCTAATGAAGCAGGAGAGCGGATTAAAGGGGAGGAAGAAGGAAGCCAAAACAACGCTGTTTGCTTGTTTTCTAACTTTCCACAACGAGCGAGACTTTTAAGCTCAGAACCCAGTTGCGGTGGCCACGAGAATGCACCTCTCAGATCTCCAACCACGAGGGGTGTATGTGACCAAGGCCCAGAGGCTGAGCTCTGGGCTCTGAAGTCTGTCACAGCATTAGCTCCAAAGCCACGCTTCCAACTGGAGCGGGGATGGAACCCAGCCTCCTGTGACGGAGAACTGTGACTGAGAAGTCCCAGCAGTCACCCTGAGCCTTCTGTAGACGGCAGGACCAGACCCCTCTCCCCACTTCTCTCTCCTTCCCTCTGGGTCAGACTTAACATGACAGTCAGAAAACTCACAGCTTTCTCCAGCTCCCTCCCCACTCTCTCTCACATCTATCTCCCCTAATCAAGTCCTTGCTGTGTTAGCCCATCGTGGCATCTGCTTCTCAGAAGACCTGGACTAATATATTGGTATAGTATGATTTAGTAAATAAAAATTCCTTATATAAACACAAAATTGTGAATAACTCGAGATTAAGATTGCCTTATTAATTCTCACTTTTAATCTGATTACCTGGCAAAGAAGACAGCCCAGCAGTTTTGAAAGAATAAATGAATCCAGATCATGCAACAATATGTTTTCCCTTATAGTTCAGGGTGATCTATCAACCATGCTAAGTTTTTACTAACGTAACAAAAAACTTGAGAAGTTTTGTGCTAAGTTTTGATCACTGAGGTTGACAAGAAAAGCCCTCTTGTCCAATGTGATTGGAACCAGTACTTTAGTTGTTTACGTTAAAAAAGTCAGCTAAAAAGGGGGAATCACAGAAATGGTTCACACCTTAACATTTTATTATAACTCAAAACATGTTAATATGCACTTATGTGCCAATGTTTCATAGAGTCAAGAACTTTTCTTTGAGTGGGGTTCACAGAATGGACTTCTGCACAAAACACATCCAGAGTATATTACGTAGAATGTCTGGTTTTGATTCCTTAAAGTTGAATTAGAAATTCAGTCTGAGTGTAAATTCCTTCCTGATTATAATGATTCTCCCTACATATTTGATAGTTGCCTTCCCTCTACTTAATGTACAGAAATTGTATGTGTATGTTTGTGTGTGTGTGTGTGTTTGTGTGTGTGTGTGATTAGAACTTGAGGAAAGGTGCTTGTTTCCATCTGGAACAAACTCAGCCAGAGTTAACCCTGCTGGTCCTTTTCCCAGTCTCTGTAGCAGGAGAAAAGGTACCTGCTGGCCGAGTTCACGAGCAGCAGCTAAACTGGCTCCGATCACGTACACTTGGCCCTCTGTATCCAAGGGATCTGCACCGCAGATTCAAGCAACCACAGATCAAAGATATTTTGTAAAAATTCCCAGAAAGGTCCAAAAAGCAAAACTTGAATTTGCCGCGAACCGGCAACCATTTTCATAGCATTCATATAGTATTAGGTATCATAAGTAATCTAGAGATGATTTAAAGTATACAGGAGGATACACGTAAGTAATCTGCAACTATTACACCACTTTATATAACGGACTTGAACATCCTTGGATTTGGGTGTCCTTGGGGGGGGTCCTGGAGCCAATCCCCTGAGGATACCTGGGGAGAACTTATTTCTCATGAACCCAACCTGTCCTCATGACAGATACATTTCTGCTTCTCCACAAAGATGAGTTCTTCAGCTCTGTGGGAAAGCTCATTGGCTGCGCACGGCTACCTATGATGGCACAAGCACGGCTGTGAGGTTCTGGGACGATGCATTACAGAGTGTGCCGCAGTACCACCGCTAAATTACGTACTTCAATCTGAACTTGATCGGTAAAGACTCTGACATTTTGATTTCCATCTGCCTAACTTCTGCGTCCTCATTTGGGAGGCCAAGAATCCATAACTCCAACCATCTTTATAGTCTTCCAAATTACCTTTAGTAGAAATAATTCTTTTCACACGCATATTTCATGTATTATCTAAGTTAACTACATTGCACATTTGCAATATCAAGCACCTCTGACATAAACAGATTTGAGAAATTCATAACTGACTCTTGACAAATATTCCAACCAACATGTGGGAGTTAAAGTGAGAAGCCTTTCTCAAGGGCAGCCTCCTAGCCCAGAACATTCAGGAAGTGTGAGCACTAGCCACTACCTACTTTCAGAGGAAATGTAGAGCATCTGGGATGTGGTGAGTTGGTTAAGTAGAGATTGATTAAGAGAGCTTCTACTGAATTTAAATAGACAAATTACTGGTTGGTGTAAGACAGCAAGATCTGAAATGCTACCATCCAAGGCACTCATCCAGAGTATGACATTGGTATTTGGGCATTGTTTACATGCAGCCCAGCAGGTGTAGCGCAGTTTCCTTTCTGTCAGAAATTGCATTTGACATAGTTTTTCCTTGATATTAGGCTTGCTCGAACCATTTGGACTCTTTGAAAGTGTGTAGACTTTTGACACAGTTTCTTCACATTTCTGTCAACGCTTAGAATTCCATCTCATGCCATATCTTCTAAGACCTAACCCCTCAACTTTTTGCCCTTTAGCATTTTGACTCTTTCCCCCTCTGTTGACTCCATCCCTGGGAATTTCAAACATATTTTACTTCAACAGCATGAGACGTTTCCCTTGATCCTGCTGTGCTTTTTGGTTGGCACCTTCCCATCCCCCCGCTTTCTCTGCACCTGTTGACATGACAAATTTTCTAAAAGCCCACCTCCTCCCTCAGCATTCCTGAAGCTGCTCTTCTGAATGACCTTCTTGACAGAGCAGGTCTTTTTCTCATTATTCATTCCCTCTATCCTTCCTTGACCATGACTTGAATCATCTCATTACTGATTCCTGCTCACTCCCCTTGAACATGATCTGAGTTGGTCTGTGATCCCCCCTTCCCCTCCTGCTGTTCTCCTCTCCCGACTCCCTTCTTCCACCTGCCAAGAGCAGCCAAGTGTCAGGGTTCAGCACACTCTCTGCAGTCAGGCTGCTCGGGGCCAAGCATTACCAGCCACATGGCTTTGGGCAAACGACTCACTGTGTTATCTGAACGGTGGGGATTGTGTTAGTCCTTGCTTCAAGTTCATCATGTGGATTTCATTAGCCAGTATACTTAGAGAGCAGTACACACCGTTTGATGCACAGTAAATGTTCAGTGAATACAGCTGACTAAATAGAAGCTGACTTTTTCTTGCTTTTTGGTCCTTTTTTCTTTAGACTCATTCTTTTATGACTTAAAAAAATCTGGCTTCAAGGACTTCTATATTCTTGTTTCCTAGTTCTTCATCTCTAAACCTGAGTTATCTAATTTATACTCTAACCACATGTTTCTAATTATCTTTAAAGCAAAAACTCTTCAATATTGTCTTTGCTATTTCTGTTTTGTGATAGACTCTAACAGTGATCTTCTTGACCAACTTTCCTTGGGTAATATAAGTATTTGAAGAATGAAAATATTTAGATTCTTTGGTCACTCTCCAATCCTCCTCCAATCTTGTTCTGAGGTTTTCAACACTTGGCTCCTTCATGCTGGGATAGCCCATTAATTGATCTTCATGCCTCGAGCCTCCGGCCACAAGTCCATTCACTTTAATTCGGTCAGTATTTATTGAATGTCCATCATTGGTCACTCACTGTTCAAGACCCCTGGGAAGCTTTTGCAAACAAGACAGACAGGGTTCCCACCGCACGGGTCTCCCCACCCTATACCGTGGCTCTTACTCTGGCTGTACAGCGCCATCACCTGAAACTCTTCTGTCTGTATCCTATTTATTTTTATAACCACTTAAAAAAATTTGTACAAGGGATTATGATAAGGTGCAGGGTGAAAAACTCCAGTCACTCCTTTCCCTTACATAGCTCTCAGTCATCTTCCTAAGCCAGTGGTTTTCTCGGGTTACACACGGGAGAGCACGATGGCTCTTCGTCTGCCACTTTATCAGCCCTACCTTGGCCTTGCAGAATTCTCATTATTCTGACCTCACTGCATCCATCCAGTCTTCGCAAGCTCTCAAGCTGTATCTGTGCCATGTCTCAAACTACGTCTCACATACCACATGCCTTTATTTTGCATTTCAGTCCACAAAGACTAGACTTGAAGTGGCACCCCTACCGCGAAGCCACCGCAGACTGTAAGCTACGCTGACCTGTCCCTCTGTGTACACCCAATATATTTTAGAGCACAGCAGAAACATTAAGGGGACCTGTCTGTTTGGGAATCTGGGCTGAGGTCCAAAGATGCCTAGAAGATGATCTGGCCTGGTGACCTAGTCCATCACGCACTTCGAGCTAAGGAGGTAAAGGAACAGACTGAAGATGATAGGGGTGGGGATTCCTCGGGAAAAAGCTGCAGGAGTGGAGTGTGTGACCCTCACCTCCCTTCCCACATGTAAATCAGCGAGAGCGTACGAAGATCTTCCGCTGCCACCTCAAGTCAAACGAGCGGGGCTCTAAGAACACCAGGCAAATAATCGGCATATCTGTCAGGAGAAGCAACTGCACATCCCCATCCCGCCCGAGTAGGGCCATTGCTGATCTAGGGAAGTCTTCTGCTTTCCCACCACAAAGGGTCTGGAACAGAGCTCGGGGTGAGGGCAACTGGAGACACTGTCCTGTTCTCCCTCAAGTCTGTGGCGCTCCAAGGCTGCTCTTCCCTGGAAAAGCCAGTCTACACAGAAGCCTTCCTGAAGTTCCCCGTGTGGGCACAACGGAAAGAGAGGACTAAGGCGGGGCATCCCACGCCTCCCGATTTCATCAAGGTCAAGTGGACACAGTGAATGGGAGTGGACCTGGGTTGTCCCGAGAGGGATCTGTTCGAAAAGACCACTTGCCGAGAGTCAGAGACCCCAAGTCAAAGAGCTTCGCTGGGTGCAGGCAGGAGCAGGGAAGTGAGGAAGGCGTCAGAGGCACCCAGCCAGGGCGGGCACTGCCCACGCCAGGGGACAAGGAGCGGGGGCTCACCACCTTCCTTCCTCTCCCACCGCCCACGCTGAAGGAGCCACAGGCGGTGAGAAGGGGGTGAGAGCAGAAGAACAGGATTAAGAAAAGTCAGCGATGATCCCTGCGCCGGCTCCACGGCCCTGCGAGCCCGCCTTCAACAGGGATGACACCCGCGCCCGCCACACGGCCCTGCGAGCCCGCGTTCCACTGGGACGACACCCGCACCCGCCGCACGGCCCTGCGAGCCCGCCTTCAACAGGGACGACACCCGCGCCCGCCACACGGCCCTGCGAGCCCGCGTTCAACCGGGACGACACCCGCGCCCGCCGCACGGCCCTGCGAGCCCGCCTTCAACCAGAGCTGGGGACGGAGAGAAATTCTCAGCCAAATGAGAAATGAGAGTTTGCTTCAGATCAGACATGATACTGTTTGTTTAGAACTTGAGGGCGACCAGGAGAACAAAGAAGACTTAGCTCAAGGTTTAGCCTAAGGGTGTGGAGGAAGAGCTCAGCAGAGCGGGTCACCATGTCAGCGGTGAACGTAACCAAGGTGTTTCGTGCTTGGTACCCTCCCAGCCTCCCTCTGTCAGTAACACAGGCACAGATGCCCACAGCTTGCTTGAGCCTTCTGTTACTGCAAAAGAATAAGGTGGTGAGAGGGAAGGAAGAGATGCTCCTCAGCTACTTCTGAATTCTCTCTACCCCAGGGCTCAGGCAAGGCCCTCTCCTCGCCGTTCCTTCAGACTGATGGAGCATTTTCTCCCAGAGCTCTCCTGGGTTACACTCATTTTTTCATTTGATCTATTCAATGTGAGAAGCACATGTCCCCCTCCTAGGAATGTTCTTCCTAGTGGCACATCACCCTCACCAAAAGAATTCAAATAGCCCCTTCCTCTCACCTTCTAGAAGATGCCTTCGTTGCATAGTTGACACAGAACCAGACCCCCGTCGGGGATGCTGGAAACGACAGGGTGCCCTGGTTGCCCTCTGGGCGCCTCCTGCAAACAGCAGATTCATCCGGAAGGCTTTGATGTTGTAGTGTATTACTGTTTAAAACATTTTTCCCCTCAACTCTGTGAGAAAATTTAATCCTTGACAAGGTGCCAGAGGAGTTTCGTTAGACAACAAATCCATTCAAGTCAGAAGAGGAAGTTTCCTATGTTCTCCACCTTTCTGTGATTATTTGTCCCCCTCCCTTGGAAACGGATGTATTCAGTCTCAAGTACATTTAGTTCCTTCAAACCTCATGCCTCCTGGCAGACTGTTCCTCCCAGACGCCCAGGAGAAAGCTTTTGGAGTTGCTCTGCCTTGGTTTCTGCATTTAGATTATACAGTTCCCCACAGCGTTTTACACTTTACACATAGTTTCTAATTTCCATTTGTGTTTTTATAAATGATTCCCTAGGAGTTTATCCCCACCCCTACCTGTTTCCCTTTTCTTATTATTATAGTTTGCCTTTTTTTTCCCCCCAAAAGAAAGACTCCAAATAAATTACTTCTACTTAGACTCCTTTAATTTTGAACAAAGTTGCTTAAATAAACTCAGGCATGCCCGTTGCAGTTTATCAGCTGGATTCAGGCAAAGCAAGCCTGCACTTGGGCTCCACATCCCCTCCAGCACGAGGTCAAGGACGCCTGTGAGCTTCAGCTACCAGCTGCTCTTGTCCTGACCACTGTCAGAAGAGACATCACGTTCTTTCAGATGGGTCTGCACACCAGCTGACATACAGACTCGTGCACCGTGAGAGAACCAAGGAATAATCAGTCTCCCTCTCGTCAAACACGAACGCACGCGCGTGCGCACACACACACACACACACTTTCGAGCACCCTTGAATCAGTCACTGCCTAACTGTCAAAAAACAACATCCTCTGAGTAGAAGGAGGTGTCATGATTCCAGACCCAATGTGTTGGGGGTACTCAGGTTTTTTTGAGGGGGGTTATTTTTTTGTTTTTGGGGTTTTTTTGGCCATGCCGCACGGCATGCGGGATCTTAGTTCACTGACCAGGGCTGGAACCCGTGCCCCCCGCAGTGGAAGCGCAGAGTCTTAACCACTGGACCACCGGGGAAGTCCCTAGTCTTCTTTTTTTTTTTTTTTTTTTAAGATAAACTTATGCATGTATTAGAGAAAGAGGTAAGAGGCGGTGAGTTTTGAGGAAACCAGTTAAGCCCAGAGAGAGCTTTTGGAACTGTCTCTCGGGTGAGGGAAGACAAATGGTGATGACTGTGAGTCACTCTCAGGCAGGTGTGTTCACAGTTTGACAAAGAACTGAGTTAACTTGACCATTAGAGCTTTTCTTACACACAGACACAGTCTTAATAGATGCTTGTGTATTTATAGTTGTGATGGAAGAGCCTCCTTAAACCTAGTAACACCACTGTACTAAGGTGCCTAGTAAGAGATAAGACCTGCATTTGAAGGTTCTCTTATGAACAAATGTATGGACACCAAGGGGGGAAAGCGAGGGGGAGGTGGGATGAAGTGGGAGATTGGGATTGACATATATACACTAATATATATAAAATAGATAACTAATAAGAACCTGCTGTATAAAAATAAAACTAAATTAAATTAAAAGAAAAAAAGTATAACCCCAGACTAACCATGAGAAGGACATCAGACAAATACCAGTTGAGACTCACTCTACAAAATATTTGACCAGTACTCTGCAAACTGTCAAAGTCATCAAATATAAGGCAAGTCTGACAAACTGCCACAGCCGCGAGAGGCCAAAGAGGCATGACCCCAAAATGTAGTGTGGGGTGCTGGATGGGATCCTGGAGCAGGAAAAGGACAGTGGGTAAAAACTGAAAAGATGGGAATCAGGTATGAACTTACAATAATGTATCCATATTGATTCCCTAATTGCAATAAACATACCATAGTAATGTAAAGTGTCTGTAACAGGGGAAACTGGGTGTGGGTATATGAGAACTCTCTGTACTGTCGTCACATTTTTTCTGTAAATCTAAAGTTTTAAAAAATAAAGTTTCTTAAAAAAAAAAAAAAAAAAAAGCTTGTCTCTTACGCTCCCGAATTAAAGCACCCCAGCAGGTGATGCGGCAGACAAGCCTGGAGGGTGTGTCAAGCTCCACGTGGAAGGATAACAGGGTGACGTTCTTACGGGCTGAATGCACTGTCCCATCACCGACGCGTGACGGTCTTAGGAGGTGCACCTTGCGAAGGCAGGTAGGATTAGGGCAGAGCCCTCCCGAACGGGTCGGTGCCCTGTAAGGGTCACGCGAGAGCTCTCCTCTCTCCGCTCTCCCCCGTGTGAGGACCCAATGAGAAGCTGGCAGCCTACCACCCAGAAGGGAGCTCGCGCCACAACCTGACTCTGCTGGCACCCTGATCCCGGATGGCCAGCCTCCATGACTGTGAGAAATCACTTCCTGTTGTATGTAGGCACTCTGTCTATGGTAGTTGGTTAGAGCAGCCTGAACTCAGACTGATCCTTTGGTTCCCACTCTTTACGCACAAAGAAGCCACAGAGGAGAGGTGATACGGGCCATGTCACTCTGGGAAAGCACTGAAGGCAGACTCAGAGAGGTGCAGGGACAGAAAAAGATCTCCCCAGCTGCATGGGCACATGGCGGGGAGGGACAACGGGGGTGAGGGGGGTCCTCACCATGTGAGGACCAGGAGAAGGTAGAGAAAGGTGTGTTCAATAATACGCTCTGTGAGCACATCCCTCGATGTACCTGACACGCTCCTGAAGGCCAGTTGGGAAGAGTTTCCCGAGCCATGAACGGCACAGAGGATTGTGTCAGAAACTAGAAGGATAGCATCATTAAAGAAAACAGGCAAATATCCCTATTCTGACAGAGGTGAAATTCTGATTGAGACGAAATAAGCAATATATTTAATATTATCAAATAATAAATAAGAAAATTATAGTTATTATTAACGGTATCTAGTTGGTTACACCACAGACTGTGATTGAATCCATGGAAAGGAAAAGAAAAACTAGATCAGGGTGCGGGAGGCTGGGGACACTGAGAGGGAGGCGGCTGGAGGTCGTACACAGGGCAGTCGGGTCGGGCGTCTCTGAGAAGAAAGCACCTGCGGAAGGATGTGCGCGAGGGGAAGGTGGCAGCCACGCGGGTGTCTGGGAGGCTTGAGGGCCATCCAGCAACGGACACAGGCAGTGCGGGGGCCCGAGGGGCATCCAGCAACGGACACAGGCAGCGCGGGGCCCGAGGGGCATCCGGCAACGGACACAGGCAGCGCGGGGCCCGAGGGGCATCCGGCAATGGACACAGGCAGTGCGGGGGCCCGAGGGGCATCCGGCAACGGACACAGGCAGTGCGGGGGCCCGAGGGGCATCCGGCAACGGACACAGGCAGTGCGGGGGCCCGAGGGGCATCCGGCAACGGACACAGGCAGTGCGGGGGCCCGAGGGGCATCCGGCAATGGACACAGGCAGTGCGGGGCCCGAGGCAGGAGCGCGCGGGGCCTCGGGAAGAAACGAGAAGCTCCTGAATAGAGTAACAATGACAGGCGAGGAGGCTCGTCTTTCCACAAGCGTTCTGTATTATTTACTCAACTGTTTGTTCTCTCTCCCTGCTGTTTCCTCAGACTTCTCCTGTCAACTGCATTCTTCCTGTCAATATTAAAACTAGCGCTCTGAACGTTTTATACTCTGCCCCTTTACTCTATCCGCCTGCCACTTTCCGACCCAACATTTCCCGCCTCCTGGCTGCGTCTCTCAAAGGTTGCCTGACGCCACCGCCTCCCCCTCCCCAGGTACCACACTCCGCCCTGCCACTACCACTCTACTCAAATGACTCTTCCAGAAGTCATCAATGGACCGCAGGTTTCTACATCCAGTGGAAACTTCTGTTTTCAATTTGCCTGACCTATCAGAAGGAACTCCCATCTTCTTGAAAACATTCTTCTTGGCTTTCAGGACCCTACGTTCCTCCTCATCCTCTCAGATCATTACTTCTGGGCTTTTTTTTTTCCCTCCTTCCTCCTCCTGAACTCAATCACCAACAAATAGAGTTCTTCAGGGCTTAAGCTTGGATTCTCTTCTCTTTTCACTCTACACACTCTTCTAGGGCATTATATCAACTCCAGGGGTTTTAAATAACATCTACTTGAATGTCTCCCACATGCAAATTTCCACCTCAGATCTCTCCCCTGAGCTACAGATTAAGTATATCCAACTGCCTTCTTGATATCTTGGCTTGTTATCTTCCAGCTATACCTCCAACAGATTTAACAGGGCTACGTCTCAACTCAATCACCCTTCCCCCAAACGCCCATCACAAATCTGCTCTCTTCCAGGGCCCTGAATTTCAAAGGATGGTACCTTCATGAAACTATGTGCACAGACCAGAAACCGAGGAGTCATCATTCATACTTCTCTCTCCCTCATCACCCACATTCAATCCATTTTTCAGAAAAATCACTTGAATACTTTTCCCAAACATCTGCTTCCTATCCTCCCCCCACCTGCCCCGCTGTAACCCTGTTCCAAGTCGCTGTCATCTGTCACCTGAAATACTGCCGGCTCCTTTAGCCCGTCTCTCCACTTTATCCTGGACCCTCTTCCATCCACTCTCCACGAGGCGGCTGAAGTCATGTTTTTCCCAGACACAAAACGCCTTCTGTTCCTTCCTCTGCTTAAAAGCCTCGCATCGCTTTTGAATCCAGGATCCTTAGTCGGGTCTACAGAGGCCTGCGTCGCCGCACTCCCGTCTGCCGCCCCAGCCCCATCCCAGCCACCCTCCCGCATCGCTTTTGAATCCAGGATCCTTAGTCGGGTCTACAGAGGCCTGCGTCGCCGCACTCCCGTCTGCCGCCCCAGCCCCATCCCAGCCACCCTCCCGCCGTTAGGAAATCCAAGCCACACAAGCTATCTGCTTGCTCACTCTCTGTCTTTCCCCACCCCCCTTCTTTCTTTCCATCCTTCCTTTCCTCCTGCTCTTTTTTCCTTTTTCTTCCCCTCTCCCTTTCCATCTTCAACCACGGAGACTCTATTCCTACCCAGGAACTATGCATATTCAAGTGAAAAGAGTCCCTTGGTCCTCAGTCCCTGTAACTCCTCAGCCCAACTCCTACTCACCCTTCAGGTCTTTCTGAATACATGTTTGGATTGGCTGCTGATACACAAAAACCTCCCCCCAACCTTAGTGGCTTCACACAAAAACCACTTCATTTGGTTACAAGTTTCATCAATCTGGGCTGAACGCAGGTGGCCCTTCTGCTGGTCTTTATCCACGCGGCCACATGTAGCTGCTGAGTCCACTAGCGTCTGGGACCCGCTTCTTTCTCTCTCATCCCTCTCCACGTGGTGATTCGGCACACGGCTCCAAGTGGTCCCTCCAGTAAAACACACGGCTGCTCAGGGAGCCCAAGGAGGCAGAGGCTGAAACAGCATACTGTCACTTCTGAGCCACTCCATTTTAGGGACTATACAAGGATGTGGATATTGAAAATGTGTTCACTGAAGGCATCAATGTACATAATTATGACAATTCACCCTAATATAAATTAGCTGTTATTTAAAGGGGGGAACCTAGCCTGACAATACAGAAAATAATAGGGACAAATCTGAAATTGATTTATGGACTTAGTACAGCTTCGATATAGGAGAGAAAAGATAAGTAAATCCAATGATAGCAGCATGAATTTTGGTCTTGGCGACTAAAGATTTTATTTCAAGGGAAGTAATGGAGTCGTTTCATTGTGTGTTTTTTTTTTTTTTTTTTTTTACCAACTTCTCTACAAAATCTATAAATCAGGGAAATTGGCATTGGCCACATAATTGGCAAAGGTTTACATTTACAAAGGAAAGTCCATTTACCCACTCTCGGCAACAATTCAACCAAAGATAATAACGTTGGGTTAAAGAGAGTCACTTAAACATTTTCAACGACATCTGTTGAAATTTTCTTTGCAAGACCGAAGGATGGTCAGTGTCTACCTCGAGCAAACACAGTACGGTTGTAGCCGTAGTATCAGTATTATCGTCATTATTAATATGCCAGTTTATAGCTGTTTGGTCCAACCGGAGCAACGAGAACGAATGGCGTTTGATGGTAGTGATGTGCCAGGCACACTGAGAGGTATGAGGTCTTACAAATGAGCAAGTCACGGGCCCATCCCCTGAGTTGCCCACGGTCTCTGCTAGTTTTACTATTATGCCTGACTGTAATCCATCCCCATACAATTAAATAAACCTATCAGAGAAGCATGGAGAGTGAAAATACAACGGAGTAAAACTTATTGAAAGAGGGTTTTTTAAATAGGTAGATTAATGCTTTATATAGTTCAAGTCCTAAAAGATTTTGCCATAGATATCTAGGACTGTTTCTCACAGTTTTCATGGAACTAATGAAACGAGTACTGGTGAATTGCTTGGAGACTGAAAATGCTACTTGAAACTAACTTCATGCCTTTGTGTGTGTCTCCCAAAGCCAGTCTGGCTTCCAGAAGCATTATTGAGTGTGTCAAACTTTCTGGACAATGCAATGACATTTAGAGAATTGGCATCCCATTTTCACAACTGAAAAACATCTCAAGATGGTCACTGAACATTATATAGGTTAATGAAAGTAACTTTGTAAAGAAAATATAACACTGGGTTTGATACAAATGTCCTATTAGTAGCCCAAATCAAATGTTTGGCCTAAAATGGTAAAACAACATGCAAAAAAAAGGAATAAAATAAATTTCTTTATGTAAACTTAAATGTTGTTGTGTTCATATTTCATTACCTGTTTTTATTTTATACATCCTGAACCTTTGAGAATATTTTTATCTTAACTGAGAGAGAAATACCCATCATGGAAAAATAGATATCAATGTCTTTTTCTTTATTAATTGATATTTGTTAAATATTTCCCATCCAAAAGAAATTCTAACTATATCATGAAAAATAGAGTGGAGTGGACAGGAGAAAAACTGCTAATAGGAAATTCCCTTTAAGTTTGACATTTGGTTTTACTAACACCTCTAAATATCTACAGACACTGTCTTTAATCAAACATTTTTACCTGCAAAATTGAATTGGAAATTGCTTGTTAATGCCTAGTTAATATCCCTTTTCTTTCCTAACAGCTAAGAAAAACCATGTATCAGAAGAGAATTAACTAGAAAATGACAATTCTTGGAATATATGACTTCTTTCCTAGCTTGCATCTATACCTATCTAAGCTCTTTCTGATCAAATTGAATAAAAGCAACATTCCCTTTAAAAGTCAATCTAACCTCATTCCAGACATATATTTAGGACAGCTTGTACATTATAAAAGAAAAAAAAAAAAGCCATTTTCTTGTCTTCTTTTCCATTTCCTTAACTATGGAAATCAGGATTTTCTTGATTCTTTCAGGATATAATACTTACGTTTCAATGTGTCAGCTAAAGATACTATATTAAAATGTCATTTAACTCTTACAGAAAATAAATATTTACAAATCATTTGGTCCTTTACTGCATTTTGCTTTTTAGGTTTTGTATTTTATTTAATTATATTTTGAAACAAAAATCTGATCTAGCACTTTAAAAAGAGTTCACAGAATGTTTGGACACTATAAAATGGCATTCAATCCATTAGGGATAGAACCGATCTGTATGCATAAAGGCATTTATTGAATCCAGAGTTAAGACAAGAAAGTAAAATGTAAACTGTAACAAGCAAACCCACACTTGTCTATCTTCATGCTTATAAAACATACTTAATTATTCACAGAGTATAAAAAGACAAGTATATTTCTTCCACTGTATTAACTCTGCTGCTAGCCAAAAGACATTTATTTTCCTCTTTTTACCTCAATCCTGTAAATCTCTCATTGTTCTGCCTTACAGCAATCAATAAATTACATCCTAGACATTAGGGCTGAAGGTCCATTCTAAGATAACCACTGGGGTTCTGTCCCTCTATAAAGTTTGCTTTGTGATATATTAAGTGTATAGAAGCTGATGGTGGAAGGTAACAAATGTGTTTCAGAAAGTTTCCTGTGGACATTCCCTCATGAATTTATTCCTGGTCTGTGTCACATCAGGAAATGATGAAGGTCTGCCAAAAATAAGTTTAAAAATGTTATTTTGTTCTATAAATGTAAGTCCAAAAGAGTGTGTGATAGATTGTAAACTCCTAACAGAAAAGGAATCATGCTTACGTATGTGCGGTAAAATGGAAAGAAAAGAAGATTTTGGAATTAGAACAATGTACATGGGAATCTGAGCTAAACCACTGGGTAAGTCACTTTGCTTCTGTGAGCAGTAGTTTCTTCATCTGTAAAGTGAAAATAATATATAACATATTATATATTCTATAGTATAAACTTCATGGAGTAGGCATCTCCTTCCTGCAATAGGGCTTTGCTAATACCTTTTAAAAACTGTCCTCCACATGTCATCCCATTATTTTCCACTAATTGTTCACATCTCGCCTGAATTGCCTTCTCCTTGGTAAAAATGTCACTAACTCCCCTTGCTCACTCTGGAACAAGTTCATTTTTTGTACTTTCACAGGACTGCAATTCTTTTCTTTAAGAGCCGGGATTGGCAGACTACCGGATTGAGCCAAATTCAGACTGTCACCGGCTTTTGTAAACAAAGTTTTATTGGAACATAGCCATGCTCGATCACGTATGTATTACGTCGTGGCTGCTTTTAGGCTGCAACTGCAGAGCTGAGTAGATTCAACAGAGACTACATGGTTGGCAAAGCCTAAAACCTTTACTAGCTGGTGCTTCACAGAAAGTTTGCTGACCCCTGCTTCGAAGAACTTATTTTATTTTCCAGTGGTGCACTATTAGTGAGGCTATTTACCGAATGACTCTCTCCCCTGTTAGGATATAAAGTTTAAACTCCATTATAAGTTGGATCATTTTTCTTCTTCATCTTCATTGGTTCTTCACACCGGTCAAGCGAAATTTGTCTAGAATATAGTTACCATTCAATAAATGTTGAATGAATGAAATGAACACGTGAAATCAGTGAATGCATGAACCAACAGATACATTCATCTGAATTTAAAATTACCCTAGTTATATAATAATGAGCACACCATAAATAAAAGTGGACAACATGTTCATATGTCATCCATACATTAAGATAAAAGCACTGCAGACATAACCGGTTTAAGTGTTACAAATTGTACATTCAACGCTGTCTAACCTACACACAATAGTTTGAAGCAGGACTTGCTTATGAATGAGCAGTTCATGAAGCTCATACATTATGGACTTTATAAAACATGCATAAATTAAATAAGCATTGGTCCCATATTAAAATACTTCAGTGACATGAATAATATGTAGGCAAAGGCTAGAGAACTAATTATGATGGAACGACTTACTTTTTATTCAGTTACTTTTGGCATCACCTCGACTGCTTTTCTGCTTTATTGTTATCTTACTGCTCTTCCTCCCATCTCTCTACTTTGCATAAACAATGTATCAGAAAGCACTTTACAGTGATGCCCAGCAGCTCCTGGCCTTGAAGAGCTTATTCGCCTAATTGTGCACCCCTTGTGGATTTTTCACAATACTTTGCAGATCTAATTTAAATACTTTTACAAATTCATCAAATACATTCTCCAAGGCACATTTACTTAGCTTACTTTTGAAACTTCTAATGAATTCTCTCGATATGTAATTTTATACTCAGCATCATGATTTGAATTAAATATTATTGAACAAGGTGTTCATTATTGGATGTGAATTATAATTAGAATGATAGGCAACCTTAACTATGATAATAGTTTTAGTCAATTTCCTACGGGACTGCCAGTTTTCAATCCAGTACAAAGACCAATACCCTCTGCTCAATGTCTGTTATAAGGGTTACAAGTAAATTAAGCAATGTCAGTTCCAGCTGCTTAAAAGCGAGGATTAGCAGAGGCAATTTAACTCTTGCGAGGCAGATAGCAGGCTGTCATGGTGCTGCACATCAGCGGCGCAGGCTGGCTGACCTGCTCTGTACGGCAATTCGGCATCCTGGTATTGAGAGGTGACCTAGATTTTCCAGGAACCACGTGTGAACCTTATAAACAGTGGCTTCACCCATCCATTTCACGTACGCACCAAGGGCGGCAAAGAAGGCAGACTGTGAAGAAAATCTGAGCAACTGACACACTTGCTACTAAAATATGCTCCTATCTTTATGTTATCAAGAGGTAGCTTGTGTACATAAAAACCTTCTCTTTTAGTAGTTCTGCTAGAGTGGCAGACATAGGACTTTTTCTTTACAAATATTGAAAAATGTAGGCATTACTCTTAATGTGAAAAATACATTTATAAATGAAGGGTAAGACCTACTATAATCAGATATCATTGATTTATTTCTACTCAGCGAGCATTTTAACAAAATGTGATACACATCTCCAAGAGCATAGTGGGTTTCAGATCATTGAGGCTGGATTGTAAGGGGAGACTCTAATTATCTTTGTAAGCACCTACTGTCTCATTATAAATGACCTAGGACATGCCTTACACATAATAGGTGTTCATTAACACCTTCTCCCCTTTGTGAATAATTATTCATCGGTCATGGTTAGTGAACATATTAATTCTTTCTCCTTTCTATAACTTGGTATCTTCATTTACAATTTAACCACCTGGTGGTAAATGTGCCATTAACTGGACAATACCCCAGCGTAATGTTCACTGGAGATATAGCTCAGAAATAAGAAAGAACACCTGTCAATACGCTACTCTACTCCTTTTAATTGGTATTTTTCACATGGCATGTTGGGGACATTTAGGGATTCACTGCACAGGAGTGGACCATGTTTATGACATTTTTATGACATAGCCTGTCAAAATGGTTTTAAAAACTAAAGCTGGGTCAGCTTAGTTGTATTTCACATCACCCATTTCTTGTAATGTGTCAGCCCATAATCAGTTCTATTTCCTTTTACCATCAGCCTTCTTTCTAAAGGACACTACATGTCCAACCCAGAATTATGTCTCCTCTTTCACCCTTTAATCCCAACTATCTCCATGTTCCTCCATCTCTTGTCATCTCATTTTTATACCAGAACTCAGATGAAAACAAAATTCCTCTTTTTATCTCAACAATATAGTAACAATCTTTCCCTTCCTCATTTTGGATATGCTAATTTGTATGTCAAAGTATATGTACGTGTGTGTGTCTGTGTGTTTGAATACATGTTGCTTTTTATGTAAAGAGACAATATGAGTTTTGTTGGGAGGAAGGAACAATCAGGGACTTGGTAAAAATGTCCCATTCCCAACAACTTGAATAAACCATAAACAGCAAAACTCTAAGATAGTGATGATTAATTCATGCATCTCTTATAAGTAGATCACACTGTGGTTTCTCACACTTAGAGGAAATATATTTCCCCATTTCAAAGATGTGGGTTGATTAGCATAGGAAAAATAAAAAGATTTCCTTTTAGCGTATAACATACCGACATATGACTAATTTGCTTTTTTATGCATTTCTTTTTGTTAAATCAGGAAAGGGGAGCCCAGCATCTGTGACCCAGACCCACTTTATCACCTTCAGAGCCTGTATCTCATTAAGTACTGAATTTAAGGATTTCACAGGAAAGGCAAAGAGAAGAGGCTCCCATCCTCACTGTTTCTTTTAAAAACTCTTTAAAGGGAGAAAAGAAATTCGGAAAATTCGAGCACAACTTCTGTTGCCTGAGTTACCAGAAAAAAATAAAACCCCTGCTTTTCTGCTTCACAGCAGGGTCCCCAGATATGTGGCAGACTTTCCTAAAAAAATGTTTCAGAATTTACAGCAACATGGCAGACCACTTACAATACACAGAAATGTTGTTTAAAATGCAATAAACATTTATTTTATATACATAGATATACTAAAAAAAGAAAAGAATAAGAAAAAATCTGTAATCTAAGTGCTGGAAATGAAGGGAGAAACTCTAAGACAGAGCTGTAAGTACATGAGCTGGTGCCTCGGGGACTGCGGAGGCTACAGTCTGGGGTACAAGCCCTAATGCAAGGAGCTAGGTGTTAATATCCACCAGCTGCACCACTGGTCTCTCTCTGCACCAGACAGGCAGCTGGAAGAGAAACCCTTGCACAAGCCACAATCCCAGGAGGTGTCTCTTAAAGGAGAAAGAGACTCTCCAACTACAGACTCTGGGAAGCATCAAGGAAGTTTTTCATCTGCTCTGGGTCTGGCTGGAAACTGAAACCTCAGTTTTCTACATATCGAAACCTACTTTACGCAAACTGTGGAGTAAAAGAGGCTAAATTGAGAAATTAACAACAAAAACTTGTCCCAGATTGATGAAAATACTGGGTTTTTGAGAAAAAGAACTGCAGAACTTCTCTACAGAGTTATTCTAGAACTTGGGGAGCAGGATACTTCTGTAGAAAAAAAAACTCACTGGAGATAAAGCCACAAAAAACATTTTAACCACACAAGTAAACAAACCACCAAGGGATAAGGTATACTGACAATCAATCAATCGACATACATCTACATGAACTTGAGATGACAGAATAATTTTTCAAATCATCCAAAATACTTCTGTTTAAAATGATTGCATATATAGAATACTAGATTCAAGGAGGATATTTGTAGATTTAAACTGGCAAATGTGAAAAAGAAACAATTTATAAACGTGAGAAATATAGTCACTTAAATTCACAATTCAATGGATGAGTTCAAAACACATCAAACACAGCTTTGGAGAGTCGTGAATTTGAAGATAGCTCTGTGAGATTCCTCAGAATGGAGCTCGTTTTGATTAGAGATGGAAAATGTGAACTTGCTCCATGGGGGTGAGCGAGAAAGCACAATACACATCTAACAGGTGTTCCAGACGCAGACTACTATCAGAAGTAGAGAGAGGCAATATTCTAGGAGTTATTAGCCGAGAATTTTTTATAACTCAGAAAAAACTGGACTCCTCAGCTAGAAGAAGGCCATTGATCCTGATTAAGATTCATTCTTAGACTCATTTGATAAAACTGTACATCATTCAAGATGAAGAGAAAATGTTTAAAGAGATCATACTCAAAGGAATAAAAAAAAATGAACTGGCAGCAGGCCTATCAACAGCAACTACAGAGGCCAGAAGCCAAAGATATTCTATCCCCAAACACCTGTTGCGTGTGCTCCAGTCACAGCTCTGGCCTGTAGTTTCCAGCTTTCAAACTAAGAGAAGAGGGACTTTCCTGGCGGTGTAGTGGTTAAGAATCTGCGTGCCAATGCAGGGGACACGGGTTTGAGCCCTGGTCCGGGAAGATCTCACATGCTGCAGAGCAACTAAGCCCGTGTACCACAGCTACTGAGCCTGTGCTCTAGAGCCCACGAGCCACAACTACTGAGCCCACTTGGCTGAGATAAGATAGAAAAATATGATCAAAAGTAAAGCATTTGGGCTTCCCTGGTGGCACAGTGGTTGAGAATCTGCCTGCCAATGCAGGGGACACGGGTTCGAGCCCTGGTCTGGGAAGATCCCACATGCCGCAGAGCAACTAGGCCCGTGAGCCACAACTACTGAGCCTGCGCGTCTGGAGCCTGTGCTCCGCAACAAGAGAGGCCGCGATGGTGAGAGGCCCGCGCACCGCGATGAAGAGTGACCCCCGCTTGCCGCAACTGGAGAAAGCCCGTGCACAGAAACGAAGACCAAACACAGCCAAAAATATAAATAAATAAATAAATAAAAATAAATTAAAAAAAAAAAAAGTAAGGCATTTAAGATCTTTGCCTTGTTGGAGGAAAGAATAGAAATAATGATTAACTTCTTACTCTGTTAAAGGAGAATGTTACAATTTTAAGAGAAAACACTAAAGATTAATAATAATTATAACTTCCAGGATTAAATAAAAGAGGAGAGTGAAGAAAAGAAAATTCAAGCAATGAAATATTTGACAGAAGTCAGAAAAAATGAAAGCATGGTCATTAAAATACATAATAAAATGGAAGGAGTAAGGCCAAATATATTGGTAAAAGAAATCAGTGAAAAAGGATTATGTCACCTATTTAAGGAGCAGACATTCTCATGTCTGATTTTAAGAAGACCATTCAGAACAAAATTAAGCTATACGTTGCCTAAAAGAGATAAACTACAAACAGGATGGCACCTACCTAAAAGATGAATATAGAGCTACAACAAGACACGTGAGGCAAACACCAGCTAAAAGAAGAAGGTGCAGCAATACTAATAACAGACAAATCAACTTGAGACAAAAGTACACTTTTTAGTCTAAATGGGTCATTACTTATTTTAAAAACAGATCAACTCACATGGAAAAGTTAACAATCCTGATTGAACAGTAAGCACCTCAAAGTCTGTAGAGCAAAATGGTCAGAGAAATTGACAACACCATAAACATTAAAATTTTTGAATTTCTGGTTGATAGGTACAGCAGATAAAAAAACAAAACTCACAAATCTAAAGATCTGAACAGCACAATTAACAAAGTGATCTACTGGACAGAAATAGTGGTCTCACAAGGACTGCTTAGACGACATACAAGCTATGTAAGAAGACCACACACATATTATTAAAAAAATGAATCTCCACACTTACCCAATAATCATTTACAAACAGATCACACAATCTGACCACAATGGAATATACAGCTGACCCTTGAACAGCATGGGTTTGAACTGTGTGGGTTTACTTATATGCGTATTTTTTTCAATAGACATACTGGAAAATTTTTCAGAGGCTTCTTACAGTTTGAAAAAATTTGCAGATGAATCATGTAGCCTAAAAATATTGAAAAAATTAAGAAAAATTTAGGTAAGTTAATGTGTAAAGTATATGTAGATACTAGTCTACCTTTACCTAGGCATAAAGTGAATGATAGTTAATATAAAATTAATAATATGCTAGTTTTCTTACTGTCTTATAACTTTGCTTTCAAAAATTACACTACCATACAGTATCTCTCTCTCTCTTTCTCTCTCTTTCTTTCTCCCTAGTGTATAGGCCAGGCTACTGTGAAGCTATTGTATTGATTACAACAGGCTACCATAAAGCAATTATATTGCTGCTTTTTCATTACCAGTGCATCAATCATGATACCTATAATAGTAAACATGATTTTTCAAATTATCTTTTCATTTTTGATATTTACTGTTAGCAATACGTATAACATCTACAGTGTTTTGTATCAGGTAAGACAATATTAATGTAGGTACTGACAGACAGACAATTCACCTTATAGACAGACAACATAAACTTAATGGTATTGTTAAATACAGTACAGTACTATAAATGACTTTTCTCTTCTTTATGATTTTCATAATAACATTTTCTTTTCTCTAGCTTACTTTGTTGTAAGAATACAGTATAACGACATGTGTTATATATAAAATGTGTTCAACTGTTTATGTTATTCATAAGGTTTCTGGTCAACAGTAGGTTATTAATAGTTAACTTTTTGGGGAGTCAAACGCTTTATGCAGAATTTTGACTAGGCAGGGGTTAGCGCCCTTAATCCTGTGTTGCTCAAGGGTCAACTTTAATTTGAAATTGATAACAATGTTATCCCCAAATAATTATTCATTTGAAAATTTAAGAATTCAAAACTAAACAGTTCATGGGAAAAAAGCAATCATAATGAAAATTAAGAAATATTTAAATGAAGTCAATGAAACACTACACATCCAAATTCAGAAATACAGCTAAAGGAGATTTATAACTCAAAATGCATCCAATAAAAATATGATTGATTGAAAATAAT
Source organism: Balaenoptera musculus (assembly GCF_009873245.2). Classification (NCBI taxonomy): domain Eukaryota; kingdom Metazoa; phylum Chordata; class Mammalia; order Artiodactyla; family Balaenopteridae; genus Balaenoptera; species Balaenoptera musculus. Next base: position 1,763,149 of record NC_045805.1, read on the forward strand.
GTCAAGAATTAAAGAGGAAAGTAGATAATAAACAACTCAAGAAAGTAGAAAAAAAATCAGAAATTATTTTTAAAAGAGAAAGCACAAAAACATAGCATAAGTAAATGAAAATACTAGATATTAGAAAATACTAATAAACTAGGGAACCTTCTGAAAAAATATGAAAGAATAAGATAAGTGAGCTTTACTAGGAATTGCAAAAAGGACAAAATTATCAATATATTAGAAACATGTAAAGAATGAACAAGTAAGTAATATTTCTGTGAATATATACAAAAACTTAGAGAAAATGAACATTATAGAAAAAGAATTTAAAATACATAAAGCCTTTAAAACCTACAACTATTACTTCAATTGAATCATTAGTGAAAAATTCTAACCCCAAAGCACAATGTCTACATAATTTTAAAACTTTGAAAATACAAATGATGTACATTTTTTTCACACTGTTCCAGAGAATTTTTTTTAAAAAGCAGTTAATCAACTCTTTTTTTTAATCTGTAATAATATTAACACATACGCCACCCAAGAAAATTAGAGCAAAGGAAAATTATTGATGATTACTTCAGAAAATCCTGAACTATTAGCAAGCCAAATGAAAAAGATGTTAAAAGTTATGTTATGATAAAGTAAGAGTTTTCCTAGGAAGTCAAGAATTTTTTAGCATTCAAAAATCTGTTAGTGAAAGTAACCACATTCCAGATAGAGGGAGAAAATCATGGAATCATCTAAAGAGATGTAGAGAAAGAATTTTATAAAGTTCAGTATTTTTCCATGATAAATGTTAGCAAACAAGAAAATAAAATAAAATTTTAAAATTTAATACAGGGATTCCAACAAAACCAATACAAAAAGAATGATAAATGGTGAGCACCCTGCAATGTCTGGTATTACCTTTGTTTAACATTGGACTAAAGATATTAGACATTGCAGTAAGTGAAGAAAAGATAATATACACTGTGAGGATAAAAATAAAAATATTCATTATTACAAATGATTTAATTATCTTTGATGAAAATACAAGAAAATTGATATTCGTTACTAATAATAAAATTTAGCATAGTTCCTGGGCACACAACCATTTCTTTAGACCAACAAAAACCTCTTGGATAATTTAATATAAAAACCCCATTAACAAGAGTGAGTAAACTCCTCTAAAATGAGTAGGAATCAATTTTTTAAATGTAGTACAAAATGTTTATAGAGAAATAATAAGAAATTTGAAAAACATAGAAAGATTTCTCTCCTCGATAAGATTAAATATTTAAGATGTCATTCTCATCACATATTCTCTATAATTAATGTAATTGCAATAAAAATTTTAACCGTGTGTGTGTGTGTGTGTGTGTGTGTGTACTCGCATGCAGGTATGTGTGACTTGTCAAGCAGATCCTAAAAATCACTCTTTGAAAGAACAGCCAAGAAGATAATAAAGAAGGATAAAGAGGGGGAAAAAAATAGGTGTCTGCTTTATATGTATACTGTTTTTGTCTGTGATTGAATTATGTGATTAGTTAAAATTTCAAACATATTATAAAATATGTTAATTAAAATCCATGGAATTGGACAAAGGTTAGAAAAAAATAGCCTAAGAGAACAGATCCAAGAGCTCAGAATCATGCCCATATGTGTATGAAAAGTTGGTTTATGGCAGAAATGGAACTTCGACATAGCAAGATGGATAAGAGAAATATTCAGTAAATAATCGAGAAACTTTGGTTATCCATATAAAATATACAATTTGATCCCTAGTTCACAAAACATATAAAAATAAATTTGAAATATCTTAGCAGATGCTATGGGCACCCCATCCATATTCCCTGGGCATCAAATTCCAATACATACCAGTGTGTCCTATGCAGGCATCTGTACTCTACCTGTGGGCTTTCACTCACTGATGGAGGATGGGGGGAGGCAGGAAGTACCCTGGAGTTAATACTCCTGGGAGAAGCCTCAGCCAGTGACAGATGGATGTTGGACTTTCCATTTCTGCCCCTCAGGAAGGATAACTCTCAGATTCTACACTGTCTTCTAGGGTTTCCCAGATGGACTTAACCACAGTGGCCCAGAGCTATAATTATTTGAAAATGCATCCTTTATTGGCTTCTTCCCTTTCCCTGTCTCATGTTCTCATTTCTCCATCAGTGCTGTCTTGTTCTAGCTCCCATATAAACTTATTGCAATTTAATCATTGCCTCTGGGCTTGATTTTTTAAGGAAGTCCAACCTAAAACAACTCTAATACTTTTAGAAGATACATAACAATATATGATATTATAGTTGGGAGTGAGTTTGTTAATTAGAGAAAGAGACATAGATAATCAGATACAGATACAGAAAGACATAAATTTAGTCAAATTATATAATGCCAAATTTAGAAATTATATAAATGAAATTTTAAAATTTATATGAAACCTATATATAAAAATAACAAAGGTAAAAACAATCTAAAGACTAGAAGGTATCTGCTGCACATATAATTAACCAAGGGTCCATATGGAGAATAGATAAGAATATATAAAAATCAATGACTAACGTGGGGAGGGGGAAGGGCAAGCTGGGACAAAGTGAGAGAGTGGCCTGGACTTACATACACTACCAAATGTAAAATAGATAGCTAGTGGGAAGCAGCTGCATAGCACAGGGAGATCAGCTCGGTGCTTTGTGACCACCTAGAGGGATGGGATAGGGAGTGTGGGAGGGAGACGCAAGAGGGAGGGGATATGGGGATATATGTATATGTATATGTACAGCTGATTCACTTTGTTATACAGCAGAAACTAACACAACATTGTAAAGCAATTATACTCCAATAAAGATGTTAAAAAAAATCAGTAACTAGAAAAATGAAACATGAGAGAAATGGGCAAATGCTATGAACAGGTACTTCACAGAGAGTGCTAACAACGTGCTGATGAAAACATGAACTTCTCCTCTTCATATGCAGCTGAGCTGGAGTTCAGGGGGTGAAATAATTTCCTCAAGGTCACATAGCTAGCTACTAAACGGCAGAGGAAGGATTCATACCCAGATATATTTAACTTCTAATCTTACATTTTCTACTTGTTTCATTATATAGCATATCAAATGTCTTCCCATTACTATGCAACTTCAGAAGTATCTAAGTTGAGGGGTTAGGTTATATACTTAGGATGCAACTAATCATACAGGATATTTGTCTCTCTTGATCTCCTTACTTACGAAAATCTTAAGGATTATAACTTTGCAGCCAAAAGTTGACTGTTGGTACTAGTGAAGAAATGAGACTAAATGAAATTAATAAATGGTACCCAAATGACGTTTAAGCCAATATTTTAAATACTGAACATACTAAACACTTCTCATAAGATTTTCTAGAAAAAAACAAAAGTTGATTTGAATTCCATCTTTTTCCCTACCTTGGGTTTCTCTCTTAGAATAGTAACTACCCAAACAAACACAGGGCTCAGCACTCTGTAAATCCCACAGCAAATTCAACGACACCAAGTAGATGCTTGGCTCTTTCTTAAAAGACCGGAATCTACTGAAATTCGGGATAATTTGTATTTAATTCAACAAATACTGAATGTGTTCTGTATACAAAGATATATAAAAGGTAATTCCCAATCCCCGAATCCTCAGTGTTTCTTATCTAAGTCAGTAGTTAGAATAAGACAAGTACACAATGACTACAGGAAGAAATAAAGCAAAAGAATTGTCAAATAAGGGCACAAATAAAATACTTTTGGAGTGTGAAAGACGGGCCTTTCATTTTGCTAATGAAGCATCATTTTTTATGAATAATATCAGATATTCCTACATCGAGTTGCTGGTATTTTTAAATACAGGCTATCACTGACATTAAAAAAGAAGAAAACAGATCTTACCCATAGAAAATCCATGCAGTGGTATAACCTACAGCCACTAAAAATATGATAGCAATGTGAATGGACTGATTTACTATAAAACAAAATGGATGTAAACGTAAAATGTCAAATTTTTAATCCCATATTCATATTCATAGTGCCCTTCTGCTAATGAACACGTCTCCGCAGTGCAGGGGCCCATAGCAAACCTCAGCCTTAGAAGTAGCACTTCCCCCTCTAAAACAGTGACTTGCTTTTCCCTCCCTACAAGAGAGACATCTAGAATAAGTCAGCATAGGTGGTGATGGTTTATTGTGCTCTGGTTCATCTCATCCCATCTCTTCTTTCACTTTTAATTTGTTCATTTATTAATTAAATCAATGTTTATCAAGTATCTACTATATGCCAGGTCCCATTCTAAGTGCTGGATATACTGTACTGAATGGAATATAAATAGACCATGAAACATATCGCATATTATACAGTTAGATAAAAACATCGAATTGCAATTCGTGGTATATACTACAGTGGAAAAGGACAAAATGCTTTGAAAGGGAACAATGGTGATTTATTTTAAATTGAATAGTCAGCAGAGGCATCACTGAGAAATCCTCCAACCGTGAACAAAGAGTGAGAAACAATCATTCCAAGCAAAGGGCAGACTAGATCATGTATGAAGGTACTAGGGCAGGACTGTGCTTAGACTTTGGAAGGAGTGAGGCACCGACACAAGCGAGAGTAGCCAGGTGGCAGGGCAAGACGGAGACGGGGCTGGAAAGGGCTGGCGAGGAAAGCAGGGTCCCCTCACGCCGGTCCTTCATACCAGTTCCTCGGTATTCTAAGGTCAATCATAAGCCATTAGAGGGTTTGAATCAGGGACAAGATCCATTCTCTATTTCAAGAGATCCTTTCATGGTTTGTGGATACTGGGTTGGAGGGAGGCTAGAATGGGAATGAGGAGACTGACGAGAAAATCACACTAGTCCATGGAAGAAATGGCAGCTTGGCTTGGGGTAGTGGCAGAAGATGTGGAGATTAAATGACAGACTTGACACCAAATAATTTGAAAATGGAAATGACTGGACTTCATATTAAAATTCCTGGTGAAAGTGAGATCCAAGAATGAATTCAAATTAGAGAATTCAAATTAGAAATCGGAATTAGAAAAAGAAATTAGAATTCTCTTTCTCAGAATATACCACTAGCCTACTGCTGATGCAATTCTGATTAAACACAGACACAGGCTCTCACAGGAAATAGGTTACACATTCATTGTGACTCTTACTCTACCTTTCCTTATCATCAGCAGTAACTCATTCTTCGCGCTGTTAATGAGTACTTCTTCCTGAACTTTTTCTTTGGGACCATCATCAAATGCCTCTGCCCTGCTCTGCACGTAATCAGATGACTTCTTAGTTCTCGTTCCTAGAGAGGTCAGTCCAGATGACATTTCTCTGGGATGCACTGGTTTGCTATGACTTTCTTTGTTCCTGCTTTGCAAGGCTCATCGCCTCCCATTTTCGAACATTCTAGTCCTCTTCCCTCTGCTCTACATGAACACCGTTCTTCACTGACCACGTGATACTCACTTGCGTGGCCATCAGATCAGACTGAACCTACAGGGAGACCTACTCGAGGAATTTCTGGATAATTACTAATCAATCTCAGAAATATTTCTGGTTTTAGGGCATAATAAACTCTTTAAATTCTATTGTTCAATATGAACAAGAGAAACTGTCAACAAATTGAGTACTAAGTTTAGAAAATCCTTTTTTTCAAAATCAATTACATCTCTTTCTCTCAATGCAATTCCTTTATTCATCTGTTTAACTAATGCTCACCCAGCAATCAAGTGTTCAATTATTCACACAAAATAATTTTTGCCAGTTACTTTCTTGGCGGATGTAGTGAATTGTTATTCCATCAGCATATAATCCCTCATTTTCATATTCTTGATGGGGTAATGACTTTAGACTTCCCCCCAATAAGATGCATTTGATGTCTTTTGCTAAAATCACTTAAACAGTAAGATCAGGTTCATATTCTACACCTGAGACCTCCCTTCTTACTCTAGGAAAAAGCACAGTAGCAATAGTTTTGAATATTTATTTAAAATTTCTCATATATTCATATGCCAAGTGCCCTAAGTCTTTTATTGCCTAATCTCAGTTCCCTAGCTAATCAGTAGTATTGTAATATATCCTGTCATTTTTTTGTGAAAGAATCAATTCCATTAGGTTGGTAATTTGCCTGAAATCTTAATAAACTGTATTTTAGATTAAAAGTTTATTTACCTGATTAGCGATTCTACTTACACCACATTTTAAAGCTACATAATCATTATTTAAGTAAGAAACATCACAGACAACTTCTGCAAAAATATCAACCATTTTCCTAGCTCACGAATTACCACGCTTTTAAATTCAAAGGGTTTTTCATTATAATTAAAATACCCTTCCTCCCTAGCAATGACCTAGAAGCATTTAACAAGACTATAAACACCACATCCATCAGCAAAGCAGGTTGTTCTGTTGGGAAAAACAACTGTGATGAATCTTCAGCTGTGTTCCTCAAAATCGGAGGCCGTAAAGACCACCTATTGAAAGGATCAGGGCGCACACCTGTGAAGCAGTATTCCAGAGCTCTGAAAGGGACCTATGACTCCATCTGTACAACAAACCCCCCGAAAGGATTCTCATGCACACCAACATGTGAAAACCCTGGTGTTAGAACAGGCCGCCGGGCAGGTATTAAATGACTATGTAACACGTCACTAGAAAAGAGGATAGGATTAATCTATTATATTCAGCAGAAGACTGTGCTGCTGATATAAAGGACATTTCTACAGAAATGACATTTTTCTTTATTCCAGTCCTTACATAAAAGCAGAGAGAGAATCTGTGGAATTACAGTAAAAACAAAAATCTTGTAAAAATAAGTGACTAAAGAGTTACCTTAAAATTTTAGGAATATAGCATCAAACACAGAATTACAAACACTTCTCTCATCAAACGAAATTAAAACATGGAAAGTCTAATGATAGCTGCCTCTTGAAATCAAATGGTATTGTTGTCTGTGATGGCACAACTTCTCCATGATTTAAAGAGTGACAGAGCCACACAGCCACTTGCTGAGAATATTGCCTGTGATTCTACCTCCCTCCTTGCCCATCTGTCATTACTGTGTAATCAAAGAGATATCAAGTTATTCCACTGATGCTCCTTTCCCATTTTTCTGAAATTTGTCCTTTTCTTGTAATGAGTGATGAGTAAAATTCTAAGTGCAGTACTGCTACACCTAAGGAGGTGCTTTCTTAGAAGAAAAAGAAAGGTGTGATGAAAGAGTCCCTTTTCCCTATGCGTACTTAATCTATTTGTAGGGATCTGGGGAAACTGTAGATAATTTTTTGTGCCTTAAAATTCAGAGGGCTCTCACCTACACATAAGATGACAACACAAAAAGAAGCAAGACTCATCTGAAATACAATATATGTTTAATGAATGCCTGAAGAATTAATGGATGGAGAAGTAAATGAGATTTGACAGAAATCTAAAAATTAGAAAAATAAAGTCGTATTTTGGATATGACTGGATAATTCTGAAACAGAGAGAGGGATGCCCAACCCCAAAGCCTTTGGACGTTAAATCAACGTGGAGCGTCAGAGCAAAACTAGGGTGCTCATAGCTGGGTAACAGAAACAGAAGTTTTACCGGTAACAGAAATAGGTCAAAGAGAAGTAAGTTGGTTTCTGGTAAAGCTGAAAATATACATCTTGAGCTTGAGACGACGACATGGCGATATAAAGCTGAAGCTTACAGAAAGATTGGAGCTGGAGAAAAATACTGAAGAGTCATGTAATAACACATAGGAACTACCACGTGCCGGGTGCCGTATTAAGCAGATTCATCCTCCCTCTTTGTCATAAAACCCTTGAACTGGGGTTGCTATCCTCATGAGAAACTAAGGCTTGCTCAGGGCCACACGGTGATTAGTGCTCACACATCACAGGCAGTTAAGACATTCTTTCCAAACATTTCTGGAAAGCCAACATAGAACACACGTCATAGCACACCAAGACCCACCCTCATCCACTTTCCCACACGGCGCCTCCCCCAGTGCTTTTCTGGCAGCATGTTTTGCATCGTGGAGCTGAGATGGCATCTAGTGGAAGGAGAAGTGGCTCTCATGAGCCCAGGATTTAGTTCTACATGTGCGTCTCATAGCGGGCAACACTTTCTGCCACATATTCCACTGATAACCATGTCAGAAGAATTGTTGGGAGATAAACATGAATTAAGCGTAGATTCTCAGCGTTTGGGGAAAAAAAAAGAGCATAGTACAAATTCAAGATAATTAATATTTATGTGTTTCCATTCTTGCATTAAAAATAAACAAACTAAATAAAACTAATTTAATTATCTCTATATTCACAACATCTAGCATCCACAGAAGACAGGGAAGGAGGAGTTAAAGCCATTTTCTGCTGTCCAAAGTCATAAGAATTTTAAGATGATTTCCTGTAGGGAAGCATTGTATAGAATATACTGAAAATTTCTGATTAAGAAGCTTCTCAGTGCATTTTCCTTTCATCAACTCCATTGATCACCCCTATACTTTTGGAGCCTTGTATCCTGCTATAATGTTTTCCTAACTCTAAAAGCTATGCTGTCTTCAGACATTTTACATTTTCTCCTTTGTCCACTCTATTCCTTTATTCAGCATATAGGAATTTCTTCCGTGTTTGAGAAACTCCCACTTCATATCCGAATACGCCACTTATAATGGATTCTCAAAATGATCATTATGTTCCAGAACGATTTCTTCAATGAAATGCATTGGGCAACGATTCTGTGCACACAAATGGAAAATTTCAGAAATCTATAATTCAGATAGTAGCTCAAGTTGTCCAAATATCATACAGCCCAGCACCAGTGTACATATGAAACACTTATTAAAATGTCCAGTGTTGTCAGAGATGTGGAGGAACCAGCAGTCACACCCACCGCTAGCGAGAATTTAAATTAGAAGAGGTACAGCTGCTCAGAGAACAATTTGAGGCACCTCGTCCACAGTGAAAATATGCGCCCCCTTTGACCAGGCAATCCCACTTCTAGGAACTTCCTCTACCTCAGCATTACTCTAAGTATAGAAAGATACATGTACTAGGGTTTTCATTATAGAAGATATAAAAATCACAAAATGTCCACTAGCAGAAATGTTAAATAAAATATGGTCATGTAAAGTATGCAATGGGATCATATGTAATAATAAGAAACATATAAACAAATGGAAAGATATCTACAATATATTGCAACAAGAAGAAAAAAAAGCAAATTAGAGAACACATTTTATAGTACAAAGCCAAGAAAAAAATCTAGATCTATCTGTATATGTGTGTGTACACGTACACAGACTTGAGTGTATGGAAAAATATCTGCAGAGACACCCAGCAAATCATTAGTAGTGATTACTTCTGGAGAGCGGGATTGGTCGGGAAAATTGGGGTGAGAGATTTCATTGTATACCTTGTAAACCTCTGTATTATCTCCAGGGACAAGTGTTACTTTTGTAATTGAGAAACTCAAAGCCGTATGGGGGAAAATCATGTACACTAAAATTCTTAGAGATATGAGAATGAGAAGATCCAAATCCAAGAATATATGTTTGTGGCAACATGGTGTGGTGTCTTAAACCTCTAGAGAAATCACCTGGGTAAACAAACAGGGGCGTTCAGAAGTTCATACCTAAAGGTGATCCATGCAGACTTTCCCTTGCAGAGCCATCTGCTGAATTTAACTTCCAGGAAGGGGAAATACTGTGATGCCACAGGCAGTTTCTCTCCCTTGTGATAGAATATGGGGTACGATATCAGTAGAGGTGATTTACTTCATTGTGCCAGTGTGTCTCTATTATGTTTCTAGTTTGTTATAACATAACAGTACGGTGTCATACTTTTCCTTTCTTTCTCTCTCTCTCTGTTTCTCTTTCTCTTTAAGGACAAAAATAATGAATTTTCCAAGCTGAAGTACTGAAACACACATTTTTTTCAGACTGGAAAAGTAAGAAAATCACTTCTTCATACTGCATATTTCTTACAGTGTGCAAATCCCTACATCTAAAAACATTAGACATTAAGAATGTTGTCATCAGACTTATAAACACCTTATTTCTCCTGCAAATTTTTTTTTTTTTTTTTTTTTTTCGTGTGTGTGTATGTGTATGTAATGGATCTTCTTATTTATTTATTTATTTATTTATGTATTTATTTATTTATTTATTTATTTATTTATTTATTTATTTATTTATGGCTGTGTTGGGTCTTCATTTCTGTGCGAGGGCTGTCTCCAGTTGCGGCAAGCGAGGGCCACTCTTCATCGCGGTGCGCGGGTCTCTCACTATCGCGGCCTCTCTTGTTGCGGAGCACAGGCTCCAGACGCGCAGGCTCAGCAATTGTGGCTCACGGGCCTAGTCGCTCCGCGGCATGTGGGATCTTCCCAGACCAGGGCTCGAACCCGTGTCCCCTGCATTGGCAGGCAGACTCTCAACCACTGCGCCACCAGGGAAGCCCCACTCCTGCAAATTTTAATGTACATTTATCTACATTAAAGAACTTACTTTATGCCATTACTTCACATTGGCAAAGGCATATATAAACATTATTTGACAACAAATAAATTATCCTCGTGCCTTTTCTACTTTCCATTGATTGTCTCACTCCTGGTCCAGGGCCATGAATCTAAGGGCTATTTATTAGTTCTAACTGATCGATTGACTCAGTTACTTAAAGGCTACATCTTGCTAGCTGTTGCTTTTCAAGTCAAGTAATTATAACCTGATTTTGTAAATGCGGCTTTAAAAGTAGAGAAAGAGAAAAACCTTTTTCTTCATAAAAAGACTCAAGTTTTGAAAAGGTACAATTCAATATAATTACAGCAGGCAATTACAAAATGCCTACCTCATGAATCTGAATAGATTACCTATAATCACATTAATGTGATTGTAGCCTAGACTTATAAAGCACAGTTGATGAAGATTTAACATGCCTTCTCACATCAAACCAACCACGGTCTACCTTTTTAAAAACAGAAACAGGAATACATGCCACTGTAACTTCACTCTCCTTTTTCTGCTTCAATCAGCTTGTACATCATTAAGATTTCCTAGGCAGGGGATATTATTGTCTCAGGCTGGAGGCTTTTAAAGATTTCTTTCTATAGCAGCATCACACCTGGCAACTGCTGGGAGGTGGGTTATGGCTTCAATTTTTAGTTCTCACCACTTTAGGTCTAACAGGACAACTAACAGGTCAGGTGGGATATTCTGAAATGTAATTTTAAAAATTGCTTTAAGTACTCCTGACCAAAACCCATTAACCTTCATACATCTCTACCAGAAAAGCAGAAAAAAGCTCTTCTGAGGCTCGGTCATACTGTGCCAGGCAAGCGCCCCCAGCCCTTGGTGGCAGGTTGGTGGATTTGTGGTAATGAGAAAGATGCCCATTGTGGATGCTCAAGTTTTGCAGAGTAGCAACTGAGAGACGAACGTGATTTAAAAGGCAAGCATATATTTGTTTGTGTGCTTTAATTTTTAACAAATGAAATCTGAGTTTTCTAATTTAACTGGCTGGTATAATAGAAAGATTCAAGGGTTTTTTGGGGTATTTTTTTGTGACGCTCTTCAATTATCTCAGTATATGAAGTAAACAGCTCTGGTTGAAATTTTAGAAGTAAGCATAATTATTTCAACAAATGTGAATGTGAGATTTAAACATAAGTGAATATGCTATGTAATTTGCATACTTGCTCATATTCTGTTGTAAAAATTTCTATTTACATTTTACAGACGTGAAAATCTGTATCTTGTTACAAAGTACCTAGGAGGTGTAATTATCCTCTTTGTACTTTCTTAAAGTCCCCTAAATACAATGAAGAAACCACCCTCATCAGATTTGCTGCTGTTCTTAGCTCAAGTCACCGTTTGGCTCAGTGTTCTAAATTAATTCATAGCAATCACGTCATAGATGGAGACGTGGTAACCTTTAATGATTAGCTAACAAAGGACAGATTTAATTCAAGCACATGTGGAACAGAACATAGATAAAATGTCCAATTACATGGCAATTCAGAAGTATTGCTAATTTTTCTTGATATGGCAACGTGAATAATAATCTCAAAATTTAAAGAGGCAGTGTTCCAACTAAAACAATTTATAGACTGAATATTTTGTGTAAAAACATAATGTAGACCTCTAAATTATCCGTTATGATTTATATTTAAAATATTGGTGTGATCCTCAGGCTTTTGAGTTGAACCTACTGCCTAACATAAGCTCCTTTAATTAGCTAAGTAGATTTGCAGCCTCTCTTTTATTGGGTGAATTCCAATTTTACATCAGTTGGAACATTGCCTGTATCTAAAATCATTTGAAATAGCTGATTTAGTCTCAAAAGTATTAATAGGTACTCCAAAACTGCATGTATTACTAATACTGCCTCATGCTACACATGGTCTCTAATACCTTGTGAACAATTAATGAATATTCATAAAACTGAATTGACACCAATAAACATGAATAGGGACCCTGTTAATGGAATAGTGCCATCCATAAAATACATTGGCTAATCATTAACATTAGAATCCATGTTTTTATCACAAACTACACTGACACAATATTTTATTTTTTTGAAAGTCAAAAAAACTTTAGAACTCCGTACCCTCAGGGTAATCTCTTAATATTTAGTATAAATATGTATAAACCCTAATGAAAGACAGTTCCATTTAATATGATAAAAGGAATTTCACATTTCTTTTACATATTCCAAGTCTATTGTAAATTTCAGGTTAAGAAATCAGAAGCACCAAGATTAGATACAGTGAGTCTGATATACCCAAATACTCTAGTTCACTGAAATTCAGATAGCTTCAGTTTTTATATACCCTCCCAAATTCTTGTTACTAAGGTGGCCTATTTAACTGGTTCATTAAATATTTCAACTCCAACCTAGAAGATCCCCTTTTCAAAAGAAATCAGCAGGTATGTATACAGCCCTTACTATGTATTTTTTATGTAAAAAAATACAGGTCATTCATGAACTCAAAGGTGAATTTTACTCTAAATATATGTTAGCCAGATGTGTATTTGATTCAGAACAATTTATAACCCCATTCTAAAGAAGTTCTAATATTTTACTTTTAAAGAGTTGTGCTAAAATGTTCTAATTTTATTAGGTGTGATGGTTATAAGTTAAATATCACCCTTCTGTTTAATTTTAAAGAGAGTGACTCAAAAATGTAAATGAGGATTTTCAAGATAAAAATAAGGGTTAATAGTCAAGCTTGGCCAGTGTCTCCCAATACCTAGACTATACCTGCTCTTACAAAATGAGGGGAGGAAACACCCATTATTATGTTTTATCTACTATCTCTTTCAGTGTTCCCTTCAAGCATATCCTAAAGAATACCCGTAATTCTTTAATTTTTTTTTTTTTTTTTTTTAAGTCAAATGTGTTCAGGTCAAATGGTGTTGAGGAAATGTCATCTGAGTTCTCTTTTGGAGATTCTTAAGGCCAAGAACACATAAGTTGTGAGAAATCTTCCAATAAAAAACAAAAGCAAACAACAACAAAGAAGCAAAGAGAAAAACCCCTAAAACTAGCTATATTCTATTTTTACCAAATGATTTCCAAATTTTTGAACAGATCTAATATCTGTCTATTAGCAGTCTGATATCTGGGGCAATACCATTCTATAAAATAAGTTTTCAAAATTCCCCAACCAGTGTCCAAGGCTCTTCAGAACTTACTTTATATTTCATGAATGAGGCTCATTTTTATTTATTCTTTCTGATGTCACCAGAACCCACACCCCGATTACTTTTCACGTGGTTTATGGAAATACCCTTTCCTACCTTTCTGCTTCAGCTTTGCAGCCCTCAAATTCATCTCACCAGCACACGTCCAGCTTCACGTTTGTAAAGCAGTATTTCACATAGTCACTTCATTGCAAAGATTCTTATATGTACAGACGCAAGCTCAAATTCTCAAATTTACAATTCCAGACATCTGCAATGCAGCCCATTCTTGTACTTTAGTCCACCAGTCACCACAGGAAACCCTGCTCTAATTCCCTGACCACGGTGAGCGCATCCTCCTGGCTTACACACCTTTGCTCATCCTACCATGTTTCCTGGGATGTGCCCTTCATTCTGATCCACGTAACCAGGTCTACATCTCTTCTTCAAATTATCTCTATCCAAAGAAGCCTCACCAATCATATTAGTTTAAGGTGCTGGCTCCTTCCATGCCATCCTATTAGATCTTAACAGCTTTACTACTCTTAATTGTTACTTGGAATCATCGGTGGGCATACCTGTCTATTGTTATCTCTTTATCTGTACGCCTTTATTCCACAAACAAATTTGCCTCCTGGAGGCCAGAAACGTAAGTTGAATTGTGTCTCTGCATGGGGAGAGCCTCTAACCTTGCACCTTACAGCAGTCACTTAATATGTACTGTTGCTTATACTCTTCACGTATTTATCAATCACTTATCCTTGCATCGTTCACCAAATATTTAGTGCCTATTCGCTGCCGAGTGCAAGGCTTGGCACATTTTATTAAGAGCTGCCAGAAGGTCTCAAACTCTAGCGTTCTGTTCCTCTTGCTGGAGCGCACGGGTGTAGACTGCTGTTGAAGAATGGAAGAAGAGGTGATAGCAAGCAGCGAAGTATTCTGGAGGGATGAGGGCCACAGTCATGGGCGAAGCTACACAGAGAAGATCATGGTGGCAGCCTTCAGCCTGTGCATAGACAGTGTGGATCACAAAGTCTCCAATTCTTTGCTAACAGCACTATTAGCAATGACCAAATGACACACACTTCTCAGCTAGCGAGATGAGGACGTGGAATTCGGATTAAAGTCTGTCACAAAGTATGCTATAATTCTACAACCACTTAATATGTTTCAAAGGATTTTACATGTATTATTTAATCAAATTTTATATTCACATCAATAAATCAGAGGGACCTGGCACATTTGGTTGGTCCGATCTTCAATTAAGCAGCTACTCCTCAGTGAAGAACCTGAAATACAACCCCACTATAATTAGACTGTCCTTATAGAACTACTCTCCTCTGAGCAAGTTTATACAGACCCACTGCTGGGTATTAACTCTTCCAAGCACACGGTTATCTTCTATTTAGTCTTTGAAAACAGTATCTTACTCAACAGAAGTCGGGTAAACTAAAGACTTACTGGAAGTTCCCGAGATCCCCACTTTGTATCGTAGGGACCCACAGGACAAGCCTCTGAGAGCTGTACCTTTCAACAGATTGAGATGACATTTAAAATCAGTTCTTTGTGTTATGCTATGTTTCTAGAACAATAGGAATGTTCCTCCAACAATGTAGGCTAGAACAATTGTGTGTGTTTCTTTAAAGGCAATAATAATACGAAAGCAGAGCTGGGAGTTGGGGACTTTAGTTTACAAACACCAGTTTACTGAAGCTGCTTCATACTAATAACTAAGTTCCAAAATGAGTCAAACAGAAATGGAATGCTGAACAATTAAGACTCTCTCCCCATAAGCCCATCTCTATCATTTTATTAAAGGCTACTGGGAAAACCCTTACTGAATAACTAATTCTAAATTATATTCGATGAAAACAAATTAATGTAATAATTTTCTTTCTGAAATTAATTTAAATCTCTGCGGATGCTGCAACAAATTTAGTCTTTACTATGCATACAAAAAGTTATGAAAAGCCTTATTGCACTCACTGCTTTAGGCAAAGATTCATTGTTTCACAGTCACTGGTAATGGCCATTATTTCAATTTAGCAAACTTGCTTTAATCAATCATTTTTGCCTATCTGGCTCAAATCTTTAAAATTACTCTGTATTTTGTCCATATATATATAGCACACTTGCCAAAATGCTATTGGTACAATGTGTACTGTTTCCAAAAAGCTCTATTTTGTTTCTAGAAATCCTCCCCCATGTATATTTTTCTCCACTTTTATTCTTGCCATTGAATTCAAACACAGGAAATACAATCTTCATGCACATTATAAAGTTCAGATGCTGCTTTTAGTTGATTATTTAAGTGCAAAATGAATCTTCTGCACTTACAATGGGGTTATTTAAGTGACGACTCACTTTTGCTTTAGAAATGTTTCAAATTTATATCTGAACATCTACACTAAAATTACCCTTTTCTTCTTGTTAATCAAAATCATGCTATTAGTAGGATTTAAAAATATATTCAAATCAAAAGCACGTTTGCCATGGTTTAAAAAAATAAATCCATTCATAATTAATCTAACAGCTATACATATTAACTCTATAAAATACTGAATACAGAAAAAAATAATTGAAAAGTCACACGTATTTTTGATGGTGTGAGGGAAAAATCATTCAGAAATTAATAAATTAGAATGTTAGAAAAATCTATTGGCAGATGCCTGGTGGTCAGGAGAGTGGCCCAAACAGGCATGTGTCCTGTCAATTCATAACCAGGATGGGGCCCTAGAGTCAGGGGAGAGGAAAAGAGAGTCCCATGCAACTCAGCGATCTCAGGGCAGTTTATGTGACCTCAAGTCAAGTCCTTCAGGTTGTCTCCACCTCCGTTTATAAGAACCTGGAGTGTTCTACTGAGAAGACCACAGACCGCAGAGCCCAACTCCAGATCAAAATAAACCCACGGATGCCCTTAATCAGTGTCCTGACTGCACTACTGTACCTGTCCCCTCCTGGCAGGGAGCTCGCCTCGGCTTCCATTAACTGAAGACCCCCAACTGGGAAAGTCTTCCCAGGCTCTGAAAGCATTTATCAGGGGATTGGCCTCTGCCCAGAGATGCAGTCTCTGCTGCAATGTCCTATGTAGGCAGGTGCTGAAAATCTGCCAGGCTAAGGGAGCATGAGAAGTCCCTAATGAAAGGCGATTGATCCTCTACTGCGATTTTCACCTTTTCTTTTTGCCACTGACACAGTCAGATCTCCACTGAGCATGGGTGCAAGAAAATGTGTGCCACCAGCACTGCTCACTCTTTGCCTTCCTCCCTCCTTCCTTGATGATCTACAGACACATGATCCCTGGCTGTGGGCCAGCTGAAGGCTGAAGCCCCGAGGCCTCTTTCAAGGCAAAAAAGAAGTAACCACTGCGACACATTCAAACAGGGGGTAATGAAGGTGTAAGGACTTTTCAGGGACCCTGAAGACTTTAACAATACTCCATCACTCCCCACTGTGTGCTGTTACCTATTTTATGTCCTAATGCTGTTCTTTCCTCCCTCCCCTCCCTCCCTTCTTCCCTCCCTTCTCTCTCTCCCTCCCTCCCGCTCTTTCTTTCTTTGCCATTGACGCTCTTTTATATTTAGCCTCCCCTTTTTTCCTTCCTGGTTCCGCTCATTAAAAACTACCACTGTGCACTGAGTTTGTGTAGGTCCACTGTGTCAACAAAAAGGAAGAAAAATGCCCGGCTTCTGACCTGACCCCATAATGAGCAGGGAAAAAATTTACGTAGTATTCTAAGCATCTAGTTTTCCTAAGAGAATAATTCAAGCATGAAGTCCATATGAGCAGGAAATTCAAAACAAAATTAAATCTTTTGTTAAAATAGAAACATAGGGTTGGAGGGTCAAAAACTGAGCGAGTCATTGGAAAACCCTAGAAGTATGTGTTTTATAGTTAGTAAAATTTAATAACAATAAATTAAACAAATCTATGTCGTTTATCTTTTTATTGGTAATGATCAACACTGTACAACTACTTTCCATCTGGTATGCCTTACTCAAAGGATATTTTCTAGATCTAGCCCACAGTATAAATATTCCCCTCACAAATTAGTCTACTCTGTGTTAGAAGGTGTGTGTAAAGGCCCTCCTTCTGTGTGTGTGCAAGAGCTTCATCTAAATGCTCAACACTTGTCTCTGTGACTTTACTGCTAAAGGTCTCTAAATATGTGCCTTAATTCAGAATTTAGAATAGCTTGCAGCTTATATACTGAAACAAAAGTGCAAGCTTATTAATACAGAGAAAAGGGGGGGAACAGATGATCACAAGTGTTATGTACTTGATCTAATTTTCATTTTACGTAAGGGAAATCTGTGATGGAGGAAGACTAGCATATTTTATTTATTCTAGTTTTGATTACTTGCCTCAGTTTCCTGCACATGAATGGAGTGAAACTACCCAACCTGGTCCTACTCCCTGAGTACTAATGGTGGCATCAGAATGGGGCCGGGTTTCTGGGAGGCATTCACCTTCCCAAACCTCAGCTTCATTTTCTACAGCACTTTCTACTCTTTCATCTGCTTAGAGAGCTGTTTAAAAGTAAACGTGGGTGGGATGTGTATGCTTTGATAAAACAGTGCTACAAAACAGCATATTCTTCCTAGTTAATTGTAGCTTACTTAGATATATGGCATCATGCCACTGGATTTACAGTTTGTGAATGAAATAAATACTGATATATTGTGATTTTCTTAGTGACATGGCAAATATCTGGAAGTAATACCTTCAGATACATTTGGAAAAAAAGTAATAAGTTCCCGAACCTGAAAGAAGATGCAGTTTAAATACACTGTCTGATCATCACCTAAAAGAACTTAATTTCCACACGTGCTTTAGTCCCTCTGCCAAAGCAAAAGACAGAATTATCATCATCATCATCATCTTTTAGGTAATTCATGAAATGTTTTGTCAATGGTATAGTGGTAATAATTTAGCCAACTGAAATATATGTGATACAGTTTAGTAAATATAAAATATATATAATTTTCTTCTAATGTGTTAGATTCTGCATATCTTAGGGAAAAAATCATTGCATTATATATATTTCATATTCTTCCATGGAATTTTTCTAACTTTTTAAGATGACATGATATAACCAAAGGACAAATATTCTATGTAACATCCCCCAACCATACTTTATGGCACAGCTTTTGAGACACCGTCTTAGTGGTATGGTAATTGTTCTATCAGTGTGAGCGGGGCACTGGAAAGGGCTAGGAGCATCCACTCAACCCATTACAGAGGCACGGTGACCAGAGAGAAGTAATCCCTGGCTGGATGTGTCAGTTATAATATCACAAAGAATCCAAGGGTCTAGAGGATGGCAAGGGAGTATTTAATAAGGATAATACATTGCCTTAGTCTACCTAGCTTAACTTTGGAAGATTATTTTAAATATACTGAAATGATAAACTCTTAAGGCTGATTTATAAAAGTTTTCATAGTCATCTTGGTCTTTAGCCAGATGGAAAGTTGGATTTAAAAAAAAAAAAAAAAAAAAAAAAGAAATGTAAAGAGCTCAAGCAAGAAATAATCCCACTTTAAATATGGAAAGTCTGCTGCAAGGTGCATTGTGCTTACAGCAGCGTGCGAAAGTTGGGATTTTGATAAAGACGAAGACAATAGCAGGCCCTCTCTCTTCCCTAAGAGACACTTTACATCCATCAGACTCTCAAAGCGATTGATGAGAAGTAATCTCTCTGCTAACAATCAGTTCTAAAGTTATTCCTACCTAATAAATGAACCAATTTACAACTCTGTATATCTCAGTAATGACTATGTGCTTACTTAACCATAAAATCTATAAAACACACCCACAGAGACAAGCAATTCAGCAGCAATAAAGCTATAGCAATTGCTAGAGGTAGTCGATGAAGTAATGCTCAATCTGATCCCATTTTCATTCAGGTAAATATTGTACCCATTTGTCTGTGAACTACTTTTTTTCCATGCTCTTTCAATTATTTCTCAGTGAAAGAGGACAAATCCCTTTGCTTTAGACCTTTGCTTTAATGGCAGCGTTAATTTGAATTCTCAGACCATTGGTGGCCTTGTGTTAGCATTTATTAGGCAGTAATACACACAGTCACTTCATCAACTGAAGTTAATATTCTCTGTGTATTTAATTAGATTTGAGAAGAAGAGGAAAATCAGGTAACAGTGTTAGATTTACTCCAAAAATACATCCAAACGTGGCCTAGATTAAATGTGGATAGGGAATAAATTGATGATTGCGTGCACTGTGGAGATGTTGAATCATTTAAAAAGGTTTGGTCGTGAAAACTGTATTTCCAGACTCACAACTTCATACGACACCATGTAAAGCCCCAATTCTGGAGGGGTTCTTTTAATTGTAGATTATTACAGTTTTACTTACTATAGATATTTAGGTAAACAGCCCACTGAGACAACCAGAGGACGTTCTCATGGATTCCACGAATACATACGAAAAAAACTGCCAAACAAGGAAGCTATGAAACAGAATTTGCGACATCACAATGAATCATACTTTAGTAATACGTCACTTAAACCACTGGTTTAAAAAGATAATTTCTTATGTGAATGTACCCCTTTGTTACCTGAAATGTTACAAACACGGTTTTCAAGCAACAGCGGCCCAGGCCAAGTTCTAGACGTTGCTCAGAGGTCCCCAGTCACTTAAGACAGTGTTCGTGTTGAAGGGTAAAATTAATCAATTAAATGCTGTTAGATCTCATATAAAGTAACACCAACTTCTCATTAAGTGCCGTCAAAGCAAAAAATAAAACTTCCTTTCCTCGGTTTTCCCTCTAAGGTATCAGTTTGCTAACGCAGATGTTACAGACTCAGCTCCAGAGAGAGGAGTTTTATTATCTCCCCATCACAGGTTTTCCATAGGATGGGCCTCCTGTGTAGGGTATTTCCGTATGAAATTTTCTTTCCTATATATGAAACCTCATGGCTGAATTCGGTCACCCAAGCTGGGTTTTGTTTTCATTGACAGTTAATTGTCAAAAAAATAATATCTTACGTGGTATTTCCTTTTGTACCATATAATCTTATTTTCTGGGAGAAGAGCTCAAAATTATTTCAAGGAACTCATTAATAGAACAACAGGTATATGGGAGCCTTTGTCTTATTTCTTTTTAAGCTCAAGCAGTCCATTTATTAGCTGAATACTGACAGTTTATACTATTTCAAACTGTTTCCCAAAGTACTGCTGCTAATACTATTGATACAACTACTACTTCTGTGATTTCCACAAATAATAAAAAGATTCTTTAACTGAGAGCTTAATCAATAATAAGCACTATTCAAAATATTTATATGGATTAGAATCCTCACAACAATTCTATGACGTTAGTACTATTATCTCCATTTTACAGATGAAAAAATGAAAACAAGCATTAAGTCACTTGTACACAGCTAGCAATGGCAAAGCATTTGAACCAAGGCATTCTTCCTCCGTACTGACATGTTTCATCTCTAAGCTACCTCTGCTTATATAACCTAAGAATAAATTGTTCAGGTAAACAGAAATAGAACCATTTCTTCAAATAATGAAATATAATTTATGATCGAAAAAATATAATACTTTTCAAATATTAAATATCAAAAAACAACATGATATTTAAAAGTAGGTTATATGTGACAACTGACACCTTTTTACACACAAAGTGAGGAAGCAGCTGGGGTGCAAAGACATGAAATTACTTTCTTAGTTTCCAGTAACTGGCAGAGAGAACAAGGAGAGAATGCTTACTCTTGGCAGCTGATTTCCCTGCACTGAATTATGTCACTATGACTAAGACGCTTCAGAAATTTAATTCATCTCCAGCAAGTTTTGATCGTACGTGAGAAGCAGCCCTCTAGATGACTCTCAGTGACCCCTGCCTCCTGGTATTCAAGCCTTTATGGAACCTCCTCCCTTAGGAGTATGGGCTAGATTCATACACTCACTTCTAATGAGTGAAATACGGGATGGCACTTCTGAGATTAGGTTACCAAAGGACCATGGCTTCCATCTTGGCGCTCTTCCTCTCTCTCTCTCTCTTTCTATCCCTTTATCAATCAGTCCTCACTCTGGAGGAAGACAGCTACTATATTGTGATGAGCCACATGGAGAGACCCACATAGCAAGAAACACTCTCTACCCACAAGTGACTGAGTACCTGGAGACAGTCAACAGGCGCACGAAAGAGCTTGGAAGAGGATCCCCCTACTCAAGCCTGAAAATGACCGCAGCCCCAAGCAACACTTTGATTGCAGTCTCAAGAGGAGTCTGAGCCTGAATCACAGAGTTAGGCATTCAGATTCCTGGCCCACAGAAACTAAATTCTGGAGGTTTTTTGGTTTTTTTTTTAAGCAGTAACACAGAACTACTATACCATGCATATATTTTAAATATATATATAGAAAGGCAGGCACAAATACATAAACCCAATGCAAATATACTTAAAACCGCATACCTTCAAAGACAAAATTCTATTATACTTTAGTTAATGAAATTGTCTTTATTCCAAGTTATGTCAACTCATGACAAATCAGACCAAAAAAATAAATTTTGTTTAAAAATGAGGTCTAATTAAGAGTTAAACAGACAAAAGTTATTCTTCAAGGAGATGGAGAAGTAGTTAAAGAGGTTCCATTTTTTCAACACAGAGATAGCCAGATTTCTTCCCAAATGTAAGAATTCATTCTTACACTTCCACATTCAGAAATCAGCCAAACCCATGTTCCTGTCTTTATGAAAATACAGCCAGTTTAAGAAGTATCTTTTGTACTATTAAAAATACGCTGTAATCTTTTCATATAATAAATGGGATGTAACTATATTGCATTGACTAAGTCTATCTAGTTGGCAAATGTATTTTGAAAGTGATTTATTGCCCCCCCCAGAAAAATTAATCTCTAATAATTTGCACTGTTAATATCTCCTTGTTACTTTTATAAATTCAGCATCTTTTTTTAGAGTTCAAAAACAAAATTGCAAAGTGGATCTCTGTAAAGTGAATGAATTCTGAAATGTATTTGTTCAATCCTTAGCCATTTCTTATGACACTTGTAGAGTTATCAACAGACTATGGGTTTCATCCCTAAGTACTGTCTTCAAAAAAAAAATGCAAAGTAATAAAAAAAAATTTTTAAAAAGAGAAGTCCAAATCATAGTGGAAGTTTTTACCAATATCTAGTCCAATCAAATTTCAGAGGAAATGCTAAGTATTTATCCACAGAATTTAAATGTGACTTTTCAGGAGCCTTTATGGTAAAGTTCAATAGCTGTTCTATAGGTGAAGCTGTGAGAAAATCCAGTTGTGATCAAACAGCGCCCACTGCGCACATTCAAAGAGAGGGAAAGGATGATGGGGAAGAAAGAGTCTGTGCATTGCTTTTAAAGTTTCAAAGCTGAAAGAAAACTGCAGTGTACACTTTACATAGCACATATTTCCCCAAAATTCATCAATCTCTTTTTTCATCTGTTCTTAAAAAACACATCTCGTTTTCTTCCTAGAGGCCATAACTCCTACTGAGAGAAGCACTACATAAGGAAATGCTAAGAATAAGGAGAAGCAATTCAGCTTTCACAGTTAACCGCAGAAACACTTGACTAAAGGCAGGTTTTGCGTAGATGCATTTTCTTCCATTTTACTTTCTTATTCACCAATATACTCATTACCTGACATTAATTTTTTAAGTTGCTTTAATGCCTTCAGATTTATGTCATGATTCTTCCAAGTATTTGAAGGAAACAAAACAGGAAAAAATGAGAACTTCCTGTGTCAATCTTCATTTGCGTTGAATGAGTACCATTCTTCAGGTTAGTGCTATTGTTATTAGTGGTACATTAATATGTCCTGATTTGTGCTCAGGATTGTAGTAACTAAAAATTTAAAAACTATAGAAAATAGTAAGACCTAGTAAATGGAAGTTAAAAAAAAAAAAATCACCGCCAATGGATATCTCGAATGCCAACTTGGGAAAAGACCATGGTAGTATTAGTATTGCCTTAAAAGGTAGATCAATAGCACTGACAAAGGAGGAAACTGCAGAATGGTTACGGTGGAGAGAAACATGGTCGGTCAGCCCCTCTTTCTGGTATGAAAAATTAGATCAGCATTTCCACCCTATTATTCTTGAACAAAGATATTAGATACAAAATATATTGATACATACATATATATACTATATATAAAAAAATATATATTTTTAGAAATCAGACTTACTTTTTTTTCCCATTAAAATTACACTACTGGTATCTGTGTAGTTTAGCAGATGTGGTAGAACAATGTCGGTACATCTACATTTTGTAGTGACCCTACTCTAGTCTAGGGTCTGGCATTTGCAAGAGGGCAGGCAGGGATCCGAGTGCAGTTTGTGGGTACAGCAAACTGGCCCTGCATGCCATTTCAACACCACAGACACTAAGAATGGTTCTCATTGCACATGTATTTGGTTCTTTAAGTTTACCTTATAGACTGATAATTAGTAAATATTTAAAATGGAAATGACTACTATTTCTTATGATCACCTTTCAGGTCACCTTACAGAAGGAAGAGGTAAGAGCAATATAGCAACCAGAGTGATTAAAGGGTATACCTCAGATTAGTAGGCATTCAAATGCAGAAAGGATAATTTTTTAATGCTTCTTAAATTTGCATATAACATTATCAATATGAAGACCAAAAAACACATAAAATAATGTAAATACATTTACATATATATGTAAACTATGAGAAAATGCATAAATTTTAATATGGGACATGTAAATATGTATGCAAGAGTATTTAGACCTGGAATGAGTAAAAAACTAAAATTTTCTTGAACTGTTTAAAAAACAGTCCTGCTAGCGTCTTTCAAACCTGTACATTTTAAAAGAGAAACAGATTCAGAAATCAGCTATTTTGATAACCAACCAGATTTTTAACGATGACTACTTTGGAAGGTAACAACAAAAGGATTTACTTAGCTTACAGTTCAATATTTAATTCTAAAATCTTGTCAGCTGAGAAGTGGTGTCTTGCCTTAAGAAGAGTAAGAGGGTTGATTTCATTATTGGATGTTCTGACTGTGCTACCATGATGTTGCTATTCTTTAAATATGTACTTCTTAGCACAGGAGAAGCTATATTTTAAGCTTCCCCTAAACTTTTCTTTACTTTTAATAAGAAGTAGTACTTACAAGTAAAAAGTTAGACAACATTCGCCCATCAAAGGATTTTTTGAAATTAAAATTCACTGATCCATTACTTCTTCAGGGCCTTACATTATATCTCTGCAAGACATCTGAGAATCTTTTAGAAGTATCACGCATACTTATTCTTCTAAGGCAAGGCTGCTTGATGATTTGCAGTCGCATCACAGAATGCCACAATTCTAAGTTGGTAATAAGAGCAGATGGTCCTAATTACGTAAGTAACTTGCAGTAAGCATGTGAAGGAATTCAGAATATTGTGTGTGCGCGCATGCATGAGTGTGCATGCAAAACACGGTATGGAAAAACAGAGAGGGAGAGATGCGATAAATACACACACAGCATATATTTACTCTATAGCATTTCCTGTACAACAAATCCTTCAGGCTTGAAATATACTGAAGCGAGCAGCATGCTCTGTAATGCAGGAACAGACAGTGCACAAATGATGTCTTAACCTTAGTGCTTCCCTGTTTGGGTGGCATTCTGATGCCTTGGAGCGTCCCATCAAAAGAAGGAAGAAGTGTTATTTGCATGCATTCTATAGCTAACTGTTTGCCATTTTAGGAATTGACAAAGTGTCACACATTTAATATACATTTCCATCTCCCAATTTTGTAGAACTGACAACACTATAACCTTTTGAAATTAACTTTGACCCAAAGATTCTTTCCTTGCAAAAGCTACTGTCAATACCAATTGCAATGAATATATTAAATTGTATTCAATCCCTGGATTTGAAACTAAAATCACACAGAAATGTACGCTACATACTCATTCTAGCAGCCCAAAAAGATTTCAAAGACTGACATACCTTAATTAAAGCAAATGAGTAGACATAAAATTGTAGAATGCCACATCCCTCCATAATTATGCACTTAACAGTTTGACTTCAGTTTTGCCTACTTAAAGTCTGTTCCTGTGAGTAGTATCCCATAATGCCCAGTACCATGAGATTATTCAAATTTGTAACAGGTGAATCAAGCACTGGAGAAGCTGTATAAAATAATATTCAAATTATAATTTATACATATTTAAAAGAGCTTAAGGTGTATTAAGGTATAAGGTATAAACTATAGTAAACGTTAATAAATTATTAATGGTGCATTCTGACAATAATTAAAGATGGGCTTGATTCAAATAGAATTCCTGCAGGGGAAAACATGCACATTTTATTTTATGATTTAAATTCTGCAGAGAGCACAGTTTGATATGCAACACTTCAGAGAATTACAAGCTCTAGAAACAATCAACTTTCATTTAAATGATAAAAATTAATACAGATGTTATTTTAAATTAAATTTGAAGCACTTTTATAGGCAGAAAAAATGATTATGGAAATTATGAACCTTAAAATACCTGTAACCCACCAAAGACGATGTTTTAAATTGCAATCAACCTGCCATAGTAATTTTCCTCTTTAAAAATATGTGTTAAGAGAGTAATTTTGGTTCAGAAAGTCAGTTTTCAGCTCTTTGTCATCTTTATTCCCAAATTAAAACTTGTAAGATTGATGATTTACGGGTCAAAATGTGAAGGTTCACAAAATACTAAAAGTCTTTTGTGAAGAATTAAAGCAACACAGCTGAATAAAAGTTAAGGAAAAGATGGTTACACCTCAGAAAGCAAATAGGTGGCAAAAAGCAGGAAGATTAAACACACACTCATGCCAATGGCAAACTGACATTTTCCACCCGTACAGAACACTTTACTGTTATCATAGACTTGATGTGGAAAAGTATGTATTTACCAAATGGAATATGTACAAATTTTGTTTTATTAAGACATCTAAAACACTTAGAGCAGTTACCAGGTGAATATACCTTAAAATACCCTTTGATTTGGCTCTGGCTTTATTAAAACTAAAGGAAAAACAAAGCCATACACATCAGAAAGTGCATTGTGGCCACGAGGGAAAACTTGTGGACCTTTAGTGGGATGAGAGTTCAACAGGTCACGTCATGAAATCTTGTGGCCTCCATTCTCCAACACCAGACAATAAAAAATCTCATGTTCCTTTCAAACTCCCAGCAGCTGAACCTCAATGAGGCGTCCGAAATTTAGCATGGGGAAAACTAAACACTGATGTTCAGCCAGATTTTCAATGAGTGGTTTTGGAAATGGTAGATAAATTGTGCATGAGCCAAAGGTATTTACAGACAGTAGGCAGCCTTCATAGTAAAGGATGCTTTAACTTCTACACCAGACCCCACTGTTTTATACTTTAAATTTATTGTAAGTTATCTTTAAGTACTAAGACATAGAATATGTGGGATGTTCAATATCTAGGCCCAGAATGCCATGGCTCCAGGAGCAAATGCTCTGAAATGCAATGCCAGTTTGAGATGATGATTTAGCACACAAGCCATTATGCCTCATTTAAACTTTCCTTAGATCCTTGAAATAGATGAGCAATAACACAGCAATTGTCTTGAATAATTTATTATGTATGGTATCACAGTGACATAATAAACTTGAAGGCTCAACCAACAATTCCTGGTTGTGTGATTGTTGGCTATTTTTGGATGTTAGTTAGATAATAAAATGCATTTCATTAAATAGATTTCCTTTGAAGTAACTGCATACATCTATATTTACGTAAGTCCATTCAAATGTACTTTTTCAAAAGGTTTTTAAGGACCTATTCTTCCTGTAGTGTTCTGAATTTTCTGTCTCTGTAGAATGGTAAAAGATAATCTGGAGATGCAAAAAGAGAATGCATTATTCCTGTCCTTTCCCTCGGTTCATCAGAAACATTTTTTTCTTTTTCTTTTTTTTTTTTAAGATTCTGTATATATGTGTTGGCATACGGTATTTGTTTTTCTCTTTCTGACTTACTTCACTCTGTATGACAGACATAGCACAGGGAGATCAGCTCGGTGCTTTGTGTCCACCTAGAAGGGTGGGATAGGGAGGGTGGGAGGGAGACGCAAGAGGGAGGGGATATGCGGATATATGTATATGTATAGCTGATTCACTTTGTTATACAGCAGAAACTAACACACCACTGTAAAGCAATTATACTCCAACAAAGATGTTTAAAAAAAAAGAGAGAGAGAATATATTACGTAAGTATTATCGTCACATCATTCTTAATGTTTGCAAGGTAGGGTGGTAGGTATACAGTAATAGCATCAATGTAGAAATAGTAGGTAAACAGGCTTTGTGTGATTGTCAGTGACTCAGTTTATAGTTACAGAATATTAAGGGAGAAACTCGAATATCAAGTCACTGCTCAGCCATAAGTAAAGACTAAATCTTCCCATTTGCAATAACAAGGATAGACCTGGAGGGCTTTATACTTGGTGAGGTAAGTCAGACAGAGAAAGACAAATACTGTATGTTTCCACTTACACGTGAAAAATTTAAAAAATAAAACAAATGAACAAATACAACAAAACAGAAACAGACTCACAGATACAAAGAACAAACCAGTGGTTATCTGAGGGAAGGGGCTGGGGAGAGGACCAAAATAGGCACGAGAATTAGGAGATACAAACTACTAGGTATAAAATAAGTCACAGGGCTGTAATGTACATCATAGGGAAGGTAGCCAATAGTATTTTAGGATAACTTTATAGGGAGTATAAGCTGTAAAAATATCAAGTCACTATGTTGTACACATGAATTAATATAACATTGTAAGTCAACTATACGTCAAGTAAAAAAATAGTCACTTCTCTAGCTTTATAGAACTTTGATTTCACAAAGCTGTAACTTTGGGAGGGGTCTATGAATATAAAAGGATATGTTCGAGCTGGTATATATTAGGAATATGAGTTAATGCTTTGTTTACATTTGGGTCCAGCCTAAATATCTTAACTGGCCAATATATTCCTTAATCTGTCCTCTAACTTTAAAAACCGATTTAGACTCTTTAGACTTTGTTTTATACCAGTATCTGTTTGAATAAGGCTATGTAGGGTTAAAAATGTTTCAGTAATAGAATCTTTAAGTACAGAATCTGATGAAACTCACAGAAGCCAAATCTGCCATAATAATAACTCATACTAACATTCTATTTTCAGCTACTTTTGCCTAATTACAGAATGTACGTATTACCTTTGTTTAAAGATGAAAAATATTCTACTGTTGAGGGTTTAACAATATTGGGCTTAATAGCGATAACTTTATATGTATCTAAAAATTACCTTGATTAGGAAAGACTATCGATTCTTACAACAGATAAATACTATGTTAATTGTTAAGAAGAGACTTCTTATTATTCACATATGTTGCAATGGTTTGTGAAACAGACATCTAAGCATATTATTTTGATGAGTCTTTTGTCTTTAAACTATGTCATTCTTACATAGTTGACTAACCATAAGAAATACAAATGAAATGCAATACAACTTGCTGATAGAGCTCTTCCACTTAATAGAGCTTGCTTAGCCTCTGGGATAAGATAAAAAATTGTAAGTCTGCTACAATAGGCAAAGCCATAATAGAAACTGAGAAATTTTGGAATCAAACCAAGTTTCATCTCCCCAGGTAGAGAGATGTGGTCTGCGATCATCTGGATAACATATAGTATCAGAGATCAATTAAAGCTATATGAGGGGCTTCCCTGGTGGCGCAGTGGTTGAGAATCTGCCTGCCAATGCAGGGGACATGGGTTCGAGCCCTGGTCTGGGAAGATCCCACATGCCGCGGAGCAACTAGGCCCGTGAGCCACAACTGCTGAGCCTGCACGTCTGGAGCCTGTGCTCCGCAACAAGAGAGGCCACGACAGTGAGAGGCCCACGCACCGCGATGAGGAGCGGCCCCCGCTTGCCGCAACTGGAGAAAGCCCTCGCACAGAAACAAAGACCCAACACAGCTAAAAATAAATTAATTAATTAATTAAATAAAAAAAAAAAAGCTATATGATAACTGAAAATGTTGGAATTTGGTCATTTTTTTTAATCTAACATTTTATTCTGTCATAACTTTTTGTAATTTTTCAATAAAACCTCTATTTTAGATGTGCTCTACATACTAAAAATCATTACGGTAAAGATCATGCGTCATGATAAAAGTAGATAATTTACTTTTTCAGGACATCGAAATAGCACTGAATAACTTACTTCTTCACCATCTTTCTATGGCAAAGGATGCATCCTAGTTTTTGACTCATCCTTCTAACCCGTCTCCCTTTTTTTTTTTTTTTTTTTTTTTGCCATGCCACGTGGCTTGTGGGACCTTAGTTCTCCAACCAGGGATTGAACCCGGGCCAGGGCAGTGAAAGCCCTGGAACACCAGGGAATTCCCAAACCGTCTCTCTTCCAATCCTACTGTCTGAAAGGAAGAGGGCAAGTCTGTGTGTGTTGGGCTCTTCACTGTAAACCAGCTCTTGGCATACTGCCTGATCCATTGGTATCTTTCAGTAAACATTTATTGAATGGATAAATGAATGGAAACCAGACTCTAGTATATGAAACACAAGCCAATATTTGTTTTAAAATATCATTAATCTCCAATAAGTCCAAGAATAGGAACTATCACTTATAAGTGGCTTTTTTCACAATCATCATCAAGATTGAAAGAATTTTGAACTTCCTTCGGAAAGACAAATTGACATGATGAAAAGAAAGAGTACTTCGGACTGTGAGTAAAGCATCCTGGATTTTAGTTTAAGCTTTGTCTGGCCCTGTGGTCTTGAACAGATCACTTAACTTGTCTGATATTTAGGGTTCTTATTCATTTAAAAAAAAAAAAACAAAGCAAAAAACTATGAACATACATCTGCCTCTAAAACTCCAGTAAATCAACTACAGTGATACTCGGTATGAATTACTCAGAATGCTTTTCGAGAAATAAAGGTATTAGTTAATGTGTTGCTTTATTTGTTCGGCAAGAATTTAAGGCGGCCTCCTCTATCCTGACCCCTGGTTTTATGTATCTTCTAAACCAAAAGTGGGGTAAAGGGTGAGACGCCAACTCCTTTACAATCTGCTATACTCAAGTTCCTACCATCGTAAGGAACCTATCAATCACGGATACTTCTGTTGCTGTCATCTTAGCCCAAGGGAAGCCAGGTTAGAGCCCTATACATGGCACCACAAGTCCTGGCTTCCTGGATTTGGTGTGTTATATGCAGATCCAACACACAGAGGACTTATTTGTGCCATAGATAAATTCATGTTTGCAGCAGCTAAGCTTACCGAGAAGTCAGTCAAATCAAAACCCGTGTCACATTGCTTGCTTAGTTTTATAAAGTCAGTCTTATTTTGATAATTGGCTGGGGATTCCCTGGTGGCACAGTGGTTAAGAATCTGCCTGCCAATGCAGGGGACACGGGGTCGACTACCGAGCCTGCGCTCTAGAGCCCGCGAGCCCCAACTACTGATCCCACATGCCACAACTACGGAAGCCTGCGCGCCTAGAGCCCGTGCTCCGCAACACGAGAAGCCACCGCAATGAAAAGCCCGTGCACCGCAACGAAGAGTAGCCCCTGCTCGCCACAACTAGAGAAAGCCCGTGCAGCAACGAAGACCCAAGGCAGCCCCCCAAAAAAAAAAAAATTGGCTGGAGCTCCATTAAAACACCATTAGAAAAAAGAAAAGTTTCAGAAACCTTTGAAGTTGAAGGGTGACGCTGTTTCCCTAGAATGAGAAGCTCTGGACGGTAATTAATACAAAGTAGTGAACAGTCCTAGAACTTCCAGCCAGTGTGATGCTGGATGAGAGACCTGTTCTCCTTGGTTAGGTTAACTCTGAGGCCCTGTGGAGACGGATGATTCTATAATTTTAATACTTCAGGTTCCATCTAAATGCATGTACCAGGAAAAACCAGTGAATTGGGGTAATTGGGAACATAAAACAAACCTTGACAAGTCTGACTTTAAGAGGTAAGCAGATTTGCTCTGTATTTACTCTCCCATGGATTCGCCATAGAAAGTGAACCTGTACATCCTTGAAAGAAACAATTATGAGCTAATGAACTTCCATAGCTCTGTAGTCCGTCCCGCTTCACCAGATCGCTGGAAGTCACGTCTCATTGCTGTTAATCACAAGCCAAGCTTCACTGAGTTCTGTGGTTTGCTCAGATGTTGGGCCCATCATACACACCTGAGGTGGAATTCTTCTCCAGTGCCAAAGCACTGTGCTTTATATTAATAATGAAATTACCCTGCCTAATATTAATAAAGCAGACACTCCGAGGAACTGGAGGAACCGCTCCTTGGAACACTGAGATCCCAAGTCATTTAGAGGAACAGCTTCTCAACTGTACCTGTTTGTTATTTCAAAACACCTCAGTCTCTGCAGTAGCCCTTGAAAACACATTTATAATGAAATCCTGAGAAGGTAATTCATCAAACTGTGATGTGAATTGGAACAGGTTTTACAGTAGTTTTGTTGTGAAAAAAAAGAAGTCCAAAAAGCCAAAATGAGTAGCACTTTACAAAACACACAGAACTGGGTAATACCAAATCGACTTTCCTGCTAAAGGAATCTCCAAGGTCTTCACAACAACAACGAGTATCGGTGGACGTCGGTTGAGGCCAGGGACAGTCAGACAGCACCGCTGTGAGGGCAGCCAGCTCCGGGTCTGGGCACCAGGGTATAAATAAGACGCAGGGGTTTCTGAAAGGGCTTGGTTTCTTTCATATGTTTCATTATTTATTTAACAACTGTTCAAATGTAGACAACGCATCCCTTGGCCACAATTTTCCAGAGATTAGCTTTTAATTTTCAGCCAGTGGTCTTACCTACTGCGGGTCTTAATATTGAAAGTAAACAGTGATTCTGATTGGAATGAAATGTTATGGCAATATTTCATACTGGGATCACTTTCTGCAGATGTTTTCATTTTATTTTCTGTTTATTCAACCTTGCAGGGAAGCCAATATTAGTAACATACATGATATAATTCAAAACTCTATTTTTTGAGTGCAGAAACCATTTGAAAGGGTATCAAATTACACTGAAGGTTACGTTTATATAGCAAAATTGCATAGCTAATTTATGCAGAATGAAGGGAAATCATTAGCCTATATGCTTTATGAGCTACTTGTATAACAACTGTCAATTTTTTTCATGAAAATAACAATATGACTATATACGTGTGTATATGAGTATATGTGTATGTATAAATACATATATATATATATATATATATATATATATATAAATTGCAAGGGAATTTAGTGTTAATCACTATATCTGGAGTTATTTTAAAATCTAAGAGAACTAAAATTCTACCATTTATGGAATAAACTCATTTAAAATGATGCATGTTACTGGCAGATTTATTAACATGTATAGCTGTCTCATATATATTTTTACTGTAAAAGACCTTCAAACTGCAAAATACAACTTCTATAAAAAATAACGTGTCCTGTCTAAAAAAGTGCCAAATCCAAAATAAAATATCCCACACCAATATGCTAAAATATAGAAGAAAAAAAATCAGTATTTTAGTAATAAGCACATAGACTGATTTAATTTACATATTTTGTTCTATTATGTAAATTTTTGTATGATTTTATGGAAGTGAAATCTAAATAGTTTCATGCCACTAAGAGTCTTAACAATGACCTTTTATCATTTTTGTAAACCATTTATCTAAACCAATAAGCTCTACAATAGAGAAAAACTGTGCGGAAGTGTGTGTGTGAGAGACAATGAGTGTGTGCACGGATCCGTTTAGAACCACCCAAAGGGGAATTTCTGTTTAAAAGTGGCGTGGGCTATAAGCCTTCTAAATAGCAGCGCTTCCATGGGGAAAAATTCGGTGTGAATCTTTGTTCATGTTGTTATGGGTTATATTGCAATATAGGTGTACAGCTGATATAACTTTGTGATAATCTGCATAAAAAGATATTTACTTTTACCCAGAAAATACAGACTATTTCTTCTCTGTTTATTTCCCACAAAAGTTAACCAACACATGGCATGTACGTTAGGTAAACATCGGTAAAACCTGTCCCTAATCTATCGGAAAAGATGGGAATGTTCCGACACTGCCTGCAAACTTAACATTTGAAGCAAACCGAAAACAAAATGTATTTCTTCTGTGATTAACTACAAGTATTATTATTCACTTAAACACTTCTTTTCTCAAGATGTACAACCAAGAAGGTAACACACAATTCATATTGACTTTTTAAGGACTGCTCATTATTAAACCTATTTAGAAAAATGTATTTTCAAGAATATGTTAAAAATAATATAAAGCAAGGCCATTTTAGAATTCTCTACTGGGAATACAAGTAGTGAGCCTTTTTTAAGTGTCTCTTTAATAGAATGATTTTCTTTCTCTCCTTTTCCTTCTCCCTCTCTTTCTTTCTTAATAGAAAACATTGAGGTGAATTTTACTCTGGAGTTCAAATACTCTTCTCCTTCTTAATAAAGAGCTAAAACAGTCTTTTTAACAAAGAGATAAAAAGTCATTTGAAACACAAGGAAATGAAAAACACACCTTCTAAATTATTGTTTTAAAAGTACTGTTTCTCTATGAGTTTAAATTATCTTCGTAATATTTCAAACCTCACTTAGCCCACTCCGTATTTAACAACAGCCATCACTGTTTTCAAAGCACTGTTACAGCATTATGATTAAATTTAAGAGTTTTAAGGGTTATTTTCACACTTTTTCAACAGAAGCACTCAAAGACATACAGGAAGCAAAACAATTCATCAACAGCCTACGCCCATTATGATAGAGCGATTATTCCAACTCCCGCTATTTTTTCCCTAGTCGATATCATCCTGATGTTGTGGTTCAGTTATATACAGAAAAAAATGCACGTCCTGTCTTTCTCCATTAGCAGACCCTGCACAAAAAGGGTTACAGTTTATCTTTGTGAAGATTTCTCTTAGGAGCTTTTAAAAAAGTGTGCGCATAGGCAGAAATGTATATAGCTATGATGTCTGAGTTCATATTTGTAGCAAGATTCTTTTTAATGTACCTATTAGTGGGAGCTAAACAGTTTGAATGTTGAAAGGAAGGGGCATGTAATTGATGTATAGTTCAACAGTGGATGAGATGCAGAGCTCATTAAAGAGAATACATTTTATACAGTATCTTGAATTTCAGATAGCTCTGAAACCTTGGTGCCTAGTAACTACGCTAGAATGAAATGTGCAACATCTTTGCTCTCCTTCACATAACTCACTAAACTGTGGGCAAAGTGAAACTTTGAATTCAGCTTCAATCCAATACGATGATTTTATTAAAGGAAGAAATCTGACTGACTTACAATAGTTACAGATTGTAGAAGTTTTTAATAAGGGCATATTATCTCCCAAGAGGCGCAATGTTATTGCAGATTCTATGGTGCCAACCACATTCCAACTCAAACATAGAGGGAAAAAAGGACTTCTTCAAAGCTAGCCCTAGGGGGAGCAAATTGGGCTCTTGCCTAGGGCACACACGCTTTCAGAGAAGGGATGGAACGTGAACACTTACTACAGGTATTGCTGTCCGTTTCATACAATAACCTGCAGCTGTCTTTGCCAAGCTTCCAGGAGGCTGCTAGACTTCATGCTTAGAACTGCATCAAGACAACCTGACACAGCTGGATATAGGATGCCTCAGGGCAGCCTTGAAGCGGAGTGAAGGTTATCGTGGCTAAATGAATGAAACTAGACAGAAAAACTGTTGGCAGCAGCTTAGAGAGAGCAGGTGATTCTTGGTAGTTTCAGGCATAAAATTTTTAGGGGAAGTGGTCACACCGGCATAAGTTTAGATGCCTATCAAATCTAAGCTGACTTCGTCTCCCCCAGTTGCTGTACCTATTGCCACCTATGCTACGGCGATGCTAATCTATAACTGAGTCTGTTGCTTAGCTATTCATGGATCCTAGGACCACGCTGCCATGTAATCCAGTCTAGGGTCAATCCAATGCGGAACATTTACTAAAATTATAAACCGCTGCCTGATCTTTAAAGAGAGAGGAAACAAAGGAAATAGATGCCATTTTTTCAAAACTGGATTGGGAATTACTATGTAAATTAATTTCACTTTTAGCGTTCCAGAATAAACAAATAAGAAATAAGACAGATAAAAACTTACTATACTAAAAGTCACTGTGAGATGTATCACCATAGGGAAATGACTAATAATCAAACAAAGAAAATGCATAGAAAACTTTCTGAT
Organism: Balaenoptera musculus; assembly: GCF_009873245.2. NCBI lineage: Eukaryota > Metazoa > Chordata > Mammalia > Artiodactyla > Balaenopteridae > Balaenoptera > Balaenoptera musculus. The sequence goes on from NC_045805.1 coordinate 1,799,035, forward strand.
TCAATGATTTACATCTTTCTGATTCAGTGATTTACATCTGAATTTTAGTTCTATAGTACCAATTTAATAGGTTCAAGGTAACACACACACACACACACACACACACACACACACACAGGCTATGGTACCTGATTCCCTATCCCATAGCTCAGAGACCAGGCTCTTGTAAACTTGGAGAAGGAAACTGTCTGTGGGTTTATGCATAGTTGAGGGGCTTGTAAAGCTGTCTTGAAAGGAATTTTGAAACTACACACTCACATATCCCAGAAACGCACAGAATTCTCTCTCTAAAATAGGTGGAGAAATGTATTGGAGCCGACAGCTGTGCAGGATGCCAGCTTGAGGAAAGCTCTTCTCCCTGGAGCTAAGGCATAGATTTGTGTGCTTCTGGAAGAAAATGCGAGAGGGGGATGAAAGACATACTACTGTACCTGATCTGGAAGGACTGAGCTCTTTTAGGGCTCAAGGGATAGTTAAACATACTATATTGTTCTGTTTTGTTTTTCAGCTCTTTTACAGCTGCATCATAGGTAGATTAGGAATACGGAGTCAACGGTTTTTTGGTTCCCTCTACCACCTCTACCGCATAATGCCCCTTTCTAATTATTATGGTCAAATGGAAGTAAACATATTGCAGTTACAAAGTAGACCAGATAAAACAATCACTTTTGAAGTATATATTTCTTTGACTTGGGAAGATAAGTTGGTAAGGTGTGGAAAATATAAATAATTAGCATCATCGTTTATTGAAATAGAAACTCGTATCTCTGACATCACTCATGATGATTTCAGGAAAAAAAATTACTATTCACTCTTTCAATCAAGCAGAATAATCTGAATTTTTACAAATACCTTGAGTGCCAAACTATGATTTTTGGTGAAAATTACTTTTGTTTATGAAAAATTATAGACCCCGGCAATCATACAGGAAAATAGTAAGGACTAATATTAGCCACAGACCAGGCTCAATATTAGTTGTTTTCCACAATTACTTCCTTCAATGCTCATAACAAGTCTTTGAGGTAGGTAATTTTATTATCTGCATTTTACAGATGAAGAAACTGGGTCTCAAAGAGGTGAAGTGACAAGTGACCTTGAAGGGACCTGTATGATGTCAATTTCTGCGATGTTTCAAATGGCCAAGCACTGTCACCAAATTATGCATCAGGTTCAAATAAAACAGCAGCAACAACTAAAAGATGCATTGCGATTCCAATATTCTTAACCATGGGCGGGAGGGGGAAGACAGATATCTCTTTGGTGAAGATGTTAGCAGAAATTAGGTAGGGAATGCAATAAATCCAATTTTTTGAGCAAAACTGGGTTCACCTTGCAAGTGCCATCCAAAGAAAAGAGAATTTCTTAGTTAAAAAAATCATATTTAATAGGCTGTTTAAAGACGATATCAATAAAATTAACAAGTACTCTGTAATAGAAGACAGGTAGAAACATGTTTGCAAACACCACAAAGCTTAGGCTGTAGGTGTTAACCGATTACAGTGTTGGACATGGCAGATACCAAAAATAACTTGTAAACTAGCAAAATATCCCAGGGAGAAATCCTAGATGCAGTCAACCTCTGATGATGGGCAAGAGAGGAAGAGAACAGGACGGAGGAGAAAGAGAAGATGTAATGAGTGTGTGTGGGCACACACACGTGCCCAAGCGACCAGGGTGCTTTCAGTGAAAAGGAAAAACTAAGCCCTTAATGAAGGCAGAGAAGCTCTACCAGAATTAGTGGATAATAATAAAAAAAGATCTGTAGAAAGACAGCTGCATAAGATAAAACTAATGGAATCAAATATTCTTTGGTGGCTGTGTGCAATTACTCGTGAGACATCAGACATCGTGTAAGTGAGGATACATCCTTTCTTTTATTAGAACAACGAGGAAGCACAGATGAAGCCTCTTCGTTGCACACATTCACCACAGTTTTATCTCTTCTGCTTCGTTTTAATAAAACAGCCGCGCCACTAACAACTGTGGAATTGACTTTAAAAATTATGAGTCTAGTGATCACTACTAAACTGGAATGATTCCAACAACTTAGGGAGGAAATATAAGTAAATATAGAAAGACAGGTTTCAGAAACTCAGTTCATGTCTATATGTGTAAAATAAATTAACCATGATTCATCCTATTGATTCCCCAGAGCCGCCTTATTATACAGACCTGTGGACTTAAGATCTATTCATCTTATGTGATCACTACCAAGTCAGAAGTTTGCTAAAAAAATAAGATGATCATATATAGGTGCATCTGGGCAACTGTTTTTGTGATTATCAAAAGAGCTCATAACTTAATTCATCAGCCTCTGTTCAGTTCATAGGAGTCTTGTTTGTTCCCTAACATCCAAGTGACACCAGTCAAGTATTTTCGCTTTGGTGCTAGTCATGAAAAGGGATAATTAATAAAATGACTTGCCCAGCATGTCAAAAACAATCACCATAAAAAATCCTCTGATCTCTGTTTCTTACCACTTATGTTTTATCACAAAAATGGTAATAAACAACATTGACTTTATGCAAATTCAAAATCCCCTGTTTTCTACAATTATAAATATGACAAAAAGTCTGGTGCAGATATACGTATTACAACTTTTTAATTTATTTGCACTATCACTTGTCACAAAATGAAAAAAATGCACGTTGCCAATTAATTTTTGAGAGGTTTTTGTAAAAATAAAGACGCTGTAAACCATAAACTTATCTTTAGAGATTTTTCAGCTGGCACACCATGACTCTGCTGAATGTTTCATTATCATACAAAATCACATCATTTTAAGAAAAGTCCAATGGGACGTGACTGTTTAACATCTTAGAAGGCCGTGCTTTTAGAACACAAGGGACATGGGCTTTTGAACTTGGTTTCAAAAACTGGCTCCATAGTTTAGAGATCTTGAGCAAGTCATTCGACCTTGCTGAACCTCAGTTTAATCAGGTATAAGTAAGAAAAAGATTGTTTATTTTCCTGAATATAAGATAAAATGACACAATATGTGCATCTCATTCTTTCAGCATTCAATGAATACTGATTATCTAGCATGTGCCAGACACTATTTTCAGTACTGGCGGACACAGTCTTGAACATGGCAAAACTCAGCCTCACGGAACTTACTTTCTAATGGGTGGAAGAGGGACAGCAAATATACATATTATAAATTAATTAAAAATACATACATACGTAGATACATACATGCATATATCAGTATAATGTTAGGGACAAATGCAATGAGGGGATCGGTGATGGGATGAGTGGGTATTACCATATATGTTTAGATTCTCTACAAATATTAATATATTTTGTGTTCTTTCTTTTATCCCTCCTTCCTTTGAATCTCCCTCTTCCAAGGCTTACAACCAAGACTGAACACATGCACACATGCACACATGCATACACAGCAAGCTGGATACTGGTTTGGACTACGTCAGTAAGTATCTCTGTATTTTAAAGCTATTATTCTTAGGTTGTTATTTTTTCCCCTTCACTAAGTACATAACCATTCTATGTATTATTGTGCAAGCATATTGAGGTGGAAGGCATGCTATGGCCTTGTATCTTTCTATCTTCTTTGTATCCTTCCCCAACATTTTGGTGTATATACGTGCACGTGTGTAGGATATGATTTGTACAGATTAATTAAATGCTGCCCAATAAAACAGAAGTACATTGAAAAAAACAGGATAATTAATTTTTACTTCTTAAACAATTTCCTGATCAACTGTCTTAGTGATTCTTATCCTTCAAAAAGGTCCACTTAATTTTTTTTTTCTAAAATACTGTATGATTTCAAGGGTTTGCTTGGCCAAATAAATATCACTGTATAAGTAATCATATATAATGATTGTCATTATCATATATAATGATTGTCATTGCTCTTTTAAAATTGCTATACTTACTTTTCTTCTTCCAGTTTTATTTTGTTGTAATTGATATACGGCACTGTATACGTTTAAGGAGTACAACAGCGATTTGACTTCCGTACATTATGAAATGATGACCACAGTAAGTTAGACAGCACCCATCATCTCACAGAGATACACAATTTAAAAAACAGAAAAAATATTTTCTCCGTGTGATGAGAACTCTTAGGATTACTCTCTTTACAGCTTTCGTATATAAGACAGCAGTGTTAATTCTATTTATCACGCTGCACGTTACACCACTAGTACTTATTTATCTTATAACTGGAAGATTGTGTCTTTTGACTGCCTTCATCCAATTCCCCCTCCCCTCCCCCCCCACCTCTGGAAACCTCAGATCTGACCTCTTTTTCTATGAATTTGTTTGTTTTTGAAGTATAATTGACCTACAATACTGGGTTAGTTTTTCTTACACAACACAGTGATTCAGTATTTCTACGCATTTCAAAATGATCACCATCCTTAGTTACCATCTGTCACCATACAAAGATGCTACATTAATTACTGACTAAACTCCCCACAATGTATACTTCATACCCTAACCCATTTACTTTGCAGCTGGAAGTCTGTACCTCTTAATCTCCCTCACCTATCTGTCTCCTCCCTCGATCCCCTTCTCCTCTGGCAACCACCTGTTTGTTCTCTGTATCTATAACTCTGTTTCTGTTTTATGTTTGTTCATTTGTTTTGTTTTATAGATTCCACATATAAGTGAAATCATACCCTATTTTTCTTTCTCTGTCTGACTTATTTCACTTAGGACAATATCGTCTAGGTCCATCCATGTTGTTGCAACGGCAAGATTTCATTCTTCAGTAACATGAAAATTGCTATACTTATGAATGTCATTCACAGTTCCTAATCACCTGAGTTTGCCAATGTTACAAGTCAACAGTGAGTTGGCATAACTGTAGCAAAAGTGCAAATAACGTATCATTCATTCATTTTAACCTTCACTGTTGTGAAAATTAAACTACATCTAAATATACATATATACAATTTACAACAGAGTTGGGTATACAGTAAGTACTCAATAAATGTTAATTACTTCCAGCTTTTCCCATCTAAGCTCTTACGATACCTTCCATAATTGATTTTCTACCTCTAGTCTCACCAAGCTTTGTTCCATATTCCAACTGTCACCGGGTAACCTTTCTAAAATACAAATGCAGGCGTACCAGTGCTTTTAATGTTTCCTTATCACTTTATCATGGAACACAAAGCCCTTAGATACAGAGTAAAGGGGTTCCCACTCTTCTCTGTGTATTCCCAGCATCTCCTTCTTGCCTCCCTCCGGGGCTGACAATACTCTATGACAAGTCATCTTTTCCTGTTTTTGTCACCATGATTACATTGTGAGCTACTCCTAACAGGGAACCCATCTCATTCACCCTAAGAACTTAGTGGGTGTTCAGAAACTGTTTGGTAAATGAATGGACAGTTAATTGAACAGATAAAAATGTGCCAACAATAGGTTGCAAACCAGATATGAACATTTAATTGTTTTTAATAATTTGTTTAGTTGAAGGTCTCTTTTGCACAAACCCATTTGTTGAAGAAACATATTTTGCAGAAGTACTTTACTGATTTGGGATGGTTTTGCTCTTAAGATGCTGTTGTTGGTATCTATACCCAGGAATCATTTTAAAGAGAATTATCATCTTGCTTTCCCCATCTCCCCGTATTTCCCTAATAGACACACAGCCTGTAAAAGGACACATGGCATCTTTCCAAAGTGCTGCTTTTAGAAAGAGAGAGAAAGCAGCACCCTCTTGTTGATTTTATACTTCTTCCCCTATGAAGACAAAATTCTCACACTGGCACTCAAGAGCTCCCTCACAGAATGCCCTCCTACCTTTTCAATGTCATCAGCAATGGCCCTCAACTCGAGGAGGTCCTTACTAGTGGCTCTGACCCTCAAACATAATCTTGCTGATTCTCCCCTCCCATGTTCTGCTTGTACTCTTTCTCACACAAGGAAAGGTATGGTAGATGTGAAGATGTACGGCCCACATCTCCCTTTAAGTAAGGACTGCGTGCCCAGTCTTTACCTAAATTGAGGGCAGGGCATCAACAGACAGCTTCTGGGTCTCAGCAGCTTCAGGATAGATCAACCTCAGTTGCAGAAGACCACCTAGCCCAAAGTAAGCTCTCCCATTCCTGATGACCAATCGAGAAAGGGTCAAAAGGTCCATTTTGGCCAATTCAGGATCCTCTTATGGGGAAGACTGGCTCCAGACTTCCTGCTGGGCTGGCAGAGGCTTTGTCGCTATCTCCTAGTTCAACTTCTCTCTCTGCCCAGTCCTGACTGCCCTGCCTTTCCGTCACATACATTCACTCCTAATACACATCTTGAACCCCAACTCTGTCTCAGCATCTGCTTCCGGAGAACCCAACTGGCAACAGCTGGCCCTCATTATGTTCTTTCCTGCCCACATCATCCGTCATTTCATGGCCAGCTCACATTTCCAGGTCTCTCTTGACTGATAAGGCCCAGGTTGAACGGATCCTACTCTACTTTTCCAAGCACTTGCTACCTTAGCAATTCATTTTGAGGAACATTTCCTTTTATTTGTATATAACTCATGAGTGTGACTGTTCCTTATCGATTTGAAGCTATTCAATTCACGTCTTAAGGTCAGGGGTCATCTCACTCTTTCTGCTTCTGTCCATGGCAGGTAGTACAATACTTCACAGAAACAACTACTTAATATTTACTGAATGGAAAGTAATACAGCTTAGATAATTCATTTTTTTCCCTCCACTTATCTGTAAGTCATTTTTAAGGTAATTTGGTTAATCTTAAATTTGAAAAGAAAAGTAAGTTCCTATGCATATTTCTCCATATATATATATATATATGTATATATATACATATATGTGTATATGTATATATATATAATTTGAGTAATGCAATGCACTTCTCTGGAAGTGCTATAAAGGAAAACATTTAGAGTTTAGAAGCATTCTTACATTCTTGGTTCAAGATCTGTGTATCAACTGAGGTGTAATTTTTAAAATCCCACATCCGGGGGTAAGATGAATTATCAATTAATGTGAAATCAGCACTGGATAATGTAGTAAAATAAGCCTAAACAAAGCACTAGCAAACACATTAATATCTCTAAATTATATCTGACAGAATCAATTCTGATTGGTTGTGATGTAGCAAGTTAAATTCCAGGCTTTATTTGAAATAAAGTATAATTTAAATTACTAGCAAAGGTATTTCAGATAGCTGTTATCATAAAAAATAAAGGTGCGTTTAACTCACAAGCAACAAATCACCTCCTCAGAAGATGGGATGGTCTTCTAATTATTTCTAATAGAAACAAGCGGCATTTTTCCTTTTATTTTTCTATGGAAACCTGGGAAGATTAGGGGAAATCTTTATTTAGATGTTTGATTCTTACTCAGCTCCTCCGAAGCTTTCAGTTAAATCTAGAAATTGTGATGCAAGTTGGCAGAATGTAGATTTAAACTTAAAAAAAAAAAAAAGTTTGCAATAACATAAATGTGTGTTCCCAGAAATGAAAACCCTACTTTAACTTCCTACATGTGTCCTTCTGTTGATTAGAACAGAACTGTGCTCCAGCTGTTAAAGTTTCTTTTATTCTTTTCAGAGTTGAAAGACACACATGCTCTGTCCTTGAAACTCTTAATAACTCTGCCTCTGATTGCTTGTTTTTGAGGAAATATGAAGTTTTGTTTTGTTTTGTTTTTTAACTGTTGTTTTTTTTCTCTATTGCTACTTAGAGTAGTATGATATTTATATCAAACCTTCCTCCTTTTAAGAGCAGTAAACTAGTATATAATTTTAATCCTTTGGATACCACTTTGTTGCATGGTAAAACTGATTTCTGTCTGAAATATATAGGTTGCAGATAGCCTACGTGTTCATTTCTTTCTATATAGTACTTTAAGGCAAGATAAGCTTAAAAACGTGCTTAACGGGATCAATGATTAGCTGATGGCCTTTCTTATGGGAGAGTTGCACTATTGGCCATCACTTATGGACAGAGAAAATAAAGCTTGGATTGGAGTCTGAAAACTATGATGAAAGCCCACCTCAGACAATCTTTTGAGCATAGAGAAGAAAAATTTCTTTGTTCTCCCTTGACACTTTGGCTTTGGGAAAGGAGCAGGGGTCTAGAATAGGCTAAAAGAATAAATAAATATATTTGATATATTATTTTATGTAAGAGACTCTCAAAAGATGGATACTTTTTGTTATCTTCACAAACAATATACCATGTTTTCTAAAACACTTTACCAGTACTGTTGTAGTCCAAGGGAAGAGCAATTTCCCCTGAGATAAGAGCACACACTCTTTGAAAGTAATCCCAGGTATGAGGATTAGAAAGATAACTTGAAGCTTCATTTCTTTTATCTTATCACATCTTTGCTCCCTCATAGGAGTATAAGTGATAAGTTCTGTTTCAAAGAACACCGCACTGGAGCTGTACAAACTGAAGCAAAAATTTTTCCCAACTTGTTATGGGCGAGAGGGAAAGAAAGACTGTCCCTTACTGACTCTCGGAAAGTGTATATAACGCATGTGACTGAAATGTCCCATCTTTAGATTATGTGCTTACACCTGGAGAGGGCAAATCGTAGCAAATTTGAAGTGGGCACGTTCAACGCTTTAGCAGAGCGGTGATGCCCTTCGGCATAAACTGCAACAAGAAAGATAGCACAATTTAACCACAACAAGAATTTTTCAATATAGAAGACTTCTGGCATTGGGGTACAAGACAGGGTGGCTTAAAGGACACATCTCACCCTCCCTGCTTTGCATTCCCTTTCTTAGGAAGAAGAGCACTTAGGTGTCACCAATGGGTTCTGACGTTTGCATCAGAAGGTGGGCTGAAACCAGAGCTTCGAGTCTGGCTTGGGGAGCTGGGGAGACCCTGAACCGCACACTTCTCTTTGTGAAAAGGAAGGCTGACTCTATAGTTGGTTTTGCTTTCCTTTAATTTTTGGTGCTCAAATAAAGTAATACACCTAAAGTAATTTATTAATGTGGTCTAAAAAGCAAAGTTAATTTATGATGATACAGTAGAGTGATGCATGAACCGCATGATGAATATTTTAAAAACACAAGAAAGGAATTAAAAAGCAGACTTGAATGTTGACCAAAAAATAGATTTCACTGACAATAAAAAGAATTTTGGTGATGAAAAAGAATATATACATGTATAACTAAATCACTTTGCTGTACAGAAATTAACACAACATTGTAAATCAGCTATACTTCAGTAAAATATTTTAAAAAAGAAGAATTTTGGTGAACATAACTTGACATAAGTCAACTACTTTTAAAGGGATCAAGTTTAATACATTAAAAAGGTGGTACAGTATAACATTATTAATTTAGACAACACATATTTTAATATTTGTGATCACTGTATCAGATCTAGGTTGAAATAAATGCGTTTACTATCCGTGAGGAAAAGGCTTAAAAAACTGAACAAGATATGTGTAAAAGATTTGTGTAAAAGGAACAGAAATTTCAGATGCCAAGGACCAGGGAAATGTGATATAATTCCATTAAACAGAGATAGGAAATGGGACATATTTATTTTGGACACCAGCTGGAACATTTAATTACTAAGTCACCAAAAGAACCTTATTCTATAAAGACCTTACTTATAAAGTAGTTTCATGGCATGCACTCAAGGACATTATTACAACAGGGCTCACAACACATCATTCGTATCCATTTCCTTTAATAATCTATTAGGGACCTGCAGTAGAGTGAAAAAGCAGCATTTCTTTTAAACTCCTCTATAATTCAGATGTTATCAGTGTGGACTAAACCTGTGGTCAATTAAACCTGAAGTAGAGCAGTTTTTACATTTCTTGAATCTAGTGGACTTGAAAGCAAATACTATTTTATGATATGTTAATAACACAAGGAATTTTACTAGCAATACTTAGCGGAACATAAAGACGCCTAAGCTCTACCTATCTGCACAGCAGCAGAATGCATCTCAGAACGACTCCAACCGTAACTCTTAGTCAAACACATTATTAGCTCAGTCCATTTACATGGGAGAATGCTCAGTAGAGACCTGGGAATATGCTTTAAAGTCACAATCAGAATTTTTCTCCAAAATGTCCTTGTGTGTATAAATACCAAGCCTGAACTGTGAATCAGAAACCATAACAGGTGGCTCTAATTTGTTGCAATCTGAAAATAATCTAATTTGTAGCTGAACCAAAGTTTTGCTTCTCCCCCAATCCTGAGAACCAATTCAAAACAAATGAAACCTTATTTTTTTTTTTCCCCAGAAATTATTGAACCATACATTTTAAAACACCAAAATATTCTCAGAGCCCAAGATGGCCTCGGTATTTTAGTTAACTTAGAACTCTGAGAGACAAACACTAGTGCCAAAAGGGACCTTGTGGCCAATTAGATTGCGGGTCATCAGTAGAATTATTCTTATCAATGCAAAGTACAAGTAAATCCCATAGAGGTAAAGGGGAATTTTTTCCTCTCATTTGTAGTTTATGGATATACTCATTCCAAGTAAGGCTATTCTATTTTGCTTCCTAGTTTCTTTTCCCTTCTATAACTTCATACAATCAGAATGCAAGATCATTTCCTACTATCTGGATGATTCTTTTATTAAGATCAAGTTCTCTTTTGTACAGAATTTGCGTGGTGTTATGCATAATTAAGCACTTGATGAATGTGACTCTTATACAATAAGATTATTATGTCTTCAAACATTTAATCAATTTTGCCCTAAATTATAGCTTATTATCAATATCCCACTTAGCCTCTGATAATCATCTGCTATCATGTTGATAGATGCTCTGATATAAAGATTTTTATGAGTGTTGATCAGTATATAGAATTGAAGTAACTATATTACTAGTATGGTTTAATTTAAATGTTCTCATAGATACAGCCATTTGGTTCAGTTCTGATATGAGTTCAAACTGGAAAAGCTTTTTGAGAATATAATATTTAAAGAAGAGTAGCACGCTTCATGAATTTAAAGATCAAATTGTATTATATCAAGTGTTGTTTTAAATATTAAGTAGTATAATGTGGGAAATATGCATTGCATTATCAAAATCTTAGGGGAAAAAGATTTCTGTCTAAAATGTTAACATAAATTCTTTTTCATTGAACATTATATTTCGGGGGGAAGAGTGTCATCTTGTAAGATCAGCATTATATATTGCATTTAAGGAAAAAACTTAGAGATTGGTTGAATCTTTTCTTAAGCTTCTCTTTTCATCTTTCATTACATACTTTCCTTATTAAAAAAAAAACCTTTTAACTCCCTTGTGAGGTGCTGATAGAACTTTAAAAATGAGAGTCAATTTCTGCTTAATTCGGAGGCACAGAGAGGGTAGGGCATGGGGAGGAATCCAGCTTCAAAAGGAAACGAGGCATGAAAGAAAGTCACCTTGTTAGCTGACAGGGCTGTGTATTTGCTTCAGGGATCGGAGTTTTATTGAGTATTCCTGGTTTAAATGGTCACCATAAAGTATGCCATCATTACCTACGTGCAGGTCCTAGATGAATCTACATACCTACACAGATAGATGACAGGATTGCTGGAATTGCTTTATCTTAGCTCAAAAGAATAGAGCTAAGATAAGACAAGAGAAATATGCACAGTTTTGCTGATTTAAATATTAATTTGGAAACTCTGGCCTTAAAGGGGTGAGGGAAAAAACAGAGGACCTTGAGTAATGGATATATTCCTGCCTGCTTTACTAGTTCTGTGTGTTCCCATTGTATAATGGGTGATCAAAACATGTCTGGTGAGTTTTCTTTAAAAAGTACAAGAAGAAAAAAAAAAAAAAAAGTACAAGAAGAAGAAATGCAGACACTTATCTTCGATGCTTAATTTAGTGTTCAGATTACCCACAAATTACAACTCTATTTTATACATCAATTGGGAAAATAATTAAACAATGTTGTTAATATACTACATTTGGAGAATTTTATAACTTATTTCCTATATAACCTTCTTGTTCAAAATTTTGCAGGATGGTGAGCTAAAGAATCATTCCTATAATGTTCTAAGAAAGGAAACTTGGAGTTACATATTATAATAATTGCCCCTCTTTGGGTACCTTTAATGTATAATTTACCAAGTCATGCAGAATTGTTTCTATATAGTTCATATATGGTACAGTCTGTTTCTACCAAGGTTACTCAAGAGCTGTATCGTCTCTCTCCTGTATCCCTGCCATGGTTTCCTTGTTTGACTTCTGTTAATTCTCATTGTCTCCTCCCTCTTTTCACCATACCCTACCTTACCAACGTTGATTCTACATTTTGAACATAGTCTGAATGCTGAAGATATAGTAATTAAAAACCCCTTCCTTTAAAGAAGGATTGGAGACAGAGGGAGAAAGGAACAGAGAGAGAGAGAGAGATTGAGCAGGCAAAAAAGAAACCCTAATTTAAGTGCTGCTACAACAGGGCTAATCAAAGTTGTGTAGCGCCTACAGGAAGGGCAACTATGCTTTGAGGATTTATTAGAAGTAATAATTAAGCGAAGATTTTAACAACAGGATGGGTTTAGCAAGATTTTCCCTCTTTGGCAATAGGTAGTTATGGATAGAAAAGCTTCTCTAGGCAAGGCAAGGCTCAGATGTGAGAGAAAAAAACTAAAAATAGAACTACCAGATGACCCAGCAATCCCACTACTGGGCATATACCCTGAGAAAACCATAATTCAAAAAGAGTCATGTACCACAGTGTTCATTGCAGCTCTACTTACAATAGCCAGGTCATGGAAGCAACCTAAGTGTCCACTGACAGATGAATGGATAAAGAAGATGTGGCACATATATACAATGGAATATTACTCAGCCATAAAAAGGAATGAAATAGTGCCACTTGCAGAGACATGAACAGACCTAGAGACTGTCATACAGAGTGAAGTAAGTCAGAAAGAGAAAAACAAATATCATACAATATTGCTTATATATGGAATCTAGAAAAATGGTACAGATGAACTTACTTGCAAAGCAGAAACAGACACACAGATGTAGAGAACAAACTTATGGATACCAAGGGAGGAAGGGGAGGGTGGGATAAACTGGGTGATTGGGGTTGACATATATACACTACTATGTATAAAATAGATAACTAATGATAACCTACTGTATAGCACAGGGAACTCTATTCAATGCTCTGTGGTGACCTAAATGGGAAGGAAATCTAAAAAAGAGGGGATATATGTATACATATAACTGATTCACTTTTCTGTACAGCAGAAACTAACACAACATTGTAAAGCAACTATACTTCAATTAAAAAAAAAAAAGAAAGAAAGAAAGAAATAACCAATGGAGACAGGGCTCCTTAGAGAAAGTAATTTTCATCTTGAAACCTGGAACTCTTTATCATTTTACTTTGATTCCATCTTCAAGCCTTCACTGCATGTGAAGATGGAATCTGAGGAAAGTGGGAAGCTCTGGTAGACTCCATTCTTTGAAAGATTTATTCCCAATGATTTTCTCATCTTAGTTTTTTTTTTCATTCATTCATTTATTTATTTATTTATGGCTGCATTGGGTCTTCGTTGCTACGCGTGGGCTTTCTCTAGTTGCAGTGAGCAGGGGCTACTCTTCGTTGCGGTGCGCGGGCTTCCCATTGCGGTGGCTTCTCTTGTGGAGCACGGGCTCTAGGCGCGCGGGCGTCAGTAGTTGTGGCACGTGGGCTCAGTAGTTGTGGCTCGTGGGCTCTAGAGCGCAGGCTCAGTAGTTGTGGTGCACGGGCTTAGTTGCTCCGCGGCATGTGGGATCTTCCCAGACCAGGGCTCGAACCCGTGTCCCCTGCATTGGCAGGCAGATTCTTAACCACTACACTGCCAGGAAAGTTCCTCTTATCTTAGTTTGAAAGCTGGAAACTACAGGCCAGAGCTGTGACTGGGACACACACAACAGGTGCTGGACAAACTCTGTTATATCAGTGAAAGAATAAATATTCTATTCTTGGTTAAGCACTATTTAAACCAAATTGCATAGAACTGAAGAACAATAAACATGGATATTTATCCAATTATGGTAAATTGTTCTTGAAAATTCAATCTATATAATTCACACCTGTATTTTGCCAAAAAGTGTTCTATGTTGTACCTATTACTCACAGAATAATTGTAATAGGATAAATATAGAGATTGTTCCTACATATTGGAAGCTCCCCTGTAAGTGTTTTGATCTTCATTCACTTTTTTGCCCAAAGAATTTGTGAGCCTTTGTAGACATCTGTTAAAACAAACAGCTGTCCCAGTGGTTGATGGTTCTTTGATATATGGTTGTGATTTTTGGAGAAGGGACACAGAAGTCTTTGTCAGAATCATGTACTAATATACATGCTATTATCTAAAGGTTTGATGTAAATTGGATTTTATGTTTCCCACATTAAAACTTTAAAGAAAGAAAAAACTCCCTGGGTCAAAATTTAATAACAGATGTCATTAATTTTTGTTTTAATCCTCTAATTCAGTCTGTTAATATGACAAAAGCCAATAGTTCTCTGGTATTTTAGTGACTTTTTTTTGGTGAAGATTTTATTTGTCATTTTCATCATGTAATTGAGATAGCAACAACCTAACTAGTCACTAAATTCTAAAACTTATTATAATTGTTGACATGGTTGTATTTCTTACTAAACCAATATATTCAGTCAATGAAAAAAATTCAATGAGGTAAGAACGTACAAATGTATAAAATCAACGTGACGGTAACTTAGAATTATATAACACAATTTCTGCCTCGAAAAACAAATATTACATTGAAAAATTTTTAAATATTTGAGAATTTCCTAAGAGAGTTACAAAATATTCTGACATGAATATATCTAAAATGTTCTTTTAAAAAATTTACTTCCACTAATTTGCTCCATTATATCAGCAGCAAAACATTAATTTTTCAAATTTAATTAAAATCTTTTGAAAGAAGACTACAGGACAACACTACTTACTACTCAACACAGTTGCTTAAGCAATTAAAAAAGTGCAAGTTAATGATTCTGTTCACAAGATTTTACAGATCATTCTCCATTTTGCCAAAAATTACTATTCATACAAATAACTTTAATGTTCATATTGTCAAGTATTATATTTTCCATTTAGTGCTTTTATATACAATTTCCTTTTCCTAAGACTAAATATATATACTTTTCATATATATATATATAATTTAAATAAGTAAACTTTCACCTTTGTCATAAAGCTCTTCCAAACAGACCAGAGGAAAGCTACCAGGTTATCTCTTTTACTGTGTTCTCTTCTTGAAGAATTACAGCCCTAGTCTCTTCATTTGCTTGTGTTTGCACTTGTTCTGTCATCCTATAAAGCACTTACACCTAAATTTGTTATCATCCTTCCATATTTTAGTCTAATGCTGCTCTACTGCAGTGTGTATATATTGTGAACTTCTCTACAGGTCTTCCTGTTTGAAATAACATATTCGTAAGAGATGAGGGTGGATCACTATGGCTTAATAGACAATGGTCCAGGAAACCAAATCCCCCTCCTTTTTTAATGATATCACCAGAAACAATCACAGGCAATATGCCCATACATTCTATATTGTTTTTGATTCATCCTTACTTTCTTAGTGTGCTAGTGGGCAAACCTGCTTATGCTAGAGAGAAGGGACATGGGATCTCTGGAGGAAAAAAAAAACAACAGTGGACCATTTGATACTATTTAGTTTAATGATAAAAAGAGTAATGGATGAGTTAAGGGGCAGTTTCATGCCTTAGAATCTGTTTAGATGAATCTTTTCAATAGTCTCGACTGCCACTAAAAAAATTATGTGAGAAAGAAGGATTCTTTTCAACTTCATCACACATTCTAATAAGAATTTATAACTTTTGCAGGTTTTTAGATATTTAAGCACGAGCAGAGTGCCTTTCTCCTAGAGGAATTCAATACTGGTTGAACTACACTAAACAGTGCACACACAAAGCCTGCTCATAGCAAGCTTCATTCAAGCACCTAAATTCTAAAGTGAGCATTCTCCATTAACATTTTTGCTTGCATTTCTTTTGGGAGATACATGAAATCATACTTTTTTAAGATTATAATGTTATATATATTATGTATCATATACATGAATGAAAACTCTTTTTTCATATTTAAGTCCTTGATTTTATTTTTTCCTTTAAATCTTTAAAAATAACATGTTCAGCAAAACGATTTTGTAGTTTTAGCCATCTGAGGGTTAATAATTGGGGGTTAAGTCATATGATACAAAATACATAACACAGTAGTTCATTGAAGTGAGTCTATTGTAGTAACAATACTTAAAGAAAAGTAGACAGAATCGAACTTACAGATAAATGAATTATGTACTAGTTTCACTGTCTGATATCAAACTGAGCTAGAAAATAAAGTTTTTCCTTCTCTTTTCACCAGTTAAAATAAGCAAAATTATATTTTAAAATCTATTAAACACTAAGAATTTTTCATATACTGGGAAAAGGTTTAAAGGTTTAAAGTATTCCAATTGCTCAAAGTAATGCTTTTAATTTGAAAATGTAAAATAAAGTAGATACATTCTTGATAAACAGAAAAAATATTAACAGTTCTTCCAAGGAGTGTGCATTTTGGGACTCTTTTCCCACAAAAATTTATGTACAGACCAGTACATTTCAGATAGGTTAAAAATCCAACAGGGACCTCCCTGGTGGTCCAGCAATCAAGACTCTGCGCTCCCAGTGCAGGGGGCCCGGGTTCGATCCCTGGTCGGGGAGCTAGATCCCGCAGGGCACAACGAAAAGAGCCCGCAGGCCACGACTGAGACCCGGCTCAGCCAAATAAATAAGTATTTTAAAAATAAATTAATTAAATAAAAATCAAACAATTCCAGATAAATTAAAATGAGCTTTCCTAGAAAACTTCTACCAGTAATGTGGAAATGTAAATGCTATATCAATTTAAGGTATGCAAAATGGATATAATTCAGACAAAATAATAGCACGTTTTAAGTGACATCACAGAGATCAGGGTAAATGCATGAAAGCCAGCCATACCACAACAAAACAGATTGGGGTAACAGATCATTTTATGAAGATCCCGTACAAATTACAACCTATAAATGGTTACTAGTTTTCCCACACTTGAAGCAAGCCTGACCACGATGTTTTAGCAACAATGTTGTACTTACTAGATTCAACTTCTTGTCCAAAAGAAGAAATAGCTTCCCTATTCTTAAGCACAGTTAAGGATAGAAGACAAAAGTGTAGGAAAAGGAAACCATATTTGTAGCCAGATTCACTCTAAGAATCATAGTATCAGAAAGTCAGCACAACAGAGGAAAGCATAGTTTGGCCAAATGCTCAGGTTGATCAAATTCAAACCTAGTGTATGGTTTGCATCCAAAGGTCTCAAACACTGTTCTGGCAGCTCAGTCAGCCCTGGAAGATCTGCTGGGGTCGCTCTCTCACAGTGCGTCCTATAAATCTTCTCACACCGTCCCCTAGGCAGTGTGGAGGAATCCTTCTTCCTCATCTCTTCTCTGCTAGAAAATCTCTGGAACTTGTCTTTGAACAGACCGGTGGTGCAGCAAATGTTCACTGGATGAACTGTAGTTATGCTCTCTAAATGTTTCTATACTTTGATAATGCGCATTTTATAAAAGTATACACATACAAACACACATATCTAAGTCTTTTACTTTACTGCCTTTACAGCATCTTAATGTAAAAAATTCCTTTCATATTTTTCGCCTTCTGCATCTCATCCCCTTCTAAACATTTTCTCTTTTTTTTTTTTCTCATAGACTTGCCCACTTCACAGAGCGGTTTAAATTCAAATGTGAAAGTGATGTTTCTAAAAATCCTTAACACTAACCCATATAAACATGTAATACCCACTTTTTTAAAACATTGACTGGGAAGCTAAGCAGGGTCGGTCCTGCTTAGTACTTGGATGGGAGACCACCTGGGAATACCGGGTGCTGTAGATTTTTTTTGATTTCTGTACTTCTTTTTTATTTATTTATTTATTTTAACAGCTTTGCTGGAGTATAATTGCTTTACAACAGTGTGTTAGTTTCTGCTGTATAACAAAGTGAATCAGCTATACGTATACACATATCCCCATGTCTCCCCCCCTCTTGCGTCTCCCTCTCACCCTCCCTATCCCACCCCTCTAGGTGGTCACAAAGCACCGAGCTGATCTCCCTGTGCCATGCGGCTGCTTCCCACTAGCCATCTGTTTTACATTTGGGAGTGTATATATGTCCCTGCCACTCTCTCACTTCATCCCAGTTACCGGGTGCTGTAGACTTTAAAAATAAACAAGTAGGGCTTCCCTGGTGGCGCAGTGGCTGGGAATCCGCCTGCCAATGCAGGGGACACGGGTTCGTGCCCCGGTCCGGGAAGATCCCACATGCCGCAGAGCGGCTAGGCCCGTGAGCCACAACTACTGAGCCTGCGCGTCTGGAGCCTGTGCTCCGCAACAAGAGAGGCCGCGACAGTGAGAGGCCCGCGCACCGCGATGAGGAGTGGCTCCCGCTTGCCACAACTGGAGAAAGCCCTCGCACAGAAACGAAGACCCGACACAGCCAAAAATAAATAAATAAATTAAAAAATAAAAAATAAAAAAAATAAACAAGTAAAAATAAAAGGCTGAGTGTCCTGAAGACAGATGATCTCTGGACTACCAGGGAAGTGCACTGTGGATCATCACTGCGTGAATGAGTAAGTGCGTGAAGGAAGGATGAATTTAGCTACTTGTACTTAGAATTCGGACATTTAAAAAATAACAGATAAACGCTATTAAGTAAACTAACAATATTTAACATGCACTAGGTACTTTCGAAGTCTCTTCTTGTTTAGTTATCAGGGCAACCCCCCCAGTGTCAACATTACCATCCTCATTTTTCAGGTAAAGAAACTGAGGATATGTGACGTTATCGGGATATACACAGATAATAAATGGAAAAACCATATTTTGCTCCATATTGTTCTCTCTTCCCTATCTGCTGGTCTGCAATTAGATCCTGAGCCATTCGAGGAAAAGTATTGATATTTCTCTTATAACAAGGTAACACCTGGTATGATATGCACTTGACAAAGTTTAGCTCATCAATTACCATCTGACACTTAGCAGGTCATCTTAAGTGAATAGATTTAATCATTTTATTATTATTTTCTTCTATTTTTTCTCATTTCTTCTTTGGCGCAAGGGGCTCTTTGACAGTTTTATTACAACATTTACTGCTTTCCTCTCTAGCTGCTTTTGTCAAACTCAAATGGAGAAGAGTCAGGAGCTTGCCTTTTTATGTAGGAACTTATTAGGAAAATTATTTAACAAGTTGTGGGTATTGCAAGACTAGACAAAATGTCTTCTGATCCCCAGTCTGGTGGTCTTTTCATAATATTATGTTACTTTTCACATCGTGTCCCAAACTTCACATCATGTTCACAGAGTAGGCACTGAAATGTCATAAAGATCCAGACACAGAAACAGCACACTGAATGAAGTAAATTATAAATTACATTTTATGGTAATGGACGGGGTCTAGAAACTTTAAAACAACACACAAATTCTAATGCTAGATGTGTCTGTGAAAGAATAATATAGAATAATGCTGGTCCTTGTTGCACTGGGGTTAGAGTGGGCCCCTTTTTGTCCCATAATTTCCCTAATTAGTCTCAACTGTGTTCTCCCTTGAAGTTCGCAGGCCAAGATAGTATCTGCTTTATTGCCATGGGAAGAAAACCTGCTCGTATTGAGCTTTATTAGATACTCCATTCTCTCATCTAGAATCCTATTAAGTTTCCCCTTGGCATTTTCTAAATCAATTAGTTTTAGCCTTACCCTCCTTAATATGCTCCTTTTGGAGGCGCCTAATTTGAGTCCTTAACTCTGGTATTTGTAGTTGCCTTTCCCTTTTCTTTTGGGCAAAGATTTCAATCAATTTTCCCTGCAATACTGCTTTGCTAGCGTCCCACAGAGGCCTATCTATGACCTCACCATTATCACCGTCTGCTAAATATTCAGCCCATATGTCTTTGAGCTTTTCCCTAAACTATTGCTGCCGAAGGAAGTAATTATTACTTTACCATCTTAGCACTCCCCTGTCACTTTTCAAGGGAAATAATTCCACACCCAAATGAATCATTGCAGGGTCCGAAACTAGAATCCTGGCAATAGAATAGCAACTTTGCCCTCAGTCTCTAGCGGGAATAAGAAAAAAAAAATGGTCTGAAAAAGGAAGAACAGTTTATAGAACAAAATGTGACTTGTGGTCATGAGCATGCTTATTTGTTGAAAAATCAATAGAGATGGTTAGTAGATTGTACAGTTACAAAGAATTAGAGGATAATTAAATTTTAGCACCATGAAGAACATGAGAATTCTCTATAATTATCAGGGAATTGTTTCAGTAATTTATTACTTATTTAGTTCAGGTATTTGTTTTTATAAACACACATAAATAAAATGCACAGTAAGCTCTTAATTCACTTAAAATAAATTGAAAAAAGACTGGAAGGAAATATATAAAATATCATTTCTAATCTTATTTTTAAGAATGGATAATTTATAGATCATTTTAATTTTCAAGTTAATACTTTTCCAAATACTCAACAGCAATCACATTTATCATTAGAAGGAAATTAAAAAAAAAAAAAATTAAATTAGGGACTTCCCTGGTGGCGCAGTGGTTAAGAATCCGCCTGCCAGTGCAGGGGACATGGGTTCGAGCCCTGGGCCAGGAAGATCCCACATGCCGCGGAGCAACTAAGCCCATGCGTCACAACTACCGAGCCCGTGGTCTAGAGCCCGCGAGCCACAACTACTGAGCCTGCGAGCCACAACTACTGAAGCCCATGTACCTAGAGCCCGTGCTCCGCAACGAGAGAAGCCACTGCAATGAGAAGCCCGCGCACCACAACGAACAGTAGCCCCCACTCGCCGCAACTAGAGAAAGCCCGCACGCAGCAACGAAGACCCAATGCAGCCAAAAATAAATAAATAAACAAATTTATAAAAAAACAAAAAAACACATTAATACCTATGGACTGTAATCTGTGTAATTTGTGTTCTTTGAGATTCACAGACTAAAACTGTGATTATCTTATAGAACCAAGAAAATTGAGTTCCATTGTTTTGCAACTCTATATACTATGTTTCCAGTGAATGTACTATTCTAGAAATATGCATTACCTATTTCTGTTAAAATAATGTATTTTTTCCCAAATAAGCTTATACAGTTTTAAGTAAATAAACTGAGATACATATATGGCACTACCAGCTAGTGTCACAGAACTGGAAAAATAAATTCCAGAAAAGACAGCATAAAGAAATACATACAAACATAAAATCAGTGATGAGCAAGACCACAAGAAGGTAATTTTTACTTCCTAAATAAGTTTCAATAAGGCATGTAAAAGCTAAAGAAAATTATTCATCATTCAGTAATCCATTAAATACTGGATACCATGTTTCTGTAGGAATATGACATTTACGATGCATCAGTAGTCTGCAGGAAACACCATGGAATGTTCTGTGTTCCAGGATTTCAGTCGCCACTACAAACTGCACTTGGTATTGATGGGGAGATCCACTGCAGTCACCACCCCCCTAGAGCACACTTAACATAGCAAGAAAGCATCCAATAAAACCTTAACTCAACACATTTCTTTTCACATTGTTTGGGAAGTTGAATCATAAACCCTGCACTAAAGGTGGCCCCGAGTGGCACTGGGAATGTTAAGTGCCATAACTGCCTCTATGCCTGTGTTGTTTCTAAGTGTTCTATTCACTAAGGACGCTTCTACTCATGCTTAAATTCTCCTATTACCATTTTATCAGCATCCTGAATGTCTTCTACATAGAGAAGTTTGAAATCCAAAAATGATTTTGGTTTATAGGGGTCACAGATACCGAGAACACGATTATATTAAAGATAACATTTTAATGATCAAAATTGGGCAGTGGCATGAAGCTATTTTATCTGCATGTAGCTTTTTCCTTTGGATTCTAATATTAGTTGTTTGGGCCACAATCATTTTTAAATTTTAATTTTTCTGGTGACATTTACTTTTCAATGTATTGCATTTTACGAAAGCAGTGTCCAAGACAGATGGAAAATTTACAAGAAAATGTTCCTTCAACAAGATAGTTTGAGAAACACTGTCCTAGGCCATAAAAGACATATCCACAAATTTCAAAGTTTAAATTTCATACAGACTACACTGAATGACTATAACTCATTTAAGAAATAAATCAGTAATTTACAAAAATCAAAATAAACAATCAAGGACAGACTCATGGGTCTAGGGGAGAATCACAAAGGCATTTAGGAATCACTTACAACTGATCAATAACAGATCAAAACTTGTGGGATCTAGATTAAGGCAGTGAGTGGAAAGAAATTTGCAGTGCTAAATGGTTAACTGGAAAAAAAAAAAAGGAAAGCTGAAAATTAAATAAACTAAGTATCCAAAATTGGGGGCTCAAAAAGGACAATAAAATAAGTCTAAAGGAAGTAGAAAGGAATATTGTGATATGAGCAGAACTAATAAAAAGGAAATAAAAATTAAATAAATGACTCAATAATCCAAAGCTTGGTTTGTTAAAAAGTTTCATAAACTTGACAAACCTAATGCAAAACCCAATATATATATATAAAGCTGGCTTTTTTTGAGAAACAGAATATTTTTGGGTTTTTCTTTTTTCAAAGGAATAATAGTTATTAGTAATTTTCTCTTGTTAGTTATATTTGTTAGCCCCTATCTATATTCCTATTGTCAACAGGACTGAAAGAAATTTGCAAAAGAAACTACCACTTTCACTAGTCCTCTGAATGCAGGGTGAGACACTAACTTATTCTGCAGCTAGTCAGCAGGTGGGAGTAGCGAGCAAGGGGAGATGAAAGCTTGCCCCGAGGCCTCAAGAACAGGAAAAGCAAGCGAGAGCTTGTGCCAGAGAGGAGGTACTGTGTTTTCAGTAGGACAAAGACACACGGAAAAAGAAACAATCAAGTTATTTGGTGGCAGAGGGGAGGGACAAATACACTTCCGGTTTACTTTTTAAGGAAATGAATAGGTGAGTCTGCATGAGCCATTTGGTTTACAAAAGAAGCCCTTCTGAGCATAGCCTGGATGGCTAAGAGGACAAATTTGTTCCGCAAAATGAAGCAGAAGAATACCGAGTTTCCAAATGCAGCTCTGGAGAGAGGGGTCATGGACCTGGGAAGAGGGAGAGGTAGGAAGAGTTGAGGAAGATTTAGGGTTGGATTCACGAAGGAATCATCACATCATTGGGTCACTGGGATGAAGGGGTTGGTTGGCAGAATACTGTAAATGGGAGAACTCCGACATGAAACACGAATTTTAAGCAGTTCCCTGTATTTTGATTTGCTGCAATATCTTCCCACAGTACCAGAACATCTGGAAGTGTCTTGTATTAGTGATCTTCTGAACAAGGGAACAGAGGCAGTGTGCAGGGTTGGATAAAGTAGGATGAATGGGGAAAAGGAAGGCCCTGGGTTCTCCGCTCTGTGTGAAATGGGATGCTCGGACATTTTTATTCAAATGTTAAGAGACAGAGAGACCTGGGAGGATGGAAGAAGTCTAAGAACCCTAACAACCCGGATTTGAATTACCAGGGCCTTGAGCTGTAGAAGATAGTACCTAAGGCAGAAGAGCAACTCAACATGTTTTCAGATGGTAAATAACTAAAGAAATAAGAAACATACTGTGACAGGACAGGAAATTCATTAAGTTATTAACATAAACCATATGCTCTTAAACTCCTGGTCTTACCTCTAAAACCTTTACTTTTATTTATAAGGACTGACACCAAAACCAGGATGCCATCTTCAGTAACTTTACGCCTTCCCCACCACACATTCGTCCAGCTGAGCTAAGCATGGGCTTAAATCTACATTCTATTTTCCTAGACACTCTGCTGCACCGCTTTTCTCGTAAATAATCCTTGTGCAGTGGCTCAGATCCCAAACATTTTCCGCCACAAACTCTTCAGTCCTTTTGATTTTGGGGCAGATGGCTGTGTTCAGTTTAGAGAACTAGGGACAATGAATTGTCACCAGAAGTGAAAGCCCACCAGAGCCCGTGACTGGCAATATCATCTTGCATTGACTGCACTCACAGTAAATATAAAGATCCACAGTTGAGATAGCACATCATCTTTTTTTTTAATAAATTTATTTATTTTATTTATTTATTTTTGGCTGAGTTGGGTCTTCGTTGCTGCGCGCGGGCTTTTCTCTAGTTGCAGCAAGCGGGGGGGGGGCTTCTCTTGTTGCAGAGCATGGGCTCTAGGCACATGGGCTCAGTAGTTGTGGCTCGCGGGCTCTAGAGCACAGGCTCAGTAGCCGTGGTGCACGGGCTTAGTTGCTCCGCGTCATGTGGGATCTTCCTGGACCAGGGCTCAAACCCGTGTCCCCTGCACTGGCAGGCGGATCTTAACCACTGTGCCACCAGGGAAGCCTGAACACATTGTCTTTTGATATATTAGCCTTCAGACTTTAAACGGACCTATAATCTTCCGCATAGAATTCACTGATCCTGTACAAGGATACAGGTACAACTAGGGTGGGCAAGGATATGTGGCCATATTGTCTACGATAAAAATCCTTCAAGGGGCTTCCCTGGTGGCGCAGTGGTTGAGAGTCTGCCTGCCAATGCAGGGGACACGGGTTCGAGCCCTGGTCTGGGAAGACCCCACATGCCGCAGAGCAACTAGGCCCGTGAGCCACAATTGCTGAGCCTGCGCGTCTGGAGCCTGTGCTCCCAACAAGAGAGGCCGCGATGGTGAGAGGCCCGCGCACCGCGATGAAGAGTGGCCCCCGCTTGCCGCAACTGGAGAGGGCCCTCGCACAGAAACGAAGACCCAACACAGCCATAAATAAATAAATAATTTAAAAAAAAAAATCCTTCAATAAGGAGTTAGGCAAAACTGGTTTAACATACATTTTGCATTTTATCTACCTAGGGTATTCCCATTAAAAGGAATAATTAATTTTTATCAGTAGCATTTATCATTTGTTACGTATACTTTCCCATTCTGTGCTTTCATGTATATCATTATTGGCTGCCTCCAAACTGCCTGTTTCTCTCATATCTAAAATATGTAAGCATGAAACTCTATGATAACCATCCACAGACTTATGTGTTATGATTCTTTTATTATTATTATTATTATTATAATAAATTAATTGGAACACAGAACCACACCTTCTATTTTCCACAAAGGCTAGACTCTGTAGCCGTGGGAGTCTTACACACAGTAAATTCATAATAATAATTTTTTGAACAAAGGACCTATTTTTGAATTCAAAAATGGGAGGTAGTATAATCCTTTCTACCATGTCTAGCGATTCAAAAGTGATACAACTCGTCTGTCTCCCACACTTCACCCTGTCTGATTTCTGCTCTCCATGTTGGAGAGCGAGATGGGAGAGTTACGGAAGAGTATTCCTTGCTTACAGAATTAACAGTCCTCTTTCTTTTCCCTTCCAAGCAATTGATACAGAAAATGACAAAGAAGAGAGAAAATTCACAATTATACATAAAAGTCAAATAAGCACAATCCTCCCCTTCTCCCCTTTCCACTTTTTAGCACATTAACAGTAAATGAACTATAGAAGGAACCCTAGGGGCTCCCACGCAGAGCTTTCCCCCTTTACCCTGCCCCAAGAGAGTTATTCAATGCGCGTTTCTACAGCTATGATCCGTGGTTATTAGAAAAAGGCTCATGCAGATATCCATTATCATGCAAAAACGTAAGCAGATTTCAATCACTGCACATAGTGTTTTACACCTTTATTAAAAATATTACAAAGCACGAGAAACAAATGCTCTGGAGAATGAGAGGAGGAAGAAAGAAGCCTAGCTTTTTAAAATAATTATCACTCTATAAAAATTAAAAATCAGTGCTATTTTAACAAGGATGTTTGTTATGCTGTAATATGCACATCAAATGCTGTATCTGAAAAGGGTTAAAGAACCAATCACAGGGGTCATTCTGACACGTGCTCCAGAATGCCCTGATGAACAGCATCTCTCCCTAGTGCATTAGACACAGAGGTGCAGTCACTGAAGCAAAGTTTACTGTGGTCATCTATCAGCTGTTCAAATAACCAGGCCTGATCCAATCCTGTGTCAGCCTGACGGACTTCGCTAGTTAAACCTCACATCCTTCCTTCCAGTGCATTAAAAAATGCCGGTCTCCTATCTGGCCACCTGACCAGGAGAATGAGGTTTTGAGGCAGAGCATTTAATGCGACTGGGAATAACAAAATATTCATCTGCATTCTTCCTACTGAGGAAATAAGGCAAGGTCATAAAATCAGGATGATCAGATTTCCTATTATCAACTAAGAATGGATGGGAAATTTTTTAAAGATAATTTCAAGACTGAAAGCATGATTAACTTAAATGGCAAGGCTTCCAACAAGACAGGACGCTCAGGCCTTACACACGTAATAAACAAGCATTCGTGTTGACTTAAAGCTCTGCTGAAGACATCCAGGTAAGATTTTATTGAATTTGTGTTTCATTAGTTGTGAGACACAAAAAACTGCCAGCTAGCACTTGTACAACTTTACCTCCTATGATGATTCAGTCCAGAGACTTGAGCAAGTGTTTACTGTGGAATTTATCTGTCTCCACCCCAATACTTCACGCAAATATGTGTTGGGTTGCTCGTGTGGCACTATTTATTAAAAGTTCAAATCTTATATAATTTAGCCCTAGCAAAGCTTTCTCAGGTAGATGTTTTTATTATTCCTGTTTCACTGATGAGGAAATTGAGACATATTTAAGTAATTTACTTGAGAGTAAACAACAAGGAAATATCAGAGCTAGGATTTAAACCTAGATATTATGACACCAAAATTGCTTTTCTATGAAAAGCATTTTAAGTACTTATGTAATCCTAAAGTTTATTTTGGCCATAATTTTAATCTTTTACTTAACAAAGAACTGAAGTCTGTTTCTTATACTCTTTGAGAGTACTTATGCATGTGTTTCTCCTGCATGCAGCAGATGAATCTTTTTAGAATATCCAAAGAATCATTATAGGACCAAATATCCATCATCATATGTGCTTTTTTATATACCCTAGTGAAAAATAGAAGCATTTCATTACAGGGATTCCTGCTTCCCTACTCATTTTCCTCTTTAGGAATGGCTTCCCACTAAATTCATCATCTGAGACTGACTGGAGGGTGAAGACTACGGTCTACCAGGATTGGTCCTTTTCATGCTGCTCTCATCACTATGATGTAGTTCAACCCTAACTAATACTTATTAAGATGCTTTATGACATTTTGGCCTTATGCTGGATATTATAGATTCAATAATTCACATTTAACACCTATGACAGATCAACAGAGCTTGTATGTAAAGTATTCATTATCTAGTAAACCACCTTGAAGAGCTACTAATTTTCATCACACCTATGGGGGCCAAAGCCAAATGTTTCCTCCCTTAGCTGAACCCCCTATAGTCATGGTGGAAAAAATAGGAGAAAATTCCATTTCTTGGTACATGCCTGCATATACAAAGATTCCACAAAAAAATACTGCAGAAATCACATAACATCAAAACACTCGATTGCTTTAAGAACTATGAGATGGGGTTGACCTACATCTAACAGAAGAATGAAGCAGAGTACAGAGCACATGTGAAAGCTGAATGTCCTCAGATGTCAGTGGGAGCTCTGTGGGGTGTAGAACAAGATGAGAACTCACTGCAACTGCACCAATAATGTGGATCATCACATAGCACACTAAGGAATGTGTTGTTAATGCTACCAATTTACCTTATCCTGGCTACAGGTATTTTTTGACAATATAATGGAAGTATATGTGACAAAAAGTGCTGATTTTGTAAGAAAAGACTTGTGAAGAAAGAAAAATAATAGGATCTATGTTTACAGATAAAAGAGAACAGTGAAAACTGGTTTTTAATATAAACACAGAATATAGAGAGATGATTGAAGGCATTATCATAATGGATTTGCTTAGCCACAGTCGATGAAAAAGAAAATATATAAATGTTGAGCATTTATGTATTGAACACTTACTGTATGGGTCTTATGGAGCTGATGAACCTAGTGGCAGGGCAGGAATAAAGCCACAGACATAGAGAGTGGACTTGAGGATGGGGTCAGCAGGGAAGCTGGGGCAAAGTCAGAGTAGCATGGACATATGTACACTACCAAATGTAAAATCGATAGCTAGTGGGAAGCAGCCGCATAGCACAGGGAGATCAGCTCTGTGCTTTGCGATGACCTAGAGGGGTGGGATGGGGAGGGTGGGAGGGAAGCTCAAGAGGGAGGGGATATGGGGATATATGTATGCATATGGCTGACTCACTTTGTTGTACAACAGAAACTAACACAGTATTGTGAAGCAATTATACTCCAATAAAGATGTATTAGAAAAAAAAACTACATTCAAAGACAGTTTATTAATATAAATCCCAAAACGTAATGATTTTATTTTTATGAAGAATATTTCTGAAGGAAGTATTGTTGAGCATTTATATTGTAAACTGGATCTTACAAGGAATAAACGGGGACATTTTCCAATGACAAAAGATTCTGAGTATACGTAGCACCAGAAACTCAATGTAATTTTTTTCTTACAGAGAAAATATGTAAACGCACCTGGAAACATGAGCAGATTCGCGTCAGGCAAAGCCAATATCCTTACACTACAGATTACCTTAGAAATCGATGCCTGGCCACTGTGACACTGATGCTGGCTTCTTCCATATCGGATTTTGAGTGATATTTTAAAATATGAATTGAATCTTTAAGAAGTCAGACATTTATTTTTATAAACTGGAATGAACTGGCTATACTATCTTATTTATTTCTTCAATAAATATTTGCTTTTTGTTGGATTTGTTAGCTCTTAATAAAACTGATCTCACCTAATTGTATGTACAAATTCAACAAGAGCTAACAAAGGGGATTTTATTTCCATTATAAGTTAGCCAAAAATAAAATCTGTGAATCAAGATCTAGATAGTTCTGTCACCAAGGTTTTGTTACCTCAAATAAAAGGAGAAAATGAAAAATATACAATTTTGATTTTTCAGATAATAATAATTACTTCAATGATAATAATAATAGCCAACATTTACCACGTTTTACCACAAGCCAATGACCAGTTAGAAGAATGGGATTCCCATGGTTTGTTCAGAGTAATCATTTTAGGTAGAAGTGTTATTAGAAAATGAACCACCCTATTACTGTTTCCATTATACTCATATTACCAATGAGAGAACTGAAGTTATGCGAATGAGGTCACCCGCTATAAAGGTGTGAAGCCAGGTTTTAAAGTCAAGGCAGCTCCCCACGTCACAGAATATTTCAGCATATCAATTACTGCTAAGTTTATATAGTTATGACATACAGTCTTACTCTTTATAAGTTATTACAATTTATTGTGCTTCCTTTCACTCTGTTAATCCTAAACAGGATCAAATTGAAGGGACTGAACACTAACATATATTATTTGGTATAAAACTTATTGAATCTTCTACATTATATTCAGTTACACCCTAAGCTTCAAGGAGTGATGAATTGTTTGCATAGTCAAGTACAAAAGCCTTAATTCATAAAACATTTTCCTAGTTGAGGAAAATGAATGGCATGAGGACAATAAAAAAGTAAAAGTTACAGCTGAAGTCAAGTGCAAGAGAATTAGAGACAATATATCCTAGCAAGCTGAATAACAAATAGTGTGTGAGGGTGAATAGTACTTGAAGACAGAATGAGAGAGAGGGAGAGAAAGGACAGAAAGATGGAGAGGGAGGGAGAAAACAGTAAATTAAAATGGTAATTAGGCTAATGACTTTTATAAAACCCACTATATTGTAAAATACTCATTCTTTCAACCATAAACTCCAGAAACATGGTCCCTTTATAGCAATGGTTTGAGAAGGTAGCTAGAGTGCTTCCATGAGGGATGTATTTAAAGTTTTTATATGTCTGTGTATGCAAATACATCAACAGAAACCTGGAAATATAACAGTTACCATCACTGTCTGTGACATGTATTTCACTTTCCTCTCTAGCTTTGAAGAACACAGATGCTTAGTGGTGTGTGTGTGTGTGTGTGTGTGTGTGTGTGTGTGTGTGTGTGAGAGAGAGAGAGAGAGACAGCACATGCGCAAAGCAATGACTGAAGTTACGCAGCCGAGACTTTAAATATTATAAAGTGACTGTACCACTCTTACAGAGATAGTCTTATAATATTTCTAATATTGTCTGGCTAATGAGAACCCTCCACACAGATTTCTCTGTCAATACTTTTTAATTATTTTTACCCTACCTCCCTAATCCAATCAAAACCTCTCTTCAGCTACCACCAGCCATCACTTAGAAAGAATCTGATAAATTTTAACTGTACAAAAGAACTTAGGCAAGTGCTGATATCTTCAAATAGTGACGAGCGAGGGTTCTATTTTAATGGAAGATAATGTGTGAGAGAATAATTCTCTAACAGAGGAATGCCAGGTACAAGGAAAAATCTGAGGTCCGTTGACCCACAAAATCAAGGAATATTGACTGATTCCCATCTGGAATGAGTCTAACCCTAGTTGACGTATTTTCAAGCTATTTTATCATGCTGAAAATTTTGAGAAACAAAAATATCTTGACAGTTACATGGTATATAAGATTATTAATGTGAAGCCATTTCGAACTCCTTTTTAGAATGTAAACACTTGTTTCAAAACCCCACACCTGAATTATGATATACATACATATTTTATGTATATTTATAAAACGTGTACAAATTAAAAATATACTGACAATCCCCAGTGACTTAATATAATGCCAGCATTTACATATGAAGTGTTTTAATACATTAAAAAATGCTGTAAATGAAGGACTCCAACGAATAGATCACAACCTTTATACTTACATTTGAAGAGCTATAATAACTATTCTTCGTAGCTGAACAGGTTCTACTGCAGGGTCAGAATTTGGCAGAAGCCGTCATATTCTCGCAAGTAAAAGCAACTAGAGAGCTGTGAAGTCCACCTGGCTGAAGGCCAGCAGCTGGAGGGTGGTATATCACCACTGGAGCTGGAACTGCAGGTGAGAGTGGCTGACCAAAATATACAGTGTTTGTATAATTATCACTGAAAACAGAAGTCTCCTCAGTGACGCCTGCAGTAATTGATAACCTTTACACTCTGGACGGTACTGATTAAACTCTTCAGGAGACACCAAATTATTACAATGGGACTTTCTGGGTCAGTGATGCCTGCACAAAGCATTATGTCCATATGCATGTTTTCAGTGATGTCTGCCATAATTGATAACCTTTACACCACCCTTACATTGGTCAAGGCATTCAAGCCACACCAAACTATTACAGAGTGTATTTCTGGATCAATGACTACACAAAGCTTTATGTACAGTATCACATTCTTTTTCTCAGTAATGTCTGAATATATATCGCATACTAGTGAGGAACAGTGTTTAGAAAATTAAAAAACGTGCTTCTTTGAGGGATGCATTTATTTTATTTGTGCTAAATGGAAATTTTTCCTAATGAACAACTTATCAAAACACATAAAGCATTTAAAAGTAGCATTACTGATTGGGTTAGGCTTTATTTGAACTACTTGGTTTAATTGTAATGATCAAGCTGCCTACTGGGGATTCAATTTTTAATGACTTAATTTAATGTGCTGTCCATTCAAATGTCACCTTGTGAAGTGACAACTTATCAGTTTTCAACTTTAATGGAGCCCAAGCAAAGATAAGGATCATCTGAAACACAGCTCCCATAGCAAGTCTGAATTCTGGCCTACAGACTTAGATTTGTAAGTAATCTAACATCTTTCCCCCTAACGCAGTTTGATTTCTAAGTTGGAGGCTCCATTTTGGGGATGAACAAGGAAGTAAAAAAATAAACACAGCACACCTCATACCTCCCCCCGCCACCCACCTTTTTTTTTTAACCAACAGCCCTGAAAGACCCTGGTATAAGTCAGTGGACCACTGGTACCCATTCAAACTGGATCACTGGGGTGGATGCAAAAACTGCAAGCCAGTTGGCATATTGATAGCCTGAGCTCCAACGCGGTGGACATACTTGCAACAGGGAAATCAGAAAACACTACAAATCAGAGCTACCCCCAGAGCTGGCTGTTAAACATGTACCAGCACACCATACCCTACAACTGATCAGCATTAAGTTAAACAAATACTCTTAAATATTTTCTGTGATTATTATGGATTGAATTGTATCCCCCCCATTCATATGCTGAAGCCCTCATTCCCAATGCAACTATATTTGGAGACGGGGCCTTTAAAATGGTACTTAAGGTTAAATGACGTCACAAGGCTGGGGCCTTAATCCACTATATCCAGTGACCTTACATGGAGAGGGAGTGACACCAGAAATTTGAGTGCCCAGAGGAAAGGCCATGTGAGGACACAGGGGTAAGATGGCCTTCTGCAAGCCAAAGAGAGAGGCCTCAGGAAAAGCCAAACTAGCCAACACCTTGATCTTGGACTTCCAGCCCCCAGAACTGTGAGACAATAAATTTCTGTTGTGTAAGTCACTCAGTCTGTGGTATTTTGTTATGGCAGCCCTAGCAAACTAATATAACGATCAAAGCATTAGAGTGTGAAAACACCAGTATGCGTAACATAACAGCTTATAACCTGAAAGAGCTAGTAACCTTGTTTTGCCATAGACATATGTGGAAATTATAATGCAAGTGTGTATGTGTGGCCCAAAGAACGAAAGCATTTTACTGGAGGGAGAGGAAACATCTGGTTGGAAGAGGAGGCAAATGAGCTGGGTCTTAAACAGAATTCTGATAGGTGACAATAAAAGGGAAGCCCATAAAGTCAAAGGCAGAGAGATGAGAAAAACAAAACATTTAAAAAAATTGTTGATAATTTACTTTTGTCATAGCTTGGGCTGCAAGTTATAACAAACACTGCAAATAAGTGTTTTCAGATTCATCAGTGAGCTAAAAAGGACCGCTGGACAAGGGCACTGGTTTAAACATGAGAAGAGAGATGGAGGCTACACCTGAGGTCACGGAACCAGCAGAGCCCAGAGGTGAGGACAGATTCTGGAGCTGAACTACCTGTGTTCAGAGCATCGCACAGAAATAACGAGTACAGGAAGAGTGCTTAGATTCATGCCTGGCACGTGCTAAGTGCTATGCAGTCACTAAAATGAGGGCAAACAAACAAAAAGTTTTAATGAACATGGTAGGGATATGGGTTTGAGAGACAATGATCGTATTAGTCACCTGGGGCTACTGTAACAAAGTACTGAAGACAGAATAGCTTAAACACAAAAATGTATTGGCTCACAATTCTGGAGGCTAGAATTTCTAGATCAAGGTGTAGGCAGGGTTGGTTTCTTCTGAGACCTCTCTCCTTGGCTTGCCGGTGCCCATCTTCTCCCTGTGTCTTCACCTGGTCTTCCTTCTGTACCAAATTTGTGTTCAAACTTCTTCTTTATAAGGAGAGCAGTTACCTTGAATTAGGGCCCACTGTAATGGCCTTGTTTTAACTTTATCTCTAAATACCATCACATTCTCAGGTATTAGAAGTTAGTACTCCAACGTATGAATTTTTAAAGGACACAACTTAGCCCATAACGATGATAAACAGAAAATTAGAAAATGGTGTAACCATTTGTATGCTGTAGTGACTGTGAGAAGAAGAAAGAAAATAAATGATGTTTCCAACATGGGGGTCTATGGACACGACGGGGGTCTCTTGGCATAATGATCTACAAGAGCACAAACGCGTTCCCCATCAGATCATCTTGAAAGAGTGAAAAGCACGTACTTTAGAATCAAACAGATTCAGGTTAAATCCCAGCCCTGCTCTAAGACTCGGAGCATCATCTCGCTAAATCTCAGCAAACATGTCTACAAACAACAGATTATAAATATTCGCTTTGCAGTACTGCTAGGAGGATTAAATCAGACAAATTCGGTAAGAGGGTACAGAATATTACTGAACACAGAAGCTGGAGAATTTTTTCTTCTTCATTATGATGCTTGCTGTTATTACAATGTTATGGGGTAGGCAGGGAGATACGTAAGCATCCCCTCACCCCTAAGGTCTACCTCAACATTAGAATTCTCCCATGAAATGCTATCTTTTGAGATGTTGCGTTTATAGGAAAGTGTATTTACACATAACCTTATCCAGCCCCTAGGAGTAATCTGACTAAGGAAGGGTGTGGCATCAATAAACAGAAGTATATAGTGAAAAGAATGACAAAATTTACTTCAAACAATTTTGTTCTAAGACTGACCATATTTACAATGACAATTCTTCCTCTCAAAATTAAATTGAAAGTCAAGGTTTACATTTTAGTTGTTTCAGTCCACTTTCAAACCCCATATTATAAACATGACTTGAACGATCTCAGTCTCATTTCAAAAATAAAGAGAAGAAGGTGATCGTGATTTGTCTCAAGGAAATGAAAGCACTAAAACGAATATTTTAGAATTCAGAATTTGATACTCTGCTTAGTGGGTCATGAAATGCAAAATAATTAATTTAGAGATTATGTATTACCACTGGAGCTGAATTCAGAGTGGAGATCATCTTTCATAATTGAATGTCTGGTGCAGGCAGTACTCTCTCTACACAGTCTCTAGTTAGTATTATGCTATGGAGATACTGCATTACAGAGCCCAATACAGTTATGATTCTATCAAGAATTTTTATAATTCGGTCTTTATATCCACGGAGATGAAGGGAATATGCTGTACAAGACCTTTCCTTCTCCGTCTTCATAGAGTAGCTGTCTTACGTAACTTATAAAGTATCTAAAAATTTAATGTATCACATGGCATTTGCAATAGTTTTATTTTAAATTTAGGGAAAAGTGACTACACTTAATTGACACACTTCAACGGTATGATACCCTGGTTTTAATCATCTTTTAAAAAATGTTCTTAATGACAAAATGTATGCTCTTGCTTTGTTAAATAGAGTACATCAATAATAATCTCATTTTTCTGCATGCCTTAGAGTTTTCATTATCTAGGGGCAGATTTCCCACCCTGATGCAGGCTTAAGGACAAGTTCAGGACTAGCGGGCTGTATGGAGGGGAGCGGCTTGCCCCCCGCCTCCAAAGTGTCTTAGA
This sequence comes from Balaenoptera musculus, assembly GCF_009873245.2. Taxonomy (NCBI): domain Eukaryota; kingdom Metazoa; phylum Chordata; class Mammalia; order Artiodactyla; family Balaenopteridae; genus Balaenoptera; species Balaenoptera musculus. The sequence goes on from NC_045805.1 coordinate 1,834,093, forward strand.
GTTCCTTACTTCATCGAATCCACATGCCTGGATTTTTCTTGACTTTGGTTTTTCACTTGTCTATATTGGGCTGTCAGCTCTCTTTCATTCTTTCTTGTGTCCATTCGTCTGATTTTTTTTTTTTTTAATCACGCTGAGAGGAGGGAGATAATCCTCAAACACAGCACCGTCTGTAACAGCACCCACCTTGGGCAAGTCACTCTCCTGAAACTCGGGGAGGGGCAGTGTGGTAGAGCAGGATAATCGGAAGGACGCACGGCATATGAAGAGCACCGGGCTTACTGCTCAACTGCATCTGCAGTGACGGCCCAAGACTCTCCTCGCTCGTGACAGCTATCCGCATGCATTCATGAAATTGCCAGGTATTTTCAAAACGGCACTGTATTTTGAATTTATATAACCAAGAATGATATACCTGAAGAGTATCACGGCCCTTCACTCAAGGCAAGGAATAATGCCCGTTGTGTGGGTTCATTTAGTCCATGAGGAGAGGCATGAGATGCAAAGATGATTTCATGAGCTATTAAATATTATCACAACTACCACAAAGCCCTTTAGTTCAAGATATGAGACTATGAGTTACTAAATTATGTTTTATACATAGGCATTGCATATCCCCTAAAGAGTCTCAAATCTGTGATGAAGAATACTTTTTGAAGATTGCTTCATGATTTACTTGTGCATTTGCTGACAATGAAAACCCACTCCAGCTGAAAAACGTCAAAACAAAATAAAAATTTTCCCAGCCAAAAAACCCAAGAATTTATCATAAACAAAGAAATATGTGTTACTTGTTTGGATGGAACAGGGGACAAAGGAAATTTACTGTCCTGCTCTCTTAAGATCAATGAACCTTGATAACTACTTTGATAATTAATCTGAGTGTCATTTATGTAGCATGGTAAGAAATCAATTCTGCTCCCTGAAAACTTTCCTTTTATAAACGTAGATTCCTGGACTTTACCTCAGAACTACTAGACCAATCTTTTGAAACTTCTGCATTTTAAACTAGTTTTCCCCGTGATTCTTATGCATATAAAATTGGAGAATTACGGCTTTAAGCCTAGCCTTATGGTCTCAGATTTTATTTGTGTTAAATCATTAGCGTATAAAGGAAGGCATCCATACAGGGTGCCCCAGACCTTACATGGATTCTTCAGTGCAACCAGTGTTAAATAAGCAACATCTCTTCCTAGTTATTCTTAAAGAGCAGAAGAGAGCATGCGTCTGTGTGTTATTAACTCACTTAATCAATACTTATCTATTTATTATCTCTTTGTTAGGGAATGAAGCAGTATGCCATTATGTGTTGGGAATAACACAGCGAGCAAAAGGAGTCCTTGTTTTGCTCTCCTACAACATACGTCCTGATCTGTTATCTCTCTGATGTAAACAACGTGAACGGACACACACAGGCTTTCCTTTAGAGAACTGAATTTTAGCTAGTCAAAGCATGTGACAGTGGACAGCCCTCCTGACGCTGCAGCCAGGCCTGCGAGCGGAATGTCGGACTCCATCACTAAACCTCTTCAGAAAGCATGGAAGGTGAGGTTTGGGTCTGTAGTGCCGGCTGTAAAAAATTCCCTTTATCCCCAGGAAAGAATTCAGTCCACATTTGGACACCTTGGCATTGGATTAGCAACTTTAGAAAGCTCTAACAATTTAATCCCCAAAGGTAGCAGTACTTCAGATTTTTCATACCAATATAATGGTTGGATTATCCTGAGGAAATAACTAGAAGGTTCCAGATAGAACTATACCCAATGGGGCTTTCAATCTCAGTGTATTAGCAATGACTAATAGTCATCTGTTCATATTTGGAAAGTCCTCCTTTTCTTCATCTTCTCTTCCAAAATACACAGACACAGACACACACACAGACACACACAGGAGAGGCCTCGGACATGGTAGCAGTCAATATATTTTAAAACTTACATAATAAAACTAAATATTGAGCACAAAATTTATAGAAAACCACTTGTTTAGGCTGCATATGATCTCTAAATCTTTACAAAAAGCTGGCAATGAAAAGTGTTTTCACACCTACTTCATAGATGAAGAAACTCAGAGAGACTGAATAACTTGTCCAAGGTCAGACATCTGGACGATAGTTACTCTGGGCTTTGTCCTGCCAAAAGCCTAAGCACTTTCATTACATCATCCACAGCAAGGAAAGTTCTTGGGCATAGAGAGGGGCTCGCGATGGAATTTGTACCTTATTGTTTCAGGGTACTCTCTTTTCCTGCTCTGATTTTCACATGTTTGTGAAACAGACAACAAAACTTAAGGGGTCTGAGTGAAGTAATTTAAACCTCACCTCCAATATCACATCTCCTTTTTATCATGTGCTTATTGAGGGCAGTGAGGAATGAATACCGTCTCCCCACATTTTATATCTGGCACACTGCTTCTCTGCCTCATCCTAAAGCGTGATTCTTGTTCCATATGTGAAAACCATCCTTGCCAGTTCCCTCCTGTTGCAAGTTCTGTGATTTCTATTAAGTGTCCCAGCAAGTTAGGGGTATCTATTTTTATGGCACCCTACCAGCCTCTGATGGAAGATTCCTGAACAAAAATCTTATCATCTGTGTTCAGTTGGTTCATCCAGCGTTGAGCACCCCCTAACTCTTTAAAAATATCATTGTCAACCCTTCCTCTTTCCATTGTGCTCGCAGACAACATTCATCTTCACGTATTCCTTTTCAACAACAACCCTCAGGCAGAACTCAGAAGTCTTTTTAGCTATCAGCAGTCAGATGGTCCTTTACTTCCAAAAAAAAAAAAAAAAAAAATCATTCACACAGGGTACTTTTTAAAGGCTGTCTTTGGCTATTTAATCACGTGTTTCTTCATCCTTTAATTGGAGGCCTTGCTTTGAGCCCACAAACCCTCCTTTTCACGCCACTGGCATTCTATTGCTACATTAAGTTCTGTCTTCCATACTTATTTATCCTTCGGAAGACTTTTAAAATTATCCTCCCTGCTTGGATTCCGTATGTTCTAACTCTTTCCCTAATCTCAAGTTCTGTGTTACTTCCTCTTTCTCGTATTCTTTTTTCTCAGACTTTGTTTCCGGCCACCCTGGGTCTGTTACTTTCTTTCTCTTTAATCACCTCCTCCATTAATTTCTCAACCTTCACCTCCGGACCGCCTTCCTCTTGTCTTCTGCAGATTTCAGAGAAACCTACTTCTGAAGTATTCCCTGATTCCTTTTTTTCCCTTCAAATGTTTAAATTTTTCTTCCTTGCTGTTTTCTTACCTAAACCGCATTCACCCCAAGCCTCACCACGGTCCCCTTCCCCTGTGGTCCATCACCATCACTTGCCATCCATTGTCTGAAGCCCCCTATCAGGGCGTTCCCTTATCTTCATCCCCCGGAGACATCGCTGCCTTCACAATGGCAGGTGTTACTGCTTTCTTATTTCTCTTCTCCCTTTTATTTTAAATTGTTGAATCCATCCCAGCTGAGCCTTCCTCACTTTTATTATGGTATGTGTTTAACCAGTTTGCAGAGGTATGAATCTTTTCCTTACAAAGGTTACTGATGGTTCTCTTTCTTTCAGGAAGCAATGCTGTGCCCTGTTCTCCGTAGCTAGAATAACGTTCCTTGCCACACGTGCACTTGTTTCAGTGGACTGTGGAATCACATACGAAGCGTGGAGGGCTCCTACGCCGGCTGAATCCCTTCTCTGACCAGCAGTGTTTAGCCTCAGTCTGACTTGCCAGTTTTATTTTAATTTTATGTGACACTATGTAAAATCCTAAACTCACTTTCTGATTTTAGCTGAAAGTGTTTAAATAGAAAAAAAACATTACAAATGAGATCACTAAATTTTCCACATTTGCTTCAATGCTGAGGAAAAGAAATATCTTTGTCCTTGACTTGCTAAACAGAATGACACAGTTCTCTTTATACTTCGAGATTTTTCTTCTCTCGTTGTCGCCTCTAAAGTCAACTTTATCTCTCCATTGCTTTGAAGCTACTTGTTTTATGGGATTTGAATGAAAGACAACATATCTTCCTAGGTCAATTCTAATTAAATTAATGATCAGGGTCCCTTCCAAGACCAGCTTGTTGCAAAGCAATTGTCCTTTCTGAAGGAGGAAGACACACACACACACACAGAGGAACTTTTTAAATTCAAACACCTCTTTTTTTTAAATTAATTAATTTATTTTTAGTTTTGGCTGCTTTGGGTCTTCGCTGCTGCACCTGGGTTTTCTCCAGTTGCGGCAAGCGGGAGCTACTCTTTGTTGCGGTGCACGGGCTTCTCATTGCGGTGGCTGCTCTTGTTGCAGAGTATGGGCTCCAGGCGTGCGGGCTTCAGTAGTTGTGGCTCGTGGGCTTCAGTAGTTGTGGCTCGCGGGCTCAGTAGTTGTGGCTCGCAGGCTCTAGAGCACAGGCTCAGTAGTTGTGGACACAGGCTTAGTTGCTCCGCGGCATGTGGCATCTTCCTGGACCAGGGCTCGAACCCATGTCCCCTGCATTGGCAGGCAGATTCTTAACCACCGTGCCACCAGGGAAGTCCCCAAACACCTCTTGATATATTCTTAGAGTAACAGCCTACTAAGGCAATATGCTCAAATATACAGATTATTAATATGCTCAGATATACAGATTATCTAGTTGAATTTCCTCCTTCTCCCATTTATCTCACACATGAAAAAAAATCTTTCTTTTGAAATAATTTTAGAACATTCCTCTTGTCTTTATGAAACCTTAAAAAGAAAACCAAATAAACAAATCAACTTTCTTTCCTTTTCGATTTCCTGTTCTCTGTTTTCCTTTCTTTCTCTAACATATTTTTTTTCATGGTCTTTTAAATAAATTCCTCCAAAATTCTCATTGACAAATCAGAACTACAGAGAGGAGAAGAAAATACTGGGTGTGTTACGTCCAAATTCTGCATTTCTACTTTTTCTGCTGTTGTTCTGACAGCCCCTGGCCCTTCCATACTACCCTGCCCTACACTTCCACAACTCCTGGTCCACTGACCTGACTTGCTACATTATCTCCTATCTCCGGTAAAGTTCTCAGCCCATAGGATCTATACTGGATTCTTCGCACCATATCCCAGCCATTCCTAAGTGAAAGAAAGTGAACAGTATTCACGTAGAGGCTATTTTGTACGTCTGTATGCCAGATGTTCACTTTTGCTTGTTTTCTTTAATCCTTAAAGTTCAGATTGATCTAGAGTAGACTCAAGTATCAAGAAAATCTGTTTTCATACACATAGCATTTCTATAACGTTAGTAAAGAGCATACTACTACTCCTCTTCTCATAATTAAAAACTTGAAAACAGAGAAACCAAATAATCAGACAAAGCTCCTCAAGAACATCCGTGGAGATGCATGATAAGATCCTAGTCCTTTGGACGTGTCCACAGTTCCTTAACACCACTGAAGACGCTCACGGTCCTACTGTCTACCCTATGTGATGATTTAGTAAGCTACTAAATTACACATACAGTTCTCTGGTGTGTGTGTGAGGGTGTGCGTGTGTTTAGGGAGAACTGAGAGAATGGCAGGGTAAGTCTACTTGATTTTACTGACTTTTTGGCAAATTCTCAAGGAGTAAATCAAAATCCTCTTTCGAAATAATTAAAAACTACATAGTTTTCCTTCATATGTACCATGGGCTAAAATTCATAAAATTTTTAAAATTGGGAACTGGTATTTTTAGTATTTAATAATTTGGGGGACTAGTTCAACTGTTTTCCACGAAATAGATATCAAAAGTTAAATATAAGAACTCAACTGTGTATAATTCAATAAATATAATATAGCTCATATTAAGTAAATGCTAACAACAAGCCAGGCAGCATGCTGAGCAGTTTATATGCCCTACTTTACTTAACCCATACAACAGCTTCATGAATTAGGCGGTTCTGTTCTCCTCACTTCACAGAGGAAGAAACTGAGAACAGTAATCCGTATAAACGTGAACAGTGTCTTACAGTAAATAATAGGTAGGGCTGCAGTTCAGACCCCGAAGTCTGGCTACTCTTAACCATCAACGCTACACCGCATTACAGATACGTTTACATTGCTCCCATATATAAAACGTGTTGCTGCAAAGCTTCCTCAGATATTAGAAATATTTTCCGTAATGAGATCCCAAAGTGATTTTTGTGTGTGTTCATTTATTTTTTGGTGTTTTGTTCTTTATTATTACATTTTTCTATATATGATACATAGATATTCAAAAGTGTGACTCTGCCTAGTGGGCAGTTTTGACACAAAAAACTATGCTCTTAAAGGAAAAGTACTTTTTAAATTTGAATTTCAGCTTCTAATATTAATATGACTACTGTTTGTTGGTTTGAATCAGTGTGTATTATTTGTGCAACTATACTCTATAGCAAGATGTAATTAAGCCGCAGAAAAATAATACGGTAATACCTTGCAAGATCATCAGATAATACCTTGTTTTGATTCCTTAAGGAACTAATATCAGTTCAGTCTTTTTAAATGGGGGGAAACTGATAAATATTTGCTATGAACAAAAAGACATACAGAAAAGACAGAAAAAGGAGGCAAACACAGAAATAAGTAAATATCTAAAAGAATTATGTTCAAAAAGCAGCAGAAAATCTGATTTAAAGATAGTAAGAATTAATTAAAAGGCACAAGACTTTCTTAAAAAGACATCATAGTAAAATGAGAGATTGCAAATATTTTATTTTGGACTCCATGTTGGAAAAATCAGATTTAGCAAATATTTTGGAATGTGTCAGTGCAGATGAATAAAATGTTGCATTTTAGAGGTTTCATTGTTTTTAATGTCTGAGCAATATCTAACAAAAGCGTGTTTATTAATAAAAGCAATTATGCATGTATTTAAACATGCATGTCGAACATCTGTTTTGTGTGAAGCAACATACAAAATAAACTATATTATTTTTGTTTAAAAGCTCCTGTACATTTTGGTAAAATACATCTTTTAAAACTACAAAGAAAAAGAAAAAAAAAAGAGAAGATGGAGCTTTATATGCTTCGAGCACAAATCACTGTAACCACTGTTCACCACCCTGCCCTGAAAAGAAACTCTGAGTTACTGCAGTTGAGTGCCCTAAGGTTATTTATCACAGCAATTCACTTAATCCTGCATGCTTCCTGGGAACTGCTAATGCTGGACTCTTCCTCCTTGAAGGTACTAATGAACAATAAAACGACTCATTTTATTAAACTTATCATATAATATGTAATGCATATACATGTCCTGATTATAAATAAGGGTGTCTGCAAAAAAACGTGTGTATTTCAGCACTGCTATAACCATTAAACCAGGATTTCATATTTAAGACCAGTCTTTCAGAAAAACACTTCCAGACTAAACATATCTAAAAAGCCATAGATACTCTGATAGCATAGAGAAGATACGGCTAGTCTAACCCTTAATGAGCAAATTAACCCTGGTCATGTGCAATCAAACTATATACGGATGAATAAATTCAAGTATCTTTATAATGAATGAGAATTTCAAAATATGGGTTATACTGGACCTTTGTAGGAAGACTGTGGTCTACTTTTACCTTCACAGGTATCCTGTTAATATCCAATCAAACGCTCATGATTCCTGAGTGACAAGGAGGCACAGTCCGTAGCAGAGGGTAGATAATGACTTCTTAAGGAGTCAGCCCTCATCTGACAACATGAACCTCTGTATTTGTGACTGTGACCCTCTGGCAGCCTGGATGAGAAGAGAGTCTATGAATCTGTGATTACTTGTATAGCCCTTTGATTTCAGAAAACAAGAGAAAGGGACAGAAAGGTATATTATTAGGATGTAAAACTATGGAAGGAAAAAGAGAGTAGGTATTCTTCAAGTAGGATTTATCATGGTTAGTACAAAATCACAGTAGTACACACTCAGTTTTTACACAGTAGTGAGTTGAGAGATTTATGCCTATTTACAGAATGTTGGGGAAATTTTCTGCTAAAGTAGAATACAATTAAGATCATGTAGATTTCCAAGTAAGACAATCTTCTGTATAGAAAACCAGTTCAAGTCAAGGATTCTGAAGAAACTGCAATCAACTTCAGTACTTTTAAATGTTACAAGCTATAAATGTGTGTGTGTGTGTGTGTGTGTGTGTGTGTGTTTGAAATGGCTGCAATGAACTGCCATCCTGGGTCTGGACGGTTACATGTACTTTGGAGCAAATCCAGAAGCACTAGATGAGCCTTCAACTAACTGAGGTAATTATGCTTATTTCTTTTGGAATGTACTTCTTTGAAATCATGTTTAGTTTTCCTTCCAACTTTCATGACATGTTTACTGAAATCAAGTATAATTACTCAAGGTTTCCTTTCCCTGCCAACCGACAATTTCTTGGTGGTGTTTTATACTAGTATTTGCTTCTAGATGATGATTATTCAAGAGTTGAGTATTAACAGTTGTCACATGATTGAATATCTGGTTTCCATATTCTTTAACACTATGAATAATAGTTTTTAAATAACTGCCAGAATGGCTACACTTAATTTTTGATCACCACACTCTAACTTATTTAAAGTAAATGAAAATATTATAAAATAATATTGAATGTACTCTCCTTTGACTACATTTAATGGCACCTACGCAGAAAATAACAATCCATCACGTCATGTGAATTTTCTACAGTGAAAGAAGAAGTGCAATTTTTGCTCTTAGGTTGTAAATAGTATTCACATTACAGATCTCACCCTTAATTAATGGAAGGACACTATACTTGGTTTAAATATTTGTATTTATATGAGGCTGTTTTTAAAGGAAAATATAAGTTTTATAAAAGAAAAGGGTTATGATATTTTGAACGCCTTAATAGTCAGAAAAGGAGGAATCATTTTCTACATAGGAAAATAGTGTTCTTAATTGTTAGGGCTTTTCTTTAGCAACAGCTGCCAGCCCAAGGGCAAGTGCAAGACAGAGCAGACATAAAGGGTCTCCGAGCCACTGTTTTAAGTGCCGGCATTCATAGCATTTAGCAGTCGGAGTCTCAAAGGAAAACAACTACTTTCATTTCACCTCCTGCAGCCACCCTGTCAGGGGAGAGGTCTGGGCTCAGAAAATGCGGCTCATTAAAATGAAGAATTTTCCCCGACTTTGATATTCACCGTTCACTGGGGACTCACTACCTGTTCACCGCGCCGTTTCGTCTGGAAGGAGGTTGCAACACAGCAGACTCTACCTTAATTAAACTTCTTTAATCAAATTCATTAGGTCTCTAACATTTATAAAACATGTTGAATTATGCTACCGATATTCTTAGTATATATTTTTTAAACTGTCAAGTTTTTTCCTTCCCTTATTTAATTGGTGCATTGAGCAAAATTCAGAACAATACTTTCATCTGCCTCATAAATGTCTTACTGGCATGCAAGGTACATGCTTTTTGTATTTTCTTACAAACAACTACTGCTGCTTTCAGATGCGTATACCTATTTTCTCAGCCCATACACATTTAGTTTTACAGTCATTATCTGGGAATGGAGGATATGTTATTTCAAATTGAATTTTGTAAATAAAAAAGTCTTAATATTCTACTACTTACCTTTATTACCATATTGCAATTACAGTAGAAAGGTTTAAAACATAGCCATTCTTCTACAAAAGCTCAACATGGTAACACACAATCACATCAATACACTAATTGAGTAGTAATTGTTTATAATAGAGATATTGACTTTAGACTTGTAAATATTTCTTCTGACTAGCTGGCTTCTGTGGGCAGACTACAAAAGAACCCATTCTTGTGCTTCCTGAGAAATTTTTGTTCTCTCTTTTAATAGCTGTGAATAACTTTGTTGGCTTTTGGCACAAAAGGGCTTTGTAGTTTCTTCAACATTCCAGCAGAGAAAATGGAATTTCTTGGACAAAGTTTAGTGATCCCTAAAATTCTTACTCTGTATGTAAATATCAATTTATAAAATGATAGCCCAAGAATTAGACACAAGTGTATTATTTCTTATTTTTGTAAACATTAAATAAGTGCAGGACAATAAAAATGAGAGAGCAACAGGAAGGTCTTAAATTTGGGGTTGAACAACCTGATAGTACAGGAAAGTTATTAATGTTACTAAAAGTACAATTAATGTCTATTGTGCAACTCATAGGCTTATTCTTTGTAGGGAACAAGCTGTATAAGAATAATTCACCTTGATGAAGTTACTACATTTGAATTAAATCCACTGCAGATACTGACACAGTATGCCAAGATATGTGAAGTACCAGAAGTGTCCTAGAAAAACTTAAAGAAATCATCACTGAAGGTAAGTACCTGAAGATAAGGTGATAAAAGTACAAGGGGGTCAGACTACAAAATGCTTTGAATGCAGAATTAAGGATTTTATATTTTAAGCTATGTAGAGCCACTGAACATTTCTGAGTAAGAGACTGACATAATTTAAATCATTTTTAGGAGCAATAATCAGATTATGGTACACAAAATAGATTAGAGCATGAAAAAAATTACAGACAAAGGACATGAACTGGGGAGATGGGTCATCTGTTGTGAGTAGACAGGAGACTCTATTAAGATCATGATAAAAACAAGGAGTGAAGGTAGAAGATATTCTGAAAGAACACAACCGTTGGAAATGCAGAACTAGATATACGGAGAGTGACAGTAACCTGATGTAAAAATTTGGAAGTCTGACATACCGTACAAATAAGAAGGTCATAAGAGTACGTGAGAACTCTAAGGAGAGGATAGAAAAGGCAAAGAAAGGAATTGAGAATTTAATTCTGGGAATACTCCACATGGGGTAGGTAGGAAGAAGAAACATGTATAATTAAGGAGAGAGAGAGAAGAGTTGTCAATAAATTAGGAAGAGAACTAGAAAAGGTAGCATCCTCATTAAAGCCAACAAAGGAAAGAGTTTGAGTAGGAAGGCTTATCAAAGAGTCAAATAAGAGCAAGGATGAGAAAAATCAAGGCTGGCAATGGCCAAAGGACTTGGGGATGTGGATGTCGTGGGTGACCTTTGTTGGTAGAATTCAAGACAGTGGTGGAGGGCAAAGCAAGGCTACAAATCCAGGGCACACTGGGCAGTGAAGACGTGCGGCCCAGGTTAGGGTTAGTCTGCTGAGAACGGCAGGGTGTGAGAGACAGGGAAAGAGAGAACAGAAGGAAGGATTTTTTTTTTTTTTTTAATGAGGAAGCAGATCTAAGTTTATTGGGATAGAAAATGGAAACAAAACGTGAAGAAGGAGAGGTTGAAACTGGTGAAAACGTAAGTGCGGGAGTTAATGGAGGAGAAGTTAGAAATCATGGGGCACGCCTTATATCATTGTTCCTTCCTCTGGTTGGCCGCACTCACTGCACACCTGAACAACCATTTTTATCAGTGACCTAGAACTATTTTAGCAGTGACCTAGAACTATTTTAGCAGTGACCGTGTTCATAGAAATCCACCGTGAGTCACAGTATATTAAAATATTATATTGTAAAAAGGTGTAAACCTGAACAGATATACCTTTATTGGATTTTTCTCAAGTTTTCTGTAAGTTGAAAGTATCAACCCAAAGAATACATATTTATTGAGGTGCACAGCAGAGCACTTTGATAGTGCTTGAAATAATAAACAATATCCTTTTGAACATGTAGTTTTAATCAGAAAACCACAGAGGGAGGAAAAATAAAACACTTGTGACACACACTCATAGTCACTTTGAGAACTGTTATTTGCAAATAGTCACTTCAATATGAGTGATGTAACTTTGGGCTATTCCTAAAAAAAAAAAAAAAAAAAAAATCACAGGGGGCATAGTTCCCAAGCATCAGAAGTCTAAAAAGAATGTCCGACTGTTACAAATTATGAAGCTAAATACAGGACGCTTTGTTTGTGTCCAGTAGCCAGTGAGGAAGAACTATAACTGGGACAGATTATGATTCATTTATTTCCCAGGGGATGTTTTTTTCCTAGGTACACGGGAAGGAGTATCTTTGAGATATTCTATAACCCTCTCCTTGATCTCAGTGAACTCACAGCTAACCACATTTCTCCTCTCTAACACCTGCAAGTAAAGCCATCCAAATCACTTAAGATCACCCTGGGACTACATAAAAAAAAGTCTACTAGCTATCATTTCCTGATCTACAGAATTCAGAATTCTCCTAACCTCTTCTTTGCCTTTTTCATAGCTTTTACTCTTAGATTTCCAATTTTACCAATCCAAACACATTTCAGCTCCAATTTCAGTCGAGTTCCTTGAATTGACAACTATGATTTTGACCTAACATTCCCAGCTGACTTGGGCATGTCTTTAGGTCATAAACTCAAGGTCTACCTTTATCCTTTATAGGACACGACATTAGGTACAAGGTACAAATGGGAAAGTGGAAATGACCGGTTTGGCCCAAGCTACAGTCACCCGACATCTAATAAGAGAAGAGGACCAAACAAATTATAAATCAGGACTCAATTCTCAGATCTGTCCATTTACCTAGTAATAATTTGAAATCTGTTTTTCAAGAAGGAGATTGTGAGTCATTTGGTGACAATGTTTTACTCCAAAAAGAACCAAATCCCAATCAAAATATAAGATATAAATATGGGCAGGAGAGCCTGAGTAACTGAGTTACTTTTCTGCAACATTTCCACTATTGTGGTAAGAACAACATACATACGTATTGTGGTAAGAACAACATACATACGTATATACGAGCTACAAGTATGTAATTTTGGCGATTCTGCATAGAATTAAATGCTCTTTTATTTGTTTTCAAAACTGGCATTGCACAATATAAAGATGAATGTTAAAATTTATGCTAATAATTTAATTTTTTTTACTTAGAATGGTATTAAATAAAACATTTTTTTAAAACATAACTTCAAATTGTGAAGAAAAGAGAAAGCTTTACATTTTAGTACCTTCAAACATACTCTTTTCTTGCCTTTTGAACAAAGGGTACCAGTTTTTCACTGTGAGTCCCAAATTTGTAGCTGGCTCTGCTCTACGACATTGGAGGTGAGATCTTCATGACAAAATTTTTCGAAACTGAAAAGACTGGAGACGTCCATTTCAGGCATAAGGAAACATCAGTGCAAATGACTATAGATGGGAACAAGCCAATTGTGTTCGTGAAACAGAAAGAAAGCCAACATCTCTATAATAGCAAAGAAAGTGGTCCAAAATAAGGCCAGAGTTGTAGGCTGGGGCCAGATCACATAGGCCTTAAAAGATTTTCTCCTCTCTATATTGGATAGTTTATTGAAAGTTTAACACAGAGGAGGTGCATGATTGATAGAGATCATAAAAAGATTATCTTGATACAACAAAATGGAGAACTGAACTATTGCCAAAGGATCCGCCCTTGTTACAAACACTTAGAAATGATATGTAATATGTAACAACAATCACCAACACTTAAAAACTCTGAGAGCTCAGGGTTTGAAATACTTTTGCTTCCATACAGAATAGAGAACAACTCACTGGCACAAGGAAGTGGAGAAGAGGCTTGGAGTGACTCAAAGAAACCAAAACCTCCTACACAGATTGTAAGATGAATCAGAACCCAATTAGTAAGACGGTGGGAGATTTGAGCACCATATGCAAACTGGATGCAAGAGACATTTATTAGAATGTATGCCAAAAAGCGAATGCATATTAATTTCAAATGAAAAAATGCATAAATATTCTTAAGTGACCCTGACAAAAAGCCAATGAAGTAATAGCATATAGGCCACATAATCTGACAAAACAAACCCAACTAGACCGCTAATATATCCCATAGATTTTTCAACTATGAAGCACAATTATAATAATTCATAGATCATATAAAACATGGAAATAATTAACTATTTAGAATCAAATGACTTTGAAGCACTACCCAACAAAATTTATAATATATCTAAAGTGGGATCAGAGAGAAATGTATGAAATTGGATGTAAGAAAGAAAAAAAAAAAACTGGACATTTAAGAGAAAAGCGCTCACTTCAAGAGGTTAGAAAAATGACAAAAGAGGAAGAACAATGAAAGTAAAGTGAAGAAATATTAAGATAGAAGCAAAAATGTAAAATCGAAAATAAATATATCATAAAAGATCGACAAAACCAAGAACAGATTTTTTTTAAAAAGGTAATAAAATGGACAAACCTCTAACAAGACTGATCAAGAAGTTGCTAATAAAATTTTAATAATAGAAAGTGGGCATAATTAAAGAAGGAGACAAACAAATCATAAAAGAATACTCAGAAGAACTTGACATCAATAAATTTGCAAACGTAGATAACAGAAAAATTTTCAGAAATGTCACAGATTTTATCAAGTTTTCAAGGGACCAATCACTCTTTTGTTGTAGAAACATACCCGGAGAATATCTTTTTATGAGACTAGTTTATTTTTACAGAAAACTTCATTAATGAACATTATATAAAAATGTTTGCATGAATACACATGCAAAAATGTTAAATACTATATTAAAAACTGGTTTTAACCAAATATAAAAAGTACCACATGATCAAGTAGGGTCCACACTGCAAATGCAAGGATGAGTTAACATTAGAGAATCTTTTACTGTGATCTACCAAAGTATTAAGTGGGGGAAAAATACGATCATCTCAAAAATGTGCAGTAAAGCACTTAATTAAATTCAACATCCAGTCACATATATTTTTATAAAATACACAAATCAAGCTAGGAATTGTGTTTAATTTTATTAACTCTAAAGGGTTTCCACTAAAATTCTATAAAACATTATTCAAATGATATTTAAATTATTTAGAAGTCCAACTGCTCCATCACGCCTTCCTACTCAACATTACAACGGAAGGCCCAGTCAACTTAATAAGACTGGACAAAGAAACATGGGTATAAAAAGTGGACGAAAGAAGAAAGAAGAAGAAATGTAAAAATATTGTTCAGTGATAATATGATTATTTGTGTAGAAATAATGAGAATGTATAAATAAGCTAGACAAAGACAAATAAGAATTCTGGATACCATATCAACTTTTTAAAAGATCAACAGCACTCCTCTATAACAGTAATAACAAATTAAATAGTGTTATTTTACTAATCCTAATCAAAACAGCACAAACCTTTAAAGTAATAGGTAATAAATCTAAAAAAATGGTACGGCATTTATATAATTATTATAAAATTGTATTGAGAGACACAAAAGGAGACCTAAGTAAATGGGAAAAGAGGCCATGATTACAGATGAAAATATTTGAGAGTAAAATTGTCCACTGCCTACAAATTAATCTGTAAAATGAGTTTAAGTTCTCCCGTAACACTGATCTTTTTGTTCTTAAAATTTTGTTTTAATTTAAAAATATATGTTGAGGACTAAATCTGACAGGAATATATTTGGCTTTGAATGAGAGGAAAAACAAATAATAGCTTAAAGCAAGCAAGACCAGAGGCTGACAGTCTTAAGTCTGGTACAACTGCTAGGGAAGGTCATTAAGGCAACTCCTACCGGCTCCATCACCCTGAGTGTGTGGCTTCTATCATCACGTTTAAGAGCGGCTCCTGTAACTCCAGGCAAGTGGTTGTGTTATACAAAGGAAGAAGCGAGAAAGGGCAAAATAAGACAGATGGGGAAAAAAACAAACAAACCAACCTTCAATCCTACATTTCATCTACAACTCTGACAAATGGCATCCCAAGAGCAAGAAATTCTGAGAAGAGAAATTTTCTAGGTTTCCAGTTCTCTATTAGAGAAATTCAACAGAACGTTAGCTTTGTGAAGGCAAAGATCTTTGTCTGTTTTCTTTACAGATGCTTTCCAATTGCTGAGAAAAGCATCAGAAATATAGGAGATGATCAATAAATGACAAATTCAAGGAAAATGGTCATTTTGAATGAATATGGGTAGCCAATTTATTGTGTCTTCCTAACAGAGCAAAAGGCCAAGAAGAGTCAAGAGAATGGTGGAGAAAAGAAAAATTTGATTGAGATTGGGGTGTGGGATTGCTCTTCGAGACGTAAAGATTTATAACACAGTTAAAGCAATGAAAAGAGGGTGGTAGTGTATTTCATTACGTCAATGGACAAAAGAGAGAAACTTAAAACAGACCCACACACATATGGAAGATTGGTATATGACACGTAGCACTGTGGGCCAGCCAGATGGTGTTTGGACAGTTAGCCATTCATGAGGGGAAAAAGTAAAGTAAGACGTCGACCTCACAGTGTATATTTTAAAAAATCCACATGTATTAAGAACATCAATGACAAATCTAAAATTTTGAACTTTTAGAATAAAATCTAGAAAAACACCTTTGTTACCCTGAGATGATAAAATTATTAAATAAGATCAATAAATTATACATCATAAAGGATAATATTGATAAATTCAACTATATTATAATTAAAATTTCTTATTTGAGAAAATACACAAACACACACACAATTAAAAGACAAGCCACAAACTAGAAGAAAATGTGTGACTTTAATACAGTTGACAAAGCAATAGTACATATGGTTTATGTACACATATGTATGTTATTAGCATACAACGAGATAAATAAGAAGAGTACATATGAAGATCAAAACACAGTGAGGAAAGATGAGTATTGAGAATAAAAAGAAATAATAATTTTTAAAAAGTCAACTTTTTTGTATGATTTCATTCTCAGAAAAGTAAAGCTATGAAGTTATTGTAACAAAATGTTAACACCTCTTAATTCTATGAGGTAGACATAGGGATTTTGTTGTATTATTTTCTGTACTCCCCTATTTGTCAACATATTTCATGTGAATTCATTCTCGTTACCTACAGCACTGTCCTACCTGCTTTGTTGGGAAGGAATTTTTCTCTTGAAAGAAAGAATTTCTACATTTCTTAAAATAATGTATCATTTAAGTAGCAAACTGTTACAATTAGGCGAGCACTCAAGATGTATATTCCAACTCCCCAAACTGCTCCAACTGATTAGATTTATGTTTGAAAGGATACTAATCTTTCTTCTAATAATTTTAAAGTGGTATTATTTTAGACCCAGAGACAAGAATCGTAGCTTTATTTACTGATGTAGAATTGTGGAATGTTAAAAGCTGGAGGGGATTTAGAGATTTAATCCTATTCCCTCTTTTTTCAAGTGAGGAAATTTAGGGATTTTAAGAAGTTCAGTGATTTGCCTGAGTTAGGAAAAGAGCTGAGATACAAATTCTAATTTCTTGTTTAGGCAAGAATTTATTCCAGCTTACATTTATTAGGTCATTACAACATGGACTCCATGTTGTAACTATATTTGCTATTTACCACCTGCTGCTAAGTTTATAAACTGTCTGCACTGATGCTAGTTGATTTATGTTGATGCTTCTCAGCCATTTCTAACGCAAACCTACTTCTGAAGAGGACACGCCTCCTGGGAGTGGGGCTAACGTCCACCATTTCTATACCCAGCTCTGCTGAGAATCACTGCTGCTTCTCTGACAGTGAGATTTTGAGCAATTGTATTTTCCAGCTTTTATTACAGAAATTGTTACAATACCAAGCATGTTTTTTTTCAAATTACACGTCTTTAACCTAGTCTGATTGTTACACACAACCCCCCTTCACAACACACACACACACAAACACACACACACACACACACACACACACACACACACATGCACTGAATCAGTGAATCTCATCTCTGATTAAGATGAAAACTCCTAGAGGGTAAAAATCTGATTATTTTAGTCAGTTTGTTAAAGGACCCAATGAAAATCCCTCTCTCAATTATGTCCTTAATAATAATGTTGAATATTTAACATTTGATGACATTATTATTATCTAGTTGGCATTTCTCACAATTTGTATTTGAAGAGAGTTTTTAAAAGATGTCCAGCTCATATTTGTCTTAAAAATCAAATTTATTCATAAACTATCTAAAATCTAAGGAATGTAATAATCCAATCAATCACAGTAAACTAATGCTTTAGAATAATAAAATGTTCTTTTATATCCTTAGTTTTAAATGAAAATTAACCTTCATTACTAAAAAAAAGTTTTTTTAAATGAATGTTTACTTGAGAAAATTACACATTAGTCTACTCGATATTACTCTCAATAGTTTTTTGGGAACTGCATGAAGTGTAACAGTTGTAGTTGGATAAATGAGTACCATGACATCTATTCAATCATCTGAATATTACATTTTCTAAGTATTAAATTTAAAGCTTCTTATCTTCATTTAATTGTTCATGCATCATTTTAACAGTTCAGCACACAATTTCCAATTTATCACTCACAAAATGAAAGTAAATAGCTTAGTGGGGGTTTGAGAAAAATAAAATTCTCTAGAAAGAAACAGAGTAGTTTTTAAAGTCTTTAAAATTCATAATTGAATGGAGTGAGTTATGATATTAATAGGATGTAGATGAAGTAAAAAATCATACAAG
The DNA here is from genome assembly GCF_009873245.2 of Balaenoptera musculus. Taxonomy (NCBI): domain Eukaryota; kingdom Metazoa; phylum Chordata; class Mammalia; order Artiodactyla; family Balaenopteridae; genus Balaenoptera; species Balaenoptera musculus. The sequence continues at coordinate 1,852,419 of NC_045805.1, forward strand.
CAGAAAGATGAAACAAGCCTTGAACTCTCATTAAGTTCTTAAAAAATATACTGAAACCCTTTACTACCAGTCTCTCGTTGTCTGTGTTATGGTCCACTCTACCAGTTATCCTAGCACCCACTTACAGAGCAAAGCTTCACTTCCTTGACTCGCTTACAACGAACTGTTCCTGTTTTAGTACTCTATCTTCACCAAGTTTTGACTTTTTAAAAAGCATATTTTATATTCACTACTTATGCACAAAGCAGTCTTTTTTCCTAGAAAATATGCCTTGAGGATAAGAGTTTGTGACATATCTTTACATCGATTACACACTTTAACTAAATATTATATACAAATTTATGACCTTCAGAGGGTTTTCAATTTCCTTATCTAAATTATACCTGGATTATTACACTCTGGTTTAAGTATTTCCTGTATGTAGAACTTGCTTCTGTATAATGCCCACATACTGAGGTTTCTTAATTCAACACCCTAATTAAGGAATAATAATAAATTAATTATAAATAACAACAATAATCATTTCTAAAGTACCATTGCCCAACAGAACTTTCTGCAGTGATGGAAATATTCTATATCTGTGTCATTCAATACCTTACCTGCCAGCTGCATGTGGCTACTGAGCACTTGGAATGTGGTTACTGTGATTGAATAACTAAAAATTTAATTTAAATCTTAACAGCCACATGTAATTTATGGCTAACATATTGGAGAGAAGAAACTCAAAGTACAAATTCCTCATCATGGCTGGTTTTGGTAGGTGCTTTGGAAAAAAATGGGGGTTCTATGGTCAATTTTTTTTTTTTTAATTTGTGTAATAATTCCTTTCTTAAGAATTTACTGTTCACCTAGAGAGTTCTGAGGAGCCATATAGTAAAACTATATATATGTATATAAATTATATATATATAACATTATATATATACACAAACAATATGACAACAGAAATGTGTATATACATGTAAATATTTAATATATATATTTAAGTTATTTAGTTTTGCCCAACATAACTTGAGCATGAAAACTTCCACCCTACAATCAATCTCTTGGCATCCTGAGATTTTTGTTTTTTGTGTTTTTTGGATGCCATTTGGTTTTCTTATTTTGTTTCTACTTTCTGCTTAGAAAGGCTACATTCTTATCTAGGAGTAATGTAGAAACTCTTTAGCATGTCTTGAAGGCCACTAAAGAATAAAAGGCAAGCTCACAATCTCTGCTCCAGTAAGACAGTTTATTTGTTTATTCTGCCTACTCTAAACATTTCCCACAATTTCTCATTCTGAATATTTTCTGTGCTGTTTTCTTTCTTCTATTTAACTAAGGTCTGTGCACTTCAACGCAGAAAGAATCTCTCTTTAAAAGACTAAGAACCTCCCTGTTCTTTAAAATCTAATAGCACTTGTTGCCTCTATAGACTATTACAGACATTAGAAACTTATAAAGCTCTTTCTTCTAACACCATGCTTCTATTATTATCTCAGGCTCCATCTTAATCATTGTTAGTTATTTGGATATTATCTCCCTTATTAGTCTATAGTGACCTTGAGTGAAGGGACCATATACTATATTTCATTTTTTTTTTTGCCTAATGTGCATAATCATTAAATGTGTGCAGTAAATATCTTTGATTTTATAAGATAGTCCTACTTTTCAGTGACCTCAAAGAATACTCTCCAATATAGCCTATTATTAAATGTATAGTCTTTTTTGTATCTACTCTAAATGCTTTGTGCTGAAAGGTTACTCTTCTACTATTTTGAGGCAAAATAGATGGGCCTGACTATTTTAAAATTAATCCTTAAATTTTATTCTTAAAAACCAATTCTCATATCCTTTTGTTATCATGAAAATAATCCTTTCCCTTCTCTTCTTTCAGCTAAATTATCCCAGTTTCTTTCTTCCTAGTCATCAAGTCTTCACCTAGCTATGCAAAATTTTAGCCATAAAGGATGACTTTAAACCACATCTAAGGAAATTTTAAGACAGAAAATAACTTGTACTAAGAAATCAGGGAGGGATATACCTAGGGTTGGGGCAAGGTGTTACTAACTTGTAATAAGAAATAAGGTAGGGATATACCTAGGGCTGGGGCAAGGTGTTACTATCCTCAACAGTCGACCCCAAAATCGTAAAGCTAGTCCCCGTGCTGTTCATCTTAAAAGAACACCTAAAAAGAAAAGCAAATGAAATTCAATTTCTTTCTTTTCGGCGAGAAAAGATTAAGTCAGTCTTGAAGGACGATTTGACACTTAAACCAAAGATCCCTTTGATGGAATTGGCAGCAAAATTGTTCATTTAAAAAAAAAAACAAATAGTTGATCTACAAAACGGAAGAGCCAACAGGTATTAGAAAATTTCTGGTCTACAGTTCCAAACATTTCTCGTTTCTGACATTTTCAGGAGATTTAGTAAACAACCCGAAGAGAGTAAGTTGATTACCCAGGGCATTTACAACCATAGGAAGGTAAGTTCAGTGATAAACAAAATAACAGAAATATTTTGCTCAGCGGATTGAAATGGCCAACTTTACATAAATATTGCTAAATAATGTTAAAATTATTTTTTTACATATGTGTTACAAAGATTTAACACATGTATTAATATTAGTGTTCTAAAATGATATAAATAACATACACTTTATGAAAGCATGTAAATATCATAGGCTTGATCCCATATTTTAATAGTATGTTTTACTTTTATTAGATAAAATGAGTCATATGAGCAGAATAAAATGGCCTAGCATTTAAAGTTTTAATGAATTTATACAGCAAAATATATGTATTAACACAAAGAAAATGAAATTGAAAGCCAATTCTCCATGTTTTGAGATTTTTCAGCTAATGGATGTATAATATATATAAAATACTTTAGTAGCTGCAATCAGCTAGATATAATAATCGTTAGTTATATACTATGTTGGAAATCCTAGAAATAAAACAGATAATTCTTATCTTAAAAATGCTAAACTACAATACAGTATTTCACTACATATATTTATATATATATATCTGTATACAGATGTGGGGTGACCATAAATTGGTACTTTGTGTAATAAAAATTTTTATTAATGTAAAAATCATTATAAAAGCAAAGGTTTAATATTTTGGATAAATAAGATAGATGTTAGACAATAAAACCACATCTAAAACTACTGCAAAATGTCACAATTAAATGATATTTGTATAACGAATAGTCCAAATACTGATTTGTAGCTATTTCTGTGAAGCCTTTTACCTTTTCCTGACATACACCTTTGTCACCAGTCTCTCATTAACTTCCTTGGCTTTGGCCCCCATCTTCTGTTAGTGTCCTTGAATTACCCTTCGGAAGCCTAACAATTGAAAATTATGTTCTGACGATAGGCCTTTGGTTCTAATCTTCAGCTATGACTGTCACTTGTCTGTTTATCTCGGCCTCTGAAAAACTCATGGCATCACCTGGATTAAGGGAATTAATTATTCTGACATTTTTTGAGCAGTTCAGTTCAGTTTAGGGAATCCAATTACAAGCAGGGAATTGATTAACTGCACAATATCCCTGCTCTCTAGTTCATATAGAAAACTGGAGTGATCAAGTTTTAAAATCTCTTAATACTTTTGGTTCCACCCCTTAAAGTCCACTCAGCATACTGACCCCACTACCTCATACTGGGGACATCCTGGCTCAGAAGACAGGGGCCTTGCTGCTGTGGATGAGGCCCACAGCTTTACCCATGCGCACAGTTCCAGGCTAGATTACTTCCCCCGCCCTTACATTCCTCTGACTCTTCTTTCTTTCCAGTACGTATAGATTCTGGCTATTGTCTTCAGAATTGCTAAACATTCTTATGTTCCTTTTATTTAAAAAAAAAAAAAAAAAAAAAAAAAAGACAAACAGTAACAAAAAGTACCATTGATTTAACCCTGTTTCCCAAATTCTTTCTATGATTTCCATTAAATGTCTTACCAACCCCAGTATGATCTGATCTCTAAATACATCTCCAACCTCCTTCCCAGCCTCACTGGCCATCTGTCTATTCCTAAAACGTCAAGCCATTTCTTTCTTTCTTTCTTTTTTATTGGAGTATAATTGTTTTACAATGTTGTGTTAGTTTCTGCTGTACAGCAAAGTGAATCAGCTATAATGTATACATATATCCCCTCCCTCTTGGACCTCCCTCCCTCCCCAGTCCCATCTCACCCATCTAGGCCATCACAGAGCACCGAGCTGAGCTCCCTGTGCTATACCGCAGGTTCCCACTAGCTATCTATTTTACACATGGTAGTGTGTATATGTCAATCCTAATCTCCCTGTTCGTCCCATCCTTCCCTTCGCCCCCTCCACTGTGTCCACACGTCCATTCTCTATGTCTGCATCTCTATTCCTGCCCTGGAAATAGGTTCATCTGTACCATTTTTCTAGAGTCCACAAAAATGCATTAATATACAATATTTGTTTTTCTCTTTCTGACTTGCTTCACTCTGTATGACAGACTCAATGTCCATCCACATCTCTACAAATAACCCAATTTCGTTCCTTTTTATGGCTGAGTAATATTCCACTGGTTTGGCATTTGGTTCTGGGTGTTGCCACATCCTGTCATACTTCAGATTTCAGTTTAAATATCACCCCTTAAAGAGGGCTTCCTTGAACCCCTTGCCTAACAGAGACCCCATGGTGGCTATTACCTACCAAAGCACTGGTTTATTTCCTTTGCATAATTTATCTATATGCTATCATAATTACTTATTTATTGATAATCTCCTTATATATGCTCAGAATTGCTTTACTTGGAAGCAACTGAAAATATAAGCCAAGCTACATTACGCAAAAAATAGGAATTCACAGGCTAATATAACTGAAAAGGTGAGGAGGAGAACTAGCTTGCTGGCAGCTTGAAGCAGGAGACCAAGCAGGACCTCGATTCTCTCATATTTCTCAACTCCACTCCTTGGAGCTGACACCACTGTCACTGAATGCCTCCACTCACACGTGAAAATGTGAGCAGTAGCTCTCACGGCACATTTCCTCAACTCCAGGACCAACACCAAAATTTAGTACTCTTCCTTCAGTCTTAATCAAATCCCTGATAATGACTGAAATAAGTTGCTTGCCCTGGAACCAATGACTATGGCTGAGGGATGAAATGCACGGATTGATGTAGGGCACGCCCTACTCCTCTAGTCTGAAGTGGTGACGGTTTGACTCAGCACGAACGGACTGGCCATGTGAGAGCGATGGATCTTCAGAGTCAATTTAGGAGACTTTTATTATAGGACCAGGAGCAGATAGATGATAAACCACAAAACACCATGAGCATTATGAAGGCAGAGCTCCTATTTCTTTTCCTTCACCGTGTCCCCGGCATCTAGCATAGTGCCTGGACAAGAAGGAACTAATGAGGCTGCAGAATCAGCGATGCATGAACACATCCCCACCGCCTCATCCGTCTCTTACTTCTTCTCTTGCCCCAGCCCAGTTCAGACATATTCCAATTCCCATAGGGTATGTCTATGTTGACGCTGTATCAACAGGTAAAGCAAAGTGGTGAGGCCCCTCTCCACACATTTCCTGTTTCTGATTCCTCTCTGTCAATAGACTGCTTTCCTTAGAAATCATCGACACACTTCCATCCTTGGCACACTTCCAACACATGACTTAATCATCGGTACTTGATACCCTAAAGAGTTAGAGATCCCCTGCCCGAGAGGTGCTGCCCATCCCTTATCCCGCTTCCGGGCTGAGATGCTCATTTCCCAGCTGCTGTGTGTTCTGGCTGTCATAGGTGAGAACTTCTAGGAATTACCTTCAGGCAAAAAAAGGTGTAATAGTTTCATTATTTTTTTTGGAAATGTGTAATTTTGTTTACTCTTATGAAAGATCAAAGCATTGCAAAAACAATCTCAGATGTTATCTATTCAAATCTTCCATTCAATGAAAAGATTTTAAAATATTTTGGAAAGGGGAAGATAGAAGAGTCAAAATATTTCATAGGAAATGTGATGCTTGGTAAGTGTTGAAAGATGTGCAGTGAAAGATTTATCAGAAGAAAAAAAAAGGAAAGAATATGAGCAAAGGGATGAAAGCAGGAAATGACACTTTATCACTAGAAACAGAATAAATTTACTAGAACCACAGAAAGGGTGTTTTGATATTTGGCAAGAAATGAGGATTATTTTAGACTACATTAAAGGTTTTAGACTTTAACTCTTGGATAATTTGGAATCATTGAGGGCTTTGTAAAGACAAGAGTGACATAAGAAACATGATCAGATTTTATTTTAGAAATGCCTGTGTGTACATGATACCATCAGTTCTAGGAAACAGAAAGGAACTAGGAAGGATTATGTGAACTACAATTAGGTGACAGTGTCTAAGCAGAGAAGGAAACAGATGTGAGGTGCTCATGTGTACAAGTATCAAGTACCTATAAACGGCTAATTGTGATATGAGATGATCAGGCAGAAGTGAAGATAACAAAACCTAAATACTTTGACATGCCTGCTCCTTAACCCCACTTTAAGTTGTCTTAACGCCCTCATCTTACACTGAAGATATACTGGAAAAATACAATCTTTATCTTTATGATCAAAAGCCCATATAAAATGCAGGTTGAGAAACAAGAAACTTTTAATAATGAATATTTTTGCATATGACATAGAGTGGGTTTCCCAGGATTCAGACTCTGAGATTCCAGCATTTAAAGGCAGGATATTTACTTAGGAGCGCTTTGGGGAGTACCACCGTGAGGAATGAGGAGGCAGGGTGGGGCAGAGGGAGAACTGCAGTTCAGCAATGCAGCGAGCGAGGCATCGCATGATCCAACGGGGAGCTCTGCACTGGGACGGCTCTTTGGCGATGTCCCGACTTGAGGCAAGGCGAGGGGCTTGAGACCCGAGTATGCCTGTCCTTGGAGGCAGTACACCCTGGGCAGGAGTGTGGCCTTGGATGAGGTGGCTCTTGCTGGGGGTTGAATTGTGTCCCCCCAAAGGATACATTAAATTCCTAACCACCTGTGCTTGTGAATGTAACTTTAGTTTAAAATGGGGTCTTGGCAGATGTAATCAAGTTAAGATGAAATCATGCAGGATTAAGGTGGGCCATAGTCCAAAGACTGATATCCTTATAAAATGAGTGAAACTTGGACACAGACAAGCAGGAAGAACGTCAAGTGAAGATGAAAGCAGAGATTGCAGTGACCCATCTTTAAGTCAAAAAATGACGAGGACTGCTGGCAACTTCCAGAAGCTGGAAGAGGCAAGGAAGGAGCCTCCCCTAGAGCCTTCAGAAAGCATGGCCCTGACAATACCTTAATTTTAGACTTTCAATCCCCCAGAATGGTGAGACAGTAAGACAATACATTTCTGGTGGTTTAAGCCATCCAATTTGTGGTGGTTTGTTATGGCAGCAGTAGGAAACTATTACACTTTTTATTGCCTGAAGGTAATTCCTAGAAGTTCTCACCTATGACAGCCAGAACACACAGCAGCTGGGAAGTGAGCATCTCAGCCCGGAAGCGGGATAAGGGACGGTCAGCAGCTGGGAAGTGAGCATCTCAGCCCGGAAGCGAGATAAGGGACGGTCAGCAGCTGGGAAGTGAGCATCTCAGCCCGGAAGCGGGATAAGGGATGGTCAGCAGCTGGGAAGTGAGCATCTCTCAGCCCGGAAGCGAGATAAGGGGCGGTCGGCAGCTGGGAAATGAGCATCTCAGCCCGGAAGCGGGATAAGGGATGGTCAGCAGCTGGGAAGTGAGCATCTCAGCCCAGAAGCGGGATAAGGGACAGTCAGCATCTGGGAAGTGAGCATCTCAGCCCGGAAGCGAGATAAGGGACGGTCAGCAGCTGGGAAATGAGCATCTCAGCCCGGAAGCGAGATAAGGGATGGTCAGCAGCTGGGAAATGAGCATCTCAGCCCAGAAGCGGGATAAGGGATGGTCAGCAGCACCTCTAGGGCAGGGGTTCTCTAACTCTTTAAGGTCAAGAGACCCCTTTACAGTCTTAGAAATTATTGAGAACCCCAAGAACTGTTGTTTATGTGCTTATTATTCTTAAACATAACAAATATTGTAAACACATTTTCTTTACTTTAGAATAAAATATTATGTTCTAAAATAATATTTTAGATTAAAGCTTTAAAATTCAGAAAAGTTTCTGAAAAGGGAAAGGGCAAAGTGTTCTTACTTGTGTTTCTGAGTATCTGTAAGGAAAACTTCAGTGTTTCACAAACGAAGTCTTCTTGGCTAGCGACGGCCAAACTATGGCCTGTGGCCAAAGCCTGCTGCCTGCTTTAGGGACTCTCAGGAGCTAAGGGTGTTTTCTAAGCTTTTAAATCATTGAACAAAACACATCAAAGCTAGAATAATTCATGACAGATAAACCTTGTATTACACACAAATTTCATTGTCCATAAATAAAGTTTAATTTGAACATAATCATGCTCTGTTTACTTATTGTCTAAGGCCGCTTTCTGGCTACACTGCAAAGTGGAATAGTTGTGGCAGATTCTATGACCCACAAAGCCAAAAAAATTTACCATCTGGCCATCTACAGAAAAAGTGTGCTAACCTTCATACTAGGCAAAAGTAAGGTTACAGCAAGTAAGAGTGAAATAGAAGTATTGGGAACAAATGGAACTAATCTCTGAAAAAAACACATATTTATACCTAGTACCTTAGAACATTCTAGAAAATACAAGAGTACAAAAACACACATTTCATTAACCATCAGAGAGATATTATCACATATCATGATTCTTCTGGAAAACCCCACTGTATATTCAAAAGGGAATGGGAGTGAAATAGGGAAATAACATTTTAGTATTGTTATTATATGAAAGGAGTTTTGATTTCACAGACCTCCCAGCAGGGTCTCAGGAATAGTATTTTCTAAGCTACTATACTTAAAAAAAGAGAAGACAATGAACAGATAGCTTTTAATGTGCACATAATTTAAATAATATATGCAGTATATATAATATAGACATAATTTACATATATAATATTACTACTGATCATCTCAAGTTTTAAAATGTCTAACATTATAGAATTTTTCACTTTTGAAAAATTCTAATTGTAAGAATTTACAATTAATTGTAAGTAACTGTAAGTAAGGCTTTAACTTTAAGTACAAAATATAGAGCTGGAGTAAATTTTATACAGGATTGAGTGAAATAAATGGAAGGTTAGAATTTAGAAATGAAAATCCTTTGTTTTACCACAAGCTTGATAGTGTAAAAGGCCATTTATGTCAGCCCTTATGTCCTCTCAAAATGGCCTTGACTGATAAGATGGCAATTTGAGACTGAGGTACTTTACTTCTGAACTAAAGAGATTGCGAAAAAAAAACCATAAGGCTTCTACTTTAGCACAGATAAGAGAAACAGAAACTGTAGATTCTCAAATCAAAACTATAAGAGGACAAAGGTCCAAGGATCCACGCAACAGGTAGTATTAATGAACAGGATCAGAGAAATGCCCCAGGACATACAGGTACCTATGAAAGAAATAACTCACTTCAACTGTGCGTGCACAGCAAAGGTGAATAAAAAGCCACCCTTCTGATTGGCATATCTAGCCCAGTAATCTTACCTCAGACCCTAAAGACTAGCTGTATCAACCCAGTACAAGGACATTTCCTGAAACAACGTATTTTCACCAAGCCTATTCCACTCCAGATTATCGTCCAAACACACTCCATCATGCCGCCACATGATTCACCCATTTATCCTCATGTGACAGGAGGTTTCCGCAACCTTTCTATTTATTATAAACTTCTCTGGCCCATCGATTCACAAAGGTAAAAAGGAATACAGATAATGTATTTAGAACAAGAATGCAAATTTCTGTCTCACTGTCTCTCTTTTTTGTGGGCTTAAGGAAGAGAAAGATAATTTTTAAAAACTGCTTCTCTTATTTTTTGAGACTCAATTCTTGGTATCATAACTGACAAATATATCAAATATATCCTCTTCCTAACTTATCAATACATAGTAGAACAAAGATGGGCTTAAAAATATGTGAGCAGGAAAAAAAAAATATGTGAGCAGCAAAAAGATACAATATAAAAACACGTTATTAGAATATTACTACTATAACTATTTTGTAT